>NC_056685.1:33545000-34222500 GCF_018350215.1 Panthera leo | reverse complement strand
AAAATAAATAAATAAGCTTAAAAAAAAAAAAAAAGCATATCTGATAGCCAAGTAAAGGAAGTTATCAGGCACTGTTTTTATGGTAACTAAAAACAGGATAAGTTGTGGGTATGGAGTGGTCTAGGGAAGCTCTACCCCTACCCCAGAAATGACAACCATCAGTAAATTCCTGACAAGGATGAAGAGGTGATAAGCATTTCAAAGCAAATAAGGAAGCACCACTGTGAGCAGTAGTTGTTGGTAGTTACAGCAGACAAAAAAGAAATAGACTCAGTACTATCAGATATTTAAAAAAGAAGATATTGGAAACATAAGGAAAAAGTAACCTTGTTGAAAATAACAGGTAGATTCAAGGAAACAAATAGAACTCCTAGAAATGTAAGGTATAGGTTATTGGAATATTAAACAGCTTTGGGTATGTGTGAAAAGAGAATCAGTCAACTAGAAGGTATGTCTGGGATATTACATGGAATGCAGCACTAAGATAAAGAAGTTACTTGTTAATCTTTCAGTATCCAGTCATGAAAACAAAACCTATGCTAGATATTTCAACACAAAGAATTTTACTTTTTTTTAATGTAAAAGAGAGAGAGCTCGTGCACACACATGGGAGGGGCAGAGAGAGAGAGAGAGAGAGAGAGAGAGAGAATCCTAAGCAGGCTCTGCGCTGTAAGCATAGAGCCCAGCATGGGGCTCCAGACTCACAAACCACGAGATCATGACCTGAGCCAAAATCAAGAGTCAGATGCTAATTGACTGAACCACCTCAACATAAAGAATTTCAAATGGGTCTTTGGTTAAATGGAAGTTAGAAAAATAAAAAAGTTAAAAGAGACTTGTGAGGTAGCACAAAGAAGAGCAAAGAGAAGTTAGGTTATCAGAACCTAGAAGTTGAGGGGCTCTGCCCATTTGGAACAGGCAAGCAGCAAGCCTGGTTCTGGGACTACCAAAAAGAACCTGGTTATCAAAACCAACTGGATTGGTTCATCTGGTCCCAGATGAAGGACCATTCCTAGCATGGTGTTGAACAGCGATAACAAACAGGAAGAAAGAAAACCCTTCCCCTCATCCTATCATTCTTCCTCTGGTACTCCCTTTTGGCAAAATATAAAACTAGCAAAGAATGGAAAAATAATGGATTTAGAGCTTACAAGCTTGATATTGATAGCTTAATAACTTAGGTGTTATATCTAACATGAAAAATCCAGTGTGTGCCTACTGTAAGTTCTAAAATGAAAGAATCAAGAGAATGGGGCAGAGAAAATATTTAGAATGGTTGAGAATTTTCTTGATTTGATGAAGAACACAAATCCTCAAAGTTAGAAGAAGAAATGTAAATTGGATATAAATTACATGTAGACCCATGGTAATGAATTATAGAACCTATGACCCACAGATATTTGAAGTAATCAGTTTGGAGGGGCACCTGGGTGGCTCAGCCAGTTGAGCATCCAGCTTCGGCTCAGGTCATGACCTCGTGGTTTTGAGTTTGAGCCCCATGTCAGGCTCTGTGCTGACTGCTCAGAGCCTGGAGCCTGCTTCAGAATCTGTGACTCCCTCTTTCTCTGCCCCTCTTCCACTCATGCTCAGTCTCTCAAAAAATAAAGGTTAAGAAAATGTTTTTATAGTAATCAGTTTAGAAAAGATAAATCACCTTAAAGGATGTTCTGTAACAGTGATAGAACTTCTCAAGAGTAATAATAGGATTCAGGAGAAAATGGATTGAATTTTATATTAATTTTCCAAGCCTCCATAACTAGATAGTTTAAAACAGAAATTGAATTTTCCCATAGTTCTGGAAGCTAGAAATCTGAATTCTAGATTATGGCAATCTCCATAGACTTAGAATAGAAGGGAACTTCCTTAACCAATATCCACTTTAATGGGAAACGTTAGAGGTATTCCTTCTTAAAGTCAAGAAGAAAAGATTTTTTTCTATCATTGCTTTTATTCTGTATTGTATTGTTTCACAGGGTGTTCTCTACAAAGGAAGAATATTTGTGTATTTATATTATAGAACTATATACATATTAAATGTATAGTCTAAGGAATGTATGATTTGAAACTCCAATAAAATGTCAAGAAACTATCATAACTAATAAGAATAAAGCCAAGTAGTTGGATTCATTTTAAGTGTTAATATGAATAATTTGTAAACATGACTTAATAACAATGGGAATTTTTACTACACAGATAGTGACCTCTAAATATCATTTCCTTCCAGAAGGAACCAAGATTCTTTGGAGAAATGACTGATTTCAGTACTAGGGCAAAAAAAATATAAGGTGTGAGCCTAGATTATTTTATAAGAGAAAACAAGGAAGCATCAAAGACTCCTGAAAGTTCTATCAAAAGATATATTCTCACTGGCCAACAATTGGATTTTTGTTTGTTTGTTTGTTTTATTTATTTTTGAGAGCAAGAGAGACAGAGTGCGAGTGGGAGAGGGGCAGAGAAAAGAGGGAGACACAGAATCCAAAGCAGGCTCCAGGCTGAGCTGTCAGCACAGAGCCCGATGTGGGGCTCGAACTCATGAACCATGAGACCATGACCTGAGCTGAAGTCAGACCTGAACTGACTGAGCCACCCAGGCACCCGATCATTGGATATTTTTGAGCACTAAAAAAAGAAAATGAACAAAAAACATGAAATAAGTTTAAAATCTAGTTTATTTTTGAGAGAGTATGCACCCATGGAGTGGGCAAGGGCAAGATAGAGAGGGAAAGAGAGAATCCCAAGCAACCTTCATGCTGTCAGCTTGGAGCCAGATGCATAGGGGATCTGGAGGGCTCAGTCGGTTAAGCATCCAACTTTGGCTCAGGTCATGATCTCCCAGTTTGTAGGTTTGAGCCCCATATCAGGCTCTGTGCTGATAGCTCAGAGCCTAGAGTCTGCTTCAGATTCTGTGTCTCCCTCTCCCTGCCCCTCCCCAGCTCATTCTCTCTCTCTCTCTCTCTCTCTCTCTCTCTCTCTCAAAATAAATAAACATTAAAAAAAAAAAAAAAAGAATGATAACACTGGTGGCAAGAACTTAAAAAGAAAGAAAGAAAACAACTGTGAGATCATTGACCTGAGCTGATATCAGGGGTCGGACGCTTAACCAACTGACTTACCTAGGTGCCCCCATAATATTTTATAAAAATCAATGATTACCTTAGGAGATTAGTGGGACAACTTGTTATTTTCAGACCTAGTAAAATAGAAAGTCTGACAGACTGTATTTGAGAATATGCAAATAATTGATGAGGAAAATAATTTGATCAATAAATAACGGCAATTATAATAGAAAAACAAGTAATAAAAAAATGGACCTGGGCAGAGCTTTTCTCAACCGAGGCTTCCAAGAGACTATTAAACCCTAAAGTAGAGATCAGCTAACTTTTTTTAAAGTTTTAAAATATAAAGCTTTTTATTTTTATTTATTTATTATTTTAAGTAGGCTCCATGCCCAGTGTGGAACTTGAACTCACAACCCAGAGATCCAGAGTCATATGCTCCACTGACTGAGCCATCCAGGCACCCCTGAAATCAGCTAACTTTCTATAAACGGTCAGATAGTAAATATTTTAAGCTTAGAGATAATACAGGGCTGTGTTCACATTAATCTTTCATTCTTTCCCTCTTTTCCTTTCTTTTTCTTTTCTTTTCTTTTTCTTTCTTTTTCTTTCTTTCTTTCTTTCTTTCTTTCTTTCTTTCTTTCTTTCTTTCTTTCTTTCTTTCATTATAAAAACCATCAGCTAACCGTCCTACATTCTGTAGTTTGCCATTTGCAAACCCCTGCCCTAATACATCCATCGTATTTAATGAACTGACTTCTCCTATGCATCTTTACTAGGTATATACCTTGAAATTACTGAGAAAATGATCATACAAATAATTTTGTCTGCAGCTTAATTCTATCTTGGAACTCTAGTTAATCATCAATTGAAAGACTGATGAGGAACTTAGTAATGGAAAGATGAAGTTAACGCTGATATAATACAAAATCACAGAAGACAGATAAGTAGATATTATATCTGCTGATGTAATGAAAAAAGATATATACAACACCATCTATGAAATAATATTGCCCAAAAAATCAAACATGTTTGTCTGATCAAAGTCTCTAGATATAATTCAATTTACAGAAATCCAAGAGGTATGGGAACACATTAACACCACAGTGAGGATGCCATCAGCTAAATCCAGAACACAGGAAATTACACAAAGACAAAATGACCCAATTTTTCCAACAAATTGGAGGGAACACTATTACAAATTCAGCTAAATTTAGACACAGACAAATGCAGTATATAGACCTTTTTAGTTTTGATTTGAACAAACCAACTTAAAAAAATTATTGCACTAGAGAGAAAGTTTGACCTTGACTCAATATTTGATATTAAATAAATCCTTTTACGTTCCTAAAGTTCATACAGAAGAGCAAAGGGCTAAGAATAGCCAAGATAATTTCCAAAAACAGTATGGTGGGGACACTTATTTTACAGATAACAAAATAAAAATAACAGTGAATAAAAGAATGATATTGGGGTGCCTGGATGGCTCAGTCAGTTAAGCTACAGGTCAAGATCTCACAGTTTTGTGAGTTCTAGCCCTGCACTGGGCTCGCTGCTGTCAGCGCAGAGCCTGCTTTGGATCCTCTGTCCCCCATTCTCTCTGCCCCTCCCCTGCTGTTTCTCTCTCTCTCAAAAATAAATAAAAGCATAAAAAAAGAGAATGATATTGGCATAGAGATAGAGATGAACCCAGTAAACTACATAGAAACAGGCCTTGGGAAGGAATGTGGGTTCTCCAGTACCACATAGCCAGTACAATTGCTTACTAATCAGAGGAAGGAAATTATATGTCTGCTTCCCATTTATGTTCCAGATGAACTAAAGGCCCAAACCAAATTGAAGACAGTATAGATGAATGTCTTCAAGATGTCAGAATAAAAAAGAATGTTATAAGTACAAAAAACACAAGGTATAAAGGGAGCAAGATTGATGTTTGGCTACACAAATTGTTCAAAACTTACATATGACACAAACATAAACAAAGTGAAAAGATGAGTCAAAGTGGAAGATGTTTTGAGAGAGAGAGAGAGAGAGAGAGAGAGAGGGTGCAAGTGAGTAAGGGGCAGAGAGAGGGGAAGAGAGAAGCCGGGCTCACCTGATGTGGGTCTGGGACTCCTGAACTGTGAGATCATGTCCTAAGCCGATGTCAGATGCCTAACTGACTAAGCCACCCAGGCACTCTGGAAGAAGATAATTTTAACACATAATCAACAACAAAGTCTTATTATCCAGATTATTAAAATCATTTCTCTAAATCAGAAATGTAGCAACCCAAAGAAAATAGGGCAAAGTAATCACTCCAGTCAGGAAAATGCAGATGAAAAAATCAAAATTCCTTATCAATACTCAGTAGTTTGGCAAAAATGCGCCTTTTATCCTACCAAGGGAGTGTGAGTTCACTCAAATTGCTGTTGAGAGAATAGCTATACCCTTTTGGGAATCACCTTGACCAGTCCTGATGAAGTTCACTATCTGGCAGTTCCGCTGCTAGTTGTAGACCCTAAAAATCTCACATGCATGCGTGAGAAGATATGTCAAAAGAATTGTCATTATAATACCATTTACAAGATGCAGACATATTGCAACCAACTGGAAAGTGGATTATTAAGCTGTGGAGTACTGTATTAAAGTTAATAAAGCAAAAATCTTAAAATCTGCCAGTTTGTTAGGTTCATGGATATTCATTAACTTGGTTACATTGTTCTTTAATCTTGAAATCGTTTTTTAAAAAGTAACATTACAAGTCATTGATAGCCAAGTGCCTTTCACTAATTAAAGCAGATAAAGATTTAAGTTTATAAGGGAATAATGTAAGAACAAAAACAAAATTAGCAGGGTCATGTCATACTCATAGCAGTGGGCAGATGTGGAGTCTGTCTCTCGGGTAAGAAAATAGAAGGTCTGTCCTGGCTTCTCCCTTCCATTTTTGTGTCTTTCTGTCTGACAGTGTTCTTTATCTTCCTGGCTCTTTTCTTTACTCCTGACCTTCCGGTTCCCTGCTGGCAGTGAGTGCCCCATCAGACTAATAGTGGAATGCCAAGTGTGTTTCTCATGGCTGTGGCTGTGAGCCAGAAAAAAAATCATCCATGCCTTCCAGATCTTTGCCCATTCCAGCTGGCATCTTTCTCTTTTTCCCAGCCAAATTTATTACTACCCTGGCTTGGTAGGGTCCAGCTGCCAGTGGTGGGGGTGGATTGAAGAGCAAAGACAATTGGGGTGCAAGGATATTTTTGCAAATGCAAAACCTTGAGTGCTTACATGTGCATATAAAATCTTGTATATGTTTTGGATTGAGAATCTGGTCCTTAAAAGGGGATGTTGCTTTTCTGAGACAACTAGGAAAGTCCTCAGGTATTGAAAGAAGGATAATCTTCATTCAGTCTTTTTTTTTTTCTTCTAATTCTGTTTTTCTTCAGCCTTGCTCTTTCCTCCCTCTCCATCCCAGTGCCTGCCATACCATTGATTTCAGTATGCATAAAGGAAATGAGTTCCACAAGATTATATTTTTCATAAAGCATTCCTTCTATAGAATCATCCTAGTTATCAAAAGAGGATGGCAGAAGAAGCAAAAATAATTTTGTGATACTGTTTTGGTAATCTTTGTTTCTTCTCAAAATGCTTAACATATAATCTAATCCTCTAAAAAGCACTTACCTCACTTGTACCTTAATGCACTGTGTTCATTGTAGATCGAGCAAAGAGGAGAAAGCTCAGGGAAGAAAGGGCATGGCTGCTGGCCCAAGGGAAGGAGCTCCCCCCAGAACTTTCCCATCTGGACCCTAACTCCCCCATGAGAGAAGAAAAAAAGACTAAAGACCTGTGAGTATTTAATGATACTAACAGTAGCAAACAGTAACATTTAGGAAGCACTCAGGAATTGTGCCAAGCACTTTGCTCATTTAATTCTTAAAACAACCCTGTGTGGTAGATAATATTCAGTGTTCATAAGCTTCTCATTCTTCTGTATGCCTTTCTGTATTACTGTTATTTAGATTACAAAAATATTCATTAAGGGAAAATATAGCCCAAGAAATAATGTGCTATGAAATAACTACCATTATAGAATCGTAAGTTGTGGATCATCTGAGTCAACCCCAGCATTTTATGGATGAGGAAAATGATACTCCCTTTTTTGCTTAGGTTTACTAATCATCATCTTCACAGTTCTTTCCTGGAGATTATCAGTGTCACAAACTTACCTTAAAAACAGTTTATTGGGACTCTTCCAAACCTTGGTACAATCAGCTGCCTGTCTTTGATTAAAGTAAGAGAGCTAAGGAGAGAAGGTTGTCAAAGTTACTATTTCTTATTTTGTGATTCACAGCTTTGAGTTGGATGATGATTTCACTGCCATGTATAAAGGTCAGTTCCCATTCTCAACTATTAACTATTTCTGATAGAAATACTCTTGTGTGACTGAGTTAATGCAGCTCTCTTCTTTGGCTTTCAGTTCTCGATGTGGTAAAGGCTCACAAGGATTCTTGGCCCTTTTTAGAACCTGTGGATGAATCGTATGCCCCAAACTATTACCAGATTATTAAGGTAGAGGCTGCCTTTACAGTTATACCTTCTATGGTGTGTGTTTCTTTCTTGATTTTTGTCACTGTTTTTAAGTTCACCTGTTGTTCTTGAGAATCAGAGTTGCTGCATATATGCCATGCTCCTGAGCATCTCATAATAGCGTGATTCCTTTGCCTCACAGGGACTACAAGATGGTTTCTCCAGCATGTTATAATTTAATGTGTCCTATTTTAGGTCCCCATGGATATCTCAAGCATGGAGAAGAAACTGAATGGAGGTTTATACTGTACCAAGGAGGAATTTGTAAATGACATGAAGACTATGTTCAGGAATTGTCGGAAATACAATGGGGAAAGTAGTGGTAAGTGGGGAAGGAGTCTGCTATGGATACACTTATTATACCATTTCAACCAAGAATAAAATGCCTTCTTTTTTAGAAATACACAAAAATAGAAGTGCATCTCTTTCAGAAGTGAATCAGACCTTTCTTTGGTGCTATGAACACAATGCACATTAAAAGCCATAAGATCGGCCATTCTAACCACTTACACAATATGTGCCAGAACCATTCCTACCCTGTGTGACAAGAGAGTATATCTGGTGCCTAACTGGGCTCAGGTTAGTTTTCATTATCTTAAAGACCAGGCTGGGCTTAGTTTGTACTGCGCTTCCTTCATTCAGCAAGTTAACCACTGACAAGACTGACCCTAGATTTTTAAGTCATCTTGAGAAGTCCATAGAGTATATCTCCAATAATAAATAATATAAAAGGCTCTAGTAGCTTAAATGCTTTAGTTTAAAAACTAAGCAGCTTCTAACTAAATACAGTCACTGTATTTAATAATTCTGCATTTTAGCCTTTATTTGTACTCATTTAAGGTAATAGTCCTAGAGTCGTATTCCAGCCATACAGCCTAGAGCCTCTTAGGACAAAAACAGTACCTTCTTCTTGTGTCCATAGCTGTACAACATAATATGCACTCAAGCCAGATTAAGCTCAAGAGTTTACCCAAATAGCATCTTTTATTGTTTATTGGTAGGAGATTTTTTTTTATGTCCTGTAAAAGCTGTATCTGGAAGTCAATCCTTGCATCTTCCCACAGAATATACCAAGATGTCTGATAATTTAGAGAGGTGTTTCCATCGGGCAATGATGAAGCATTTTCCTGGGGAAGATGGAGACACAGATGAAGAATTTTGGATCAGAGAGGATGAAAAACGAGAGAAGAGACGGAGCCGGGCTGGGAGAAGCGGCGGAAGCCACGTTTGGACCCGCTCCAGGGACTCCGAAGGGCCCAGCAAGAAACAGCAACCAGTGGAGAATGGAGGAAAGTCCTTGCCACCTGCACGCCGAGCTCCCTCCTCTGGAGATAATCCTAGCAGTAGTTCCACACAGCTCTCTCGGGAGGGGAGCACCTCAAACGGCCGAGGCTTTTCTCGTCCCCTACATTATGGGGGGATGCCCAACCAGGCACCCCTTTTAAACCAGATGGTAAGGAATAGCTTAAAATTCTGTTGTGATTGCTCCTAGTTGGTGAATTCAAAGAGAGGTGAAGCCTTTTTAATCGGTTCCTCTTCCAAAATAATTTTTCTGTATGTGGATGATTTCTTCGCCTCTCATCTGTCCATTCTTTCTTCATTTTTCCTCTTATTTTAAATCTCCTTTCTCTTAATCTGACATACTCTCGGTATGGGCCAAAATTGGGATTTTAAAAAAACTCTTTGTGTACGAAGCGCAGAAATACATACAGTACTTAAAATACACAGCATATCTGTAGCATTAAAATTATATGTTGTAGGGCAGTTGGGGGAAAATTGGCTTAAGAGGCTCTTGGGGAAGGAAGCAGTTATGAAAAAAAGATTAAGAAACATCAGTCTGTCCTTCAGAGAGAGATTGCTTTCGGCCCAGGAACTAGCCCTGATCTGGGTGAGCCCATGTGCTGACGTTCTTCCCTTTCTTGGCCCTATGCTGAGTTGTTCAAGGTCTTTGTGTTATTTTAGCAGTACATCCATATGCAGGAACGTCCTTGTTTTCTACTTAATGTCTTCTGTGCTTTTTTTTTTTTTTTTTTTTTTTTTTTTTTTTAAACCTCTCCCCCACTTGCCTTTACTCAACACCCTCCAGAGGCCAGCAGTACCAGGAACATTTGGCCCTCTTCGAGGATCAGATTCTGCCAATTTATATGTCTCCTCTAGAGTCCCAGAACCACACCCTGGAGAGCCTGTACAGCAGCATCAGCCTTTTGCCATGCAGGTAAGCAACCTGATACTCAGAATATGCAGATGCACAGGATTTCACAGATAAATTTCAGAAATCTAGTCTCTTCCCAGGTTAAATTTAATTCATTATCTCCTATTCTGTAGGGTCTGTTACTATAGATTAAGCACATTACTTATTCTATGCATCTGTTGAACATTGCTTTCTTCTCTTTTCTTGTTGCCAGCCTCCAGTTGGAATTAACAACCATCGAGGACCCAGGCTAGGCACACCAGAAGAGAAGCAAGTGTGTGGGGGACTGACACACCTTACTAACATGGGATCACATCCTGGATCCTTGCAGCTTAGGCAGATGGGTGGCCCCAGTCAGGATGGAAATATTTATCCCCCAACTCAATTCCAGTCAGGATTTATTCCTCCCAGGCATGGTGGGGCTCCAGCCCGACCCCTAGACTTTCCTGAAAGCTCAGAAATTCCTCCCAGCCACATGTACCGATCATACAAGTACCTGAATCGAGTACACTCTGCTGTCTGGAATGGGAACCATGGTGCTACAAACCCAGGACCCTTGGGCACAGATGAGAAGCCCCCCATGGGGCCAGGACCCTCTCACCAACCTCGCACTCTTGGTCATATGATGGATTCCCGAGTGATGAGACCTCCTCTCCCCCCAAACCAGTGGACTGAACAATCAAGCTTTCTACCTCATGGAGTTGCTTCTTCAGGGTATATGCGACCACCCTGTAAATCTGGTGGACTTCGGTTACAGCCACCTCCAGCCCCAACGCCAAGTTCTTTATTTGGAGCACCCTCCCAGGCTCTGCGGGGGGTGCAAGGAGGGGACTCCATGATGGACAGCCCAGAGATGATTGCCATGCAGCAGCTTTCTTCCCGAGTTTGCCCACCAGGTGTGCCTTACCACCCCCGACAGCCTACACCTCCCCATTTACCTGGCCCTTTTCCACAGGTAGCTCACTCGGCATCAGTAAGTGTGTCAGCCCCCAAGCCTACCTTGGGGAATCCTGGGAGGACACAGGATAACAGTGAAACACAAGAGCCTGAAAATGACCGAGGTAATTTACACCATCACTTTTGTCTGACTTCTGACATTTAAGCTATTAATTCATAAGGAATCTTTTTTATGAAGACTATCAAACTCATTTACAGCCTCTTTTTCTTGAACCACTCACTCAGGATTGGGCCAGAGATCTGAAAGGATTTCTGGTGGTAATGATCATTACACAAATGTAGTCCTTACCATAATGTGCAGTCTTTTTGAGACTTGTATGTATAGTAATTCAATTCTCAAAACAAACTTTGAGCTAGCTACTATTTAATGATCCTTGTTTGTACAGGTGGAAAATCTGAGGCACAAAGGTTTAGATTGGTTGCCCTCATCTCACTAGTAAGTGGTGGAGCTGACATTTGAACCCAGACCTACTCAGTCCAGCACCCATGCTTTCAACCATGGCATCATCAAACTGCCTTTAAAAATGGCTGTCTTGGTGCGCCTGGGTGGCTCAATCTGTTAAGCCTCTGACTCTTGACTTCAGCTCAGTCATGATCTCAAAGGTTTGTGAGGTCGAGCTCCGCACTTCTAAGGCAGGGCCTGCTTGGGATTCTCTCTCCCTTTCTCTCTCTCTCTCTCTCTCTCTCTCTCTCTCTCTCACAGAATAATTAAACTTTAAAAAAATATTATTAATGGCTGTCTTAAAATTTATCATTATGAAATAACTTTTTAGTACTTAAAGCCTAATTATTTCCATCCTTCTATTCCTTGGACACATAGCTATAGCTACTAAGAATGAAAAACGGTGAGACCTAGCAAATCCTGAAGAAATGTCTTAGAAATGTCATTTAAGAGAGTAAACCTGAAAATTGAGAAGAAAAATTAAAAGAGTAATTTGTGTAATTAGTGCTTTTTTCTAGGATAGAGGTCAACCACGTATTGTATATAATTTTCTTAATGCATGACTGGAGAATAGACACCTAGACTTTTATCAAATATGAAAATTCCACATAAGATTGATGGTAGGCCTAGAACGCAATTACTTTTTGTTTTAATTAATGTATTTAGTTACTAGGATATCTACTGAAACTTTTTTTTTTTTTAACTTCCACTATAGTTAACATATAGTGTTATATTAGTTTCAGGTATACAATATAGTGATTCAACAGCTCTGTACATTACACAGTGCTCATGATAAGTGTACTCTTTGTCTCCTTTGCCTGTTTCACCTGTCCCCACACTCACCTCCCCTCTGGTAACCATTAGTTTGTTCTCTGTAGTTTTTCAGTGTGTCTCTCTTGTTTTTCAGTTTGTTTCTCTTTTCTTTGTTTTGTTTTTTATATTTCACTTGGCATTAATACCCTGTAGATTCCTTCATGTTATTGCATATGGCAATGTTTTGTTGTTTTTGATGGCTGAGTAATACTCCATTGTACATATGTACCACTTCTTTATCCATTCATCTCTCTTTTTTTTTTTTTAATGTTTATTTATTTTTGAAGAGAGACAGAGACAGAATGCGAGGGGGTTAAGGCAGAGAGAGAGGGAAGCACAGAATCCAGGCTCTGAGCCGTCAGCACAGAGCCTGACGTGGGGCTCGAACTCACAAGCTGTGAGATCATGACCTGAATCAAAGTCGGTCGCTTAACCAACTGAGCCACCCAGGCACCCCTATCCATTCATCTCTTGATGGTCACTTGGGTTGCTTCCATATCTTGGCTATTATAAATAATGCTGCAATAAACACAGGTGTGCATACACCTTTTCAAATTAGTGTTTCATATTCTTTGGGTAAATACCCAGTAGTGGAATTAATGGATCATGTGGTAATTCTATTTTTAATTTTTTGAGGAACCTCATACTGTTTTCCACAGTGGCTGTACCAGTTTGCTTTCCCACCAACAGTGCAAGAGTGTTCTTTTTTCTCCACATCTTCACCAACATTTGTTGTTTCTTGTTTTTCTTATTTTAGCCATTCTGACAGACATGAGGTAATATCTCATTCTGTTTTGATTTATATTTCCATGGTAATAAGTGATGTTAAGCATCTGTTCATGTGTCTGTTAGTGATCTGAATGTCTTCTTTGGAGAACTGTCTGTTCATTTCATCTGCCCATTTTTTAATCGGATTATTTATTTTTTTGGATGCTAAGTTCTTAATATATTTGGCTACTCACTCTTTATCAGACATGTCATTTGCAAATATCTTCTCCCATTCCGTAGGTTGTCTTTTAGTTTTATTGACTGTTTCCTTTGCTCTGCAGAAGCTTTTTATTTTGATGTAGTCCCAATACTTAATTTTTGCTTTCATTTCCCTTGCCTCAGGAGACTTATTTTTAAAATGTTGCTATGGCCAATGTCAGAGAAATTACTGTTTGTGCTCTCTTCCAGGGTTTTGATTTTGGTCTCACATTTAGGTCTTTAATCCATTTTGAGTTGGTTTTTTGTGTAAGGTGTGAGAAAATTGGTCCACTTTCATCCTTTTGCATGTGGTTGTCCAGTTTTCCCAACACCATTTGTTGACAAGACTTTTTCCCATTGTGTATTCTTGCCTCCTTTGTCAAAGATTAATTGGCCATATAATTGTGGGTTTATTTCTGGGCTCTCTGTTTTGTTCTCGATCTACATGACTTTTTTTGTGCCAGTACCATTCTGTTTTGATTATTACAACTTTGTAGTATAGCTTGATACCTGGGATTGGGACACCTCCAGCTTTGTTTTTCTTTTTCAAGATCGCTTTGGCTATTTGGGTTCTTTTGTGGTTCCATACAAATGTTAGAATTATTTTTTCTAGTTCTGTGAAAAATGCTGTTAGTGTTTGGATAGGGATTGCATTAAATGTGTAGATTGCTTTGGGTGGCATGGACATTTTAACAATATCTGTTCTTCTAATCCATTGGCATGGAATGTCTTTCCATTTGTGTCATCTTCAGTTTCTTTCATCAGTGTTTTATAGTTTTCAGAGTTTAGGCCTTTCACCTCCTTGGTTAAAGTTTCTTCCTAGGTATTTTATTACTTTTGGTGAAATTGTAAATGGGAGTTTTTTTCTTATTTTCTCTTTCTACTATTAGTGTATAGAAATTGAACAGATTTCTGTATATTGATTTTTATATCTTGTGACTTTATTGAAGTCATTTATGGTTGTAGTAGGTTTTGGTGGAGTCTTTAGTGTTTTCTATATGTAGTATCATGTCATCTAGAAGTAGTAAAAGTTTTCCTTTTTTTTTTTTTAATTTTTTTTTTTAACATTTTATTTATTTTTGAGACAGGGAGAGACAGAGCATGAACAGGGGAGGGTCAGAGAGAGGGAGACACAGAATCTGAAACAGGCTCCAGGCTCTGAGCTGTCAGCACAGAGCCCGACGCGGGGCTCGAACTCACGGACCGTGAGATCATGACCCAAGCCGAAGTCGGCCGCTCAACCGACTGAGCCACCCAGGCGCCCCAGTTTTCCATTTTCCATACCAGTTTGGATGCCTTTTATTTCTTTTTGTTGTCTGATTGCTGTGGCTAGAACTTCCAGTACTCTGTTGAATAAAGGTACTGTTGAGAGTGGACATTCTTTTCTTCTTCCTTATCTTAGGAAAAAGCTCTCAATTTTTCATCATTGAGTGTGATGTTAGCTATGAGTTTTTAATATGTGGCCTTTATTATATTGAGGTATGTTCCCTCTAAACCTACTTTGTTGAAGGTTTTTTATCATGAATGGGTTTTGTACTTTGTCGAATGTTTTTTCTGCATCTATTGAAATGATCATATATTTTTAATCCTTTCTCTTGTTGAAGTGATGTATCATGTTGATTAATTTGCCCTTGCATCCTAGGAATAAATCCCACTTGATCATGGTGAATGATTTTTTTTAGTGTATTGTTGTGTTTGGTTTGTTGAACATTTTTGTGTCTTCGTTCATCACAGATACTGGCCTATAAGTCTCTTGTTTTTGTTTGTTTTGTTTTTGTTTTTGTTTTTGTTTTTGGTAGTATCTTTATCTGGTTTTGGTATCAGGGTAATGTTGGTCTTATAGAATGAATTTGGCAGCTATCCTTCGTCTTCTATCTTCCAGAATAGTTTGAGAATAATAGGTATTAGCTCATCTTTAAATGTTTGGTAGAATTCACCTGTAAAGCTGTCTGGTCCTGGACTTTTGTTTGTTGGAAGTTTTTTGATTATTGACTCTATTTCTTTGCTGGAAATGGCCTGTTCAAATTTTCCATTTCTTTCTGATTCAGTTTTGTTAGGTTATGTTTCTAGTAATTTATCCATTTCTTCTTGGTTGTTCAATTTGTTGGCATATAATTTTTCATAATCTCTTATAATCCTTTGTATTTCTGTGGTGTTGGTTGTTATCTCTCTCTCTCTCTCTCTCTCTCTCTCTCTCTCTCTTTGAGTCTGGCTAAAGATTTGTCAATTTCGTTGATCTTTTCAAAGAACCAGCTCCTGGTTTCATCTACTATATTGTTTTTTTAGTTTCTATTTTGTTTGTTTCTCCTTTAATCTTTATTATTTTCTTCCTTCTACTGGTTTGGGCTTTATTCTTTTTCTAGCTCCTTTAGGTATGAGGCTAGTTGTTTATTTGAGATTTTTCTTTTTGAGGTAGACCTACATTGCTATAAACATCCCTCTTTTTTTTTTTTTAATGTTTATTTACTTTTGAGAAAATGTGCAAATGAGCAGGAGAGGACCAGAGAGGGAGACCAAGGATCTGAAGCGGGCTCTGTGCTGAGAGTGGAGGCCTGGTGTTGGGCTCAATCTCACAAACTGTGAGATCATGACCTGAGCCAAAGTTGTATGCTTAACCGACTAAGCCACCCAGGTGTGCCCCTAAACATCCCTCTTTGGAATAGTTTTTGCTGTATCCAAAAGATTTTGGACTGTAGTATTTTCGTTTGTCTCCATGTGTTTCTTGATTGCCTCTTTGATTTCTTGATTAACCCATTCATTCTTTAGTAATATGTTATTTAACTTTCATGTGTTCTTTCCAGATTTCTTGTGGTTGATTTCTACTTTCATGCCATTATGGTCAGAAAAGTTGCATGGGACAACTTCAGTCTTTTCAAATTTGTTGAGACTTGTTTTGTGGCCTGTCATGTGATCTGTTCTGGAGAATGTTCCATGTGCACTTGAAAAGAATGTGTATTCTGCCGTTTTAGGATGGAATTCTTTAGAATATATCTGGTAGATCCATATGGTCAAGTATGTCATTCAGAAAGCAACTGTTTCCTTGCTGATTTTCTGTTTCGATCTTTCCGTTCATGTAAGTGTGGTGTTAAAGTCTCCTACTATTGGGGCACTTGGGTGACTTAGTTAAGAGTCTGACTCTGTTTCAGCTCAGGTCGTGATCTCACAGTTCGTGAGTTCCAAGTCCCACATCCAGCTCTGTGCTGACAGTGCAGAGCCTGCTTTGGATCCTCTTTCTCCTGCTCTGCCCTTCCCCTGCTCTCACATGTGCATGCTCTGTCTCTTTCCCTCCCTCCTAACTTCCCTCCCTCCCTCTCTCTCTCAAAATAAATTTTTTTTAATGTTTATTTTTGAAAGACAGAGTGTGAGCGGGGGAGGGACAGGGAGACAGGGAGACACAGAATCTGAAGCAGGCTCCAATCCAGGCTCCAAGCTGTCAGCACAGAGCCTGACGCAGGGCTCAAACTCAAGAGCCATGAGATCATGACCTGAGCCAAAGTCAGCTGCCCAACTGACTGAGCCACCCAGGTACCCCTAAATAAATAAACTTTTAAAAATAAATAGAATAGGGGTGCCTGGGTGGCTCAGTTGGTTAAGCGTCCGACTCTTGATTTCATCTCGGGTCATGATCTCACGGTTCATGAGTTCGAGACCCATATGGGGCTCTGCGCTGACAGCATGGAACCTGCTTCAGATTCTCTCCCCTCTTTCTGCCCCTCCCCTCCTCATGCCTTCTCTCTCAAAATAAATAAACTTTAAAAAGTTTATGTTAAAAATAATAAAGTCTCCTGTTATTCCTAGTGATTACTTCCTTATGTTTGTTATTAGTTGCTTTGTGTATTTGGGTGCTGCCATGTTAAGTGCATAAATATTTACAGTTGCTATTTCTTGTTGAATCTGTCATTGCTGATTATGTAGTGTCCTTTGTCTCTTGTTATTAATAGTCTTTGTTTAAAGTCTGTTTTGTCTGATACAAGTATTGCTACCTGGGCTTTCTTCTGGCATTCATTTGCATGATAAAGGCTTCTCCATCCCTTCACTTTCAATCTGTGGGTGTTTTTCAGTCTGAAATGAGTCTCTTGTAGGCTGCATATCGATGGGTTTTGTTTTTGTTTTTGTTTTTGTTTTTTTAATCCATTCCATCACCCTGTCTTTTGATTGGACTGTTTAGCCTATTTACATTCAAGGTAATATGTAGGTATGTACATATTGCTATTTTGTTACTTGTTTTATGAATGTTTTTGTAGATCCCTGTTCCACTGTTCCTTCTCTTGCTCTCTTCTGTCATGGTTTAGTGGCTTTCTGTAGTGATAATAGTTGGATTCCTTTCTCTTTATTTTTTGCATATTAGTTGCCAGTTTTTGATCTGTGATTACCATTATGTATGTATGTATATGTATATATATATTTGTATGTGTATTCATATACATTCGCCATCTTCTGCATATAATATGTAAGTTGATGGTCACTTACATTTGAACCTATTCTTAACTCCCACCATCCCACTCCCAGGTTTTAGGTATATCGTATCATACTTTCTATCCTTTTATTTGTAAATCACTTGACTGATTTTTATAGATATACTTAATTTTACTGCTTTTGTGCTTCCTACTTTTTTTATTCCTGCTTATGGTCTTTCCTTTCCACTCAGTCCCTTTTAACATTTCTCATAGGGCTGGTGTAGTGGTCATGAATCCCTTTATTTATTTATTTATTTATTTATTTTTATCTGGGAAACTCTCCTATTCTGAATGAGAGCCTTGCTGAATAGAGTATTCTTGGCTGCTGTTTTTTTTTTTTTTTTCTTTCAGAACTTTGAATACATTATACCACTCCCTCTGGCCTGCAAAATTTCTGCTAAAAAATGAGCTGAAACAGGGTTTCCCTTGTATGTAACAGTTTTCTTTTCTCTTGCTACTTTTAAAATTTGTTCTTGGGGCACCTGGGTGGCTCAGTCAGTTAAGCATCTGACTGAGCTCAGGTCATGATCTCACGGTCCATGAGTTCAAGCCCCACATGGGGCTCTGTGCTGACAGTTCAGAGCCTAGAGCCGGATTCAGATTCTGTGTCTCCCTTTCTTTCTGCCCCTCCCCCACTCACACTGTCTCTGTCTCTCAAAAATGAATAAATGCTAAAAATTTTGGGGAGGGGGCACCTGGATGGCTCAGTCGCTTAAGCATCCAACTTCAGTTCAGGTCATGATCTCACGATTTGTGAGTTCGAGCCCTGCTTCAGGCTCTGTGCTGACAGCTCAGAGCCTGGAGCCTGCTTCAGATTCTGTGTCTGCCCATCTCCCTGCCCCTCCCATACTCATTCTCTGTCTCTCAATAATAAATAAACGTTAAAAATTTAAAAAAAAAAATTTTTTTTAACTTGCTCTTCATTACTACATTTTTGTCATTTTAATTCCTGTGTGTGTCTTCGTGTGAACCTCCTTGGGTTGATTTTGTTGAGGATTTGCTATGCTTCCTAGATCTAAATTTCTGCTTCCTTCCCCAGATTCAGGAAGTTTTCAGCCATTATTTCTTCAAATAAATTTTCTGCCTCCTTTTCTCTCTCTTCTGAGATCCATACACTTGTTGTCACTGAGTTCCCTAAATCTTTTTTTTTTTTTTTTTTTTTTGCCTGTGAAGCTTGATTGCTTTCCATTACTTGGTCCTCCCAGTCACTGATTCTTTCTTCTGCTTCATCTAGTCTGTTTATTCCCTCTAGTGTATTTTTAATTTCAGTTATTGAGTTCTTCATCTCTGATTTGTTTTGTTTTCTGTTTGTTGAGAGTTTCACTGAAGAGTTCTACTCCTTTCTAACTTCAGTGAGTATCTTTATGACCATTACTTTAAATTCTCTATTGAGCATATTACTTACCTGTTTCATTTAGCTCTCTTGCTGTGATTATGTCTTGGTTCTTTTCTTTGGGACATAGTCCTCTGTGTCCTTGTTTTGTCTAACTCTGTTTCTCTGTGTTAGGAAAGTCAGCTATGTCTCCTGCTCTTGAAAATAGTGGCCTTGTGAAGAAGAGGTCCTGTAGTGCCCTTCAGTGCAGTGTCCCCTGTTCACCACGACCTAGCACTTCAGGGGTGTCTCCTATGTGTGTTGTGTGCACCCTGGTATTGTAGCTGAGCCACATTTGCCTTCATTCCAGTTGTGTGCAATGGCTCTCTTTGTCTGTCTTGGGTAAGGTTTGATCCCTGTGTTGTTAGTGGCCCAGTCTGGGGCTGCCTTGGGCTTGAGCTGAATCAATCCAGGCATTTGCCAGAGATGCAGTAGCACGAAACTGCTGGGCACTTTCCCTCTATTGTCCTCCGAGAAGCTTTCAGTGGTGGACTTGGCCTTCAGTCAAAACAACTGTCTGCCCCCAGCCCACTGCTAGGGCCATAGTCAGACTGGTATGTGTAGTTATCTTCCCCGTTCTCTGGGGCAGGAGGAGTCTCTTTGCAGTAGTGTTTGGCCTTGTTGGGGCTGCCTGCACCTTGCCAGGCTTGTGCCATCACTTTGGATGGGCTCTGGCCAAGGGCATATTGGAGGGGCCAGGTCAATAGGGCAATGGGGGTAGGGCCCATACAGTTCCAGGAAGCTCTAAGCCAGTCCGATGCAGGAGGGAACTGCAGCTGCCCAGGAAAAGTTCACCTGGGCTTGGATGGAGTGTTTCTGCAGGAGAATGCTGGGGCTGGGCTCTTTGTTAGCAACCCAGGTAACAAGTATTGGCACTGCTCTGATTCCTACAGGTGCCCATCTATCTAGCCTGGGCGGGGACAATGTTGCCTTTCAACTCTTTTGTTCTTGGAGAGGTGTCCCAAAAATCCCTACCCTCTAGCATGCACTCAAGATTAGTAAATAAATCTCCTTTCCATATATATACACCAGGTCTTCAAACTGCTGCTTCTAAGCTTTATCCCAATGGGGCTGTTTATGTTTGTTGTGTTGTCTCTTTTAAGGGCAGGGACTCTGCCCTCCTATCTCTCCCAGAGCCAAGCCCACTGATTTTTAGTTTCAGGTCTTAAGTCATCCTCCCCCGCCCCCCGCCCCAGATTGTTGGGCCTCTTTGGTTTTCAAATCCAAATGTTACGGGAATTCATCTTCCCCATGTAATTTCCTTGTGCCTGGGGTGCCTGCCTTCGGGAACTGCTTCTCTCCTCTCTTTCTATCTGCTGTATCCTTCCCTCCTGTGGACAGTCCCGAGAGTCCATTTGATTCCTGCCAATACCTTTGTTCTTCCTACCCTCTTTGATGTGGCCCCTGCTCTACATTTAGCTGTGGAGAGTCTTTTCTGTCAGTCTTTAAGTCATTTTTTGGGTTATTGATACTAATCCTCCTACTCTGCCATCTTCCCCAAGTCAGACTTTTATTTAAAAGTGTTTCTTTTGAGGAACATCTCAGTGGTTCAGTCCGTTTGAGCATCTGACTTTAGCTCAGGTCATGATCTCATAGTTCGTAAGCTTAAGTCCCTCATCAAGCTCTGTGCTGACAGCTTGGAGCCTGGAGCCCGCTTCAGATTCTGTGTCTCCCTCTCTTTCTACCCCTCCCTGCTTGTGCTTTTTCTGTCTCAAAAATAAATAAACATTTTAAGAATTAACAAAAATAAAAAAATAAATAAAAGTGTTTCTTTTGAGATAGGGCCCGCTTTGTGAAAACCAGCTCTAACAGAACTGTCTAATACTGATTTCACATGGAGTCTGGAAGAAGCTTTAGAAGTAGAGTCCCTCTGGTGAAACTAGATAAGCCTATTTGTTAGTTGCCATGTTTTATGTTGATAAAATAATGATAAGTGTAGATTTAATTTTCATTGTATAGCTCGTGCCTTGGATTTTTGAAGACAGCATTATTAGTTCATTAGTTGACTGAGATTTTAGTCGGTCTTTAAAAGTTAAGAATCCTTAATCTTGTCTTTAAAATTTGTTACCAGAATTGTATTCTGATCCACCTGAGCAACAACTCTGTCCTGTTCAAAGGATTATAATAGTAAGACCATATTTTTGGTTTGATACAATAGCAAGGTAAAGAGTTCTGAATTTATAATTAAGCATTTGAGTCTAGTAAATTAATTTATTTGGGTTTATTAAATTTCTGTAATATGTTAAAGATGCCTTTCGAGTTTTATCCTGTAGGACATCTTGTTCTCAAGACATCCAGACAAGATATTTTCATTCATTCAGCAAATATCAATTGAGTCCCTGTTTTGTGCAAGTACTAAGAGTGGTAGGGAACAAAAGAAAGTCCCTGCTGCTGTGGAACTTGTGTTCTGAAGGGGCACAAGTCAGGGATCCAGCCCTCTTGATACATACCCATCATGTCCTCGTCCTTCTCGTTGTATCTTATTGTATCTCCATATGTGACATGCATCTCTGTGGAGTCCATGAGCCATGAATTATCTCCCCCTCACTTAGTGATCTGTGACCACACAGGAAGAGGGAAACAAGGACATCTCCATTCTTTGGCAGACTTTATGAGTAGCTGTAGAGGTGCTAGGTCTTACCTCTTGGTCTATAAGAGGGAGTTTGCAAGGACCTCAATATCATCATCCTTTCCAGGGACTCAATTTCTAGCTGAAGCTTCAATGGCCACACATCTACCCCAACCCTATCTCTCCTTATCTGACAGGTTTCATGTTCTTTTTACTACTAACTCCATCAGTGTCATCATTTCAGCTACTGAACTACTATTTTGTTCTGTGTTTCACTTACAGCAGATCCCTTGCCTGGGCTTGAGGAGAAACCACCAAACATTGGTGGTTCAGAGGGCGTGTACCTCAAACAACTACCTCACCCTACACCTCCCTTGCAGACCGACTGTACCAGGCAGAGCTCACCACAAGAAAGGGAAACAGAGGGCCTAGAGCTCAAAAGCGACTCCTCAGATTCTGGAGACAACTGTAAAGCAACAAAGAGCAAGAATACCTGGCCCTCAGAGAGCGGCTATACCAGCCCAGCCACTCAAGGATGTATGCGAGACCTCTCCACTCTGGCAGATAGAGGGGCTCTACCTGAAAATGGAGTAGTTGTTGAAGCATCCCCTTGTGGATCAGAGGGGAAGGGCCTTAGTGTTAGTGGTTCAGAAAAGCCACTCTGCCCCAGAGGTAAAACACTACAGGAAACCATGCCATGTGCAGGACAGAACCCAGCTACACCTCCCCACACAGACCCCAGTTTGATGGGAGGCACTGTAAGCCAGTTTTCTCCCTTGTACATGCCCGGCCTGGAATACCCAAATTCAGCTACCCATTACCACATCAGTCCAGGCCTGCAAGGTTTGGGCCCTGTGATGGGAAGTAAACCCTCAGTATCCCATCCTCAGCATTTTCCCCCTAGGGGCTTTCAATCTAGCAACCCTCATTCTGGAGTCTTTCCCCGGTATCGCCCCCACCAAGGAATGAGGTATTCCTACCAGTCACCACCTCAGCCTTCCTACCATCACTATCAGCGAACTCCTTATTATCCGTGTCCACAGGGCTTTTCTGACTGGCAGAGACATCTTCATCCCCCGGGAAGCCCAAGTGGGCTCCCACCTAATCCACCTCCTCCACCAAGGCCCCTCTTCTCAGATAAGAGCACCTTGGCTAATCTGCAAGGCTGTGAGACACTGAATGCTGCCTTAACTTCCCCAACCCAAATGGATGCAGTGGCTGCTAAAGTAGTCTCAGCTGATGGGCAGAATCCTGTTCCAGAGGAAGAAAAGCTGGATGAATCTATGGAGAGACCAGAGAGCCCCAAAGAATTTTTAGACCTGGACAACCATAATGCAGCTACCAAGCGACAGAGCTCATTGTCAGCCAACGAATATCTTTATGGAACTCCTCCGCCTCTGAGTTCAGGGATGGGATTTGGTTCATCTACTTTCCAACCCCATGGTGTGATGCTACAGACAGGGCCTCCTTATACACCTCAGCGGCCAGCCAGTCATTTCCAGCCCAGAGCTTACTCCTCCCCTGTGGCTGCTCACCCACCTCACCATCCAGTGGCTGCCCAGCCCAACGGCCTCTCTCAGGAGGGCCCCATCTATCGCTGCCAGGAAGATGGCCTGGGTCACTTTCAAGCTGTAATGATGGAACAGATTGGCACTGGAAGTGGAATAAGGGGACCTTTCCAAGAAATGTACAGATCATCAGGGTAAGGTTACATTAGGTGGTTTTTGGGTTGTTTTTTTGTTTTTTGGGGGTTTTTTGTTTTTCTGAAAAAAGAAATAGTTTTAAAGAGCAAAATGATCTTAGGAATAACGATAAATGTTAGCAGTCTAGGTCCAAGAAAAACATGTGACTCATTGATAATTGGAGACTTAATGGAAGTGTATCAGCCTTAGAGTCTGATTTTATCTTTGGCACTTTTTTTCCCTCATGAAAGTGAATTCACATTTAAATGACAGATTTTGACCCTAGAAACTTGATAGCTCCGGTTGAGAGCTATAGACAGGCGTCAATATGCTGCTAAGTTCAGATACTCTGACTAGGGTAAAATGGGTCTTTCTCAAATCCTGAGGTTATGGGATCACATGTAATGCTCAGGTTTTATCCCTTATCTGTCATTTCTTCTTAAAACAAGTCAAATACTATCCCCATTAGAGTTCTTGCAAATAGTGATGAGGTGACCTGTGATCCATGAAATTTTCAAATTAATAATATATATAAAAGGTGGTTAAATGAAGTTGTTTATATTAAAGTTATAAAGCCTAGGGGCACCTGGGTGGCCCAGTTGGTTAAATATCCAACTCGATTTCAGTCAGTCATGATTTCACAGTTCATGCGATTGAGCCCAGAGTCATGCTCCTCACTGAGGGTGGAAGGGTGGAGCCTGCTTGGGATTCTCTCTCTCTCTCTGCCCCTACCCCACTTATTTTCTCGCTCTCTCTCAAATACTTAAACTTAAAAAAAAAAATGAAGTTATGAAGCTTAATCTTAAAACCAATACCATCCAACTTAAAAACTAATGTGCCTTTCTTCAGTGCCAACCTAAGAAGACCTTACCTCCAAAACCTCTCCCCCATTTAACGTTGTGCCATATTTGTTTTATGCCTCACTAAGTACATTGTTTCTTTTCTTTGTCTTTTCTTTTAAACCATTGGGAAGTAAATTGCAGACATCCTGACCCTTTCTTCCTAAATATGTCAGCATGCATCTGCTAAGAATAACGACATTTTCCTGGAGCACAATCTCAAACTATTTTCACACCTAAGGAAAATAACACTAATAGTATTTAATACAGAGTTCTCACTTAATTTCTCCAGTTGTCCTCAAAATATCTTTTAAAAAAAAATTTTAATGTTTATTTATTATTGAGAGAGAGACAGAGCATGAGCAGGGGAGGGGCAGAGAGAGGAGGAGACACAGAATCTGAAACAGGCTCCAGGCTCTGAGCTGTCAGAGCCCAGTGTGGGGCTCAAACCCACAGACCGTGAGATCATGACCTGAGCTGCAGTTGGATGCTCAACTGACTGAGCCACCTAGGCACCCCTCAAAATATCTTTTAAAACTACATTTCTTGGGGCACCTGAGTTGTTCAGTTAGTTAAGTGTCTTACTTCAGCTCAGGTCATGATCTCAAGGTTCATGAGTTCGAACCCCACAACGGGCACTGTGCTGATGCTCGGAGCCTGCTGCCTGCTTCAGATTCATATTCTCTCTCTCTCTCTCTCTCTCTCTCTCTCTCTCTCTCTGTCCCTCCCCTGCTCACGCTCTGTCATTCTCAAAAAATGAAACATTGAAGCTACATTTCTTTGTTTTATTTTTTTTTTCCCATCCAGGATCCATTTAAGGTTAATGTATATGTTTGGTTGCTATGTCTGTTTAATCTCTTAGTTTGAGACATTTATGCTATCATTGTTTTGGGTTTTTTTGTTTTTCAAAGACTCCAGGCTAGTTCTCATGTAAACTGTCCCAATCTCTGGATTCTTCTCATTGTTTCCTCATATTTGGAGTCCAATTAAACATTTGTCAAGAACACTACATAGGTGGTGTCATGTACTTTCTTTCTTTTTTAAGTTGGCTCCACGCCCAGCATGGAGCCCAACATCATGCTTGAACTCAACCCTGAGGTCAAGATCTGAGCTGAGATCAAGGGTGGGATGCTTAACGGACTGAGCCACCCAGGTGCCCCGGTGTCATATACTTCTTATTGCATCTCATCTGGAGGCACACGATGGCACTTTGTCCCAGTATTGATTTCAAGTTTGATTACCTAGATAATTAAGGCAGTATCTGCCAGATTTTTGTGATTAAAGTGTCTCTTTTCATTTTTAATTAATATGTCTTCATTAATTCTTAACTATGCTTTCTTGTGGCTACAGAATGCAAATGCATCCAGTCCAGTCACAGTCCTCGTTCCCAAAGACCCCAGCACCAGCAACGTCACAGGAAGAGCTGCCACCACATAAACCCCCAACACTTCCTCTTGATCAGGTAAAAATTACCAGCAATTAGAATTTTTGTTATTCTTCGAGGTGGCAGGGAATAGTTTATTGTGAGTTTGTTGTGATTCTGAAAAAATCTTTTAAGGTGTTCTGGGAAGTGCTTCATGTCCTACTGGCAGCCAAGTAAAAAGGGCCCCTCGGGCCCTGTGCTCCAAGTAGATTCAGTGGTGGAAAAAGCCAGGAGAAGATGACCTCGGAAGTAGCTCCTGTGCTGTCTCTGTACGTTCCTTTTTTCTGTCCTTGTAGTAACCAGCTATTTGGGGCTGTTTAAGCCTCATGTTTCCTAACTGGCCACTAGCATTTATTTTGATAAGATAGCTTTGTATTTTTTTATTCTACCAATTTCATCTGAGAGACACTGGTTAGTCCAGTTTTAAAAGAACTGTAGCTACCTTCCAGTGCTGCTTTTCTGCCAGGCACCGTGCTAAGGGTTTCTGCATGCAGCATCTCATTTAATCTCTTTCTTGACTGCCATGAATTAATTATCTTCACCGACATCAGTTCCATTCCCTAATGTGCAAGAAATCCCACAGCTCCTGAGTGACGAGGTTGGGGTCTGGATCAGGAGGTCCAAAATTTTAGATCCCACCCTCCAGAAGTAAACTGTGATGGCTGAAACCAAAACCAAGCCATTTTTCAGGTGGAGAGGAATGTGTACAGCTCTTCAGCTTACTTAATTTTTTTAAACAATACAGCTGTCAATTTTGTTTAAATTGTCTTTATTTGCTTCTCTCAGAGCTAGTCCAAGGAGGAAATAAACCCCAAGGAAACAGAAAGCTGCGCATGAAGACTGGAACATGGAGAATTTAGGGGAATGGTCCCTGCTCATCTCTGTTCCTGTCCCCCCGCCACACCCCTTCACAGTGCATCACTCGTGCCATCCAAGAGCTGGAGCCATTCCCAGAGTCCTAGACTAACACCAGCTTGCAGCGGTCCTTGGGCAGGGATCTTTTGCATGGCTGATAGTTAAAAACAGATGAACTGAAATTAGTGACAGCTTTTCTAAGTCCTGAGACTCTTTTCAGGGAAGATCATCCTAAACTTGGGGGAGGGGTCATACTTATGAATGGAGTGGTGCTTGTAAACTTTCATGAGCAGCTAAACTCAGGTATATATTTGGGGAAGGGACTACTCGTAGTATTAATGTGTTTGGAGCTGGGTCCAGTTTACAGAATTTTCATGTTGCCTTTTAAAAATAATTTTTGTTGTTGGTGGTGAATGTATTGTACATAAAGTGGGAAGGGTGGGTGGGGGTGTGGAAGAAATGGAAGTCCTAACTATGGTGGGCACGCAGCACTAGAGTGATCCTCATTTGTTTACAATCATATCACACTGAATACTTTCGGGAGCTGGAGAAGAGGGTAGGGTAAATTTACTCTTGTAAAATGTCACTATTTCCTCAGTGGCTAGCAGTCCTTTGTTAGCTAAAGGCCTTCTTTCCGATCAGCCATAGAGGGTACCATTGCACTACACCCTGGTTGTGGGCTTTCTCCATTGGAAGGCAGAGTGCTCTCACATGTTCTACCAGGAGCGTCTGCCCACAAGACTGGCTTCCCTCTCATCCAGTGGCCTAAATCCTGGATTTCAGAGAGCAGTGCCGCACCTTCCTGATTTGCCACCAGCCCTACCAGATAGTTGTAAACCAATATCAGGAATTGGGATCACTAGAGTGTTTTGCTTATTAAAATATAAAATGAATCATCCTCGTCACAGACCTGCTGGGACTGTGATCTGGTAGGCATCACACAAAGCTTTCTGACACGAATCACATTTTGTGGAAGTGACTACTCAGGTTTGTATATGTTAGTACAATAAAGAAATTGCACAGTTTTGAATAGGAAAAATGTATTCTATAGATTTACAGGTTGAATTTAGGAATATCTCGGTATATATAGGTTTTATTCATTTTAAGTGAATCATAGTAAGATAAGTCATGGTGATTTAAAATAGCTTTCAGGAACAAGTTCTTGGAAATCATTTGTCATACCTGTGATAGGAAACAATTTTACAGTATTAAATTACTTTGTTACAGTTTTAGAAGTGAATTACACTGGATTGTCCCTGGTTAGCATTCTATATTTGATTTTAGCTGAGATGCCACCAAAGTTAGGACTCCTATGTTTTAAACTTTTGAATATCCCACAAAGAAAAAAATAAGACTAAGGAAAAATGCCCTGAAATTACAGGTTTTTGTAAAGAATAGCATATTTTTAAGCATGCCTTTGGGATAGTAGAAAAGCTTCCATATATTATTAATCTGCCCTAGTTTCTTACAAATTCAGCCTTGTGAGGGGCCAGTAGAATCTTTCCCTCCAATTCCAGCATCATTGATGAAACGTGGAGCCAACAAGTTTAAAGTTTGCTAAGTGTGTGCTATCAGGAAGAGAAACAAATTGGAAATAATTCATGTTATACCGATGGAAGCCCAACATACCAGCTCCAGTGTAATGGAGACTCATAAAAATAAGGGAATGCTTTTGACCTGGCGTTGTGGCTCACAGCTCAGGTAGGATTAAGAGTTGCATAGGGAACACAGGGAGCCTTTAAGATACAATGCACAAAAATACAAGTTTTTCTCTAATAGACTTCAGTTTTAAATTTGATGTGCTTTTATGTGGAATGAGTTTTGAGCCTGTGTTCTCATTTGATCCTAATTCTTGTTAGAGAGCTATCACTGACATAATCTGGTTTGGAGGAGTGAAGAGGTCAGCCTTATCCCTGTAGGGAGAACAGATTCCATGTTAGCCCCTAAGCTAGCGTAAGCTAGCATGGCCGAAGCATTACCTCTTCTGTTTTTGTGTTTGTGTAGAAGCAGGGAGGAGAGAAAGACCAACTGGTCTTGACAGCTGGTTTGGGTCTGTTTAGAGCTGGTCTAGGCCCAGAGCCTTGTGCTGGTGACAGCCTTTCTCTTTTTGCATGAAAGCTGGTTTGGGTGAGAGGCCTCTGGCTGCTGTATAACTGGGAGCACGGTGAGCACTGGGTCTGTTCCCCTGGCACCAAAGTTGGAGGCATTGCTTTGTGCTGAATGACCCTGGGGCGTGGGTAGGAGCGGACCATAAGCAATAGTTGGGTTGATTTGTTCCCTTTCCTTCCACCCACTCAAGTTAACCTTTTCTCCACACTCCCCCAGCCCCTCACCCCCTGTTCCCTGTTGCTAGAAGCTGTGAACAATATAGGAAGAAATCCGTAAATTCTTATATCCTTAACCTCCCTTCTCAGTATGTAGAGAGGTGAGAAGATATTAAGGAAGAAGAGTATCAAGGATTGAACTGCTGTTTCATATCGTAACACTGGGAACAAGGGCAACAGCAAACTTGTCAGCCTTGTTGCATCCCATGTGGGAATTGGGTCATGCATTACAGGTCCCAGCACTTCAGCCCTTGTCTGGTATATCCTGAGCTTTTACTGGTCTTTGAAGTGCAGATCTACTAAAAGCAGTCAGGAGCTGAAAGATTGCAGGAACACATGTGACCGTTGAGCTGCTGTGAACCACTGATCCGCAGGACCTCTTTCCTCGTCTTTCTCCTTTGGCACTTCTCTTCCCAAGTGTCTTAAGCAGATGCAAATGCATTTGCCATCTTCTCCATAATGGGGATGATGGTCATGTGATATGCTGTAACTAGAAAGTAGTGTGTGAGGAGGTCCTAAAAATGACCTCTCTCAGGCTAGAAGGACTTTCACACGGTGGGTCAGTGTGCTGGCTCTCAGGTCTCAGTAGTCTGCAGAAGGGGATAGCTGGGGTCCACGGGTAATGAGAATACTCTCACACCTGTTTGATTTGATAGTCATGGCTAGCCTTTATTAGACTTGTTAATAAGTTAGAATCTGTTTCCCTAAGACCCAAGAGAAATAAATGATCCAGAAAGAAAAGTAAAGCCTTTTGGAAGGTTTCTGTTTGGGTTTGTTTTTGTTTTTGTTTTCCATCAGAGTCTGTTCATTTAAAAAGTAGCTGTTGGCTAAAATTATGGTAGATGCATGTGAAGAGTAAACGAGGGCAAAATACACAGATCCTTGTTCATAGAACTTTCCATCCCACTTTCTAAAAATAAAATTAAAGCCACTCCACCTCTCCTTAATCACGTTGGTTTAGTTCTTCTGGCAGTGCACATGAGCTTGTTATTAAGGATTCTTTTTTCTCAGTGAGCCCAAGTCAAACTGCACTCCAAAGGCAAAACTCTTTCATGCTCATCTTCATTTTTACATTTATTGAAAACCTCAAGACCCGTAGTATGTATGTGCCTTAGTTCACTCACACCTCAGCTTGAAATGTCATTGTGCCGTAGCTTAGCCCTCAGACCTTGGAAATGCTTCTCTTGACTAAGCATGTGGTGGTGTTATCCCGTGGCGTTTGTCTACTGTGAAATTTTTCCTGCTAATTCCCATGGAGTCCAAGAGTATGTCCAAAACACATACTCCAAAACAAAGCGCTGTCCAAAACACGCAAAATCCCAGTGTTGCAGTCACCACAGATGTCAGAAACAAGCTTTCAATCCATACCACTAGGTTGAAATTTTTCCCTTTTTTCTTTTTAACGGAAGTTCAAATCTATAAATAATATACTGCTCTTAAGACCTAATCTGAATTTCACAGGAAGTCTTAACCCAGCAGTCCCAAGGCAAGGACAGTCACATAGTGTCAGAATCCTGTCATGCTTTCAAAGAAACTGTTTTCAAAGAACTGAAAGGCTTAGAGTTTTCTAGCATTATTGCTACCCCCTGTGTTGTGACCGAGTGTCAGTGCATTCGCCCCCTGCCAGATTCTGCAAGGGCCTCCACTGAGGAAGTCAGCTCCGTGTGCGTGAGTCAGGATTGTGCCACTGTCGGGGGTTCTGGGATGCAGGGTCCCTGTGGATAGCTCTCTGTTCAACACTCCAGTGAGGATACTGGGAATCTTGGCTGAGCATGCAGAGGCTTTTATTCCGGGGCTCACATCACTGTCTAGGAACTAAGAATGTGATTGAGGCTTGCTGCATGAGAAGAAACCCCTTTTTCTTTTCTAGTGGGTTGGACTCTAACATGGAGCCTTAGGGCACCCAGCCTTGCCCTGCTTTCCCATTGGGAAAACGGAACTTGAGTGAACATTTCTGCATCCCATCTCTCATATGAAGCTGTGACGCAAGCCTCAGCTCCAGGTTGCATGTTCATCTGTCTCTGCTTTGTAAAAGGCCTTTGCTAAACAGACATTAGTGAGGCTGTCTCCCCAGCTAGTCTTGGTCTCTCACTGTGTACCAGGGGACTGACTGAACCTTTATGTAGAAATACCTGAGAAGCAGCTGATTGTCCTGCATGTGTTTTTGAAAAGGGTGGGATGGGGCTGGGAACAGGGGCGTGGATAATAAGTTATTGAAGTGCTGAACCCCGTTCAGTGTCCTCCGTGTGACCCCTTTCCCCTAGCTGGGACTTGGGTACCTCACTCTCCTGCCTTGCACACAGCTCCTGGGAGCCCAGGCCAGTCTCCACCAGCCTGCGGCACAGTGTCAGGGATTCTTTGCTCCTGCTGCAAAAGCCGTGAGAACTTTCCTGGCCAGTACTGGAAAGGGGAATGCTATTTATTTTTATATTGTGTATATTTTGTCGTGGTCTGCTGATTCCCTGTTTCACTGAGAGCGACACTTACCTCAATAGTTAGTTCGATATTGTGTGTTGGATAATTTTTTAAAAGAACTTTTTAAAAAGCTTTTTGATCCTCAGAGATCTGTAGATTTTATTTCCATATGAACTGGTTATTTTGTATAAAGTACATTCTTAAAATAGCAAGGCTCTGATATGTGTGAGTTGTGTGTGTCCGTGTGTCACTTTTATCATCGGGACGAAGGTTTGAACTAGGCCCCAACGCCACCACCCATCTCCCCTGGCTTCATCAAGACGGGCAGGCGGTGTTGGGGCAGACAGCAGAGTGTGCCCTGGGCAGGTGATGGCGGTGCATGCTCTGTGGAGAGCCTCAGAACGGCACGAAAACTGGCAGTTCCACATGATGTCTGGGATACAGTACCCCCCAGCCAGCCCCATCAACACCCACCTTGTTGCGCCCACTCCCAATACCACCCACAGACCCCCAGCCCTTGGTACACGTACCTTTGACACACTTGTGTACACTACTTTTGCTCTCCTTCCAAGATCTAGGGCAGCCTGGGGTCTGGCAGGCAGCTATGTGTGAATTACAGGTGGTTAGAAGTGGGAGCTGCAAGGCTAGGTAAGCAGGGGCTCTTCTACCTGTTCTACCTGCCCAGTTCATTTAGGTTTTATTTCCAGTTCCTAGGAGGGTTTTTGTTACGGGGAAGAGGGAGAATAGATAAAAAGTGGCCACCTTGGGACAACTGACTGGCCCAGTCATGGAACATGTGACTCATTCTCAGGGTCGTGAGTTTGAGCCCTACGTTGGTTATAGATTGCTTGAAAAAAAAAGAACAATGAAGCCATCTTGAAGTAGCTGTAATCACAAAACCCCACAATTTCTGGACTGTTTTATCCTTACTTGGCCTTGTGAGTAATCTCATTCAGTAAAAATTCTACCACAAATAGTACCAGTTTCCAACTCTGTTGTTCACCCAGTTTTATCACTTTCCAGGACAGTGACAGATCTCTCTTGACCTCCCGATTATGTGGTATTAAGTTATCCCTGTTGATCTATTATTATTGACTAACATATATTTGAGACTTCTATCTATCCTGTCAACTGCTTTAAAACTGTACTTTCCAGGGGTGCCTGGGTGGCTCAGTCGGTTAAGCGGCCGACTTTGGCTCAGGTCATGATCTCACGGTCCATGAGTTTGAGCCCCGCATTGGGCTCTGTGCTGACAGCTCAGAGCCTGGAGCCTGTTTCAGATTCTGTGTCTCGCTCTCTCTGGCCCTCCCCCGTTCATGCTCTGTCTGTCTCAAAAATAAATAAACATTAAAGAAAAAATAATTAAAACTGTACCTTCCATAAAAAGTATTTTTCCTAGGGGCGCCTGGGTGGTTCAGTCGGTTGAGCGTCCGACCTTGGCTCAGTCATGATCTCTCAGTTTGAGTTCAAGCCCCGCGTCGGGCTCTGTGCTGACGGCTCGGAGCCTGGAGCCTGCTTCGGATTCTGTGTCTCCCTCTCTCTCTGCCCCTCCCCCCTGCTCACGCTTTGTCTTTCTGGCTCTCAAAAATAAATAAACCTTTAAAAATATTTTTCCTAAAAAATATTATATCAGTCACATTTTCTAGTTTAGTTGAATTTCCATATAATTTTTTTTTAATGTTTATTTTTCAGAGAGACAGACACAGAATCCAAAGCAGGCTTCAGGTTCTGAGCTGTCAGCCCGACACAGGGCTCAAACTCACAAACCATGAGATCATGACCTCACCCGAAGTCAGAAACTTAACCAACTAAACCACCCAGGCGCCCTGATTTCCATATGATTTTTGAAGCAAAAAAAAAAAAAAGAAACACCACCAACTTTAAGTGAAAATCATTAGTAAACCCCAGATTTGACATGATGCTGGTTAGATGTTTTGCAGTGTCTCCTTTTGCACTGGTGGGACAGGGTGGGTGGGCCACTCACTGCTCTGGCCTGGCTTCCTTTGTTGTCGTGGCAACTGTGACACTGACATGGTCTACATCTACTCCCAGTTGGTATTAGTATCACATCCTTACGATGCATGAAAAAACTAATTGCTGACTTCTGGATTCCTAACTGCAACCACTTCTGTGACCTGAATTCTTCACCAAGCAAAGGGCAAAATTCTTTGTTTCAGCTAATGATCGGGTTTAATTTACTTTGTAATAGGAACTTAGCTGTTAGCTTAGTGCCCCTAGAGTGTTCCCAGATTTATCTCCTTGGAATCAAAACAAAGTGTCTTCCACAAGTGAACTGTGTTTCAAAATTTGATACAGTAGGCAGTATTAATCCAGTTCTATTTTTGGAACTATGATTTGACATTAACGCTTATTAAACCCTATGTGTACATAACTTACACAACAGTTATAATCAGTGAGCTGCTTACTTCAAATTGGAGCATGAAAAGAAAGCCGGCAGGGCAAGATTTAGGGAAAAGGAAGGAAGTCACAAATTGTCCATGAGGATTAGTCTCAAAACTCTGTGGAACTTTCTTTTTTGACATTTGGAAACATCCAAAGTGCTTCTCATGTTAAACGTTAGTGTCTTATGTCTCTAAACCAATTCCTGTCATTGGGGAAGGAAAGTATCTTAATTATATAAACAAGTAGCCCCTATAGGGTTCAGTTTTGTCATAATCTACACTCTCTGGGAGTGGTATTAACAGAATGGAGAAAATAACCCACAGTTGGACTCTTGGAAGTCAACCTTCACCCTTTAACCTAACTAGAGGTGAAAGGCCTATGTCAGTAAACTGTTGTGCAAGGGGTGCCTTTGGAAGAAGTGCCATTGGACCTTTTCTCCCCAAGGCTGGATTCTAGACCAACTGGGAATGAGGCAGAGCTCTGAGTGTCCAGACTGCTGTAGCCTGCACTGTCCCCTCCCCCATGGGATTCTCTGTAGATTGGCCATGCAGGTCTGTTTCCCTGGCCTCATGATTTTCCCTTGGGTTTTTTAATGGAGAACGTGTGTGTGTGTGTGTGTGTGTGTGTGTGTGTGTGTGTGTGTGTGTGTGTGTTTTAGTCCCCTCTCTGCTTACCAATGCTCACTCTAGTTTCCTTAGGCAATTTTCACGAAAACCTTCAGTGTAAGATGGACTGTGAAATACCAGCCAAGGAGGCAGCTGGAAAATCCCCAGATTTGGCTATTGTGTGCTGAAATCCCAGCCCCCTTCTGTTTCCATGACCTGCATATAAATTCAGGTCCCCTTGAGAAGTCTTCAGGTTTGGAAAAGCACTACCTGCTCCTAGAATCTTGGATTTGAACCTCATTTTGGACAGCGAATGACAAGAAAGGAGTAGCTCTATTCTAGCCAGTTAACGCTAGATAGAATTTTTTAACAAGGTGGAGTCAGTTCCTCGGATTGGATTCAAGGTTTTTGCTTTGGGGAGGAATTGAGTCCACAGTAGGAAGGCAAAGACATCCAAGTGAAGCCTGGCCTGTGTGTGCCCCAAGAAGTAACCCGCAGTCAAGTTCTCAGTAAGTATTAAATTCCAGCTGTATGCCTAGTTACTTTGCCTAATTACTAACAGTGGGAAAGGGGAAGGGGGGGGAATAGCTTCCTTTGCTCAGAGTTCACAGTAAAGGGAGAAAAACAATACAAAGAAATTGGACTACAGTACAGTGTTAGAACACACTGCATAAAGTAGTAGAAAGATTTTTATTCCCTCCCTGAAATGTAATCATTGCAGGAGGGTGGGGTGTTGTTAGCCATTTGATTTGGACAGCCATTTGACTTGATGTGCTGGTGAAGAACACAGACCCGGGATCTCCTCGGTCTGGGTCTGCTGTCTCACCTTGTTCTGTTCAGTCTCTGCCTAGTTTTCTCAGAGTCCTTGCTGCAGCTTGAATTCCTCTTCCCTTTCATCCTGGTTCTGTTCCCGTGAGGCTACACTGTAGTGATGAAGACAGAGCAAACGGTTCTGACACCAGTAATTCTCCCCAGGGGGTACTAGGAGGACGTTTCCTAGAAACAACATAGGTCTGAGGAAAAAAGCATGTTTTTGTAGAGGCCATGGCATGGCCCCGCTACGGCAGCCTTCCATATTGTCTGCTGTCTTCTTGTGGTCACATCATCTATTATGCTTCTGAGTGTAGTCTCTGGACCAAAGCATTACCTGGGAATTTGTTACAAATGCAAATTCTGGGGGCACCTAGGTGGCTCAGTTGGTTGAGTGTCCGACTTCAGCTCAAGTCATGATCTCATGATTCGTGGGTTTGAGCCCCACATCAGGCTCTGTGCTGAGAGCACAGAACCTGGAGCCTACTTCGGATTCTGTCTCCCTCTCTCTCTGCCCCTCCCCTGCCTCCGCTCACCCTCTGTGTCTCTCTCTCAAAAGTAAACATTAGGGGGCGCCTGGGTGGCGCAGTCGGTTAAGCGTCCGACTTCAGCCAGGTCACAATCTCGCGGTCCGTGAGTTTGAGCCCCGCGTCAGGCTCTGGGCTGATGGCTCGGAGCCTGGAGCCTGTTTCCGATTCTGTGTCTCCCTCTCTCTCTGCCCCTCCCCCGTTCATGCTCTGTCTCTCTCTGTCCCAAAAATAAATAAAAAACGTTGAAAAAATAAATAAATAAATAAATAAACATTAAGAAAAATTTTAAGTCTCACTCCCAGTTTCCACATCCTCTGTCTCATCTGCAGTGTTGGGTGTTTTGGGAGATCTAAACCTAACCAACCATTGCCAGTCCGGGGTCTTGCCATCCAGTAATGTCAAGACCTCCCTGCTGGTCAACGATCTGTGTACTCCCGGCAACATCTCCCATGTCTGCTGTTGTGACTTATTTAACAAATTTTAGTGAGCTTATGTCTGTGGCTTTGCAATGCTGTAAGCCAATGGTGGCCAATCTAGAGTGCCCATTTAGGGGTTTAAAAACCTGGGCTTCAGGGGAGTCTGGCTGGCTTAGTTGGTGAAGCATGTGATTCTTGATCTCAGGATTGTTAAGTTCGAGCCCCACGTTGGATGTAGAGATTAAAATCTTAAAAAATCAGGTGCCTGAACACTACCCCACAGGGTTTTTCATTGGTCTGGGGTGCAGCCTGGGCAACAGGGTTTTTCAAAGCTTTCCTGGTAATTCTGTTGCCCAGTCAACATTGTATAAACCACTTTCCAAAACCAGTGGCTTGCAGACTTGAATAAGCCCATGAATCACCTGGAGAATCTTGTTCAGATCAGATTCTGGTTCACTAGGCCTGGACTGGGTCCTGAGGTTCTGCACATTTAACAAGCTCATTGCTCACTGCATTTTGAGAGCAGAACGACCTCAAACCCATCCATGCTTTCCAACACTGCTGGACTTGCCTTTTTATTTAAAGAGGGAGACGACCAGGGCGCCGGGGTAGCTCAGGCAGTTAAGTGTCTGACTTCAGCTCAGGTCATGATCTCAAAGTTCATGAGTTTGAGCCCCATGTCAGGTGCTGTGCTGACAGCTCAGAGCCTGGAACCTGTTTCAGATTCTGTCTCCCTCTCTCTCTGCCCCTTCTCCACTCTGTTTCTCTCTCTCCTTCAAAAATAAACATTAAAAAAAATGAGGGAGACTCCCTCATGTGGTCCTCTAACTTTGTGCTTTTCCAAATCTTCACCTTTTTTCTTTTCTGCCAGTAATGTCCCCTCATCAAAGCTGACTTTCCCTTGTGCGCTGCATTCCAGCCTCCCCTGTCTACCTCCTGGCCAAATGCCGTCAGTTAGCCTCTCCTCCTTTCTTCCCTCCCTATGAAGGTTGTTCCAGTTCCCTCTATTTGAATATCACATATTTACCGCTCTTTATCTTCATGCAAGCTTTTTTTAAGTTTTCTTTGGGTTTTTTTTAGTAATTTCTACACCCAACATGGGGCTGGAACTCACAACCCCAAGATCAAGAGTCACATGCTCTTCTGACTGAGCCAGCGAAGCGCCCCATACCTTCATCCAAACTCTTCACTAATAGAACCTGGCTTTTTTTTCCTGACATTTGGCTTCCTCCCTACCTTTCTACAACTACTGACTTACATAGAGCCTTAGCCCTTTCACAGCACTTAACATCCTGTGTGGCCTCTGACAGCTTGATCAACCCCCTCTTGACCTGGTTCTCACTGGTGCCGTGACCCACACTCACCCAGCTGTGACACGGCCTGCCTTTCCAGTGACCTTCTACTTCCCAAAGGTGTGCTCTTCCTAAGACTTGCTTTCTTCTTTTTTTTTTTTTAAGACTTTTTAAAAAATGATCTCTACACCCAACATGGGCCCAAATTCACAACCCTAAGATCAAGAGTCACACGCTGTACCGACCAAGCCCAGCCAAGCACCCCTCTTTCTTCACGCAGTCAGTGCACCTTCCTCTAAATGACTTTTACTTTTACCTACAACTTAAGATGTCCCTCTGTGCAATCAACTTCTATCTTCAATTCAGACTTTTTTGCCATGTTCTGGTCACCCTTTCCAAGTTCCTGTTGGACATTGACACCAAATGTCCCTACTGCCATTGTTCCGAGATTTTTATTTGCCACTGTTTTAAATTTTTTACCGAAATGATTTACAATTTTATTTCCTACATCTTGTTAATTTGTAACATTCTTCCTTAACCATTTTATTATAATTCACATTAAAACTGATTGGGGCACCTGGGTGGCTCAGTCAGTTAAGCGTCCAACTTTGCTCAAGTCATGATGTTGTGGTCCATGAGTTCAGGCCCCACGTCAGGCTTTGTGCTGACAGCTCAGAACCTGAAGCCTGCTTTGGATTCTGTGTGTCTCTCTCTGCCTCTCTCTTTCTCTCTCTCTCGAAAATAAGTAAACATTTTTTGAAAATTAAAAAAAAAAAGCTGACATCTTCACTTCTTCCTCCAATGCCATCCATTTATGTTTAAATGTAACATACTGTCTTCATTGCTTATCTCTTTTCCTTTCTACTCTGGTAAAATACACATAAAATATACCATTTTAACCATTCTTTAAAATGCATTTGCTTTTTTTTTTTTTAATGTTTATTTATTTTTGAGAGACAGAGCACAAGTGGGAGAAGGGCAGAGAGAGAGGGAGACAGAATCTGAAGCAGACTCCAGGCTTCTAGCTGACAGCACAGAGCCCAGTGCGGGGCTTGAGCTCACAAAACTGAGATCACAACCTGAGCCCAAGTCAGATACTTAACCGACTGAGCCACCCAGGTGCCCCAAATGCCTTTGCTTTTTTGAAATTTTAAATGTTTATTTTTGAGAGAGAGTATGCACAAGCAGGGGAAGGACAGAGAGAGGGAGACACAGAATCTAAAGCAGGCTCCAGGCTCCAAGCTGTCAGCACAGAGCCCGATGTGCAGCTCAAACCCACAAGCTGTGAGATCATGACCTGAGCCGAAGTCAGACGCTTAGGCAACTGAGCCACCCAGGCGCCCTTGACCATTTTTAAGTGTATACTTCAGTTGCATTGAGTACAATCACCTCATTATACAGCCATGACTACTATCCATCTCCAGAACTTCTGTATCCCATAGTGAAACTCTATACCCGTTAAACTAATACCCCACCTCCCTTCTCCCCCAACCCCTGGTAACCACTTTTCTTTCTGTGTGTATGAATTTGACTATTCTAGGTACCCCAGATAAGTGGAATCATACAGTATTTTTCCTTTTTCTGGCTTAGCATATTTTCAAGGTACATCCATGTTGTAGCATGTAACAGAATTTTATTCCTTTTTGAGGCTAAAGAATATCCCATTGTGTGTATATACCACATTTTGTGTATCCATTTATCCATCAAAGGACATTTGAGATGTTTCCCCTTTTGGCTATTGTGAATAATGTTGCAATGAACATGAGTGTACAGATAGTGTTTAAGGCATTGCTTTCAATTCTGGATGTATACCCAGAAGTGGAACTGCTGGGTCATGTGGTAATTGTATTTTTAACTCTTTGAGAACCTGCTATACCCATTTCCACGGCCACTGCATCATTTTACATTCCCATCAGCAACACACAAGAGTTCCAATTTCCCCACATCCTTGCCCACATGTGTAGTTTTGTTTGTTTGATAATCGCACCCTAGCAGGTGTGGTACCACTCTTTCCAGTGCACACTGCCATCCCCTGTTTTGTGGCTGCCACTTTAAACTCAACAGCCATCCAAACTTTTCTTCCCTCCCCACTCTCCTTACCTACCCACCCCTTCTGATGCTACTAGTTGGGGTGATATATCTTTTCTTGCTGATCCATGTGTCAAACCTGATATTTGTCCCGGGCATGTTTAATCAGCTGCCAAGCCCTATTGATTCTTCACAGAAATCAGTCACATCTCTTTCCTCCTGCATGCAGGTTCTGATTTTATTTCTCACCTGGATTATTGTAATCTCCTGGCCTGTCCAGACCACTTGGCACTGCCATAAACCTGACCTCTGACGAAAAAAAAAAAAGGGAGTGGGGGGGCACCTCGCTGGCTCAGTCAGTAGAGCATGTGACTCTTGATCTCAGGGTCATGAGTTCAAGCCCCATGTTGGGCATGGAGCCTACTTAAACAAACTGAACTGTGCCCTCTGGGCCCCTATTCCACATCCTATGTCAGCTTTCCATTGCCCACCAGGAAAAGAGAGGAAAAAAATGTTATCATTTAGTGAGCACCTTTTATGTGCCAGGCACTCAATGCTAAATGTACCAAATGTACTAAATGCTCTACATCTGAGTCTCATTTCACAGAGGTAGCAGGCACAGAGAAGTTACGTAATTTAAGGTCATGCGGCTAGTCAGTGGTAAACTAGAATTCAAACCAGTTCAAAAACAGTCTTACTCCAAAGCCCACTCAACCACTCTGCTCTCCTACCTCATTAGCAATCTTATGAACTGGATATCTCAAGCCCCTTTTGAGGAAGAAAAGCACTAAGTTAAATAACTTGCTTAAAGTGAGGTAGTTATTAACTTGGAAGCTGGAATTTGAACCTGGGTCTCTGACATCAAAGTCTGTCCCATGCTGATTCTTCATCTCTCCCAAATCCTTGGCCGGGCAACAAGGTCCTCTACCTTTGGGACCCAATATGTTACCAGCTTTATACTCCCCCCTACTGTCTCATCCCTTGCCCCAGATTAGACACTTTGCCACTAAAGAGAAGCTGGGTTTTAATTTTACCTCTCTGCCTCCGGTCTTCAAGGCCAAAACCAGTGACTACTTACTGAAACTTTTCCAGCTGTCTATGCTGGAAGAAATCCTCAGCTGCAGCTCTGAGTTCATAACTCAGCTGTACCACTTGTGAGTGCAGGGAATGTGCCAAATCAGCACTGCGGCCCTGCCACAGCGGAGCACGTGGTGGACCACTGAAAATACAGAACCATTGAAATAGGCAATCACTTGTAGTTAGAAAAGTGTGTGAGTCTGACAAGCAGAGGCTTCTGACCCCAAAAGTCTGGCAGAAGCGTTTGCATTGCATTGATTTTCCCTTGTTTGTCCTCCTCCCTGACTTCCAGGTCTCTGAGTGGGTGGCCAGTCTCCCCTCACCCCCACCCCCACACTGCCTTGAACAAAGCTTTTTCCATCCTGAATTTTTGTCTCAGTCATTCCACAACCAAGTAAACAGCCACCTGCTTGCCATCTAGGGAGGTAGGACTGGGCTTGACTAGGCTGCATAGTGGCCTCTTTGGGGGTTCATTCAAACCCAATGTTTACAGGTGTGGGAGGTGGGAGAGAAGCTGGGGACCCAAAGTAGAGGATGGCTTAGTGATGACCTGCCCCAGGGGAAGGGGCTGTGTGGGCATGAAGAGGGAGGGCCACTAACGATACCAAAAGAGGATGGTAAACCAACCCTTCCTGCAGTTCCTGCAGTTCAGCAGTGATCTGGCCTATATCTTGGCATCCAGAAAAGACAGAAGGTTCCTTACTAAAAGCAGGTAAGTGTTTGTCTTGTCTGTATCAAGCTTAGAGTTGCTAGGGAAAGACCCGCTTCTAGCAAATAAACATCTGAGAAAGGTCAGAGCAGCCTGTGGGAAAGGGTCTCCATCCATTTGCTGCACAGAGTTGGAAGGAGGTGGGTAAGAGGAAGTGGCCAGTCCCTGACAATAGTCCCAGATGACGTCTAAGTCAGGAAGCAAGTTATTTCCTTGGCACTGCTCATGTAAGGGGCTCGTCTCTGAAGAACTCTGGCTTGCCCTGCTAATTAGAGTAGGTACAGAGAGGATGCCTCTCTTCCCTGAGTGCCTCCTCACAAGGTGTAGAGAGGAGAGACAACTGAAGAGCAGAACTGTCTGTCTCATGATGAGACTGACTGCAAGGTTAAAGGCGGTAGCTACCTCATGGTTCACTGATTCCAACATCTTACTTGAATGCCTCTGCACCAGGCTCCGGGGGCACAACCCTAAGACTTTCGTCTCCCAGTAACATCATTTTGATTGGGGGTGGACAAACTGCTGTAATATGATGTGGTACACGCTATAACTGGATATTAAATGGGATCACAGAACAGGACTCCTAGCCAAGATTTGAGGGACTTACGGGAGGGGGCCTGGGTAGCTCAGTGGGTTAAGCATCTGACTCTTAATTTCGGCTCAGGTCGTGATCTCATGTTTGGCTGTGAGACAAGCCCCGTGTCAGACTCTGCATTGAGTGTGGAGCCTGGTTGGGCTTCTCTCTCAAAATAAATAAAACTTAAAAAAAAAAAACAAAGAGGGGTTCATGGGAGGAAGCCCAAAAAACTTTTTTTTTCTTTTTTGTTTTCCAAAAAACAAATTGTAATTCGTCAGGTACAGATGGGGCAAGAGTGTCCTACTCAACAGGACAGTATGTGCAAGGTTCAAACGCAAGAGACCGTGATATGTTCCCAGAAGTGAGAGTTCTCGATGGCTGGCAGGGAGAGTAGACTTGGTGATTTGGGAGGGTACAGTCAAGTAGGAAAGTAGGTTCCGGGTCTGGGCAAAGAGCTGGGAAACTGTCCTAAGAGTGGAGGGAAGTTAGCGCTGCACTTTAGGCAGGGAAGTGCTTAAATGGCAGGCTGGCAGTTGGGTCCAGACTTGCACTTCTGCTCACTTGGCCATGTTGTGGAGCTCAGATTTGAGGGGAGCAAGGGGGGGGACAGAGGGGGGAGACTGCCAGGTGCTCCAGACAGTGGACGACGCCCGTGTGATCAAGCAGTGGCTGGTGGGCCCACGAGAGACTTAGGACAGCTTTTTTCTACCCATGATGAAAGACCTGTTTATCCTAGTTTATTATGGAGCAATAATTTTGTAAAATACAATAAAAATCAATTGATAGAAAAATAGAAATTTTATTTAAAAAATTCTTTTAAGTTTTATTTACTTATTTTAAGAGAGAAGGCATGAGCAGGGGAGGGGCAGAGAGAGGGAGAGAGAGAACCCTAGCAGGCTCCACACTGCCAGTGCAGAGCCCAATGTGGGGCTTGAACTCACAAATTGTGAAATTGTGATCTGAGCTGAAATCAAGAGCCAGACACAAACGACTGAGCCACCCGGCACCCCAAAAAATAAAATTTTTTTAAATGATAGAATATAAGCTCACATTTTTCTCAGTAAATTGTAAAACATGAAATTCCTCAAGATGCCATAAAAATTCCTAAGCATTTATTCTCAATTTCTGTAGTTGTCACAGATCAGCACTGAACCACATGCCCTGAGTAGCATAGACTTTAGGAGGAAGAATTGCCAGAACATGATGACTGATTAGTTGTGGAAACATAAGGGGGAAAGGATGAATCAAAGATGGCTCACGGACTTGGCCTGGATAATTGAATGGCTGGTGGTGCAGCTTCCAGAGCTAGGAAACCAGGAAGAGAAACAGCAGGTCTACAGGGGTGGATACAAGTAAAAAGAGGTATTACTATACTGTGTGAAGCCAGACTGCTAAGATGGGGATGGCCAGGATCTGGTTAAGATAATGGTGAGGGGCTCAGGGCAGAAATCCTCAGCTGCAGGTACATCATGAGCAAGTAGACAATGATTGAAGCCCAGGAGAAGATGGGTTTTCAGGATGATTGTGTGGAGTGGAGTGGAGTGGAAGGAGTCAAGAATCTTGGCAGGACTTTGTGGGTACCAGTGACTAAAGACACTGGTCATGGGGCTTGGAAGCCACTGGGGAGAGCCAAGGAGTCACAGAAGTCAAGATAATAGAATGTTTTAATGTGGGAGGAATGAAAAGTGGTGGAATCAGGAGCTCAGAGAACCCTGGCCTGCTCTGGTCCCTGCAACTCACCACCTAGAATCATCCTTCTAAATAGATGTGTCTCTGGACAGTCTCGTTCAAAATATGATCCTGGGAAACCATGTAATAATTACTTTAGGGGTGCCTGGTTGACTCAGTCCATAGAGCATGCAATTCTTGATCTACAGGTCTTGAGTTCAAGCCCCACATTGGGTGTAGAGCTTACTTTAAAAAAAAAAAAAAAAGAAAATTACTATACAGTTTTCTGTGCTTTCCAAATTTTCTAATTTTTTTCTAGTACTTTAAATACTTTAAGAAATAGAACAATTGTTCATATTAACAAAAGGGAACTGATCACCTCCTAAGCATCTGTTAACTAGCTATCTCCTAAAGAAATACACAGGATGGGTCACAGTTTCTTTTTAATTTATTTAAGTTTATTTGTTTTGAGAGAGAGAGAGAGAGAGAGAAGGGGAGGGGTAGAGACAGAGGGAGAAAGAATCCCAAGCCGGCACCCCACTATCAGCACAGGGCCCAACACGGGGCTCAATCCCATGAACCGTGAGACCATGACCTGAGCCGAAATCAAGAGCCAGTAACTCACCCAACTGAGCCACCCAGGCACCCCAAAATGGGTTACAGTTTTGATGTTAGGGGCAGAACCCCTGGACAAGACAGGGTAGGTAAGCCGACTGGGCCCTGCCATGCAGACTCCCTCCCAGGCCCTCCAAGGACCTGTCTGCTTCTGGCTCTTCGACCAGTAGGTCCCTTAGCCAGCTTCTTGCTCGCAAAACAGTCAGCAGGAGAGTGGAGAAGGGGCAGATGATCCCTCTGAGTGCACACACACACACGCCGAGCAGAGATACTTCTGTAAATGGACACATAAGGGATCAAAAAATGCCTGGCTCTGCGCGCCAGCTGAGTGGTGTCCTGCCTGCCATACAAGGGGCACCTTGTCACTGACTTCCCACAGAGCTGGAGGAAACTGTTCCCAGAGCCTCAACTTCTCTCCCAGTGCCAGACCCTCCCTGTGGGCAGCCTCCTCTCCTGCCTTGCCTTTCACTCCTCAGCCCCTCAGGTTTCAGGCCTCCACCAGCTCCATGGTTCTTCAGCCCTGGACAGTCGCCAAGCCCAGACCCTTTCTTTAAAAAGTTCTCTCCCAAGGCGCCTGGGTGGCTCAGTCGGTTAAGTGGCCGACTTCGGTTCAGGTCATGATTTCGCGGTCCGTGAGTTCGAGCCCCGCGTTGGGCTCTGTGCTGACAGCTCAGAGCCTGGAGCCTGTTTCAGATTCTGTGTCTCCCTCTCTCTGACCCTCCCCCGTTCACGCTCTGTCTCTCTCTGTCTCAAAAGTAAATAAACATTAAAAAAAAAATTAAAAAAAAAAAATAAGTTCTCTCCCAACTAACCCTTGTCCTCTGCACTCTCCACCATCCCCCCTTTTCTCTCTACCTCATTGCTTTGCCATCATGCCACCTATCTGGCTTCTCGCATGAAATTTCCTTTTCTCAACCTGTTCTTTCTGAATTGTCCTCATACCACATTCAACAGTGTGCTTTCCCCCTTAAAAGTATTCAGTATTTTTTTACTGCCTGCAGGATCAAATTGGTGAAAAGTTAATTTAGGGGGCACAAACTATATTGGGCAAGCCCCAGGTTCTCCATGCCTGATCTAACCTACTTTTGTAGCCCTTTTCCACCGTTCTGGTGAGCCAGCCAGGGCGGTGAGCTGTGCCCTCAGCCCTTTGCTTGGCCCCCTTAGGTGCTCACACAGTGCTGTGTCCAGGCCACCTCCCCCTCCTCTTCTCCTTAGAAACTTTCCCTTATTTTTTTTAGTACATGTGCTGCTGAAGCAAGCACCTCCCTATGTTTTTTTTTTTTAAGTTTATTTATTTAGAGACAAAGAATGAAAATGGAGAAGGGGCAGAGAGAGAGGGAGAGAGAGAATCCCAAGCAGGCTCCAGGCTATCAGCGCAGAGCCCAGTGTGGTACTCGGTCCCATGAACTGTGAGATCATGTCCTGAGCCAAGATCAGAGTCAGACGCTTAACTGACTGAGCCACCCTGGCCCCTTCCCTTATTTTTTAAGACCACTTCTAGATCCTCCAAGCCAGGCTGGAATGGCCTTGGACATCTCTGAACACTTACAGTATTCACTATCTAAGCATCTCAATTGCAATAAAATGGAATTTGAGAGTTCTTTAAAAAGTTTGCTTATTAGTTAAGAACTCTTTGGCTACGTGGGCGCCTGGGTGGCTCAGTCGGTTAAGCACCTGACTTCAGCTCAGGTCATGATCTCATGGTTCATGAGTTTGAGTCCCACTTCAGGTGAGCTTGAGCCCCATTTCAGGCTCGGCCCTGACAGTGCAGAGCCTGCATGGGATTCTCTCTCTCCTTCTCTCTCTATCCCTTGCTCACTCATGCCCGGTCTCTCTCTCTCAAAAAAAAAAAAAAAAAAAAAAAAAAAGAGAGATAGAGAGAAAAGAAAAAAAAAACCAACTCTTTGGCTACCCAATTACAAAAACTAATTTTAATTTGCTTAAGACAATAAGTTATAACACCCCAAAACAACAGCAACAAGACAATAAGTCAATTCATGAAATATCCCTTTGGTACCTAAGGTCGAGAATGAAGTGGGTCACTGTATAGTCAGGGCTTCAAACCCCACCAGAACTCTCTGCTCTCTCTCTTGTTCTGCTTTATCCATCTCTCTTGCTACAAATGATCTCTCTGTTTCCCAAACCACATACCACATGACAGTAAACATGACTGCAGATCAGCCCCAAGTGTTATGTTACAGACAAAATCTGTAAAGAAGCTACACAATCTCTTCTTTAAGATGACTGTAGAGGTCAGGGCTCCTGGGTGGCTCAATTGGCTAAGTGTCCCAACTCCCTTTTTTTTTTTTTTTAATGTTTATTTATTTTTGATAGAGATAGAGTGAGCTGGGGAGGGGCAGAGAGAGAGGGAGACAGAATCTGAACAGGCTCCAGGTCAGCACAGAGCCCGATGCAGGGCTCCAACTCACAAACTATGAGATCATGACCTGAGCTGAAGGCAGATGCTTAACCGACTGAGCCACACAGGTGCCCCAGGGTCCCAACTCTTGATTTCAGCTCAGGTCATGATCTCAAGGTTGTGGGATCGAGCCCCAAGCCCCACGTCAACCTCTGCATCAAGCCTACCTCTTGTCAAGCCCTGCAGGCATAGAGCCTGCTTAAGATTCTCTCTCTTTCCCCCTCTGCCCCACCCCCACTCATTTGTGCACACCTGAGTGCTCTCTCTGTAAAAATTAATTAAGGGGCACCTGGGTGGCTCAGTCCGTTAAGCATCCAACTTCAGCTCAGGTCATGATCTCGTGGTTAGTGAGTTCAAGCCCCATGTCAGGCTCTGTGCTGACAGCTCAGAGCCTGGAGCCTGCTTCAGATTCTGTGTCTCCCTCTCTCTCTCTCTGCCCCCCTGCCCACTCATGCTTTCTCTCTGTCTCTGTCTGTCTCTCTCAAAAATAAGCATTTAAAAAAAATTTTTAAAAATACCTATAGGGGAAATTAAATGACCTATTAAGTCAGGGGCCCATCCTCAGGTAATCAACACTACCCAGGAGAATAGCGTCACATTTTAGGAACATGGTAGTCCCCACCAGGTGAATGGTAAGAGAGAATGGGGGTTCCTGGAAATGCAGTAATGAAGAGCTACAACAGTTGTATCACTGCATCCCACCCTTTGATGCCTGGGGACGTGCAGAGGCATACCATTTCCCATTCATTCACATTTTTTCCTTTTTTTAAAAAAATATTTTATTGTTTCATGTGATCTCTGCCTCCCAGTGTGGGGCTCAAACTTACAACCTCAAGATCAAGAGTCACATGTTCTATCGACTGAGCCAGCCAGGTGTCCCTAAATTTCCCCCTTCTAAATATGGATCAATAATCACGTGTCAAACTATAAATGCACTTATCTTCCCAATGTGAGATAACTCAATGTCATGACCAGATACTGCAGCCAGAGGCAATGACAGGGAGCCTCTGTTATCCAGATAAAGATTACTTTTTTTATATGTATATATCCTGTCTTTCTCCCCTTTGGTCCCAAAGAGTTCCAGATGTAGATACTCATAATTCTGTATCCCAGTGCTTAAATAATTAGTATTACTACCCCAGTACTCCCCAAACACTATTTTTCTAAATTCCATTTCGAAGAGAGAACAGGTGAAATATTATCTATTGGCCAATAGTCTAACACATAGAGCACACCTGGCTCAGTCAGAGGAGTCTACTACACTTGATCTTGGAGTTGTGAATTCGAGCCCCACGTTGGGTGTAGAGATTACTAAAAAAAAGGAAATTAAACAGGGTGCCTGGGTGGCTCAGTAGGTTAGGCATCTGCCTTTGGCTCAGGTCATGATCTAATGATTCATGGGTTTGAACCCAGCATCAGGCTCTGTGCTGTCCCAGCAGAGCCTACTTTGGATCCTCTGTCCCCTTCTTTCTCTGCCTCTCCCCCACTTGCGTGCGTGCACGTGCTCTCTCTGTCTCTCTTAAAAATGAATAAATAAAAACTTTTTTTTTTAATCCTAAAAAAAAAAAAAAAAGAAAAAATGTTTAAAAGGCTAAATATTTTAGTCAGTATCCATTTGTTTACTAAATTCTTTGGCAGTGTAGGGAGCAACTTGGTCAGGCAAATAAATGGCTGCCCCAAGGCTGGGCTTGCCGGAAGAATTTCCCTTGCCTGGGATCCTTCAGGTCCCATATATGGAGAGAACGGTGCCCAGGAGCGCCCCCGGTGGGAGGGTGTGCTGTATCGCTCTGCTCTGGAAGTCTATTCCTGTCAGGGCTGGAACCAGCGGGGACCTTGTTTTTGTTCTCAGCTGCATCCCGGCTGCCTGAAACTGTGGCCACTGGCACAGTCAGCACTCCCCACGCGTTTCTAGGGTGACTAACACTTGGGCCAATGGATTACCTGAGGTATTGAGCAAGTACGAACTCTATTGCCAAGTTTGGGATTTGGGGAGTGATGACTCCTTTAAAACCTTCACTGGCTCACTGTCAGTTTCCTCTTTGTTGACTCCGTTTGCTAATGTGTTTACTGGCGCCAGCAATCTTGTGTGGCCCAGTCCTTGAATACTAAGTCTGTCCAAGAGAACTGCCTGCCTGGGACTTACAGTGGCATGGCCCAGTCCCATGGGGTGGGGGTGCTCTGCAGTGCATGCCCACACTACACACCAACAGGCAAATGCACTTAGAGGTTGGAGACATTATCACATCTGCCTCGTGAAAGCACTATGGTCCTGGGATTCGGGTGTCCCTAATTTCTCTGGCTTCTCTTAAATACCCCTATTCCAAAAGCCAGTGAACCACAATTTATAAACTAATAGTTTTGTTCTAGAAAAAGCAGGGAATATGGCTGCAAGATTCTCAATTATTTGAATCGCTGCTTTCAGACTGACAGGGTTTTTTAAATGTCCCATTGTTTCTTATCTACTTTTAAGGTGCCGATCCGGGATTACAACACATCTTTCTCTCATAACAACTTTGTGACTGTCTCAAAGAACAGCTGACACACTTTAATTTCCTGACATTTTGTGCCTGAGTGGCTCAGTTGCTTAAGCGTCTGACTTCGGCTCAGGTCATGATCTCGTGGTTCGTGAGTTCGAGCCCCTCATAGGGCTCTGTGCTGACAGCTCAGAGCCTGGAGCCTGCTTTGGATTCTGTGTCTCCTTCTCTCCCTGCCCCTCCCCCACCCACACTCTGTTTTTCTCTCTCAAAAATAAACATCAAAAAATTTTTTTCCTGGCATTTTCCCACAAGTTCCCTAAAGCTCCGGCTTTTGGAGGCACGTGGTTAGAGCCTCAAGAGTGACTGGGGGCACCACACAAGAACTGCCAGCCTCTCAGCCTGGAAAAGGGTTTCTTCACAGCCTGTTCCCTGCTTTCTCTGAGTCCATGCTTCAGGTTTATAATTTGCAAATCCTCACTCCCTCTCCTGGTTTAGGGGATAGAAGTCTCTTTTGGTTGGGAGTATCAGAAACACATTCTAGCAAGTTAAGCAATGACCTGATTGACAGGACTGTTGAGTGTCTCACAAAATCCAAGGACAGGAATGCAACTGGCATCCAGGAGTGAACTGGAAACTGGGATTTTAAACAACATTAGGACTATCTCCGTCTTTTGTTTCTCCTCCAGATATCTTTGCTTCACTTTTCTGTTTCTTTCTCTGCAGACCAGCTTCCTATTTCTCCAACAGATCCAAGTTTTACACGTTCTGGGTCCAAACACCATGTTCGAAATTTCCAGTTTCTCAGACAAAAACTTTGGTGTCTCCTTAACTAGTCCCTTTGTCTCTCACATCTGTTCTGTCAGGAAATCCTGTTGGCCTTGCGTTCAACATACACCCATAATTAAACCACTTCTCATTCCCTCTCCACCCATATACCCTGAGCAAGCAGGCTTTTTACCTCTTGCCTAGATTCCTGCAATAATTTAATTGACCTTTCTGCTTTTATCTTGAGCCCTCTGTTGCCTATTCTCAACACAGCAGCCAAATAGTCCTGTCAAGAGCATGTCATTTCTCTGCTCAAAACTCTCCAGTTGTTTCTCTTTTCATTCAGAATAACAGCCAAAGAGCTTCCAAGGCCTTAAAAGGTCATGCTTCTGCCCGTTATCGCTCTTTGTCTTTATTGCACATCCCTGTTCACGCTTCCTGGCCACCTCACTGTTCCTTCAACTCACCAGTCTCTGCTTACAGGGTCTTTGCACTTGCTCTGCCTTGAGTGTGCTTTCCCACAAACCCGCATGGCTTGCCCTCTCACCTCCTCTGAATCCTCAAGTCACCTCAATGAATCCTTTCTTGGTTAAGCCACCAAACACCCACCCCACTGACATTTTCCTATCTTCCTTCCCTTCTACATTTTTTTCTCCAGAGAATTTATCAGTATCTGGTTTAGGATTTACTTATTTCATTTTTTTAAGTTTATTTATTTATTTTGAGAGAGCACACACATGGGGGGAGGGGCAGAGAGAGAGAGAGAGAGAGAATCTCCAAGCAGACTTCATGCTGTCGGCTCGAACTCATGAACCATGAGATAATGGCCTGAGCCAAAGTTGGATGCTTAACTGATCAAGCCACCCAGGTGCCTGTTTTACTTATTTCATTTATTGCTTGTCTCCTCCTTTAAAATTTAAGCCCCTGACAACTAGGATTGTACTCTTTGGTTCAGTCTTATATCCCCAGACCTGGAACAGTCAGTGCCTGGCACTCAATAAATTTTTTCTGCATGGGTCAATATACACCAAGAGGACTGATCTCTCTGGTCTTCCCCAAAACAAAACACTTGGAGACAACAGAAAATTGCCAGCAGCCTCAGGGGCCAATGAGGAGCATGGAAGAGGAGGGGGACCCTAACACAGCTTGAAGTGAGCCTGGAGAAAGACTCCTCAGAGCTCAAGCCAGCCTCCATGGGAGCACCCAGAGAACTCTTCCTGACACTGCCCCGCTGGGGTCAAACAGGACCTCCCCCGCCCAAAAAAAAGCTGCAATCATTACTATTATTGTAGCTTTGACTTTTTGACACCGTCCCTGACTTTTTGACACCTGCTTTCCATATGTATCCATTACACATAAGCCCCGAGACTTAAAGCAGCTTAGTCTTTCAACAGGATCCTAGGAAGTTCAGAAAACACATTTTAAGAGCCAAAAAATAACTTCAGAACATTTCTGTGTTTTATTGTGGTTCATGGGCCCGACAAGAGGCGTTCCTAGTCCATAGCAACTCTTAAAATCCCGGTTTTGTACCATCGGCTTCCCTCACCACCGCTTCCAGGCTCTTCTTCCAAATGTCCCAGAACTCCTCTCCTTGAGCCTAGTTTGGGCCTGTTGTCCTTCTCTCTCATTGCCTTTCTTCTGATCTCAATCCCCAAAGTCCAAAAAGTTTCATGAAGGAAAAGTAACGGAGCCAGTTGGCAGTATTGATCCATTAATAACGTTCTGTCCCAGTACATGTGAGGTTTCTCATACCATGAGATGAGTGCTGTTCTGATCATGTTATAGAGGAGGAAACGGGCCTGCGGAGGCTCATCAGGAGGGTGGCTCAGGCCAGTCTCCACTGACACCCGTGTTCTCTCCACTCTGCTGCGGTGGGCCACAGTCCAGGACACAGGCACCGCATCTGCCTCGGCCAGCCATCTCCCTGAGGAGCCAGCAGCCTGTGTCCCAGGGACCCACCAGCAGAATGTCCAGCCAGGATTTGAGGTAAACTGGCTGAGACGGCCAACTCTCTGGGCTGGGTTTCTGTGGTAACATGTGGTAACAACACATCATTCAGCTTCTTTACCAGATTCCTGAGTCCTGGGGAGGAGCAAGTGAGACTCATTTCCCCCCAGTATACTATGTGTATATATACACACATACATACATACATACATACATATATATATATGTATGTGTGTGTGTGTATATATAGTGTCATTGTTTGAACTACATCTTCTCAGACTACAGAATTTCAGTCACAATTCTATTTGTTTTCACAAAGTTGCTTGTTTGTGAAATCAGGGTTCAGATGTGAGAAAATCTATTATCTATTCCTACTACTTCCAGGTAATCTACCTCCAAATACTTTGCTCACAGTCGCCCTTGGCCTGAAAGATAATGAGATATTACTAGGTTCCAAGGAGACTGAGGAAGCTTTATTTTCTGTTTTCAGTCTTTCAGTTTCTATTTTCAGTCTTCCAAAATTTCTGGATAAGGGGGCTCACATTATGTAAAGTGTGACTTTTTTTTTTTTTTACTTTTGGCTAGAATCAGATAATCTCAATACTTTAACCCTGGTTATCTTACACTGACTAGAAGCAGGTTCTCTTATTATAAATAATAGCTATCATTTACCAAGTGCATTAACTTACTTAATCCTTACAAAATCCCTTGAGGCCAGTTTTACAGTGGGGGGGGGGGGGGGGCGGGACAAAGGATCAGAGAAGTGAGGTAACTTGTTTAAGTAAACAGCATAGCCAGGATTCAAATTCCATTCTGAGTGACCTTAAGCCAAAATAAAATTGCAATCTGTTTGAAAACTTCCTTATGTGGCTCTAAAGGTGGGGATCAGCTGAAGAACAGGCCCTGGGTGGAAGCTGTGAGGGACTGCTCTGAGGTGAGCTGAGGACTTCCTGCCCTGGCAGGGCCCCAGGGGGCAGAGTTGGCACTCTGGACCTCCTTCCCAAAAGCCTTTGCAGCATCCTAGCTTGAGGAACATTTTCCTGGAGGGGTTAAGATGCCTGAGTCCTGGTGAGTGCAGAGCCCCTGGAGGGGGCCCTGGCCCCCAGCCCCTCACCTGTCTCTGGGGGAGGGAGCCCCAGGTTAGGTTGGCCAAGGAGGTGCTGCAGTCAGGGAAGCAGGCTGAGGAGAGGGGTCTCTGGTGTGGAGCTGAGGTGGGGCTGCTGTTCCCACCCTCTCTGCCCCCACCCCCACCCCCACCCCCCATCTAGTCCTGGCTTTGTGCAGCTTTCTGCAGCCAGCCTCCCTCAGAACTCCTGTGTCTCTCTGCCTCCCTCACTTATTCTTTGCCTCCCTCCTCCTCACGGACTAGTATTACAGCAAAACTCATCAATGGAGGTGTGGCAGGGCTTGTTGGAGTAACTTGTGTGTTCCCCATCGACTTGGCCAAGACTCGGCTGCAGAATCAACATGGAAAAGATATCTACAAAGGAATGTAAGTATTGGTGAGGGGAATGGGGTGAGCAGGGAGAGGGGGACTCCCAAGGGAGGAATATGGGGCCTCATTCTTTCCCATCTCTTTATTTAGAGAGTCATGCATTGTGGGGGTGGAGTGGGGTCAGGGGAGGTGGTCAACTGGGGTGTGACCAACAGGATTAGGACACAGGAGTAGGGGTAGCGGGGCTGATGGAGCAGCGTCTTGCTCACCACTGACTTCATTTTCTGGCCTCTGCTTCTAGGATAGACTGCCTGGTGAAAACTGCCAGGGCGGAAGGCTTCTTGGGCATGTACCGAGGTGGGTTTATCATGCATCCCTGGGGGAAGGCTGGCTTGGGTAAAGTGAGAACAGAGGGTGCAGTACAGGGCACCAGACTTTGTGGGTTTATAGAACATTGGGACTTGGTGTTTCTTCTGCCCAGGGAGCTCCTGGGGCAGGGCCTGGGCTACCACGTGATCCTAAGCCACATTTGTTTTTCACAAACCCCCCACCCCTCGTTCCTTGGTGGAGACAGAGGCAGTTATGGTGAGGTTTTAGGGAGCACCAGTGAGCACACTGGAGCAACCCAGGAGCCCTAGTTTTCATCATGGCACCACTACTGTCTCACTGGGTGATGCTGGCCCCCACATTTCTCTTCCCCCCACTTCTCATTTAGGGCTGAAGGGGGAGAGGCTGACAGGGAAGAGAATGGAAAGGGTTTTGAGCTCCTGAAAGGGAGTTACTGGATGGCTCTTCCCTGACACAAGCCAGTGCTGTCCCTGTCCCTTGCATTGTCCCCGCACAGCCATGATTACAGATTAGAAAGTGGATACAAAACTGGCGTTGAGAAGGAGCTGATGTAGAACCCCTGAGAAATAAAGTAAAAACCTCTGTGACTCAAAGAGCTGCCAGTGGGACTGGGCTAGTAAAGCACAGAGTAATGGAAACCGATCCCTGTCCCCCAGGACCTTCTTATTGGGGCTTGATTTGGGGAACTGTTCACTTATCATCAGAGATGGGCAGCACTAGCAAAGACAAACATACCTTCCTTATAACTGCACCAATAAGCCCATAAAGAAAACACATACGTGAAAAAGGGAAATGTGGAGGGAGGGGAGTCAAAGTAGGGAGATGAAAAAAAAAAAAATCATGTTTCTATAAAATAGGCAGAGGAGCCCTCCTCAACACTCCTTCCTCCCAAGACCCCAGTTATTCCCAGAAACCTACCTGGCTAGGTCTGAGAGGAGGTTGTTTATATGAGTGGAAGACTCAAAGAATTGTTCCTTTTTAAAATAGTTTTTATTTAAATGTTTACGTAAACTCTACACCCAACGTGGGGCTTGAATTTGAACAATCCTGAGATCAAGAGTCACATGCTCTACCAACTGAGCCAGCCAGGTGCTCCAAGAATTGTTACTTTCCAGACGGCCTTAGCTCATCCTGGTTTTTTACTTGCAGGGGCTGCAGTGAACCTAACCTTGGTCACCCCAGAGAAGGCCATCAAGCTGGCAGCCAATGACTTCTTCCGGCAGCTGCTAATGGAGGATGGGTATGGCCAGGCCAGGGGGCTGTGGGATGGAAGTCCTTCACCCTATGTCTGTAGTTTGGGGGAAGGTGACAGGGAGAGGAATGTGCTGGTTTACCTGCCTTCATGTATCTAAACATGTGCACACAAATGGCTGAAGGTTGGCTGCAGATGTTCGGGCAAGTGCAAACTCAAGGAGAAAATGAACTGTTGTAATTTGAAAGTTCTAGATGATAGGTGATAGATGATAGACCATTATAGAATACATATACACATATATTCATCAACTAGCTGATGAACATCTTTTTGGTTTTATTGAGCCATAATTGCAGTACCACACTGTATAAGTTTATACAGTGTGTAATGTTTGTGCCGTATAATGACCTGAGGTAGATATACTGTGAAATGCTTACAATGAGTTTAGTTAACATCCATGACTTCATATAGTTACCAAAAAAAGTTTTTTTCCTCCCAGTGAGAACATTTAGGATCTGTTCTCTTAGCAACTTTCAAATGTACCATAGAGCAGTGTTGACCATAGTCATCATGCTGTCATTACTTATTATAACTGGAAGTTTGTGCCTACAGACCACCTTCACCTAATTCCTGTCCCCCACCTCCCACCCCCAGCCTCTGATAACCATAAACCTGATCCCTTTTTCAATGAGTTTGGATTTTTTTAGATTCCTCATGTAAACAAGACCATTGAGTTATTTGTTTTACTCTTGTCTGCCATATTTCACTTAGCATAGTGCCCTCAAAGTCCATGTTTAGATGGCAGGATTTCCTTGTTTTATGGCTGAGTAGCATTGTATTGTGTTATATATATATATATATATATATATATATATACACATACACACACACATTTTCTGTATCTACTTATCTGTCCATGAACACGTGGGTTGTTTCCATATCTTGGCTGTTGTGAACATGGGGGTGCAGATATCTTGTTGACATAGTGTTTTGTCTCCTTCGGATATATACACAGAAATGGAATTACTGGATCATGTGGTAGTTCTGTTTTTAACTTTTGAGGAACCTCCATACTGTTTCCCATACTGACTGCACCAATTTACATTCCCACCAGTAGTGCACAGGGTTCCCTTTTCACCACATCCATGCCAGCATTTACCATCTGTCTCTTTGATGATAAACATTCTAACAGGTGTGCAGTGATAGATATCTCATTGTGGTTTTGATGTGCATTTCCCTGATGGCTAATGATGTTGAGCACCTTTTCATGTACCTGTTGTTCATTTATCTTCTTTGGAGGGGAGCCTGGGTGGCTCAGTCAGTTAAGCGTCCAACTTCAGCTCAGGTCATGATCTCACAGTTCATGAGTTCGAGCCCCATGTCAGGCTCTGTGCTGACAGCTCAGAGCCTGAAGCCTGCTTCAGATTCTGTTTCCCCCTCTCTCTCTCTTTCTGTCTCCCTCTCTTCCTTTCTCTCTCTCAAAAATAAAAAGTTAAAAAAATAATACATTCTTTGGAAAATATCTTTTCAGGTCCTTTGCCTATTTTTAATTGGATTATTTGTTGTTCTTTGCTATTCAGTTGTATGATTGCTTTGTATATTTGTATATTAAGCCCTTGTCGGATATATGATTTATATTATTTACAAATATTTATTTCCATTCCATAAGTTGCCTTTTCGTGTTGTTGACGTTCCCTTTGCTGTTTGAAGTAGCCACACTTTTTTTTTTCTCCTGTTGCTTCTGCTTTAGGTGACCCATATCAAGGGGCTTTGCCTCTGTGTTTTCTTCTAGGAGTTTTATGATTTCAGGTCTTACATTTAAGTCTTTAATACATTTTGAATTAATTTTCATAAGTGGTGTAAGATAGGGGTTTAAGTGTCATTCTTTTACATGTCAATATCTGATTTTTCCCAGCACAATTTATCGAGGAGACTGTCATTTCGCCACTGAGAATTCTTGTCTCCCTTGTCAGATATTGGTTAACTGTATATTCGGGGGTATATTTCTGGGCTTTCAATTCTGTTCCATTGATCTCTGTGTCTGTTTTTATGCTGATAAATTTTTGAAAATCAACCCCAAACACTTTCTAATACTCTCTGTGCCTCCCATTGCCCTAGTGATATTGCTGAAGGGATCAGGGACAATCAAATCCCTGCAATGGGTAGTTTCATTTTACTAGTTTCAACTTCTATGCAGGTGCTACCTCCCTGGCAGCCTGATTTAAAGGTAGTTTCATGTTTTAAAGAGGCTTAGTTTGAGGGCCAGGTGATTATTCACCCAGCTGATCTGAACACAGCTAAATACCATGCATGGAAAGCCCCAACTACCAAGGGAAGGCAGATGGGGCCAGGGTGGGTGGCAGGGCTAGCCTGACGCTGAAAGAGCCTGACTCATGGTCCCACAGGATGCAGCGGAACCTGAAGATGGAGATGCTAGCTGGATGTGGAGCTGGAATGTGCCAAGTGGTGGTCACTTGTCCCATGGAAATGCTCAAGATTCAGCTGCAGGATGCTGGCCGCTTGGGTGAGGTCTCTCCCAACTCCACATGAGATTAATAAAGGGCTGTGATCAGAATAGATTCCCCCACATTCTACACTCATTTGCTAGACTGTGTTATTGAATCAGCTTTCTGGGTCAGAAGTCTTTTTTTTATTTATTTTGAGAGAGAAGGGGAGAGTGAGCACGAGTGGGTGAGGGTCAGAGAGAGAGGGAGAGAGAGAGAATCCAAATCAGGGTCCACACTCTCAGCACAGAGCCCAGCCTAGGACTCAGACTCACAAACCATGAGATCATGACCTGAGCTGATAATCAGAGTCGGATGCTTGACCGACTGAGCGACCCTGGAGCCTCTTTTTTTTTTTTTTAAGATTTATTTATTTATTTAAGCTTATTTATTTATTTGGGGGGAGAGGGCCAGAGAGAGAGAGAAAAAGAGAATCCCAAGCAAGCTCTGCACTGTAAGCTCAGAGCCCAACATGCAGCTCGAACTCACAAACTGTGAGATCATGACCTGAGCCAGTATCAGGAGTCATTTAACAGACTGAGCCACCCAAGCGCCTCAAGATTTTTTGTGTTTTTAAGTCATCTTTATACCCATTGCAGGGCTCAAACTTACAACCCCAAGATCAAGAGTCACATGTTCTACTGATGAGCCAGCCAGGCACCCTTAGAAGTCTTATGTTAACCATCTTAACAGTTTGGTCAGATGGTCTTAATAGTAACCATCTATTCTAGATTTCAACACTTCCAGTTCAGAAAAAATAGCAGAAACGAGAAACTTGACTCAGAGGGACAGAAAATTCCCTCATACCTCTATCATATCACCATGACATTTAGGCTTGATTTTCTAAAGATTTTAAGAAGTGTCAACATCCTGATCACAAATATTTCTCTCAATAGACATTCTATTATGCTACAGAAGCTGGCTGTTAGTGGGAAGGCATAACAAGGGACAAGAGAACCATTCCTATTGTTTTTGTTTTCTCTGGAAGAGAATTTTCCTAAATCCTGATCCTTTCAAAAATTTAGAGTGGTGTAGGTACCAAGGCATACATTAAGAACAAGCATTAGCTATCTGGTAGAAGGGAGGCCAGCCCCAGGGGTGGGGCAGAGGGCTTCTCCTCAGAGGGAAACCACAATGCCTGAATTAAATGAGTCAATGTGTGACGTGCCTAACATGGCACCTGGGAAGGTCGTCAATGAACGTGGGTGTCCTTCCCCTCCTCAAACCAAGTATGCATGTGTGTGCTAGAATCAACTGGTTTTCTGGGTTGGTTCACACTAGCCTGAAGCACATAACACTGCAGAAAAAATAAAGTTTGGGCACTGGAAAGAGTGTTTTGATCTACAAGAGTAAAAGCTCTGGAAGTTTTGTTTTTTAACTCAGATGAGAGTTTTCAGTATTCCTAAAACGCATAAAAAGTGAAAGGCTATGAATGAATGGATGAATTATGTACCTATCTAAAGCAGACAGCGGGGAAAATAATGTCCATTGATTAATTACCTTTTCTTTTAATAAATTTATTTTTGAGAGAGAGAGAGAGAAAGAGAGAATCCCAAGCAGGCTCCATACTGTCAGCATGGAGCCCAAGGTGGGGCCTGAACCTACAAACTGTGAGATCATGACCTGGGTGGAAACCAAGAATCAGATGCCTGATGGAGCCACCCAGGTGCCTCTGATTAACTACCCTCTTAAAGCTAATTGTTTGAGGCCTGCACCTAGATTGCTACCACAAGAAAATGTGTGGTAACTAGCTTTCTTAATATGAAATGTTGCCCTGCTAGGTATCAAACAAAATTGGGATATGAAATAACTTCTTTTTAGCAAGGACCTAAAATCTAGACAAAGCTTCTCGGTGAGAAGAAAACAAATACACAATTTCAGTGTGTTGAACCCTGTGGTCATTAAGGAGACTCACCCACATATGAAATGCTTGTACTTGAAATGCTCGGGAGAAAAAAAATTCCATTCTATTTATTAGATGTTTAACTCATCAAATTGCAGGCTCCGAATTATTCAACTAAAATGAAGAATCAAATTCTGTCAAATGGTGAAGGGTTTAAAGACCACGTTCACTTAATCTTGGAATACTGGATCAAGGAGGCACCTCTGGAAGTCTGAAGGAGAAAGCGTTTGGACAAAAAGAATTTGCTGCTTTACACATTAGGCAGAAGGCATATGGGACTCCAATGTCCCAAAGTGCCAATAGGATCTCTGTAAATAGCTCAGAGATGGTTTAGAAATGGCAGCCAGACCAAAAGCAAGTTTTAACAGGAGGATAAGGACCTGGCAGGTAGGGGCAGGTGCTGCTATAGCTTCCTATGAAGGGAGCCGGGCAGGCTGTGGCTGTGCTCTTACGAAGCACCTTGTACAGTAGGGACAACAAATTAGATAATAACCATCTTAGGAAGATTTCCTTGGAGCCAAAAACTAATGTTCTAAAATTAGGACAGGGGCGCCTGGGTGGCTCAGTTGGTTGAGCATTGGACTCTTGGTGTCAACTCAGGTCATGATCTTGAGGTTTGGGGGATGGAGCCCCACATCAGGTTCTGTACTGACAGTGTGGAGCCTGCTTGAGATTCACTCTTCCTTTCTCTTTCCCTCTGCCCTTCCCCGCTCGCATGCTCTCTCTCTCTCAAAATAAATAAACTTTTTTTTTTTTTTTTTTTTTAATTAGGACAATCCAGGGCTCCTGGCTGGCAAAGTCGGTGGAGTGTGTAACTCTTGATCTCGGGGTTGTGATTTCAAGCCCCACGTTAGGTATAGAAATACTTAAAAATCTTTGGGGTGCCTGGGTGGCTCAGGCAGTTGAGTGGCAGACTCTTGATTTCAGCTCAGGCCATCATCCCAGGGTGGTGGGATCGAGCCCTGCATCGGACTCCACACTGAGTGTGGAGCCTGCTTGAGATTCTTTGTCTCTGCCCTTCTCACTCTCTTTCAAATTAAAAAACAACAAAACTTAAATAAAAATTAGGACAAGCCTCAGAATTCTATCAGGATGTCAGCCTTGCCCCCAAGGTGTCCCAGGGGTAGGAAGTGGGGGGTACACTCCTGTGAGTGTTTTGCAATACCTGCTGGGGCCTGGCTTGTGACAGTGTCTGTCCTCTCCCTTTCAGCAGTTCATCGTCAGGGCTCGGCCTCAGCGCCTTCCTCCTCCAGGTCCTACACTACCCGCTCGGCTCCCACCCACAAGCGCCCGTCTGCCACCCTTATTGCCTGGGAACTACTTCGCACCCGGGGCCTGTCTGGTCTCTATAAGGGTCTGGGCGCCACTCTCCTCAGGTGAGACTTTCTTCCTGAGCTTGGGACACAGAAGGGTCCCAGTGAACAGGAAGAGGGGCCAGAGGGCCAGAGGCACTGCTGCTCCAATCTGTCTCTGCATTCTTCCTAGAACATTTAAACCCCAGAAAGCAAACTATCCTGATGCTTCCTATTTTGTCCAGAGTTGGGCAGAATTGCAGAGGATGGGTATAACCTGGAAGACTAGTTTGAGGCCCTTGCTCCAGTAACCAGGCCCACATGAGTATTGGGTGTTCTGTGGTCCAAAGGCACCTAAGAATGCCCTGTGTACAAAGGACTTTGGGTCATTTATAAGCAAATGAGTGCACAGATCCCTCATTTTACTTTGCTACTTGGCCAAAATCCTTAAAGTTGGTCTGAAGTGCCCCCGGCCAGGGGATAGTTTCCTTGCATCAGATCTCATTAGGAGATCTATTGCCTAATAGATAAATGAACTTCACCCTCCTGCCTACCCCATCCCCTCAACACTTAGCTTGGATAGCCCTTCACCAGACACTTGCTCAACTCATTAACTCTAACATAGCCTGTCACCCTTTCTCATTGAACGCACTGCCAGTCTCTGCACCCGCTGCTGGCTCCTCACAGAATGGCTGCGGGTGCTGGTAGGGCAGAGTAATGAGCTGGGGGCGGGGAGACAAACCCATCGTCTCCCTTCCATCGTCTCCCTTACACCCTGCATTATCACAGGGTGCCAGAGAGGGAACAGGTAACTGTGGGCTTGTCTTTGACCATCTGCTGGGCTCTACAGCTCATGGAAAGGTGTACTGCATGACCTTAGGTGGGAGCCCCGGAAGCAGCAGGTAGCTCAGTGTTTCCTCTTGCTCTCCTGCAGAGACATTCCCTTCTCCATCATCTACTTCCCACTGTTTGCCAACCTTAACAACCTTGGGTTCAACGAGCGTACCGGGAAGGCCTCCTTTGCTCATTCCTTTATGTCAGGCTGTGTTGCGGGTTCCATAGCTGCTGTCACAGTAACACCTCTGGACGGTAAGTGCATCAGAGATGAGGGTCTTCAAGGGTTGCTTTACAAGTTAGATAGCGTATAGTTGTCTATAGGATAAATAGGAATCTTCCACTTTCAGGACAGAAATGAAACAGTTCCAACCTGAAACCCCTCTTGGGTCACAACCTGTGGTCACTGGCAGAAACTCACCAAGAGTCTTCCCAGATAAAGTGGCAACAGTGAGACCTTTGCTCTATTTCTTATCACCGACAAATCCCTTCACCTCCTAGGTGCTGATTTCATTAGTTTTTTGTTCCTCGAGGTGGGGCAGTTAAAATCTAAAAGGCTAAAGGCAGGAGTTAAGCAGTATGGGAAGAACGGGCTTCTCCTATCCTCAGGGCTAAACTCGGCTGCTCCAACAGGCAAGTGGACCCTCACACTTTTCCTACAGAAACTATGTCATTTCTAATTCCTCCAGGAAGATCTTCTAGTCCAGATCACACAATGGCAGAGCTGGCCTCAGGATTCCGTTTTCTCTACACTGGCTCTGCTAGGAAACCACTTCGTGTGGAGGATAGGATGCCAAAAGCAAGACGTTCATTACTTATTTTAACTTTTGCTTGATTTAGTTTTGAAAACTCGAATCCAAACCCTCAAAAAAGGCCTGGGTGAGGACAGCTACAGTGGGATCACCGACTGCGCCAGGTGAGAGCCCTGTCGCCCCTCACAGGCCCTCACAGGCTGCGTCCATGTCTACCTACACCCCACCTAGGGCAACAGTTTATCACCGCACTACGCTGAGCTCTGGATTTCTTTGAGATCTGCTCCTTCCCCTCACCTCTCAACAGAAACAGGATGTAGAGGGAGCTTTTTTCTCCTTGCATCCCTGCAGCATCTTTCTCCCAGAAAGACAGATTGAACCACTTTCCCAGGGCTCAGCCCGGCTGCTTAGTAACCAGACTGCACACACATGATGGGTGGGGCAAGGCTCCCACAGGCCCGGGAGGTGCTATTGCTGTGAAAAATGACATCTACCTTCCGTGGAGAGATGTGCACATGTTGGAGGAGAGCGGATCACTTCACACCGTCTGCAGTGCGCTCCTGTCAATCAGCTCACAGGGCTCTTCTCTCTCCGCAGGAAAATCTGGATTCAGGAGGGACCATCCGCCCTCATGAAGGGAGCAGGCTGCCGGGCCCTGGTCATAGCCCCTCTCTTTGGGATTGCCCAAGGGGTCTACTTCATTGGTATTGGAGAGCGGATCTTAAAGTGTTTCGAGTAGAGAGTTGGAGCTCAAGTCCCTTTACTTGCTGCCAGCTCTCTAGCATATTCTACTTAGATTAGAGAGGGATGAGCGAGACACCCCCCATGTCATACTCTGTCCTCTAACCTGTAGTGCTACCTCACTCTCAGAAGACACACTCTTATCCCAATAAGCAAGCTGGGTATGGTCCCGTTCTCCCTTCGTGATATCCGCATCTGTTTTTTGGCGGGGTTATAGCTACCAGGGAGCTTCAGAAGCCCTTAACCACCTACTTTTCAACAGCAAACATAGTATGTGCTTGGGGTGTATTAACTGCGGGACCCTAACACATAGTAAGATAGAGGGGTTGTTTCTCCATTTTACATTTCTACTTCACACTCAAACTCCATACACTTGAGTCAGTTTGAAGATTTAGTGTTATTTCTGAGTTAAATAACTTATGGTTAGTTCTAGCACTGATTTGGGGGAAAAGGAGGATCAGAAGTTCAAGGGGACCATGAAAGCCCTCAAAGTCAGCATCTCGTTCAAAACCAAGCAGCTGAGAGATTAGGCCGATGAGCGGCCTGGGCTGTCAGGGCGTCTGTCCTGCACCACACAGACTCTCACAGAACAATGTCCATGGAACCTGGTTTTAAATAAAACTGATTAAACTCTCGTCTTGTAATTAGTGGGAGCAGTAGACCCGCTGCAATGGATTGTTTTCCCTCCACCTTTCCTCATCCATCCCAGAACCAAAATGCATGAAAATGAGCTCTGAGGCAGGTCTTTAGCACGTACCCTTCAAATCACCACTCATGAGGTCAGAGGACAGCCATGGGGATACTTTATCTTTCAGTTACACTGGGTTTGAAGTCTTGACCCCATCATTTCCTAACCGCATCACCTTGAGGAATGGGATCCACTGTGACAGTTCCCACGCACCACTGCCTTCGCCGGAGGGCTGTCAGAGAAATGCTATCAGCATGCAGGCTCAAGTCTTAGGTAAAAAATGCCTGTCCCGAAAATTGGTATTTACATTAGTCCCCATCTAATCTCACTTATGTTAATGAAAAAACGGCCAGCCTCAGTAGCCTCATTCTCTCTAGAGAAGCCCACATTGGAGTCTGGCTGCAGAGACAGACCTGAGTTAGATAGCAACTCTGCCTACCGGTAAGATCTTGGGCAGTTATTAGTCATCATCTGAGAAAAAAATAAAGAACGAGGAGAGGAAGAAAAGGCCCTTTGTGAAAGGGTTTAGGCCTAACACACAGTAACCCTTCTCCTCCAATAAGCCCCTAGATGCTTTTCTTTTCTGACTCTGCCAAAGCTAATAAAACTATTTCCTCAATAAAGCTGTCGAACCCTCTGGAGGACAGGTAATATTGAACACCTGTGCGTGTGGTGTGTGTGAAAGATCCTAAGGGGCTACAAGGAACACCTCTGGATAAAGGCCTGGTAAAAGTGAGCAGGAAGTGCCAGAGGACACAGAGGGTTAATGGTTTCAAGTAGTGACAGCTGTCGACCAGCAAATGCTATGGGGATTAGGAAAATGCTGCTTATCTAGATACCTCAGGAAGAACTGGACCCTCTCAAACCACAAACTCGTAGAACCTTGCATAATAAAACACAGTGAAATCCATGTAAACCTTTTGTTTTAATAAATAAAACATATTCATGGCTTAGATTTTAAATCACATTTACAGATGAGGAACACTTCTAGGCCCAAACAGGTTAACAGTGAAGCTACTACTGCTGGAAGGAATGCGTGCCCCCACCCCCCACCATGCATTTTAAGCCTAAAAGCAGAGATTTAATATCAGAGAACACTATACACGTCACCCTCTAGACTGGAGAACTGAAATCAGAGGAAGAGCAAAGACTTGGTGAAGCTCCCATAACCACCATCTGATACCCTCACCTTCATACTACAGAAGCAAATGAAAGCTGTGCTACTTTTAGAGTAGCTAGAAGGAGGTTTCCTGATTACATTAAGTGGAACTTGCTCTCATTGTTAACAATTAGGACACAGGCATTAGCTACAGAAGAGTATCCACTGATAAATACAGAATATTAGAACAGTGAAGAGGAAGCCACACAGATATCTTGTTTCTTCAAATATTAGAAACTTCCACATCACAGCCAGAGAGCAGTGGATCAACTCCACCTCTCCCAAAGGCTTAGTCCAGAAACTTCCTGTTGGCATTTGCACCAAATAAGGCTCCCCGAACTTCTGGCATCATCTGTGAAGAAATAAGTTCTTTAATAGGGAAGTGTTGTCAATTGGAAAATATGGAAAGAACTGCACATCTTAACTGCAAGTGGAGAGTCACTGACCCTTACGTGGCTGGGAAAGAAATCACAAAGCTATGTGCTTTGTGTAAGGACCAATCTGTCCTTACTTATCCAAAAAACCATTAACAGAATCCTTGGCGAGAAACTTAACCAATCGCAAATTTGTGGTTATAACTGGCTGCTTAAGGGGATGAAGAAAAAAAACTATAACTAAAGCCATTATCATTTAAGGTATCTTTTTTTTTTTTTTTAAAGTAATCTCTACATCCAATGTGGGGCTCGAACACACAACCCCGAGACCAAGAGTCCCACACTACCGATTGAGCCAGGCGCGTGCCCTTATGGCTTAAGGCTTCTGTTACTCTGTGATGTAGGGAGAAGAGATGATCCCTTAACAATACTCTGGATCAGCTATGTTTCTTTCAACAGTTACTGAGTGCCTACTATGTGCCAAGCAGAACACCCATAATGCCAGTTTGTAATGAGGCACTCATTCGTACGGCAACTGAAAAATCCTTAGGATGTAAGCTCGAACTTCTAAGGCTATGCTGTCCGACAGAGGCCACTAGCCACATTTGGTTGTTACTGTGCATTTGAAATATGGTCCGTGCAACCATGGGACTCATTTTTTAATTCTACTTAATTTTAATTTATTCATATGTGGGTAGTGGCTACTCTAATGGGAAACACAGCTTTACGGTGTAAGTTACCAGCAGATGATACTCTAGGTCAAAGTGCTTTCACTGTAAGACAAGTTAGCAGCCACAGCAGCAGACTACCACCGCTGAAAGAGGCCCCACATTTTGAGATAACTGGATTTTCCTGGCTTGTTTCCTAGAGCTCATTTGTGCAAACCTGGAAACATCTGGAGAGCCAGCAGCCCTATGGGAATTCCTTTAAACAATATTTACTTTAGATCCCACCATTATTACTGGAGAAAAGGACTCTGCTCAGCACCTCTACATGTAGTAAAATGTTTACATTAGAATCCTAAATAAACCTTCATTCAACCCTAAATCCACTCTCACGTAAATGGTATCACCTCAGTAAATGCCACTAAGTGCCCACTGCCCATTCAAGAAAATGCCACAAAATGTGGAAAGAGTGACAAACCCCAAATACCAGGGAATGGACATATGTTCTCTGTACCACTTCAAAGTAACAACAGACCAACTAATAAGAAGTATTCCCACACTCACCTGCTGGGCTATGAGATCCAGCCGGCTTTCTAGGGTATTGGAAACTTTTATTTTACGATCTCCATTATAGATCTCAACTCCACCAGCTCTACAAAGAACACAGGAAATAACAATTTTTATAGATTTGAGGAAGACAGACACATGGTACATTTACTTTCTTCCCTTGGAAGAAAGCTATTTGGTGTATGGAGCGTCTAAATACTATAAGGGACCAATAAACATAAGCAATAAGCTTAAAAGTAATTCAAAAAGCCTCTGAGGATTTAAGGTATGGATGGTGATAATAACTGTCACTTACCAAGTGACTGCTATGTGCCAATCTGATTTTATGCTTAGCACCTAACTTAATTCTAACAACCAGCCCTCCTCAACAAAATGGAAAGGGGGAGGATTTGGTCCCATTTTGCATATCAATGGAGTCCTCATCTGAATATTTCTTAAATGCCCAATCCTGCTAATTACCAGCAAGTACTGATAAAGCAATATTCATAACTGCACTGTATATCAGATTAAAGGTACAACAGCAATATTGTGCCAAACTTGCCCTTAGAAAATTCTGCCTCTAGGGGCGCCTGAGTGGCTCAGTCAATTGAGCACCCAAATTCAGCTTAGGGCATCTCACGGTTTGTGGGTTCAAGTCCTGTGTCGGGCTCTGTGCTAACAGCTCAGAGCCTGGAGCCTGCTTCAGGTTCTGTGTCTCCCTCTCTCTCTGCCTCTCCCCCACCCACACTCTGTCTCTCAAAAATAAACAAACATTAAAAAAAATTTAAAAATTAAAAAAACAAAGAAAGAAAGAAAGTCCTGCCTCTAGAGGCACCTGAGTGGCTCAGTCCATTAAACATCCAACTCTTGATTTTGGATCAGGTCTCACGTAATCTCATGGTTGTGAGACTGAGCTCCGAGTTGGGTTCTGTGCGGAGTGTGGAGTCTGCCTAAGATTTTCTCTCTCTCTCTCTCTCTCTCTCTCCCCCCACCCCCCCTTTCCCCACCTATGCAAGTGCACTCTTTCTCAAAGAAAAAAAAAAGGTCTGCCTCTAGACACAACTCATTTCTTCTTCTTGCTTTGTGTTTATTTTTGTTTAGTAATCTTTTTTTTTAAGTTTATTTATTTACTGAGAGAGAGAATGAGGGAGTATGAGCAGGGGAGGGGCAGAGAGAGAGAATCTCAAGCAGGCTCCACACTGGGTATAAGGGGCTCCATCTCATGACTGTGAGATCATGATCTGAGCCAAAATCAAGAGTCTGACGCTTAACTGACTGAGCCACCCAGGTGCCCCAATTTTTGTTTACTCTTGTTTAGTAATCTCTCCAACATGGGGCTCGAACCCACAAACCCAAGATCAAGAGTCACATGCTCCTCTGACTAAGCCAGCCAGGTGCCCCAAGCCACACCTCACTTCTGTCATTTCTAAAGTTTCTAGCACTTAGAGGCTTAAGGCATATAATAGGCCAACTCTTAAAAGGAGCTCCCCGGGAATGACATTCTTTTACTACATTAGAGTTTTATGAAATAATTTTATTAAATGAGCAAGCTATATGACAAAGCCTGGGAAAAGGTTTTGCAAATTTTCTTACTCTGTCCTCCCTCCCCCTGGCATTTCTTTGTTTAATCTACCTTTGGTTTCTCTAAACAGACTATATCCTTCATAAGGACATGGTTGGTTCTTTGCCGAAATCCTGACCCCAATGTCTGTGAGAGAATACTTTGTCCTCACAGAGGGAGTAAGGAGGAAGACCACCACTGTCTGAGAATATCGACTGTGTGCCAGGCACTCATAGAATGGAAAGCCGAGGGCTGCCCACAACTTCTGTCTTCACAGCAACCCCACCAGTGTCTTGGTATCCTCACCATTTTACAAACAGGAAAACAGGTTTAAAGAGATTCAATAGAATGAACTGATTGAATAAAACAACAATATTTAAAATTCTACTTTTAATTAGCACTAGAGTAAGTCTGCAGTTCCTTATCTACATTTCTGAAATTCAAAAAGCTGTCAGAACAGAAGTCTAATTTGTGTGTCTCCACAAGCTGAACTGTAGTTCTTGGCAGCAGATGACTTAGTGAATCTTTATGTATTTATCCCTTGTAGTGTGAATATTCCTAGTTTCCCATTCAGAAATATTAATGTATTTGATCACAGGTGTGATGCCTCAGACCCTGTTGGAGATATTATGTAATGTGTAGCATATGCACTTTATTGCTTTTCTAAACGCATATTCAAAACATCTGGCCCCCAAAGGTTTCAGGACTGAAACCCATTATTTACCAGGCTCTGAACCAAGTGTCTTATGTCCTGTCTGCTTAATCTCCATAACAATGATCATCTGCCAGTTGAATAACTATGTATATTGCATGTACCAGGCATTGCATTAAGTGCTGTATGGACATTATCTCATTTAAGCTTCCAAGAATTCTGTGAGGCAAGAATTCATTCCAATTTAGAGGTGAGGAAATAAGTCTCCGTGAGATTAAGTAACTAGTCCAAGAGTACCTAGCTAGTATGTGGCAGAGTGGAGAATCAAGCCTAAATCTGACAATACTGAAGCTTTTGTCACCAGCTTATACACCTCGGTATATAAAGCATTTTCACATGTACTATCTCATCTCTTTTCCTCAGTTCATGAAACAAAAAAGCTAAAAGCATTGACCCTATTTTACAAATGATGGCAATCAGTCTCCAGGTCCCATAGCTAACAAAAGGCTGACTTGGGACTCAAACCTACATCTGGTGCTCTTTCGGCTAGGTTCACATGTCTCAAGGACTTTCTGCAATGTTAGTCAATGTGTGCCTATGCAGCATCAGACACACAGGCGCAATCAAGGAAATGACCTTGGCTGACCTTGTCAGGAGTTCCTGTTGCCTATCCCAATTGCACCAAGCTTATTAGGGATGCTGAAGAAATGTCCTGTCATTTCCTCACAGCAGAAGTACCACTGGTATTTGCAATTCTATATCTAAGGAACCTAACTATTAGAAAGTTCTATTAGTCTATACAGTAGTCACTATTATATGGGATTACTTTCCTTATTTCCAAGAAACTTAGAGGTAACAATTCTCTTCCTTAGCATCTGATACAGAGATGTGGACCCAGCTTTGAGTTCTGGGTAAAGAATTAGTGCTACCTCTCTGCAGAATAAACTAAGTGCCCATAGGAAGCAGGATGTTTAGAGTATGTCCAGCTGTTTAACAAGAGGGAACAACACAGTAGTGACAGGAAAAAAAAAAACCAGCAATAATTACAAGTGGAACACCACCACACCTCCATTCTTGTAGTAAAGAGTGCCTTGGAGAAAACTTTAAAAGACTCAGCACAGAAGCCATTCTCATAGTGAAAGAAGCTTAGATGTTAAAAGCAGAATACTCCTTACATTTCCTCAGGCAGATAGGCCTCCTGATCAATTTGGACATCAACATCTTTTTTGGTGGCAATTTTGTACATAGGAATCGCTTTTTGCACTGCAGCCTGAAAAACAGAAAACAAGAGGTTTTAGTAGAGACTCAGCAACAGGTATCAAAAAAAAATCAGCCAACTATACAAGCAAGGGTATTCCTATTTATCCAGTAAAAGAATAGATGCACTGCTGGTGGGAACATAAATGGTGCAGCTGCTGTGGAAAATGGTATGGCAGTTCCTCAAAAAAAAATTAAACTCTGAATTACCATATGATCCAGCAATTCTATCTCTGAGTATATATCCAAAAGTGAAAGGAGACACTTGAACAGGTATTAATACAACCACGTTCACAGCAGCATTATTCAATTGCCAAAAGGTAGGTAGAAACAACCCAAGTGTCTAACAGATGCATGGATAAACATGCATCACAAAATGTGATATATGCATATAATTCAGCCTTAAAAAGGAAGGAAATTTGGGATGCCTTGGTGGCTCAGATGGTTGAATGTCCAACTCTTGATTTCAGCTCAGATCATGATCTCATGGTTCCTGAGTTCCAGCCCTGAGTTGGGGTCTGTGCTGACAGCGTGGAGCCTGCTTGGGATTCTTTGTCTCCCCCTCTCTCTGCCACTCTCCTGCTCATGCTCTCCCTCCCCTCCTCTCTCAAAGCAAATAAACATTAGAAAAAAAAGGGAGGTGGGGGGGGGAGGAAATTCTGACACATACTACATGACGAACCTCAAAAACCTCACAAAAGGACAAATACTGTATGATTCTACCAGTAAGAGGTACACAGTGTAGTCAAATTCAGAGAGACAGAAAGTAGAATGGTGGCTACCAGGGACTGCAGTTAGGGGAATGGGGAGTCAGTGCTTAATGGGGACAGAATTTGTTTGGGAAAATGAAAATGTTCCAGAGAGGGATGGGGTGATGGGGTGATGGGGTGATGACTGCACAACAGTGTACACGTACTTAAGGCCACTGTACAGTTAGAATGCTAATTTTATACCAAGTACATTTTATAATTTTAAAAACAAATGAGCACATCAGGAGGGAAAAAAATGCTATACTGCAATTAGGGTGATAAAATGTAATTAGTGGAAAGTCCTATCTAAATAACATTCTGCGGGAGTAGACATGTAAATAACATTTTCTAAAAGGAACTTTAGTTGGAAGCTCAGACCTGCCTCCATAGAATGCTTATCACCCTGGCAAACTCTCCAGTATGTCTAGCTTTCTGTTTTACAAGTTCATACATGAGGCTGTCAGCACAAACATGAGTTCAGGTTACTGGGATGATTTATAAACTAGAATCACAATTTATTTTTTTTATTTTAGAGAAAGAGCATGTGAGCGTGCAAGCAGGGGGGTAGGGAAGCGCAGAGAGAGAGAGAGAGAGAGAGAGAGAGAGAGAGAGAGAGAGAGAGAGAGAGAGAGAGAGAGAGACTATATTAACCACACGCTGAGCGTGGACCTGACTCAGAGCTCAATCCCACAACCCTTGGATCTTGACCTGAGCCAAAATCAAGAGTCAGACGCTTACTGACTGAGCCACCCAGGTGCCCCTAGAATCACACTTAATTAATTTATAGTGGAGAGTGAGAGGAATCAACACCTGTGTTCTCCAGCTGGCACTTTTTATTTCCTAGAAGACAAGTTGCTTGAGAAACAAATTATAGTAAGAATGCAAATATATTATGTACTATTAAGTGTACTAATTTACAATAAGAAATATAATTGCTAAGGAAATGTTAGCTAGGGGAGGCTGGGTGGCTCAGTCGGTTAAGCTTTGGACTCTGGCTCAGGTCATGATCTCGTGGTTTGTGATTTTAAGCCCCACATCTGGTGAACTCAAGCCCTGTTTTGGGTGAGCCCCACTTCTCTCTCTCCCTCTCTCTCAAAAACAAAACAAAACAAAAAAACAAACAAAATAAATATAATTGCTAAGGGATCAAGCACTCAATCCTTTCCTGAAAGCAAACTGCATGGAAATATTTTATTTTTTAAAGTTTTATTTAAGTAACCTCTACACCCAACATGGGGTTCGAACTCACAATCCCAAGATCAAGAGCCACATGCTCTTCTGACTGAGCCAGCACCCCACATGAAAGAATTTTAATCTGAAGAGCAACACAATGACACAGAATCAGAGCTAGGAGAGCTCATTCTGATTCAAGGTCCTTTGGTCTAGAGCATCCTTCTAATGCTACAGCCTGTATGTACCTGCCATGGTGCCAGCAGTCACCCCTCACACTGGGGCATATTCTCCGTTGGACAGGACATGGAGGAACAACTTAGTATTTGCCTCTGGGCCTGCAGCTATGTTTTCACTGCTGACCAACCTTTTTTTCTGGTACCCACATTATTACTTCAAGTATAGGAATACACTGGGTTACAGCCAAACTTTGCTAGTCTGGGAGTAGTGTGCCTCTTTTAGATGGTACTGTCTGCCCATCTTTGTTCCAATCCAGTATGGACTGTTTTTATTGCTGAACTTTCAGAAGATTATGGTACTACAATGTTCCCAGAAAGGGAAGAGGGTACTAACTCAGATGGGGCAACTTGACCTCTTTACGAAAAGAAATCAGAGGCTTAGGTACACTTAATGTCCATAATGTGTTAAGATACCCCTAATTTACATGGTTGAGCTATCATCTATTTAAAGCATGCAATATAATCTCTAACATTTCAATGTATTAAAAAAAAAAAAAATAGATGTCTTCTTTAAGCTCTTTACCTTTACCAGAGGGAAATCCTGTTTCCTGCAACGAACAATCATTCGCGGCTCCAACAATTGGTACAAACCCTTTAAAACACAGATTCAATTAGTAGGAAATGCAATTCATAAAACCCAATACCAAACAATATTTTTATAATTCTTTCATGTAATTTGGAAAAAGACAGAACACACAGTATGAGAACGTGGTAAAAAGCTTTTGATATCACAAACCAGACAAATACACCCAACACTCCAGTGGTAGAAACAAAATTTATATGGGAATCTTCTCTTACATCAACTAGGCAGTGGTCAAATGTTATTGTAATTAACGTAAGTAAAATAAGAATTCACAAACAAGCAGCAAACATTTAAGATGCATACTGTCTCTGGTCTGAGCCTCATAATTTAAAACAAGTATTTTAGTGGTGCAATCAAATTAAGGAAGTTTAAGGCCGGAGGTTGCAAGCATATTTGACCTTTGAGTTCTAAAGGACTAGTAAGACTATATAAAAGAGTGGTAAAATCTGGAAGTCTTAACCACCAGACTTTACTGTCCTCCCATGCATTTGTCTATTAGACAAGGAAAAGAGCGAAAGGAAGAAAGCTGAGATGACAAAACAGGAAAAAACAGAGCTGGTCTCTTAACACATCTTATTGATAACCTATAAAGTTACCTGGAGCACCAGACCATCCAGCAGCACCTGGTACCTGGTTGTATCTTTTACCACTTTGCTGAGTCTTTGTTTTGCTTCATTTAGTAGGTCCTACAAAGAGCAGAGAAGAATAAGTTTCTGGGTCATCAGCTCAGAACCCACCGTGAGGATGGTCCTGGCTCACACCCAATTGCTTCACATTATACTACTGTTTTCCTTCAAAACACACTCCAAGACAGATGATAAACCAGATGTTGTACCAAGTCCTATACGTCAATACAAGGAAGCATGAAGAATCATCGATAACTCCTAGGGAGTTCACAATCAAGCAGAATAGCCCAGATTATCAATCAATTCAGAAATCTACAAAACTAACATAGGAAGAGCTACATGGTAAATATTTTAAAAGCAAGCTATTAGGACAATTGTGCAATAGGATTATATTTTTTATTAGGAAAAACACAAATAATATCTGGATAGATAGCAAAGCGTCAACAATGTTTACCTCTGGGAGGCTAGGTTAGCAATGATTTCAATTTTCTTTTTTAAGTGTTTATTTAAATTCCAGTTAGTTAACATACAGTATAATAAGTTTCAGGTGTACAATATAGTGATTCAACATGTCCGTATAACACCTGGTGCTCATCAGAAGTGCCCTCCTTAATTCCTATCACCTACTTAACCCATCCCCTCACCCACCAATGATTTCAATGTTCTTTATGCTAGTTTGTATTTTCTAAGTTTTTATTTACTTATTTTTGAGAGACAGAGAGAGAAAGAGCAGAGGAGGGGCAGAGAGAGAGGGACAGAGAGAGAATCCTAAGCAGGCTCCACACACTGTCAATACAGAGCCCATTGAGGGGCTTGAATTCACAAACCATGAGATCATGACCTGAGCTGAAACCAAGAGTCGGATGCTTAACTAACTGAGCCACCCAGGTGCCCCTGTATTTTCTATAATAAACATTGACTTCTATAATAAAAGTAACTAAAATAAAAATTAAAAGGGATTATTAGGAAACATAACAAAGAGAACACATTGGAAATCATTCATTAAGTAACAAGCATTTATTGGCTTACTGGCAAAAAACGGAGTCTCGTCTTTTAAAAGGCAGAGATAATGCCTCTTAAATTCTCCAACACAGTCTATTTTAGTTAGTATAATCCTTGGAAAGTTATGTTTTTTGGTGTTTTAAGGAGGAAGGAGAGACACATGCTCACCTAGAGACCAGAGTTTGGGGAGAGAGGGTGGAGGGGAGGAAGTGACCCTCTATGTTGAAAAGCCCTTTGTTCTGAGAGTCACCCTTCATCCCTACCCCTCTGAGAACCACTGGCATGCAGGACACCTGCAGTGAGCTCTTGCTCCACAATGGGCGCCTAGGTGAGGGCATTCGGTCTAACATTCAAATCACACATCTAATTTCAAGCAAACATTTCTTTCATTTGACATTCACTAAGTGCAAATACACCAAGATTTATTTAAAAAAAAAATCAGAAGTATTCACTTTAGTGCCAATTTAAAAAAAGCTTTTAATAGAAAGTAAAATAAATTCAAAGACTTCAATAGCACCACTTCAATCTTATCATGGTATGAGCCTGGGTGGCTCAGTTGGTTAGGTGTCTTCTCAGAAGACTGGCGTGGCTCATGAGCTCACGGTTCATGGGCTCGAGCCTCCCGCGTCGGGCTCTGTGCTGACAGCTCAGAGCCTGGAGCCTGCTTCAGATCCTGTGTCTCCCTCTCTTTCTGTTCCTTCCCTGCTGGTGCTCTGTCTCTCAAAAATGAATAAATGTTAAAAAAAAATTTTTTTTTAAGAAGAAGAATGGTGGCCCTTCACCTGTACAGACTAACTTTGCAAGCAATTTTCAGTCAATTTTGACAGACAACTAATCAAAGTTCAAACACATACATGCTTTCATATGAAGACTGTTTCTAACATACTAACAAATGAAAAACTAAACAATACGAGCATGCACTACTGTGGAAGATTTTTTTTCATTTTAGTCAATATACAGTACAAAATTGGTTTCTGAAGATTTCTTCTTTTTGTTTTTTTAATGTTTATTTTTGAGAGAGATAGCGTGAGCAGAGGAGGGGCATAGCGAGAAGGAGACACAGAATCTGAAGCAGGCTCCAGGTTCTGAGCTGTCGGCACAGAGCCTGACGTGGGGCTCGAACTCACGAGCCATGAGATCATGACCTGAACCAAAGTCGAACGGTCAAGCCATTCAGGTGCCTCACTGTAGAAGATTTCTAATTTGTGGCTGGACACCCCCAAAAATTTCATGAAGGTGTTCTGAGAATCCATGTCATTAGAGTTTATAATGCGAACTGCTTAAAATTTCTTTTTCAAAAGCAAATAAAATAGTTGAAAAAAATTCTAATTCACATATTATTATACACCTTAAGATTATCTTCACTGAATTCAACATCTGTACAAAAAACCTTATACTGATTACAATGTCTCTAGAACATCCAGAACTAAGGGAAAACAAAAATACAGTGGTAGTATATCCAAGCTGACTTTGTTTATCTGAAAACAAAGACTAACCACACGTACAGTGAGTTATTTGCAAAGAAATGCTTGTTAAAAAGCTGCCCAAATGCTCTTATGTTGTTACTAGAGCGCTTTCCTCCCCAAATTATGAAAATAAATGGGTTGATCCAAAATGCAAGGATTCCAAACATCAAGTGATGACTGCAGTTTGTCTCCTTTAGAAACTTTTAACATGAACATAGTTTACCTATTCTTGTATTTCAGTCTATGTTACAATATATACTCTGTCCCCAAACCAAACATGACCAAATGCCATTCACTGGTGAATGATTCATACTTTTCACTTATAACTGTGTATGTGTGTATATGTGTGTATATATATATTTACATATATATGTATATATATGTATATGTGTATATACACACATATATACACATGTCTATATGTATGTACGTATATATGTGTATACATATGTGTATATGTATGGATATACACATATATACATGTGTACATACATGTATACACATACATACATATAGACATGTGTGTATGTATATATACACATATATACGCATACATACATATATACATACGTATATATGTATATATATATATACACATACACATATTTTAATGTTTATTTTTGAGAGAGACAGAGTGTGAGCAGGAAAGGGGCAGAGAGGAAGACACAGAATCTGAAGCAGGCTCCAGGCTCTGAGCTGTCAGCACAGAGCCCAACATAGGGCTTGAACTCGTGAATTGCGAGATCATGACCTGAGCCAAAGTTGGATGCTTAACCAACTGAACCACCTAGGTGCCCGACTTATATTTTTAAAAATTATTAATTTTGAGAGAGAGAGAAAGACAGAGAGAATGCAAGTGGGAAGGGCAGAGAGAAAGAATCCCAAGCAGGCTCTACACTGTTAGCCTGGTGCCCAATACAGGGCTTGAACTCACAAACCATGAGATCATGACCTGAGCCGAAGTCAGACAGTTAATTGACTGAGCCACCCAGGCGCCCCCACTTTTAATTATCATATATATATATTTTTTAAGTTTATTTATTTTGAGAGAGAGAGAGAGAGAGAGAGAGAGAGAGAGAGAGAGAGAGAACGTGCTCACACACATGGGGGAGGAGTAGAGAGAGGGAGAGAAAAATCCCAAGCAGTCTTCTGTCAGCACAGAGCCAGAGGCGGGGCTCGACCCCCTAAAATGTGAGATCATGACCTGAGCTAAAACCAAGAATCAGATGCTCAACCGCCTGAGCCACTCAGGAACCCCAGCATAATTATATTTTAACTAAATTATACCACTTGTTAAATGGAAGATAGGAGTATTATAATTGTTTTAAACTTTAAAATGCAGTTTTAATATACTAATTAAGTTTTTTTCCCTAAAAGAAAAAAAAATCACTCTTTTATTACATTCTCCACAAAACTGAAAAAGTAGTTAAAATTCTCAGAGGAGTTTGCAAGATTCTAGTTTGTTAATAAATCAGAAAAGGATAGAAAGTTCTTTTACTGTTTCCCTGCTTATGACCCAAAGTAGGAGTCCTTTCCCAACAAGGCCCTATTGAGAGATGGGCCCAAGTAACAGCAAAATAGTATAGTTTGAAGCCTGAAACAAGTTAACAGGCATGCTTTGCTAAATTTACCTAAGCAAAATCAAGTACTTTTTTTTGTTACTGAAGTACAGTTGACATACAATGTTATATTCCTTTCAGGTGTGCTACCTAGTAACTGGACAATTCTACCCACTACTCAGTGTTCACCACCGTAAGTCACCATCTGTTACCTTATGACATTACATTATTGACTATATTTCCTACGCTGTACTTTTCATCTCCATGACTTGACTTTTATCTGTACCTCTTAATCCCCTTCACCTCACCCAACACCCTCCCTTCTAGCAACCACCAGTTTGTTCTCTGTATCTGAGTCTGTTTGTTCACTTGTTTTTCAAATTCCACATATAAGCAGAATCATATGGTGCCTGTCTTTCTCAGACTCATTTCACTTGGCACAACAGTCTTTTATCCATCTACGTTGTCACAAATAGTTAAGATTTCTCTCTTTATGGTTGAGTAATATTCCATTGTGTATATATACCCCCTTCTTTATCTATTCATCTATCAATGGACATTTGGGACATTTGTCTTGGATATTGTAAATAATGCTATAGTAGGGCTGCATATATCTTTTTGATTAGTGTTTCCATTTTCTTTGTTTCCATTTTCTTTGATTAGTGTTTCCATTTACAGGGTAAATACCCTGTAGGAGAATTACTGGATCATATGGTATTTCTCCTTTTAAAAAGATATTTTTATTATTTTTTAATCTCTACACCAGATAAGGGGCTTGAACTCATGACACTGAGATCAGAAGTCACATGCTCTACCAACTGAGCCAGCCAGGCATCCCTGGATCATATGGTATTTCTATTTTTAATTTTTTGAGGAACCTCCATACTGTTTTCCAGAATGGCTGCACCAGTTTACACTCCTACCAACAGTGCATGAAGGTTCCCTTTTCTCCACACCCTTGCCAACACTTATTTCTTATCTTTTTTTTTTTTTTTAACGTTTATTCATTTTTGAGACAGAGAGAGACAGAGCATGAACGGGGGAGGGTCAGAGAGAGGGAGACACAGAATCTGAAACAGGCTCCAGGCTCTGAGCTGCCAGCACAGAGCCCGATGCGGGGCTCAAACTCACGAACCGGGAGATCATGACCTGAGCCGAAGTCGGACGCCCAACCGACTGAGCCAGCCAGGCGCCCCTTATCTTTTTGACAGTAGCCATTCTGAAAGGTATGAGCTGATACTGTGGTTTTGATTTACATTTCCCTGATGATTACTGATATCGAACACCATTTTAAAAATGTCTATTTAGGTCCTCCACCCACTTTTTAGCCAGATTGTTTCAGGGAGGTGGTGTGGTGTTTAGGTGTAGAAGTTGTTTATATATGTTTTTATATTTACCCTTTATTGAATGTATTACTTGCAAATATCTTCTCCCATTCAGTAAGCTCCCATTTTGGCTGTTTTGTTGTTGTTGTTGTTGTTTAAGTTTATTTTTTAAAATTTATTTTGAGAGAGAGAGAGTACATGGGAGGAGCAGAGAAAGGGGGAGAGAGAGAATCCCAAGCAGGTTCTGCACTATCAGCGCAGAGCCCAGTGTGGGGCTTGAACTCACAAACCATGAGCTCATGACCCGAGCTGAAGTCAAGAGTCAGACGCTTAACTGACTGAGCCACCCAGGTGCCCCCCTATTTTGTTTTAATGATGAAAAACAAATAACATTTAAATTAACAAGGGCACCCAGCTGACTCAATCAGTGAAACATGCAACTCTTGATCTAAGGTTGTGACTTTGAACCCCACATTGGGTATACAGATTAAAAATAAAATCTTAAAAAAAGAAAAGTTAACAACAAAATGTCAAAAAGGACAATCCTTTTCCTTCTTCTTCTAAGTATGTAATTATTAGACGATAGTCACTTTCTTTTTCACATTTTCCCCATGGTGGTATTATCTCAGTGGTTGTATCAGATTGGCTTTATTTCCATTTGTTACAGAACATCAGCTAGCTTTTGCTTTAAAGCATTTATCTGACAGAGGTATTTCTATGGATAACCACTAATAAAGGAATCTACTAAAGAAACTGTAAGACTATTACCCTTTTCAATACACTGAGTGTGATTAGCTTTTAAGATTTTTCTAGTCCCTCCATAAGAGATTCTTAGTTTAGTGAACAAACTGAGGGCTGATGGAGGGAAGTGGGCAGGGGGATGGGTTAAATGTGTGATGGGTATTAAGGAGGGCACTTGTGATGAGCACTGGGTGTTATATGTAAGTGATGAATCACTAAATTCTCCTGAAACCAAAAATCAAATAAAAACAAAAACAAAAAACAAAGCCAAATAAAATAACCAACAAAAATGACTTTTCTAGTCCCTGAGGGCTCAAGAGAAAGTAAACCCTCAAAATCTCCCCCACAGCAACAGTCAATTTCAAATATATTCTACACAAAGCAGACTAAACCCTCAGAGCAAGAAATATTTAAACAGTAATCCATCTCCTCACAAAGACCTGGAGTCTGAAGACAAGGTTATAATTTTGAGTTAGTCCAGACACTGAAACACATGATGACAGCAGTAATGTGAAAAACATTCTTTAAGTTCAAAGGAGGAAGAGCACAGATTTAAAAAGAGAAAAAAAAAAAAAGAAAGAAAGAAAAAGGTGGATCAATTTATGAGGGGTTGGTGGGGGGGTTAAAGAAACTGGGTGGAATATGATGCCCTGACAAAACAATTAAAATTTCTTCCTTTTTTTTTTTAGAATTAAAATTTCTATGTAAACATAGTGAAACTATTAAGAGGTGCTCAAAAATCAACCTTTAATTTTTTAACTTATTTTTAATGTTTTTATTTATTTTTGAGACAGAGAGAGACAGAACATGAGCAGGGGAGAGGCAGAGAAAGAGGGAGACACAGCATCTGAAGCAGGCTCCAGGCTCTAAGCTGTCAGCACAGAGCCTGATGTGGGGCTCGAACTCACAGACTGTGAGATCATGACCTGAGCTGACGTCTGATGCTTAACCGACTGAGCCACCCAGGCGCCCCTCAACCTCTAATTTTAAGTGTCCATCAGAACAACCTAAACCCGAGAAGTATTATCACTTCAATCCGAACAGTCTGGTTAAGAAGTCATTTAAGGCTTCGCACAATCTAGGAAGCTTGTGAGCACAAGGATTTAAAGCATATACTCTGTAAGACATTTGGCTGAAAGAAACTGTAGCCCCTCCTCATCGTGGAATCCCTCAAGCATTTTTCTCTGGGCTGGAATTGACCAATCAACTATGGTCAAGCAAAGAGGAGTGGAGTATGGAGATAGGTTTGCTGTAAGAGAATAAAATTAAATAAAGACGACTTGTAAAGAGCAATACTAGCCATCTGTAAAAGTAGCCCACTATGAAAAATCTGGAAATAGGTTAAGTGAGGACTTTTAACACCATCTAAAACTGCAATCAAGGAGGCAGGGAAGCCAGAATAAACCCAAACTCTAGCTAAGAAGGCTGAAACCTGACTGACATAAATTATACTGTCCCTTGAGTATTCCCATAACTTAAAAGATATGTCATCATAGGTGAAAGAGGCAAATTATGATCAACAATGGTACAAACCACTAATATCTTAGTGACACTCTTTGATACTAAATTCAAACTTTCTGGGGCACCTGGGTGGCTCAGTTGGTTAAGTGTCCAACTCTTGATATTGGCTCACAGTTTGTGAGATGGAGCCCCACATCAGGCTCTGCACTGAAAGTACGGAGCCCGCTTGGGATTCTCTCTCTCTCTCAAAATAAATAAACATTTAAAAAATAAATAAATTCCAACCTTCTGATTATCATCTGGCTCCCCAAGCAGCTTTTCGAAGGAGAGATGTGTAAATTACTGCAGTTCACATGTCAGTTTACATTTTATTATCAGTATTTTGGAAGGACATATCTGCCCACTTGAACCTGACTGCCTCTAACCTAACTGCCCTCTTAAACCTGACTGTTTTATAGGAAACAGAAGGTTCAAAGTGCTTAAAATATTTGCCCACCGAATAGCTGATACCGGGAAACAGAAATTCAAATCTCACAGGAATTCCAAAGCTTGTGCTCTTAAACATCAGGGCAGGCAAGGAAAAAGGATAAACATCAGAGAAAATAACTACTAGAAATAAAATGTTTTCAAACAGCGAAATCCATTTAAAGCAGGTATGTATGCTTTGATGAATATGTAACCCTGTCTGCTCTGTTTCCTCAGCCCTCTAGGCCTCTTACTGTGTTTGCTAAACTGTAAATTACTTGATGGTAAGAAGTTAGACTTGGCAAAGGGCTAAGGAAACACGTCTTTAGAACTAAAATTATAGAAATGTTTATTTTCACAAAATTCTCACTATAAATTAAAAAAATAAAAGCTCAGCTGTACACTGAACTCAAGTTGCATGCTATAGAATACTTGTAACTTTGTATCTGAGATCAATGCACCAGCAGCTCCCACAGCCCTGCTCCTTAGGAAGCCATGCACATGCCTCCAGTTCCTCGCCACACACTTACACCACACACTTTTCAGGCCATTACAGTCTGGCTTTCTGCCTTCATTAATCCAATGAAAGTGCTCTGGCAAAAGTCAGAAATGACACCTTGAATGCCAAATCTGTGCTCTACCTACTCTGATTCTTAGAAGCATTAGCTGCTATTTTAGATTCTCATTTTGTTCAAGTTTTCTGTTCCCTTAGCTTCTTATTCTTCTCCAACACGACTGCTTTTTTCTTGTTTCCTTAGCAATCCCTTATCTTCCTGCCTATTAAATATGATGCTTCTTGGGGTACCTGGCTAGCTCAGTTGGTAGAGTATGCAACTCTTGGGGCGCCTGGGTGGCTCAGTCGGTTAAGCGGCCGACTTCAGCTCAGGTCACGATCTCGCGGTCCGTGAGTTCGAGCCCCGCGTCGGGCTCTGTGCTGACAGCTCAGAGCCTGGAGCCTGTTTCAGATTCTGTGTCTCCCTCTCTCTGACCCTCCCTTGTTCATGCTCTGTCTCTCCCTGTCTCAAAAATAAAAATTTAAAAAAAAAAAAAAAAAAAAGAGTATGCAACTCTTGATCTTGGGGTCATGAGTTTAAGCCCCACGTTGAGTGCAGAGCTTACCTACTTAAAAAAAAAAAAAAAAAAAAAAAAAAAAAAAAAAAAAAAAGATGCTTCTCAGTTTGTTTACTTGGCCCTATAATTCGACATCCACAACCTTGGTGATCTCATCCATTCCTTCAGCTCCACCTGGAACCAGTGTGCTGTCCATATAGAAGTTCCAACCTCTCAGGACGCCTGGCTGGCTTAGTCAGTGCAGTGTGCAACTCTTGATCTCAGGGCTATGGGTTCGAATCTCCACAATGCGTGTAGAAATTACTTAAAAATAAAATTTTGGGGGCGCCTGGGTGGCTCAGTCAGTTGAGCGTCCGACTTCAGCTCAGGTCATGATCTCGCGGTCCGTGGGTTCGAGCCCCACATCGGGCTCTGTGCTGACAGCTCAGAGCCTGGAGCCTGTTTCAGATTCTGTGTCTCCTCTCTGCCCCTCCCCCACTTGCACTCTGTCTCTCTCTGTCTCAAAAATAAATAAACATTAAAAAAAATTAAAAAAAATAAAAATAAAAATAAAATTTTGAGGGTGCCTGGGTGGTTCAGTTGTTTAAGCATCAGACTCTTGATTTTTGCTCAGGTCATGATCTCAAGGTTTGTGAGTTCGAGCCCCATGTTGGGCTCTGCAGTGACAGTGCGGAGCCTGCTCAGGAGTCTTTCTCTCTGCCCCTCCAGCTCTCTCTCTCAAAAAAAAAAAAACCAACTTAAAACCACAACTCATACATAGCATACTAGGATATTAAATTCCACAAAAGCAGGAGCTAAATTTTATTATATCTCTAGTAATTAGAATCGTGCTTGCACCTAGTAAGAATTCAAATATTTGATAATAAATGATTAATCTAAATTTTAGATATTAATGGGGTGCCTGGGTGGCTTAGGCGGTTAAGCAGCCGACTTTGGCTCAGGTCATGATCTCAGTGAGTTCAAGCTCTGCATCAGATGAGCTCCAGGCCCACTTCGAATAGTGCAGAGTCTGAGTGGAATTCTCTCTCACCCTCCCTCTCTGCCCCTTGCTCACTTGCACCCTCTCTCAAAAATAAGTGAATTTTTAAAAACCACTTAAAAATAAAAACTAAATAAATAAAAATAAGAGTACAATTTTTTTTTAATTAAAAAAAACAATACATGCTATAACCCTTGGCACTCATATTGAGGCCTGCTACTGAGATATTTTAAGTTACAGGTCTCTAAACTCTTGACTATACAAATAACAGCATCTACACAGTAGCTGACACAGTTGTCATTTTTGACTCCAGGCATATATCAAAGATGTAGCAACTTAAATAGTTCAGGGCTTTCTGAGCACTGGCACCAAACAGCTGGGAGAATATTTCAACTATGCAGACCAATTAAGAGAAGGGTCACCACAGGAGGAGATGAGGTGGGGAAAGTGAAGTAATACTTCTTAAACAAATACTATATGCCAAGTGTTAAGCTAGAGTATTTAAATGCATTCTTGCATTTGATCCTTATAAGAGCCTAAGAACCCTGTGTTTCAACTGGGCCAAGACACTGATATTTGTTGGTATAAACCTTATGGATTTGATTCCTTAAATTTTTTTAAATTTTTATTTTAGAGTAGAGAGAGTGCACATATGTAAGACAGAGGAGGGGAGAGAGGGGGAGAGAGGGGGAGAGAGGGGGAGAGAGGGGGAGAGAGGGAGAGGGAGGGAGAGGGAGGGAGAGGGAGGGAGAGGGAGGGAGAGGGAGGGAGAGGGAGAGAGAGGGAGAGAGGGAGGGAGAGGGAGAGAGAGGGGGGGAGAGGGGGGGAGAGGGAGAGAGAGGGAGAGAGGGAGGAAGAGGGAGAGAGAGGGGGGGAGAGGGGGGGAGAGGGAGAGAGGGGGGGGAGAGGGGGGGAGAGGGAGAGAGAGAGAGAGGGGGGGAGAGGGAGGGAGAGGGAGAGAGAGGGGGGAGAGGGAGGGAGGGAGGGGGGGAGAGGGAGGGAGGGAGGGAGGGGGGGAGAGGGAGGGAGGGAGGGGGGAGAGGGAGGGAGGGGGGAGAGGGAGGGAGGGGGGAGAGGGAGGGAGGGAGAGGGAGAGAGGGAGGGAGGGAGAGGGAGGGAGGGAGAGGGGGGGGAGAGAGAGAGAGAGAGAGAGAGAGAGAGAGAGAGAGAGAGAGAGAATCTCAACCAGTCTCCACATTTAGTAAAGAGCCCAACTCAGGACTTGATCCCACAACCCTGGGATCATTACCCAAGCCAAAACCAAAAGTCAGATGCTCAACCAAGCTACCCTGGTATCCGATTCTTTAAATTTTTAATGTGCATGTAACACTACGTAAAAATAAATTTGATGTTTTAAATACTTAATTTTGAAGTTTATTTACTTTAAGAGAGATAGAATAAGTGGGGGAGGGGCAAAGAGAGAGGGAGAGAGAGAATCCCAAGCAGGCTCCATGCTGTCAGTGCACAACCTGACATGGGGCTCGATCTCACAAACCACGAGATCACGACCTGAGCCGTTATCAAAAGTTGGACACTGAACCAACTGAGCCACCCACATGCCCCTTTATTTTTTTAAAGTAGGCTCCACACCTAACTTGGGGCTTGAACTCACGACCCCAAGATCAAAAGTTGCATGCTCTACCAACTGAGTCAGCCAGGTACCCCAAAATAAATTTTACTTTTAAACAGTTTAAAAATTATTTTTAAAAAGAGAAAAACCCAGAGGCACCTGGGTGGCTCAGTGAGTTAGTGTCTGACTTTGGTTTAAGTCATGATCTCACAGTTTGGGAGTTCGAGCCCCATGTCAAGCTCTGTGCTGACAGCTCAAGCCTGGAGCCTGCTTCGGATTCTGTGTCTCCCTCTCTCTCTGTCCCTTGGCCACTCATGCTCTGTCTCTCTCGCTCTCTCTCTCAAAAATAAACAAACCTTAAAAAAAATTAAAATAAAAAAGAGAAAAACCCAGCCCTCTGAACCAAGCACCATAATTAATACATACCGAAGAGGAAATTGAGGGTCAGAAATAATAATTTACTCAAACTAATATGGCAAAGCTGAAAGACTTGTAAGCCCAAGTTCTTTTACAACAAACTACCTTCCCTAAGCACATACTATTATTTTAAGAGAAGTGTATAAACTAGGTCAATCAATTCTGGTTGCTAAAGAAATCTGAATCCTGTGGAAAGAAATCAACCACTGGTTACTGAAACTCAACACTTTAGTGAAGACACTAGGTAACAACTACCCTCAGGTGTTAACATTTTGCAGTCAACATTTCCACAAAAAGCTGTCTAGTCCTCCTTTTATATTTTACAGAGTATGAACTATTCATTCCCATGTAACAAGATAATTTAGCAACACATTCCCTATTTTCCCATATTCCTAGAATTTAAAAGCATTCACATTTGAAGTGCTATGAAGGTTATGTTAATAAGCAATCTCTGTTGTCCTGAACTTCAGCCCCTCACTTAACATCCTGACAGACACATCCAACTGGAGATTTCTTGGCCCCTTAAAGTATGTCCAAAAGTAAGCTAGCTATTCTTTTTTTTTGTTTTGTTTTGTTTTTTGTTTGTTTGTTTTAAGCTAGCTATTCTTAAAAGACCTTGCCCTCCAGGAGCACCTGCGTGGCCCAGTCGGTTAAGCATCCAACTTCGGCTCAGGTCATGATCTCACAGTTTGTGAGTTGGAGCCCCAGGTTGGCTTCTGCACTGACAGCTAGAGCCTGGAGCCTGCTTCAGATTGTGTCTCTTTCTCCCTCTCTGCCCCTCCCCCACTTGTGTGTGCACACTCGCTCTCTCTCAAAAAAAAAAAAAAAAAAAAAGAGCTTGCCCTCCTAACTTCCCATTTCATTAACACAATCACCATTCTCCTAGTTAACCAGATCTGAAATTCAGTATTTAGCACTGAACTTGGAAGAAGAAGAGGAGTTAGTCAGTAGTCAATGTCTGGAAAGTCTTCCTGCAAAATGCGTCAACACTGACACACTTATATTCGTTTGTGTTTCTTTAATCTTCTAAGAAAGTGGTATGTTTTTAGGGCACCTGGGTGGCTCAGTCACTTAGGCATCCAACTCTTGATTTCAGCACAGGTCATGATCTCAGGATCATGAGATTGAGCCCCCACATCAGGCTCTGTGATGGGCCTGGAGCCTGCTTGGGATTCTCCCTCTCCTTCTGCTCCTCCCCTGCTTGCATGAACAGACACACTCTCTCAAACAAACCAAAGAAAGGTATGTTTGCCATTTATTCAAATTTTATATTTTTAGTTTTATAGCTTTTTCATATGAATGCTGGCTTATTCAATAGCATTTATCCATAGTTTTTGTAACCATTTATCCGTAGTTTTTGTAACCACTACAAAGGAATCTACTTTTTATTTTACTTGCTAGTTGGTTATTGTTGGTATATAGAAAAACTATTCATTTTTTTATACTCTCTTTATAGCCAGTCACCACTTTGAACTAATCACTAGTTCTTACAGTTTTTCAGATGTTATGTTTTTTTATAGGCAATCATATCTGCAAAAAAAATTATTCCTTCCTAATTTGTGTATAATTCCTATTTCTCCACCTTAAAGGAATCTAAGGCCTCCACCACAATGAAGAACAGTGGAAACAGCAGGCATCCTTGTTGGTTCCTGAAATATAATTTGAATATCTCAATATGAATATTTTTTTTCAGTAAACACTACACACAATGTGAGGCTCAAACTCACAACCCCGAGATCAAGACTCACATGCTCTAATGACTGAGCCAGTCAAGAGTCCCTAATTCAAATACCTTTAAACTTTCTCAACTAAATGGTATGTTTCAGTAGGTTTCCGCCTTCTTCCTCAGATGACAATACTTCCCAAATGGTTATCTTGTGTGTAACCTCTTCCCTCTTATTTTTTTTAACATTTATTCATTTTTGAGACAGAGTGTGAGTGGGGGAGGGGCAAAAAGAGAGGGAGACACAGAATCGGAAGCAGGCTCCAGGCTCTGAGCTGTCAGCACAGAGCCCAACACAGGGCTCAAACTCACGGACTGTGAGATCATGACCTCACCTGAAGTCAAATGCTTAATTGACTGAGCCACCCCGGTGCTCCTAACCTCTTCCCTCTTAAATTTAGCCTACATACTCATACCATGAACCCTATTTATGATAATTCTCGTAAAATAAAATAAAAACTTCAATAGCTTCTACTGAAAATAGGTGAAGCTCTTTTAGCCTTGCACTCTTGGCCATAATTTTACTAATTTTATTCGTCCCTATCACCCTCATATACTGTATGGTCCGTCCATCATGTGTTGTATAACCAAAAGAGTCTATATGCTCTGTGAGATCAGAGGGTCTTTGAAGACATGGCAATATCTTATTCACTTTGTATTTACTACAATACCTAGTATAATGATTTGCTGACCAAATGTTTTCTAAAAATCATTCACCTCCTTAATTAGCTAATGCTAACTAGTGCATTCTCTATAATAGGTAAATAAACACTTTACAATTTTATAATAGGGGCTAATTACTCACTGTAATAAGGTCATCTCTCGCTCTGAGGACTTTGAGCCTTGCTTGATTCATCAAATTAGACATCTGACTGCAAAAGATATGAAAAAATAGTAGCAGTACAGCATAAAAATATAGAAACTGTAGAAAAAATATACAGCTTCCTGCATACGCACAAATACTCCTCTTTGCATATACTCGAGTGGCTTCTATGAACTTATTTTCAAAGATAAAGAAGCACTTTTATATCAGTTATTCCAACTTTTTTTTCAATAATCCTGTGAAGCTTCCATTTTCACAAAGGAAGAAAAATAATTAAGCAACTTGCCCAAGGTGAGAAAAGTGTAAGTTGGTCCAGTTAAGACTTGAACCCATACCTCCCTGACTCCAAAGCACATGCTCTGTCTTTTGTCCCACTGACTTTTCAAAGCTTCCTTAGCTAATATTGTGACCAGGATCTACTTACATTTTCTTCTGCTGCTCAATCTGCTTTTCTTTCTTCTCATAGTATTCCATAATCTTCAGTCTTTGGGTTTGCACAAGACGACCTTTCTCAATGTTGAACTCTTCCTCTGCCTACCAAGGAATTTATTATTATTAATTCATTACAGCAGATCTGGAGTTTTATTTTAAGCAGCTGGTAACCAGAGGTACTTGCTTATAATTATCGTTTTCCATATCAAACATAGGAAGTTTATTATGACTTGTCTTCAAGAATTATTTCTAATTTACTTAAAAGAGATAACCATTGATTTTCATCATAAATGATGAACCAGAAAACTAAAAATCTGATAAAAAATAATCATACCCAGCGGTGCCTGGCTGGATCAGTTGGTAGAGCATGCCACTCTTGATCTAAGGGTCCTAAGTTCAAGCCCCACGTTGGGTGTAGAGCCTACTTAAACTAAAAATTAAAAAAAAAGAAAAAGAAAAAGGATAATAGTACCTACCCACAAAGTCATAAAGGATATATTGATAGAAGGTTCCGTATGTGAAAAAAATCATTGGGGCGCCTTGGTTGAGCATCTGACTTCCGGAAGCTCAGGTCATGATTTTGTGGTTCATGGGTTTGAGCCCTGCATCAGGCTCTCTGCCATCTGTGTGGAGCCCACTTAACATCCTCTGTACCCCAGCCTCTCTCTGAACCTCCCCAACTCACACTCACTCTCTCTCAAAAATAATAAACAAAAAAAAAAAAAAATCATTATGTATTCTAAATTTAATCCATTTGCTTACTAGGGGGCTAATAAAAAGAACACAGAATTTGGAGTTTAGAAGATCTGGGTTACTGCCTAAAGAATCTGGTCAAGTAATCTCAGTTTTAGTCCTCCCTTATAAAAATAAAAGAATTATAACAGCATTCTTGCCTCCATTGATCAGAAAAATAAGATGAATCTAACAGTCGTTTTAAAATTATAAATTAGGGGTGCCTGGGTGGCTCAGTCAGTTAAGTGGCCAACTCTTGGTTTCGGCTCAGGTTATTATCTCACAGTTCATTGAGTTTGAGACCCGAATTGGGCTCTGTGTTGACAGTGTGGACCCTGTTTAGGATTCTCTCTTCCTCCCTATTTCTCCACCCCTCCCACGTGCTCTCTCTAAATAAATAAACTTTTAAAAAACTTAAAAAGAAAAAAACAAGCACAAATTAATGAAAAAGCAAAATAACAACATAAAAATACTACACCTCTTTAAAAAAAATTTTTTTTAATGTTTATTTATTTTTGAGAGAAAGAGAGAGACAGAGTGTGAGCAGGGGAGGGGCAGAGAGAGGGAGACACAGAATCTGAAGCAGGCTCCAGGCTCTCAGCTGTCAGCACAGAGCCCAACATGGGGCTCAAACCCATGAACTGTGAGATCATGACCTGAGCCGAAGTCAGACCCTTAGTCAACTGAGCCACCCAGGCGCCCCAATACTACACCCTCCTTAACCAGCTATCATAATTACCCATAGATGCTAAATGTCTAGTTTCCAGATTCCATGAGAAAATTAACCCATTACTTTTCTACTCCCTACCATAAAATTTCAGGACACTTATTGACAATCAGGATGTTTAGAAAGGAAAATTTATTTTTTAATATTAAAGATAAGAGCTATTTGGAGTGGCTGGGTGGCTCAGTTGGTTAAGTGTCCAACTTTGGCTCAAATCATGATCTCATGGTTCCTGAGTTCAAGCCTCACATTGAGTCTTGCATCACGACATCGGGCTCTGCTGTCAACACAGAGCCTGCTTTGGATCCTCTGTCCCCCTCTCTCTCTGCCTCTTCCCTGCTCACGTTCTCTCTCTCTCAAAAATAAACATTAAAAAAATATTTAAAAAAAAGAAAAGATATTCTTAGCAGTCCTATGTGATGTGTTGTTAAACAACTAGTAAAATTACTCCTTACCAAAGCAAAAACAATACGAAATTTTGATAATTTCTTAAACCTAGAAAAGGAAATCTCACCTTTGCATCTATTTCTTCTGCTTTCTCATTGGCTTCCTGTTCAATAAAAGCCATCATATGCTTAATCTGTAAGAAAAAAATGAAAAGATTATTTTATTTTTGAGTATAACAAGAAAAGAAAATGTACCTATCTTTTCTGATTCATTCAACAATCAATCATTATTGAATGCATATTATGTGCCACGCATTGTATACAAGGATAAATGAGATAATTTCTGGTCTCAGATATCTTATAATCTGGAATTTGCTCTAGCAAATGGACCAGATGCAATATTCAATATCACAGAACATTATCCTATTCTCAAAGAACTTAGAGTTTATGGGGGAGGGTGGACTAAATATATACCCTCCTCTACTTCATACCCCTTTTGGCCAGGACCCTCTTTTTCTCTTCTCCATCTCTAATAAAATGGATCAAAGACCTATTTAGATTTACTTTTTCAACTTTTTAAAAAAGATTTTATTTTTAAGATTTTTTTATTTTTTATTTTTAAGTAATCTCTATACCCAACATGGAACTTGAACTTCTAACACTGAGATCAAGAGTCACATGCTCTACTGACTGAGCCAGCCAGGTGCCCCATACTTTTTCAACTTTCTTACCTTCTACTCTCAACATACTTTAATTCACTTCTACCCCTTCAGTCCACTGAAATTACTCTCATAAAATGACAATAATCTCCTAGTCCTTAAATCTTGGCCTCACCTTAATTGACATTTCAGCATCTCTCGTTATGTTGACCAATCCTCCCTTCTTAAACAATCTCTTCCTTTTGACTTCCTTGTTCTCCTTCAGTGCCTCTGCCTCCTAGACTGCTCTTTTTTAGATATCCTACTCACAGCAACCTAAATCCAAAACACTCACTAATGAACAGTTAACCACTCCCTGCCCCCAACTTTGATCTCTATCTGGAGGATTAGTACAACATTCAACTTTGACTCTTCCTTGTACTTCAGTCCTCACATCCAATCAACCACCAAGTCCAATCAATTCTCTCTTCCAATGGTTCTTTTATTTGTCCACATCTCTCTATCTTCTTAGCCACTATCCTAGTCTTTGCTATCACCATCTCTCAGCTGAATTATTACCACAGCTTCCAAATCTGTCTACTGGCCCCCAGCCCTGTTTCCTCTTTCATCAACTCTACACTGCAACCAGAAAGATCCTTTAAAAAATGTTGGTCTCATCACATATCACATTCCCCCACACCCCAACGTTCTTTATGATCAAGCTCAAAAATTTTAGAAGGTACATGATCTGGTCAATGCTTACCTTGCCAGCATCATATGAAAAATAACTTTCACCACTCGCCACTCTTCAGACTCTTGGTTCCTATCCTACTAAACTTATTTCAGTTTTTCTGTTCCTTGAGTTCACCACTCTCTCCTTCATTTCCGAGATTTCAAATATGTTGTTCCTTCCACTTGGAATACTCTTCCTCCTGCTTCATCTAGCTAACTTCTTGGGATTCAGCTTGCTTAACTGCCTTTGGGAAATCTTTTCTAAATTTCTCACCTACATGCATCTAGGGCACTCCACACTTCCTCTACCTAAATACATATTCATAATTCCTTGCTTACTTGTCCCTATCCACAACTAAACTATAAGGTGAGGTCCTTGTTAAAGGGCTTTAGAGCTCTGGCTACAGAGAATAAAGTCCACTGAAGTCTTCTGAATGGGGCTTGGGGTGACTGATCCAATTTAGACTCATAAACAAAGTATTGTCTCCAGTGAAGATGTAAAATACACCCAAGGGAATATACAAGTAACACAGCTCATCAAACTCACTAGTAGTTTCATTTCATAGGGGCTCTATCTGAAAGAAATGATGAATTAAAAAAAAAGCTGATTTTAAAAACATCAATAACCTCTAGGTTAATTCATTGTGTTAATATTAATTCTCGCATCTAAGGTAAGCTCCATGAGTACTGAGATCTTGTCTTTTATATCATCATAACTCCAGAAGGGAACAACTGCCACTACAGTGGGTACTCAATAAACATTTGTGAATGAATGAGAACCTGCTGGGTATTTTAAGCCTGTTGAGATATCCCAAGTACTTTTTATTTTTATATATTTTTTTACTTAAAAATTTTTTTTAAATGTTTTTATTTATTTTTGAAGGAGAGAGACAGAGCATAAACGGGGAAGAGCAGAGAGAGAGGGAGACACAGAATCTGCAGCAGGCTCCAGGCTCTGAGCTGTCAGCACAGAGCCCAACGCAGGGCTCGAACTCACGAACCATGAGATCATGACCTGAGCTGAAGTCGGATGCTTAACCGACTGAGCCACCCAGGCGCCCCTATATTTTTTTAAATGTTTATTTATCTTTGAGAGGGAGAGACAGTGCGAGTGGGGGAGGGGCAGAGAGAGAGACAGAGACAGAGACAGAGAGACAGAACCCGAAGCAGGCTCCAGGCTCTGAGCTGTCAGCGCAGAGCCTGATGCAGGGCTCGAATGAGATCATGAGATCATGATCTGAGCCTTAGCTGGATGCTTAACCGACTGAGCCACCCATGCGCCGCCACCCCCCCAGTACATTTTAGAGTTTAACAATCTGGAAACAATTCCCAGCTTCTCCATATACCACAAAGATATCATAAAATTAAGGTACACACAGATGTACAAAAGTGAGTCAAGATTTGTTTTACAATAATGTGAACATACTTAACACTACTGGACTGTACACTTAAAAATGGCTGAGTAAGTTTGTTTTATATATTTTTTAAAAAGTGCATTAATAGGGGTGCCTGGGTGGCTCAGTCAGTTAAGCGTCCGACTTCGGCTCAGGTCACCATCTCGCGGTTCGTGAGTTCAAGCCCCGCGTCAGGCTCTGTGCTGACAGCTCAGAGCCTGGAGCCTGTTTCATATTGTGTCTCCCTCTCTCTCTGACCCTCCCCCGTTCATGCTCTGTCTCTGTCTCAAAAATAAATAAACGTTAAAAAAAATTTTTTTAATAAAAAAAATAATATAAAATAAAAAGTGCATTAATAATACAAGCTCATGCCATCAGAGTCTTAAAGAAAACACACAGTATGGTTTTAAAAGGTAAGATTTCCTTTTTATCAAAATTCTTAGCAGCTACCCTATGCTTGAGGAACCAAAATAAGTATGATAATCAGAGCCTATTTCATAGGTAATACAATACTTACGAAGTCTCAGGCCTTGAAACATTTGTAGTACCTAATCCAGAGGTACATTGTATAGAAAAACTGTGACCTTGCTAAAAGCATTAACCCCCACAGATTTGTGTGTGTGTTCACAGTAAGGAATCTTATCTCCACAAGTTCAGTTTGAAGCCTTACTGAACTCAGTTTGGAATTTTAAAGTAGTTTAAATACAGTAATCAAAACAGGTGTTTATAAATGCCACAAGGCATGGGCCTGTAGAGGTGAACTCTGATTCAAACCTGCATTATCTGCCTTTATCACTCATGGTGGACCCTCTGCTACCAGATTTGACTAGATCAGCACAGCCTAGAGCAAAACACACTCATTTTAACCCAGGTCAGAGAACCTGTTTACAGCCAACATGATCATATTCTGTCTTCAGGAGTTCCAACAAGAGAAATAGTGAAACCCTTCAGGACATTTAACTCCGCCCCTAAGGCAGAGCCTTTAGAAAATACTTTCCTTCTTCCTGCTAACCCTACTAGGTTTTAAGTTTTTTGAAGTCAGATTCCTTCGAAAATTTAATGAAATAACCATACTCCCCACATAAAAACAAATATATATAAAATTTTTTTTAGATTTATTTTTGAGATATAGAGAGACAGAGTAAGAGCAGGAGAGGGGCAGAGACAGGAGACACAGAATCTGAAGCAGGCTCCAGGCTCCCAGCTGTCAGCACAGAGTCCGATGCCAGGCTCGAACTCACAAACCGTGAGATCATGACCTGAGCCAAAGTCGGATGCCCAACCACCTAAGCCACCCAGGCACCCCTACATAAATATTTTAATACAATAGGGAAGACGTCAGGGAATCCTCTATTTATAAACACTTACTACATGCTTGGTGCCTGGCCTATTCACTGCTGCGAATACAGGGAACAAAATACACTGCCCTTCTGGATCTTAGAGTGTGGAGAGGCAGAGAACAGATTTCTTCATCTTTCAATTTTACAGAAAAAACAAATAGTTTCAGTCTAAGGAAATATACCACTTTATCTTTATAATATATTTTTCCTGGGGAAGCCTTATTCTTCAATAAGTAGGGTAGGAAAAAGATGAAGGAACAAGTGGAAGAAGAGAATCAGCACTGTAATTGTGACTACTAGAAGGTATGGAAGGCACTGTACTTTTCCACTGCACCAAGTTTCTCCTATAGTAAAAATCAGAAATAGCAGTTTATATGTTAAAAACCCCATTGTTTTGTAAGAATATTGTTAAGATTCCTTAATCTTCTCCATAGACACTATTTTTGTTACACGATTTCCCCTTTATGATTAGCATAAGACCACTGATGAAGAAACACTCCATTCTTAGTGCATACTAGATTAAAATGCAGAGTCATTTCCTAGGAAAAGGAAAAAATATTTTATTGGTCACTTAAGATTCATAAGGCAGTGAGTGAGCTTTAGTCAGAGAATTTTCCTAGTACTTCAAAAAGAAATGGATTTAGTTCTCTAAACTACGTAAAGATTAAAGTGCAGGCTTAAGCTTCTTTCTCTGAAAAACCTTTTGGCAATATGACTACTAAATTCAAGGACCCTGGTTGCAAAGTATCTATGCAGGGCAAATGGAAACCACTTTTTCCTGTTACTTACAGGTCTATCAATGCCAATATATTATCCTGGGAGACTTTCAAATTATAACTTTCTCAATGCCCACAAACTCGAAGGCATGACACCTTAAAAACACAAAAACAAAAAACCCCTAAAGTTTCCCAGGGCTGTTTATACACTTGCAAAAATAATGTAGGTTCACGACTTCCATAATTTTTTTCCACTGACCTGGACTTACTTACTTTATGCCAAACATTGGCGCTGGAGTTCATAAATGTTGAGAGGAATTCTGCATTATGATTAATAAATATTTACAAAATATTAACGTACACACTTACTGAGAGAGCAACCATTACAATTCATTATGATAGAGGGGATTCTTCCAAGATGAAGATAAACAGTTCATAAAATGAATGACCTCAAAACAACATTGGAAGCAGCGGTCTCCCGTCAGCACTTTATCCTACTGTGAACCCTTCTCCCGGGGTTAAAAATCAAACGAAAAAGAGGTTTTTAATCCTTGCATTCAATTTGCATTTCAACCCTTGTTTTCAATTCTCTGCTCTAACAACCACAGCGAGTACCCTGGGAAAATAGGGAATGCCGAGGTGGGAGCCAAAAAGCCAGCAGCACATCAAGGAGGCGGCACGCGAAACCCCAGCTGAAGACATAAGACTGTGAGTCAAACCTCCCTCCCTCAGACAGACCACTAAGCCCCGGGGACTTGAGGTAAGGGACCCCTCCTTCGGCATCTGGGCTGCCCGAGGCCCGCGTCCTCCCTGAGCCGGGTTCCAGCCCGTCACCCTGGGACCGACGCTGCGACTACGCCAGACCCAACCGCAGGCCCTCACCTGCTTTTGCACGTCAGCATCGCTGAGAGCCATAGCGAAAGTGCTGCTAGGCCGGAGGGACACTGGCTGGAACGCGATTAGATCTGGGAGGTAAAAGGAAGGGGAAAAGAAAACCCGGCGCAGGTTTCGGCTTCCTTTGCTTTATAACTCCAGCTTCCTGTTCCTCCCAGGTGACGGCACACTCCCGCCCTTCTCAGCCAGTGGGAAAAAAGCTGGTTCGGGGAAGTCCCGCCCTGGCCCCGCCCTTCCCTGGCTGGGCGCCTGCGCGGGCAGCCCTTCTCGGTTCAGTCCCAGTTCGTTTGGTCACTGGCTGGTGACTAACGAGCTGTTTTCTTCAAAAGCCTCTTCCTCGGTAGAAGGGAGAGAATGGGAGTTCTGGTGTTTGCAATTAGTTGAATTATGTGAGTTTTTGTAGCCTTATAGCCCTTGAATTTTTTTTAGGTTTACATTTTTAGCACAAAATCAGAATTTATTATTTTGCTTTCTTGGCCTTAATGCAAGCAAATTTCACCAATATTTTATTTATTAATGGATTTTATTTTTAGAACAGCTTTAGATGTACAGAAAAATTAAGCAGATGAAGCAGGGTTTTCGTGTATCTTTCTCCCCCTCACACACTGGTTACTGTATTAACATCTTACATTACTATGGCACATTTGTTACAATTAATTAAGCAATATTGATGTATTGACCCAAGTCCATCATTTATTCGGATTTCTTTAGTTTTAACCTAGTGCGTTTATTCTTCTTCAGGATCCCATCCAGGATACTGTGTTTCATTTAATTATGTCTCCTCTAAATTTGTTGGGTGTGAATGTTAACTCAACTTTTCCTTTTTGATGACCTTGACAACCTTGAGGGATACTAATTAGGTATACTATAGGATGCACGGCTCTTGGAATTTTTCTCATGATTGGTCAGTGGTTTTGGTTGGAAGATTACAGGGGTAAAGTGCCATTTCATCACATAATACCTAGGATTCATGCTGTCAATATGATTTTTGAGGGGTGCCTGGCCGGCTCACTCTGAGGAGCATGTGACTCGAGGTCTCAGAGTGGTGAGTTCAAGCCCCACACTGGGTGTAGAGATTACTTAAATAAAAATTAAAAAAAATTTTTTTTAATTTTTTAAATGTTTATTTTTGACAGAAACAGAGCATGAGTGGGGGAGGGGCAGAGAGAGAGGGAGACACAGAATCCAAAGCAGGCTCCAGCTCCCAGCCGTGGGCACAGAGCCCAATGCGGGGCTCGAACTCACAGACGGCGAGATCATGAGCTGAGCTGAAGTCGGACGCTCAACCGACTGAGCCACCCAGGTGCCCCCAAAATTTAAAAATTTTTAAAAATACTATTTTTGATTGCTGATGCCTACTTTGGTCACATGGCAGCTTTCTCCGTTAAAGTTAAACGTTTTTCCGTTTCCATACTGTAATCTTGGGAAGGAAGTACTATGTGAAGTGCACACGTAAGGAGTGAAAAGTTATTCTCCACTTCCTTAAAGGTGGAGTATGTACAGGATTTATTTGGAATTCTGAATGAGCCTATGCCTTTTCCAACATTATTCCCAAGACCCTCTTAAAGGGAATTATTCAGAAAATTAGGGCAGAAATTTCCACAGATTTGTTTGCCTCAAGCCCCATTTTCCCCCCAACTGTAAGACAAGAACTTTTGAGGGGCACCTGGGTGGCTCAGTTGGTTAAGCATACCACTCTTGATTTCGGCTCAGGTCATGATCATACAGTTTGTGAGTTGAGCCCCGGATTCTCTCTCTCTCCCTCTCTGCCCTCCCTGGCACGCATGCCCTAAATGAATGAATGAATGAATGAATGAATGAATGAATGAATAAACAAACAAACACATATGTACATACGTACATACACTAACTAACTTAAATTGTAAACAATTTTATAGGAGTGCCTGGATGACCCAGTCGGTTAAACTTCTGACTTTGGCCTTTGGCTCAAGTCATGATCTCACAATTCGTGAGTTTAAGCCCCGCTTTGGGCTCTCTGCTGTCAGTGCAGAGCCTGATTCAGATCTTTTGTCCCCCTCCCCCACCCCTCTGCCCCTACTTCACTCTGGAGCGGGTGAGTGCACTTGTGCTCCCTCCCTCTCTTTCTCAAAAATAACTAAAACATTAAGCATTTTTTAAATCTTTATTTTAAAAATGACTTTTGAAAATTTGTATATTTTTAGGACAGACTCCTAGCAGTAGAATTATAGGTCGAAAGGTACATGCATTTTTATTACCAACTTTTTATTTTGAGGAAATTTCAAATATAATAAGTTGTAAGAACAATGCAATAAACTCCATTCATCTGCATTCACCAATTGTTAACATTTTGCTGTATTTGCTTTATCACTTTTCATCAATCAAATTCAGGAAATTTAACAAGTCCATTATCAGATTTTGCCATATGTCCCACCAATATCCTCTGTAGCATTTTTTTTTTCCTGATCCAGGATGCAGTCCAAGATCACCTATTGTATAAATTATCATGTCTTTTCAGTCTCCTTTAATACGGAATGGTTCTTCAGACTTTGTCTTTCCTGATAGTGACATTTTTGAAGAGTTCCACACATTTGATACTGATACTTTTCTCATAATTAGATTCAGGTTATGCATTTGGGAAGGAGCACTACATCTGTGATATTGTATCCTCAGTGCATCACATCAGAAAACCACATTTCAGTTTGTCCTTTAATGAGAATGGTACACACATTTTTAAGGCTCTTAATACATGTTGCCAAATTGTTTTCCAGCTGTACTGGTATACAGTGATCTTTATAGTATGTGATGGATTGGTGCACATATTTGAAAACATTGGTAATGTTGGATAAGGGAAGGATGCGGCCACTAACAGAGCAATAGAAATCCGTGCAGTTGACCTTAACTTGATCAGTATTGTAATCAACTGAGCTAAACCAGTTGATAGGTGTATTTCTCTCATCTTGTTAGTTATTGTATTAATAACTTCATTCTTTGCCATCTCATAAGACAGATTTCCAGGATTATGCCTCTTTCTAGCATCCCTAGGGTAGGGTGAGGTAGTATTCATTCATTTGAATTACAATCCCTCCTCCCATTTTAATTTTTACAATGTTCTGCAAATAACAGGGTTGGGGAGTGAGAGCAGCAATCTAATGCCACATGTCTAATCATTTGTGAAATTAATGTCTGTAACAGATCAATGTTTTGGGTTTATGGAAAACAGTGTGCTGATTTTTATGATTTGTTATTAATTTGAGACAATAAAAAATATAGAAAAATACAAAGAATAATTTCAATATTCATGTAGCATGTACCAGCACCCAGAATCAACAACTAATATTTTTCACATTTACTTTAAGACTTCATTTCTAAAGTTAAATAGTGTTACAGATATAGTTGACATTCCCTTTTGTGCAACTTTCTTCTCCTCTATGTTAATGCTCTTTATAACTAGTTTCTGCAGTATTTTGCTGATTCACCAAGGAATGGACCAGGTCCTGTCTGATAAGAATATGTGTAAGCTTCATAGAGACAGTCTCTGGAGTGGAAAAGTTATTATAAGTACAATAAAAGGTTAACTAGTTGGTAGTTTTCCAAATCCAATCTCTTAGGTCTTGTGAAGCTTTTTTATTTTATTTTATTAATGTTTATTTTATTTTTGAGGGAGAGCGCATGAGGGAGAGGGGCAGAGAGAAAGGGGGACAGGCTCCTTCAGGCTCTAACTCAGGAACCATGAGATCATGACTGTTATGCCCAGAATTCGTGATCCCCAGATACCGCCAGGGAGCCGAGTCCGATGTAAAAGCAAAAGAGCCTTTATTCGAGCTAGCTCGAGCTCAATCCCCTACCTGCACCGACGCAGCGGTGAGATACGGGGGAGAGAGCGAGTTTCAAAAGGACAAATGTTTTATTGGGGCCTAGGGGCAGTTGGTGAGGTAATGGCTATGGCCTCAGCCGATTGGCTGGGGAAGGGTCCGAGTCCTGTTAGGCAGGTGAAGGGGGGTTACTCAAGGGGAGGAGGTGTGGTCAAGGTGAAGGACACCGAACAAGATGGAGTCGGCCAGCGTAGGCCCGCCCTTTCAATGACCTGAATCAAAGTCAGCCGCTCAACCAACTGAGCCATCCAGGCACCCCTTGTGAAGCTCTTTTATATTGATTGATTGATTGATTGATTGATTGATTGGAGAGCACAAGCAGGGGAGGGGCAGAGAGAGGGGACAGAGGATCCCAAGTGGGCACTGCACTGACAGGCTGACAGCAGTGAACCTGATGTGGGGCTGGATCTCATGAACTGTGAGATCATGACCTGAGCCAAAGTTGGACACTCAACTGAGTGAGCCACCCAGGTGCCCCTGAAGCTTTTTTAAAACAGCTTTTCAGATGGGGGTGCCTGGGTGGCTCAGTCAGTTGAACGTCCGACTCTTGATTTCTGCTGGGGTCATGATCCCAGGGTCAGCCGTGGGATTGAGCCCTGCGTTGGCCTGGTGCTGAGTGTGAAGCCTGCTTGTGATTCTGTCTCTCCCCCTACCCCTCCCCCCCCCCACTCTCTCTCTCTCTCTCTCTCTCTCTCTCTCTCTCAAATTAAAAAAAAAAAAATTAAAACAGCTTTACAGATAAATTCCAAAAATCCCACTCCTAGATGAGCCTAAATATACTTATGGCTTCACAAAATCACTGTCCTAGATTCCCGTCGGGTTAGTCACAGAAATTGTCTCACCTGCTCCCAAGCTGAGACTTCAGTCTGTGTCTTAGTTAGATGTTGAATCAGCAGAATAGATAAAGTAACTCTTGAACTGGTTTGCTGGGGAGGACACACAGAGAGACTAGAGGTAAATGTAAATCCTCTTAGGGTACCTGGCTGGCTCAGTCACTAGGGCACATGACTCTTGATCTGGGGTTTGTGAGTTTGAGCCCCATGTTAGGTGTACAGATCACTAAAAAAAATAAACTTGGGGTGTCTTGGTGGCTCAGTTGGTTAAGCCTCTGACTTCGGCTCAGGTCCTGATCTCACAGTTCATAAGTTCAATCCTCATGTCGGGCTCTGTGCTGACAGCTCAGAGCCTGGAGACTGTGTATCCCTCTCTCTCGGTCCCTGCCCCGCTCATGCTCTGTTACTATCTCAAAAATAAATAAACATTAAAAAAAAATAAAAATAAACTTAAAAAAAGTGTAAGTCACCTCTCTCTTTGAATGTTGAAAAATTAGGTGTTCTTTTTAAGATTTTATTTTTAAGTAATCTCTACACCCAATGTGGGTGGGGCTCAAACTCACAACCCTGAGACCCAAGAGTTGCATGCTCTATCGACTGAGCCAGCCAGGCGACTCTTGAAGAATTAATTTTTTTTATTTTAATTTTTTTTTAACGTTTATTTATTTTTTGATACAGAGACAGAGCATGAACGGGGAGGAGCAGAGAGAGAGGGAGACACAGAATCGGAAGCAGGCTCCAGGCTCTGGGCCATCAGCCCAGAGCCCGACGCGGGGCTCGAACTCACGGACCGTGAGATTGTGACCTGAGCTGAAGTCGGACGCTTAACCAACTGAGCCACCCAGGCACCCCGAAGAATTAGTTTTAAAAAGAAAAGCAAATGATACCAGAACACAGTGGAACTCTAATTTAGGTGCCCACACTTCTTACCCCTTTCCAGCTAATTTCCTACACAACAGAAAGAGTGGTTTAAAACCTAGATGGCAGAGCACCTGGGGGGCTCAATCGGTTAAACATGACCCTTGATTTTGGTTCCTAATCTCACTGTTCTTGAGTTTGAGCCCCACCTGGGGCTCTGTGCTGTCACATCATGGGGCCTGCTGGGGATTCTGTTTCCCTCTCTCTCTGCTCCTCCACCTTCCTTCCTCTCTCTCTCTCTCTCTCTCATTCAAAAATAAATAAACATTAAAAAAAAAAAAAAAAAACAAGGGCGCCTGGTGGCTCAATTGGTTACAGGTCCGACTTTGGCTCAGGTCATGATCTCACAGTTCGTGAGTTCAAGCCCCACATCGAACTCAGAGCCTGACAGGTCAGAGCCTGGAGCCTGCTTCAGATTCTGTGTCTCCCTCTTTCCCTGTCCCTCCCCCATTCACACTCTGTCTCTCAAAAATGAATAAAAAAAAACAAAACAAAAAAACTAGATGGCATCTAGTAACTCCCTAATTTATAATCCTCTAATGGTTTCCAATTGCTTGAGAACACTTCACAGCTCACATGGTCTGTGTGAGTGCTGCCCAATCTGACCCTGTCTGCTTCTCTGACCTCATTTCTCCTCTTTTCTTTGCTCACCACCTTATAGCTTTACTGGTTTCTTCTCAACTCCTGGAAAACACCAAGCTTTTTGCCTGAATTCTTTTCCTGCACTTCTCACTTAGCTTGTTTTTCCTTCTTTAAGATCTCAACTTAAAATATCACCTCCTTAGAGAAAGCTTTTCATAAAGACCCTTTCACCTTCCTTTCTATTCAGCCCCTTGTTTACCTCAGGACATGCCACAATTAAAAAAAGTTTTTCTCTTTTTGATTTTAGGTTTTTATGTGGTTTTCCTATGAAAATATCCGCTTCATAGCAGAGACTATGTATGATCTACTCATCACTGTTTTTGCAAGAATCCAGCACACTGCCTGGTAAATAGTAGGGGTTCTATAAATAATGAAAATGAGAAGGAATAAAATGACTAGAGTCTAGAGTTTAGATTTTATTTATTATTATTTTTTTGAGTTTAGGCTTATTAATCACATCAGGCTACAGAGTAGACTTCTGTGTAACTTATAAGATCTGTCAAAAAAAAACAAAACAAAACCCACAAACAGGGCACCTGGGTGGCTCAGTCGGTTGAGCATCCGACTTTGGCTCAGGTCATGATCTGGAGGCTTGTAAGTTTGAGCCCCGCGTTGGGCTCTGTGCTGAGAGCTCAGAGCCTGGAGCCTGTTTCGGATTCTGTGTCCCTCTCTCACTCTGCTCCTCCCCTGCTTGTGCTCTCTCTCTCTCTCTCTCTCTCTCAAGAGTAAATAAAATATTAAAAAAATTGTTTTAAAAAACACAAAAAAAACCCAAACTCATAAGCTGCCGTGATTAAAGTCAAATAATACCTGTAAAAGGACCATATTATTCTATACCATTCATTGTAAAGACTATCCCTTTTCCCATTGAATTGTCTTGACACCTCTGTCGAAAATCAGTTGCCCATTATGGACTTTCTATTCTGTTCCATTGACCTATGTTCCACCCTTATAGTATACATTCAAAAAAAATAAAATAAAATAAGGAAAAACAGCAAACCTTAAAACTGGAAGCAATTTGAAAGAAATGAACCTAACCACCTATCAAATTTGTAACATAACCATAGAGAATGATTTCATGTGGCTTAAAAAAATTTACATACAATAATCTGCAGAGACTTACAAAGTACAATTAGATGAATTCTGATGCCTGTGTGATCAAGATACAGACTATTTCCACCACCCTAGAAAGTTCCTTTCTAGTCAGTCCCAGACTCTCTGCCTCCAGGCAGCAGTGTGCTGATTTCTATAACCATTGACTAATTTTGCTTATTCCTGAAATTCATGTAATTGGAATTACATAATTTGTACATTTTGTGTCTGGCTTCTTTCACTCAACACAATGCTTTTGAGATTAATTCATATTGTCACATGTAATATTCACCTTAAAAATAAAACTGTCAGGGTTTTTTTGTTTTGCCAGCAAAAATGGGTTTATTCAGAAATTGTAGAGAATTGCAATTCAGGACATTCAAGCTCTGGCAAATCCAGAGAACAAAGGAGAGGACTGCTCTTTATTATAGAGGAAAATGGCTAGATGGGATATTATACTGGCTCAGTCAGAAGGGCATGAAGCTCTTGACCTCAGGGACATGAGTTAGAACCCCATGTTGGGTGTAGGGATTACTAAATAAAAACAAAAAACAAAGTAACTCCACTCAGTAAACCGGGAGTTCCAAGTATAGTAGAGTAGCTTTTCTTTAGCTAAGTTGTGACCATCTCTCATTGGCTCATTTGTTGCCGAGGGAAGGGAAAAACCTATCCTTCTTCTACTGGGGTAGTAAGGTAGTATGGACTTGCAAAGTACCCCCTCTTCCTTTTTTTTAAATTTTACTTTTTTTAAGTTTATTTTGAGAGAAAGAGAAAGAGCAAGCAGGGGAACGGCAGAGAGAAAGGGAGAGAGAATTCCAAGCAGGATTTGCACTGACAGCAAGGAGCCCAACACCGGGCTTGACTTCAGGAGCCATGAGATCATGATGTGAGCAGAAACCGAGTTGGACACTTAATTGACTGAGCCACCTAGGCACTCCTTATTTTTATTTTATTTTAAAGATTTTAAGTAATTTTCACACCCAATGTGGAATTGGAATTCACAATCTAGAGATCAAGAGTCACAAGCTCTAACAACTGAGCCAGCCAGCGCCCCCCCCCCCCCCCCCCCCCCCCCCCCCCCCCCCCCCCCCCCCGCAACCATTGGATCAGCAATTGACAGATTGATAGGGCATGAGAGCTCCCCCTTCTGGCTTCTTACTCTATTTTATCTATTTATTTTTTAAGGTTTTTGTTTGTTTTGAGGTTTGGGTTTTGTTTTTGTTTAATAATCTATACACCCAACATAGAGTTCTAACTCACGACCCTGAGATCAAGAGCTTCATGCTCTGCTGACTGAGACAGCCAGGCACTCCCTCTATTTTAAATGAGGTTTCCATTTGTTAATTTTCACAATATCACAATATTTTTGTTTTATTATTGAATAATTTCCATTGTGTGAATATGCTTGAAAAAATGTTATTAAAAATAAAACTAGGAAACTAATAAAATATGTAACAGCCAAATGCATGATCCTGGTTAAAACAAACAAACAAACAAACAAAAAAGTTATTAGGGCCCTCGCTGTCTCAGTTGGTGGAGTACGCAACTCTCCATCTGAGGGTCCTGAGTTCACACCTCACATTGAATGTAAAGCCTACTTAAAAAGAAAAAAAGCCTATAAAAACCATTACTTGGACATTGAGGAAATTTATTTTTTATTTTTTTTCTGTAAGTGTTTATCATTGAAGAAAAAAACGCAGCAGCAAGTTCTGTGTTGGCTTCAACAAGACCCAATTTTTAACATACCTACAACACTCCAAAATTGAAGTCAACACAGTCATTACTACAAATTACTTGTTGAAACAATCCATCCTGAAGAGAAAGGAAATTAGGAAAAAGAATTTAAACAATTGGACATTGAAGAAACTTAAATACCAACTGGTTATTAGGTACTATTAGGTAGTTTTTTGTTTGTTTGTTTGTTTGTTTTAATCTGTGTCCTTTTGGATTGGAGACACCAGGAACACCCAGGGTTCCACAGGAACCCTTCAAAAAAATTTTTTTTTTTAATTTTATTTAAATCCAAGTTAGTTAACATATAGTGACTATTAGAGAATTATTGATCGTTTTACTAGCTCACTAAGCTTTTCTTGGCAAATCTCTGTCCAGTTTGTCAACTAATGGCACTTACTGTTCCCTCAGTCACTCAGGCTTAAAGCCTGTTATGACACCAGCTCCAACCTTTTTGCTTCCACCCCCACTTGCCCTCATATCAGTTCAGGTTTTCATCACTTTTTTCCACAACTTTATTGAGACATAACTCACATACCATACAATTCACCTATTTAAAATGGTTTCAAGTATATTCAGAGGGTGTACAACCATCAAAATTCAATTTGAGAACATTTTCATCATCTCCCTCCAAAAAACGCTGTACTCATTAGCTGTCACTTCTTATTAGGTTTTCATCACTTCTTATCTGGCTCCTTATAACAGTCTTCTAATTCATCATCTTCAGCGCTTTCCTTCTTTCAATTTATTTCATGTACACCAGACAATTCGGTTTCCCTAAAGCATGGTTTAGATATTACACCTTCTTAACTAGATACCTTCTGTGACTCCCCCCAAAGGACGTTTGGATTCAAGTAAATAAACATCCATTATTACACATTCTGTTCTGGCATTGTGCTAGGTGCTGTGAGCAAAATGGATATTACTGAAGACTTCCTTTACTGCATAGTGTCTGTGCTTTCTGGACCCTCCGCCTAGAATGCCCTCTTTACCCCCACCCACCCGCAACCGCTAGAAAACTTTCCCAACTTTCAAGGACCGTCTTCCCCGACAAATGGCTGCGAACTCTGCAGCTCTCTTGAACTCTCCAGACGCTTCTCTAACCCGTTCGCTTGCACACACTTAAACCTCAATACTTGTTACCCCAATACATCCCCAGAACGTTCTGCAAAAGGAGCAATGCTCCTTTCCGCGGGAACGGCCAGCCTCTCTCTCCACACGATTGGTTCTTCAATATCCCAATACCCTTTCTCCAGCCATCAAAGACCTCCGCCCCCGAATCATAGACGTGAGCGACTCCTGGTAAGAGCGGGCTAAGAGAGGTCGGCTCTTCCGGGTCACATCTGCGAACACACCTCCGGACCTCTATGATTCGCGCTTCCGCTCGGAAGAACAGCACCACCTCTCTTCCGGCGTTCCTCTGCGCTCCCGGCCCACCCCGACGCTGTCGGTGACGGAAGCACGCCGGGGGTGACCTCACCTTCCAACATGGCGGCGGCGGTAGATTAGGGCCGCGGGTCGAAGCAGCCACCGCCGCTGGGGGACCCTGTCGGAAACGACTGCCGCCGCCGCCGCCCCTTCCATCTCTTCTGGGGCAAGGGGCCAGGGCCAGGTGAGGGGAGTGGGGTTTTGGGCAAGGCAGAGTTGGGTCCTCATCCAGCTCCTCAGGCGGTTTTCACTGGGCAGGAAGGTATCCAGAGACTGTGCCGAACCACTGGCTCCCCAGTGGTTCCGACGACGCGTGAGTGAGTGTCAGTGAGTGTGTGACTGTGAGTGAGTGAAAGAGTGTGTGTGTGTACCGGCGCTCCTTTGCCCGAGGGTTCTCAAAGCATGAGGGGCCCATTTCTTTGTAACCGGACCTGTCCAGCGTGGTCCCACCGCGGACGCTTGTTGAGCGGGGCTTCCTGAGAGGGCTGCCAGAGGCGGAGGAGCTCAGCCCTTGCCCTACACCGCTGCTGTTCCCCACAAAGACCTTCACGTGGAAAACCCGTGTCCATTTTTAGGACCAGGCTGGGGAACGTGGATTTCTTTTTAGTCGAGGGAGAAGGTTTCATGCGATTCGTTTGGAATGATTGTAGATTAGGTCTGCCAGTCCTAGTTGTTTCTTCTCACAGATTGTTAGAATTTTTTTAGCCTTTATTCACTGCTGTTCTGACACCCCTCATTATTATTACTTATTTTGCAGAAAAATCTGCTTTCTTATTCTTGGAGGCAGTACAGTTCACACTAAGTCCTTTATTCCTTTGATTTTTATCCTCTCACTATTCCAAGGAAATGCCAAGTTTCTTTCCTTCATAACCAGCTATGAAGGAGAACTCCTAGACTTTGAGTTGAGGCTTTAAACCTGGGTTGAAAATCAGACGGATCTGACCAGTTCACACGCTCCCCATTGGGATCTTTGTCTTAACCACTCCCCGCTCAAGTATTTGTTTGTTTATACAAAATAGCTGTCTCACTGTCTCTATTTAGAAGTTTTAAGCTGAACTGAGGTTAATCTCTAGCCTCTCCCCCCCCCCCCCCAACCCCGTGTTTGTTTTTTGTTTTTTGTTTTCATGATATAAAGCAAAACAAACATAAAGTCTTTTGCGAAATTGTCAGTAAGATTTCCTCTGGAGGTTTGGTGTAAACCAGAATGTTGATCTCTGCCCTAACTTGTTGTGACCTTGGATGAGTTGCCACACCCTTCTAGTACCTTCTTTTTTATCTCATAGAAAATTAAGCAAATGTTTTTGTAGGTAGTAAACTATTTATGCCTCATATACATAATTGGATAAATGTACAGTGCACATCTGCACCTGCAAATTGAACTATTTAAGCCATTTTGGAATATTCTTCCTTTGATAACAGGCCAGTAAGGGTTTTGGAAATCTTTTTACTCTGGTCGGGTACTATTTTCAGTATTTTTTTTTTTTTTAATGATTCATTTTCTCATGCAGGCTTGTACCCCAGCAGTTGAGTTTAGTTGAAGGATATATAAAGTTGAGTCCAACCAGTTTTGTAAAGGAAAGGTATGCTCTCTATCGTGTAAGTTAGTCAGTACTAAATACCTTCTATACTAAACTTTAGGACAAATAATTTGCAACAGTAATCATTGTTTTAAAACTACATTTCTCTTATGAAATACTTTAGACATGCAAAACAAGTTTTAAACAATCAGTCTTGTTTTCTTTTTATCTTTTTTTTTTCAAATATTTTGATTCATATCTTTTTCCAAATAGTCACCAAGATTTCTTATTTAATATATATTACAGCGTTGAAGGGAGGGAGTTGTTTTCAGAGTATCCGATTATTTAACACCTTTATCAAGATCTAATTAACATACAATTCATCAATTGCATGATTCAATTTTTTTAAAAATGGTTTTTAGTATATTCACAGAGTGTGAAACCACCAACTCAATTTTGATCACCCCCAAAAGAAACCTTGTAGCCGTTAGCAGTCATTCATTATTCCCCACCTCCGCTAGGTAGGCAAGCATCGCTTTACTTTCTATTTCTATAGATTCACCAATTCTGGATATTTCATATAAACAGGATTATACAACATGTGGTCGTTTGTGACTGGCCTCTTTTACTTTGCATGATGTTTTCAGGATTCTTGCATGTTGTAGCATGTATCAGTACTTCTTTTTATGGTCACATAATATGCCATCGGGATATACCAATTTTCTTTATTCATCAGTTGATGGGCAGTTATTTCCACTATGTGGATATACCAATTTTCTTTATTCATCAGTTGATGGGCAGTTATTTCCACTATGTGGCTGTTAAATATTATGCTGCTGTAACTGTTCATGTGCAAGTTTTTGTTTAGACATGTGTTTTCATTTCTTTAGCATATACGTAGGAGTGAGACAGAGTAACTGAATTTTATGCCTCCCTTTTACAAAGCTATTTACACATGCATGGGAAGCCTAATTATGTTGAAAGGCAGAGAGTGAGAGTGAGGCATTCCTCTATAAGTACATTATCTTCATACATTATCTTTGAATGCCAACTGCTGAGTGAAAACATTTTGAGGCAGCTCTTAACACAAGATTGAACTAGAGTATTTCGATTAAGCACGTTTCGGTGTGAAAGGGACTATCTACACTAGAATATTTAGTGTCTGCTGAGTTTTAAAAATGACACCCTCGCCCAGTTGCATTTCTCAGTTGGGTGGGGTGAATTTTTCAAATTTAACAATTTTTATTAGGATTATTTAATTTTATTTCTTTTATTTTGGAGAAAGCTAGAATTCTATACGAGCTAATAAAGTATGGATTTAAAAAAATATAGTTATTGGACTTAATTTATAGAACTTTAAAAAAACCCCTATTGAAAACACTAGTGAGTCTTGAAACTAGAGATCTGGTAACCCAAAAACGTTGTTAATGTTTAAAATTCCAGAGTTTTGATTTGTGATTGAGTTATCTGTGGATTTTTATTTTTCTTTTTATAAACTGGGATTATAGATCTGTTCAACTGTATTACTGGAGTATGTAACAGTCTTATTACATTGTAATTTTATTTTAGTGGACAGAAATGATCTAAAAACAAAGCTTGAAATAATTTAATTAAACCATGTTAAATTGTAATCTGTTTCTGTTTTGGCCTGTGGGATTTAAAGAATACAATATAGCTATGATATTCTAACTCCTGTGTTGGAGGTGGTACTAGAAATTTGTGTTTTCCACAAACATTCAAGGTGATTACGATCAGACAAGTTTGGGAAACAACTACAAAAAACTCTCATGTTGCTGCAGATTTGCTTTTCATAAGAATTTAAAGTCGAATTTAATAGTTGCTGCCTACCTTCTGGTTGTAGTTCATAAATGTGCTTTAATTCCTGTAGTACTATTGGTGCTAGCATCCTGAAATTTGCACTAGTATCCATTAATAGAAGACTGGTTAAAAAAAATAAAGCAAACTATTTATTGTAAATTGTGGATGTTACATTTGTTACTGTAGGATCATGGATGTTTTATTTGTGCCTAGTTTTGGAGATGTCACCAAATGAATGTATAAACATAGGATTAAGTTACCCTAAGCTTCCTCAGGCTGTCCATCTGGCTGACAACTGCCTGTAATTTAATAGAGGAGCAAACTAAAGGTATAAGTTTGAGAAGGAAACAGGTAGGTGACACAGATATATTCAGTGGCTTGTTAGAATTGTGCAAAAGATAGTTTTTATATTTATTTATTTTCTAATTTTTTTTTTTTTTTTTTTAAAGTAAGCTCTATGTCTGACATGGGGTTTGAACTCAGCGACGACTGTAAGATCAAGAGTCACATGCTCCACCAACTGAGCCAGCCAGGCACCTGGATAGTTTTTGTATTTAAAATTGTATTTAAACTTCTGGATACCAAGAATACTTATACCTAATTTGAATTCTAAAGGGTTCTACTGGACAAAATTTAGAGTAAAAGTAACTATATTCTTCTTACCATTTAAAAGGAAGCTTGGGCTGTCTTAGATATGAAATGTACTCTGTGTTGGTCAGGCAGTAGTGGGGTGGACCTGAGCATTGTATTCTGTTTCCAGGAAAGCTCTGGGTGGTGATCTCAGATCGTATTTAACTTTCATCCATTCTTTTTCCTTTTTTTCCTTGCCCCATTCTTAAAATTGACAAATTTGTTTCTTTCAGTACTCTGCAAAAACACCCTGTTAGTCTACCAGTTCTCCCTGCTATTATTGTTGTTAGTGTCTTCACCTCTGGGTTTTTCTCACCCAGTACCTTGCCTGGCATACAGTAAATATGCGTTGAGCAAATGCAAGGCTCAGAGTTCGGAACTGAAGAGGATGTATGTACCTGACCAAGTGATTGCACTGTTAATTAGCTGTATGATTTTGTGTAAATAAATTATCTATTCTTGTTTCTTCATCAATAAATTGAGACTATTACCTTTTCCTTCTAGCATAGAGGATTGTCTGACAACACATGGAAGAGTGCTTTAGAAATAGAGGTCTCGTGCAGATGTAATTTATTTCTATTTGTTTGAAATGCAAGAGCCCATTGTGCAATATGGGCTACTCTGCACTACAGAATGTTGCAATGGAAGTGGATGCCCTCTCTTCCCATAATACCCTTAGAGTACTGACCCTGTAGTAGTGTTGTGGAGTTTACATTTTGCACATTCTCAATGCCTTTGTTCTGTAATTTAATACAAACACACTAGATGCGTAATAGTGTTCCTAGGGTCTGTCTACTGCGCCACCTAACCACAGGCCTGAGTGAGCTGCTTTGTTGCTATACGACTGGAAGCTCATACTATAAGTCTGGCATGTTTAGGTCTGATATGTTTATAACTAGATTCTCTGATACACATTTAAAGCCTAAAAACTGTATATTGAACTTAAATGATTAAAGTTGGTAGTATCATCTCCATTAGTGTCCATCATTGAAAAATGATTGAATAGAATATAACCATCCACCAAATATATGGATGTGTGGATATTAACGTGTATACTAGAACTCAGGACTTTGTTGCAAATAGAATAGTGAGTATGGAAGATGGGAAATTATGAAATCTATGATTAAGATTGCATTTATGGTTAGGCAGTTGGGATTTGTAAGAAAATTTGAAGAGCACTAGGCTAAAAATGAAATTTGGAAATTCAGTGAACTATGCTTTTTCTATGGCATCTGGGTCAGAGAATGACTAAAATTGTCTTCAGATACCAATGCTTGATAAATACAGGAATTTGAATATAACAAATTTGAGAACATGAGTTTTTTATTTAAAGCATTATTCAAAATGTGAATACTTTATTCCTGTTACCAAAAAATTCTGAGACCTTTGTAGAGCTGAAGTTTTGTTACTGATTTGCTGTGCTCTCCCCTCTCTTTTGGAACTTCATAATTTATTCCTTGCTTTCTATATTTATTTGTATCTCATTTGACTCCTCCACTTGAGTGTAAACATGCTTAAGACTCTGTGTACAAAAACAAAACAAATGGACTCTCAAACGTTGTCTGTCTCTCTCTGGCCTCTATTCTTTTCTTCCCTTCCAACCCAGGCTCTTTGAAAGAATAGCCTAAAACTCCTTTCTCTACGTTTTCACTTCCCATTCATTCTTCAACTCCCTACCTTCTGCCATTGACCTTGCCAGCCACATAGAACTGGACTTTCAGGGATCATTACCTTGATATTTTCGTTCTTTTTGGTGTGTTGTTGCATTTTGTACATGTCTTCACTATCTTCTTGTTGAAGTGCCTCCACTGATTCTGTGACCACACTCTTTTCTGGTTTTCTTCCTACCTTTCTGACTGTTTCAGTCCTGATTTTAGAGGTCATCTCTGCCAGCTTTTCATCTTTTGGCCACACCTGAAATGTTAGTTTTGCCCTGAATTCTAATGGTGTTTGTTTTTCAGATTAAACCAGTATATCTCATCATATTTTTTTGAAGTTTATTTATTTTGAGAGAGAGAGAGAAGGGGAGAGGGGCAGAGAGGGAGAGGAATCCCAAGCAGGCTCTGTTGTCACCACAGAGCCCGATATGGGGATTGATCTTGTAAAGCATGAGATTGTGACCTGAGCCAAACCGAAAGTCACATGCTTAACCAACTGAGCCACTTAGGCGCCCCACTCACATATTTTTTTAAACCATGTCTCCTTTTGGTAAATAAGAAATTCTCTGGCTCCTATTCTGTTGGTAGTGCTTGGGGTAGGGAGTGATAGGTGTATTTATTCTTCCCTCCCATCCCTGCATGAAGTCACTGTTACAAAGAAGGTTGAAGATTTACTGAGCTTTATTTTCTATACTTTTAATCAGAAAACAGTAGGTAATATTTCCTTCTCCAGTGTGAAACTATCTATTGAATATGGGTTTTGAAATGTAGTACTCTTTCTCACTCCTTCTGGAAATTTTGACACTTCTACCTATAGGAAGTCACTAACTCTCCATTCACTCTCCTTAGATAATTTCATTGACTTGTATCTATGTAGAGCACAATTTTGTATCTCCAGTCCAGACCTCTTAATATAAGACTTGTATGTCCAACTACTTGTACATCTACACCTGGACAACTCATAGGTATTTTGAAATTCAGTATGCCCTAAAGTGAACCTGTTATCCTCTCCTAAGCCAGCTTTTCCTATATTACCTGATTTAAGAAATAGGAATAAACACTACTTTCAGGGCACTTCAGTCGGTCAGGTGTCCAACTCTTAATGCCGCCTTGAGTCATAGTCCCAGGGTTGTGGGATTGAGCTCTGCGTTGGGCTCTGCACTGAGCATGGAGCTTGCTTAAGATTCTCTCCCCCCCACCCCACCTCCCTCTCACTCCCCCTCCCCCTTCCCCACTGCCCGTCTCCCCTGCTCACTTTCTAAAATAAAATGAAAAAAATTTTTTAAATACCACTTTCCATATACTGCCTAGATTACCCTTTCATTGAGTTAGCTAACAAATCTTTGAAACTCTTTATATTTTTCCTATTTATCCCCCTTTCTGGTGTTCCTGCTCTAATTTATGCCTTCATACATCTCTTGTTTAGATTATTCCTATATTCCCCTAACTTGTGTCCTTTCCTCCAATTTCTATCTTTAATACCACCTCCAGGATGATTTTTTCTAAAATATAATCTGTTGGGGTGCCTGGCTAGCTCAGTTGTAGAGCATCCAAGTCTTGATCTCAGGGTTGTGAGTTCAGGCCCCACATTGTGTGTGGAGCCTACCTTAAAAAAAACATACAAATATACATGTTTATACATATACATATATATATATATATATATATATATATGTGTGTGTGTGTGTGTGTGTGTATACATACATGTACACATACATATATGTATGATCTCTTGATATGCTTTTCTTGCTTAAAACCCTTCAATAGTTGTAGTAGTGTTTAGCCTGTTTTACGTCATGATCTAATTTGAAAATCTAATGAAAGAAATGGAATGATTTTTCTCTCCAGAAAAAAAATGCACATGCACATAGAATTTGATTTTAGGGGGTTCATTCATGAATATGGTTAAAATAATTCCTTGCTTATAGGATAAAACCTAAACTTCCTCACATCCCATAGCATAAAAAGCATACCAAATGCTGACTGCTGCTTACTCCTGCTAAACCTCATCCCCCTTGTATCTTATGATTTAGCCATGTTAAATTCCATAGTTTTTATGTTCTGTGCTGTTTCAAAACGTTCCTGTGCTTTTTTTCTGGTCATCTTCACATCTGAATTCCTTCATTCCATCCCCCTAAACTGGTTCAGTTAGTGAATATCTACTCATGTTCCAAGATTGGTTTGTATTTTACTTTCTAAAGCCTTTCCTGGTTTCTACTTTTTCCCTGTCCCAGAGAGACTCTTTTGGGTTGCCCTTCCCTACTCTGGATACTGACTTGTATCATAGAATGTTACTGTTATTCGTAATTTTTGTTTTCTTCTACATGGTCAAAAACTCCAGAGGGCAGATGATTTATCTTAATGCCTGGAGAGTACCTTGTATCTTAAGAAATAAGTGTGTGTTGAATGAACACAAAAAATTATCAGAAGATACTGACTTCTGTTTCAGGAGGTATAATTACTAGGTTGATATGTGGACTTTGCAGAATTTGAAGATTTTTCTAAACTAAAATTAGTAATCTTCACATGAAAGTAGTGTATTAAAATTGTTGAGAAACTGCCTTAGAAGTTTTAAGAAAATTAGGTTCCAGCCTTGGCCCGTGTTCCAGTTACATCTTGGTTGCCAACAACACAAAGTGATTTTAGCTTATTTAAGCAGAAAAGGAACTTATGAAAAGGGCATTGGATAGCTCACAGAATGGATGGGAAAGCAGGAAGGAACCAAGGGAGACTCGGCTGCACATTCAGCCAGGGTCAGGCCAAGAAATAGAAGAGATAGGACATTGCTATTGGATCTGCACCACTGCCTCTGCTGACCTAGGATCACAAGCTTATCCATGAATTATCATTACGTGTCTTTCCAGATTCTAGATCCTAGTGTGAGTCTTTGACTTGGCTGACGCTGCATGCCACAGAACAGAACAGGAGAGAAAAAGTCTAGTTGTTTTAGTTTTTGTAGTGGGGTTGGGAGATTTGTTTCCAACCAAGATTGACACAATGTTGGATACATAGGAAATTGGTTTCAGATGGCAGGCAGGAGCTAAACAACAACAACAACAACAACAACAAAAACTGAAGTACAGCACTGCTGCTAGTTAATCCCTGGCTGATAGGCCTCAGAAAATTTATTTTATCTCTATGGGTATCCCTTTTCATATTTTTAATTTTGAAATTCTGTCTTCTCACCATTAAATGGTAACAGTGTAAAAGTATGAAATATTTGGTAAAACATCAGGTAAGAACATAGTGGTTGTGGCTTTCATTTCTGTGAAGTAAAGTGTAACACTTTTTCCCTTTCTTTGGAGTATGTATTTGTAATTTTGAAATACCTTTTTGAAGTTTATAAACTTCTAAAGTTGAGCAGGGTAGTCCAAGGCCTGTTGTTTGAATTATTGTATGTTTTGGTATAATTTGGTAGCATTGTTCCCTGAAGATGGGAAACAATAGGGATTATTTATTTATTTTTTTATAGTTTTTTTTTTTTTTTTTTTTACAATAGGGATTTTTATTTTTATTTTTATTTTTATTTTTTTAAACATTTATTTATTTTTGAGACAGAGAGAGACAAAGCATGAACAGGGGAGGGTCAGAGAGAGAGGGAGACACAGAATCTGAAACAGGCTCCAGGCTCTGAGCTGTCAGCACAGAGCCCGACGTACAATAGGGATTTTTAAATGTTGAACTAAGATTTCTTTTGACAGCCTAAGTGAATATTGATAATAGCAACCATAAATGCATTTTTTAAAGTTTATTTATTTTTGAGAGAGAGCATGAGCAAAGTGGGGGAGGGGCGGAGAGAAAGAGAATCCCAAGCAGGCTCTGTCCTGTAAGCACAGTTTCATCCCGTGAACCATGAGATCAGTACCTGAGCCAAAATCTAGTTGGGCGCTTAACTGACTGAGCCACCCAGGCACTCTCATTTTTTAAAGACTGTATTTAACCATTGAAAGCGTGTTTTTATGCTGTTTCCTTTTTATCTCTTTATATAGTCACTGTTTCATTTTGTGTATCTCAAATCCTGCATGTATTTTTTCATTGTTTGTCAGTCTTGGACATTTCTCTTAGTTTGTTTATAGATCTTAAATTTTGTCAACGTTGCTTGTCTCTTTTTTTTTTTTTAATTTTTATTTATTTATTTTGAGAGAGTGTGTGAGCAGGGGAGGGGCAGAGAAAGAGAGGGAGAGAGAGAATCCCAAGCAGGCTCCTCACTGTCAGTGCAGAGCCCAATGTGGGGCTTGATCCCAGAAACTGTGATTGTGATCTGAGCCGAAATCAAGAGTCAGACACTTAACCGACTGAGCCACCCAGGCTCACCCCCTGCCTGCCTCTGTCTTATGTTGTTAGTTATCTGGACCTGTTTTTCTTTCCTTCCTTTTTTTTTTTTTTTTTTAAGATTTTATTTATTTATTTATTTATTTATTTATTTATTTATTTATTTATCTTAGATTTTATTTAAATGAAATATTTTATTCTAAGTCATCTCTACACCCAACAATGAGGCTCGAATGCACAACCTTGAGATCAAGAGTCGCATGCTCTACCAACTGAGCCAACCAGGCACTCCTGAACCTCTTTTTCTTTGACTGAATATTTCTTGCGATCTTAAAGCAGTTAGTATTATTTAAGTAGAAAACAAAGTTATTTGCAAACTTCTTATTATAATTTTTTATTTGAAACAACTGTTACGGTACATGGTAGGTACAACAGCTACTAAGTCTGTGTGAAGAGGTAAAAGCTGTAGTTATATTAATTAGGGTACATGTTAATGAAGAGATTTCAGAATGAAGTGCCTTAAATAATAGTCCAGAGGTGGTTGGTTCAGGGGGGCAGGGCGGTTCTGCTACACATGGTCACTCAAGAACCCAGTTCCTTTTCTCTTTACCATCCCCTATGGTGGGGTCCTTGTTTGCATGTCAGAACGGGTATCTGCTGTATTCACATTCCAAACCATAGCAAGGAGGAAAGAGAAAGTCTTTAAGGAGAGACCCACAGATTATACATATAACTTCTCATATTCCCCTCACTCAGGCTAATCATATGGCACATTAAGCTGCTAAGGAACTGGAAAATGTGGTCGGCAGTTGTGTGGCCATGTGTCTAACAAGACTAGGAGGGTTTATTTTTCTTTTAATTTTTTTTTTTTTTTTTTACGATTTTATTTTTAAGTAATCTCCATACCCAACGTGGGGTTCAATCTCACAACCCTGAGATAAAGAGTCAGTTCTATTGATTGAGCCAGCCAGGTGCCCCTGGGAGGTTTTATTATTAAAAAGAAATAAGAGAACATATATTGGGGTGGGGGAAGTGGGGACATAGCCAGTTTTTTTTTGCCACATAGGTGAAAACAGAGAAACTAAGGAGAGATAGAGAAATTTGCCTTTGATTTGAAATTTGAATTAATAAATTCCCACTTGTAAGTAAGCTAAAGTTACAATTTTTAAAGATTACTGAGAAGAATAGTCAAATATTTATTTTGGTATCTAGTTGAATAATTGGAGTCCATGGGGAAATGTATAGCATGTAATAAACTTTAAACTGAAAAAATACTTTTATGTTTTAGGTTTTACACATCCATAAGTAGACCTTTTTGGAGCTCTGCCAGCAAACTCAATGGCGTCCTCTACTACTGTGCCTCTAGGATTTCACTATGAAACAAAGTATGTTGTTCTCAGCTACTTGGGACTCCTCTCTCAGGAGAAGCTGCAAGAGCAACATCTTTCCTCACCCCAAGGTATTATCTTTGGCTTATGGTGGTTCTGTTGAGTACTAATAATTACTTCATATTTAAAAGTACATATATTTAAATAATTTATATCTGTGGTTATAAGATCAAACAATACTAATAATTTTTTTAAAGAATAAACCCTTATCCCATCCCTTCCCACCCCCTGATCCGTTCCCAGAAAAGACTTTTAATGCTTTTTAAGAGCATAATAATGTAAATGACTGCTGTTGGTACATGTAAAAATGTACTAAGTACCTGTAAATGAACAGAAATCTACCCTTCTTTAGAGATTTTATACTTAACAAGACATAGATTAGAATTACACAATTATGTTAAAACTTTTAATATAGTTAAGTTTCTTGAATTGACTCTTTTCAAGGACATTAGTTTTTAAAAAATTTTTATTTTTTCAATTTATATCCAAATTAGCATATAGTGCAACAATGATTTCAGCAGTAGATTCCTTAATGCCCCTTACCCATTTAGTCCATCCCCCCTCCCACAACCCCTCCAGTAACCTTTTGTTTGCTTTCCATATTTAAGAGTCTTTTATGTTTTGTCCCCTCCCTGTTTTTATATATTTTTGCTTCTCTTCCCTTGTTTTCATCTGTTCTGTGTCTTAAAGTCCTCATATGAGTGAAGTCATATGATATTTGTCTTTCTCCGACTAATTTCGCTTAGGATAATACCCTCTAGTTCCATCCATGTAGTTACAAATGGTAAGATTTCATTCTTTTTGATTGCCGAGTAATATTCCGTTGTATATATATACCACATCTTCTTTATCCATTCATCCATCAGTGGACATTTGGGCTCTTTCTATACTTTGGCTATTGTTGATAGTGCTGCCATAAACATTGGGGTGCATGTGCCCTTTCAAAACAGCATACCTGTATCCCTTGGATAAATACCTAATAGTGCAGTTGCTGGGTCGTAGGGTAGTTCTATTTGTAATTTTTTGAGGAACCTCCATATTGTTTTCCAGAGTGACTGCACCAGTTTGCATTCCCACCAGCAGGGCAAAAGAGATCCTTTTTCTCTGCATTCTTGCCAACATCTGTTGTTGCCTGAGTTGTTAATGTTAGCCATTCTAACACGTGTGAGGTGGTATCTCATTTTGGTTTTGATTTGTATTTCCCTGATGATGAGTGAAGTTGAGCATTTTTTCATGTGTCGGTTGGCCATCTGGATGTCTTCTTTGCAGAAGTGTCTATTCATGTCTTTGCCTATTTCTTCACTGGATTATTTGTTTTTTGGGTGTTGAATTTGATTAAGTTCTTTATAGATTTTGGATACCAACCCTTTATTTGATGTGTCGTTTGCAAATATCTTCTCCCATTCCATCGGTTGCCTTTTAGTTTTGCTGATTGTTTCCTTCGCTGTGTAGAAGCTTTTTATTTTGATGAGGTCCCGATAGTTCATTTTTCCTTTTGTTTCCCTTGCCTCAGGAGACATATTGAGTAAGAAGTTGCTGTGGCCAAGGTCAAAGAAGTTTTTGCCTGCTTTCTCCTTGAGGATTTTGATGGCTTCCTCTCTTGCACTTAGGTCTTTAATCTATTTTGAGTTTATTTTTGTGTATGGTGTAAGAAAGTGGTCCAGGTTCATTTTTCTGCATGTCGCTGTCCAGTTTTCCCAGTACCACTTGCTGAAGAAACTGTCTTTATTCCACTGGATATTCTTTCCTGCTTTGTCAAAGATTAGTTGGCCATATGTTTGTGGTCCATTTCTGGGTTCTCTATTCTGTTCCATTGATCTGAGTGTCTGTTTTTTTGCCCTCAAGGATATTAGATTTAAACAATAGATTTATGTATCTGCTAGGCTTAAGAGAGTTTTTAGCATAATTCTTTTATTGTGAAGTTGTATGTATTCTTCTGTAAATACTTTACCAAATGAAGCTTAAAACAGTTACTGGAGTCTAAATTAGCCTTCTTCATAAGATATAACATCATCATAAATGTTCTTTTTTTAAAAATTTTTTTAACGTTTATTATATATTTTTAAGAGAGAGAGAGACAGAACACAAGCAGAGGAAGGCAGAGAGAGAGGGAGACCCAGAATCTGAGGCAGGCTTCAGGCTCTGAGCTGTCAGCACAGAGCCTGACGCAGGGCTCGAACTCACAAACAATGAGATCATGACCTGAGCCAAAGTTGGATGCTTAACCGACTGAGCCACCTGGGCACCCCATAAATGTTCCTTTTTTTTAAAATTTTTTAACGTTTATTTTTTTATTATTGAGAGACAGAGAGACACAGACTATGAGCAGGGGAGGGGTAGAGAGAGGGGGAGAACAGAATCTGAAGTAGGCTCCAGGCTCTGAGCTGTCAGCACAGAGTCCGACGCGGGGCTCAAACTCACAAACTGCGAGATCATGACCTGAGCTGAAGTCAGTTGTCTAAGCAACTGAGCCACCCAGGTGCCCCTAAATATTCTTTTTTTAAAAAATATTTATTTATTTTGAGTGAGAGTGTTCGCACGAGTAGGGGAGGGGCAGAGAGAGGGAGAAAGAGAATCCCAAACAGGCTCTACCTTGTCAGCACACGGTGGGATTCAAATTCACAAACTGTGACATCATTTCCTGAGCCAATATCGAGTCACCACTTAACTGACTGAACCACCCAGGTACCCCAACAGGTTTCTATTTTAACAAAATTGCATCAAAATAACTTTAAAAACTCCTAGAAGAAAATGCAATACCACCTATTTAATTTATAATTTATAACCAGTTATAATAATTTATAATTTATAAAAGTAACTCTTTTACTTTCTTATTTTCTATTTAAAAAAATTTTTTTTACGTTTATTTACTTATTTTGAGAGAGACAGAGACAGCACATGCAGGGGCGGAGCAGAGAGAGATGGAGAGAGAAACCCAAGCAGGCTCCATGCTGTCAGCTTAGAGCCCGATACGGGGCTTGAACCCACAAAATGTGAGATTGTGACCTGAGCCGGAACCGAGAGTCGGACGCTCAACCGACGAGCCACCCAGGCACCCCTAATTTTTTTTTTTTTTTTTTTTCAACGTTTTTTTTTTATTTATTTTAGGGACAGAGAGAGAGACAGAGCATGAACGGGGGAGGGGCAGAGAGAGAGGGAGACACAGAATCGGAAACAGGCTCCAGGCTCCGAGCCATCAGCCCAGAGCCTGACGCGGGGCTCGAACTCACGGACCGCGAGATCGTGACCTGGCTGAAGTCGGACGCTTAGCCAACTGCGCCACCCAGGCGCCCCACCCCTAATTTTTTTTAATGTTTATTTTTGAGGGAAAGAGACAGAGCGTGGGTGGGGGAGGGTCAGAGAGAGGGAGAGACACAGAATCTGAAGCAGGCTCCATGCTCTAGCCCACTTCCAGCTCTGTGTCTCCCTCTCTCTCTGCCCCTCCCCCACTCAGTGCTCTCTTTCTCAAAAATAAAAAGTCTGTCTCTCTTTCTCAAAAATAAAAAGTAAACATTAAAAAAAAAATAAATTTTAACTTAAAATGTTAATGGATATACATTTATTTAGCAATTTTGATGAAAGGTCATGTCTTTTTAAAAAAATATGTTTGTTGATGTCCATGTCATTTTTCTAGCATAAATCATTTCTATTACCTATATTTTCCAATTTGTTTAAAGCTGAGTTAGAACATAAAGACACTTATAAAACAGTATGAAGAGTCATTCTAGATTTTTATGATTTCCTCCCAATCTTTTACAGTTGTTTCTCTCACACCAATTTGATATAGTATTTAAAAAAAATTTTTTTTGTTAGTGTTTATTTTTGAGAGAGAGAGAGAGAGAGCCAGAGTGCAAGCTGGGGAGGGCCAGAGAGAGAGGGAGACACAGAATCCGAAGCAGGTTCCAGGCTCTGAGCTGTCAGCACAGAGCCAGATGTGGGGCTTGAAACCATGAGCTGTGAGATCATGACCTGAGCTAAAGTTGGACGCTTAACTGACTGAGCCACCCAGGCGCCCATACAGTTTTGTTTTTTTTAATGTTTATTTATTTTTGAGAAAGAGAGCGAGAACTAGTGCATGCGAGTGGGAGGGGACAGAAAGAGAGGGGGACGGAGGATCTGAAGTGGGCTCTGCTCTGACAGCAGAGAGCCAGATTCAGGGCTTGACCTCAAAACTGTGAGATCATAACCTCAGCCAAAATCAGGAGTCGGTCATTTAAGTGATTGAGCCACCCAGGCACCCTGATACAGTATTTTTATTTTTTTAAAATTTTTTAATTTTAAATTAATTCTATTATTATTATTAAAAATTTTTTTTAATGTTTGTTTTTTGAGAGAGAGTGAAACAGAGCATGAGTGGGGGAGGGCTAGATAGAGGGAGACACAGAATCTGAAGCAGGCTCCAGGCTCCTGGCTCCCAGCTGTCAGCACAGAGCCTGATGCAGGGCTCAAACCCACAAGCCGTGAGATCATGACCTGAGCTGAAGTCGGACGCTTAACCAACTGAGCCACCCAGGTGCCCCTAATATGGTATTTTTAAAGCAACTTTATAAAATATTTAATTTAGAGAAGTGTCAAGTCTCTTTGCACAATCATATTAGTAATGTCTGTGATTTTAAATAAATTGTACAATTTAAGTGACAAGTGCAACTTTCATAAATAGATCAGGAGAAAATAGCTGATTCTTGGTAAGCATATAACTTACATGTGCTAGAAAGTAGTCTGCTAGCTGTATGTGTTCAGCTGGCAGCGGGCATATTCAGTATATTTTATAGTGAAATCGTAATGGGTTACTTAATTCACCAAATCACTTCAGTAGAGGTTAGTTAAGAATGCTTTTAGGGGCTCCTGGGTGGCCCATCGGTTAAGTGACTGGCTTCGACTCAGGTCATGATCTCATGGTCCATGGGTTCGAGCCCCGTGTCAAGCTCTGTGCTGATGGCTCAGAGCCTGGAGCCTGCTTCAGATTCTGTGTCTCCTTCTCTCTCTGCCCCTCCCCCGCTTGTGCTCTGTCTTACTCTGTCTCTCAAAAATAAATAAATGTAAAAAAAAAATTAAAAAAGAATGCTTTTATATATTGCTTTTTTTCATTTATTTACTTTTGCTAAATCATCTAGAGTCAAACTATTGGATCAAGGAATAACAATATTTTTATAAGGAGTTTGTCATTTAAAATAAATATGTGGCTTCTAAATTGTCATACCATATAGTATAACTTTTTAAGTTTTTACACATTGTTTTAAAAACTAGTTATAACTCTGAAAGTGCTGGATTCCATTGTTTTAAGACTTAGGTGTCTAGACTCAGTGAACAAATACCATAATAGACATACAGGGAATCCAACCAAGTAGTTGTGTTGATAGTGATTAATGCATACGTTGTTAGCACACCTGAGGTAGGAATTGTATCTGGACCAGCATTTTGCTTTGGGAGGAAGATTCTGGGGATTAATTTTATGGAACACATGTGGTTTTTATACTTCAGTCTCCTAGAACTTCATAGATGCCAAAGTAGGCATCAAGACCCAGTGGATAAGAGTAAGACCATGTATTACTGCCCTAGCCTAACAAACACCAAGAATGTTGCATGATAACACTGGTTCACCCTGCCTCGATCTACCAAAGGGTAATGTGATGAGCCCACTTGATGGCATTTTATGTAGTGGGTTGTACTGCAGCTGAGGTACCCAGTACTAAGGGCTTAGCACCTTTTGTAGCAAGCCAGTTACCTATTTCAGAGAGTGAGCAGTCACTTTGTGGTCATTTTGACCTATCTAGTTGTCTTCATTACTAGTTATAAAAATGGCTTAGAGTCAGAGGACAGTTAGGTCTTCAGTTTGTCATACTCAGTAAGGACATACAGGGATCCTTGGGATTCATTGCAGGCTATTGCAATCTACCCTTGAAAATTAGATGCAGTGACATTCAGTGAAATCCATTTAGTTTGTCTTGTATAACACTAGATTAAGGCTATTTTTCTTTTTAATTTTTTTAAACATTTATTCATTTTTGAGAGACAGAACGTGAGTGGGGGAGGGGCAGAGAGAGAGAGGGAGGAGACACAGAATCTGAAGCAGGCTCCAGGCTCCAAGCTGTCATCACAGAGCCCAACGCAGGGCCCGAATTTATGGATGGCGAGATCGTGACCTGAGCTGAAGTCGGTCACCTAACCGGCTGAGCCACCAAGGTGCCCCTAGATTAAGGCTATTCTGAACAGGATCCCAATTAGCAGGATGAAGGCATTCTGCAATGTGGATCTCAGCTATCCACCTCAGAATCCCAGATTCAGCCAAGTGAGTAAGTCTCAGAAGGGACTAGTAGGTGTCTTCAGAGTTCAGATTAGTTTCCTTTCCTTAGCATGTATGGCTTGTTCCACTTAACCAGTAGTATTAATCCAACTCAGTAGGAGGTATTGGCCAGAATGTAGTCCAAGGCCAGTCTTCTACCCATTATAATCCATGCAAGGACATTTAGACCTATCTGCTGATGTGCTAGGGCTCGTGCCATTGCATTGGCTGTGGTAGGTAGGTTAAGGACAGTTGACTGACCATTTTATTAAATTAATTAATTCATTTTTAAATTTACATCCAACTTAGTTAACATATGGTATAATAATGATTTCAGGAGTAGAATTTAGTGATTCATCACTTACATAAAACACCCAGTGCTCATCCCAACAAGTGTCCTCTTTAATAACCTTTGCCCATTTAGCACATCCCCCCACCCAAAATCCCTCCAGCAACCCTCAGTTTATTCTTTGTATTTAAGAGTCTCTTATGGTTTGTTCTTCTCCCTGTTTTTGTATTATTTTTGCTTCTCTTCCCTTATGTTCATCTGTTTTGTATCTTAAATTCCATATATGAGTGAAATCATATTGTATTTGTCTTTCTCTGACTAATTTCACTTAGCATAATACACTCTAGTTCCATCTACATTTTTGCAAATGGCAAGATTTCATTCTTTTTGATTGCTGAGTAATATTCCATTGTATGGCTATGCCATGTCTTCTTTTTTTTTTTTTTTTTTAACGTTTATTTATTTTTGAGACAGAGAGAGACAGAGCATGAACAGGGGAGGGTCAGAGAGAGAGGGAGACACAGAATCGGAAATAGGCTCCAGGCTCTGAGCTGTCAGCACAGAGCCTGACGCGGGGCTTGAACTCACGGACCGTGAGATCATGACCTGAGCCGAAGTCGGACACTTAACCGACTGAGCCACCCAGGCGCCCCTGCTATGTCTTCTTTATCCATTCATCAGTCAGTGGACATTTGGGCTCTTTCTGTACTTTGGCTATTGCTGGTAATGCTGCCATAAGCACTGGGGTGCATGTGCTCCTTCAAATCAGCATTTTTGTATCCTTTGGATAAATACCTCGCAGTGCAATTGCTGGGTCTTAGGGTAGTTCTATTTTTAATTTTTTGAGGAACTTCCATACTATTTTCCAGAGTGGCTACACCAGTTTGCATTCCCACCAGTGCAAAAGGGTTCCTTTTTCTCTACATCCTCGCCAACATCTGTTGTTGCCTGAGTTGTTAATTTTAGCCATTCTGACAGGTATGAGGTGGTATCTCATTGTGGTTTTGATTTGTATATCCCTGATGATGAGTGATGTTGAGCATCTTTCCATGCGTCTAAGCCATCTGTATGTCTTCTTTGGAAAAATGTCCATTCGTGTCTTTTGCCCATTTCTTCACTAGATTATTTGTCTTTTTTTGGGGGGGTGTTGAGTTTGAAAAGTTCTTTATAGATTCTGGATACTAACCCTTTATCTGTCATTTGCCACTATCTTCTCCCATTCTGTCAGTTGCCTTTTAGTTTGACGAATTGTTTTCTTTGCTGTATAGAAGCTTTTTATCTTGATGAGGTCCCGACAGTTAGTTTTTGCTTTTGTTTCCCTCGCCTCCTCCTCTGGAGACATGTCAAGTAAGAAGTTGCTGCGGCTAAGGTCAAAGAGGTTGTTGTCTGCTTTCTTCTTTAGGATTTTGATGGCTTCCTGTCTTACATGTAGGTCTTTTATCCATTTTGAGTTTATTTTTGTGTATGGTGTAAGAAAGTGGTCCAGGTTCAATTCTTCTACATATCACTGTCCATTTTTCCCAGCACCATTTGCTGAAGAGACTGTCTTTTTTCCATTGGATATTCTTTCCTGCTTTGTTGAAGTTTAGTTGGCCATATGTTTGTGGGTCAATTTCTGGGTTCTCTATTTTGTTCCATTGATCTATGTATTTTTGTGCCAGTACCATACTGTCTTGATGATTACCGCTTTGTAATACAGCTTGAAGTCTGGAATTGTGATACCTCCAGCTTTGGTTTTCTTTTTCAGGATTACTTTGGCTATTCAGGGTCTTTTCTGGTTCCATACAAATTTTAGGAATGTTTGTTCTAGCTCTGTGAAGAAAGCTGGGGTTATTTTGATAGGGATTGCATAGAATATGTAGATTGCTTTAGGTAGTATCTACCAGGTTACGGATTGTTACTTGTGGGGCATGAACTCCATTATCAGGGAACAATACTTGCTCTGTTGTATGGAACCAGGAGTGAGTGTATCTCTCTGTAGGACAGACTTCTTTCCCTGGGGACCCAACAAGGAGAATGTAGTCCAAGGGATAGTGTCACTGACTCTTAGGAACATTGTCTAGGGCAATGTTGGCAAACGGTAGGCCTTGTAATTTTAGATTCAGTTATTAAGAAACATTTTTACATCTGCAGTGAAAGGTAATTTCTATAGCTATTTGTTTTTTGATAATAGTGGTTGGGCGTGGCTCTTCTTGTTCAGAAAAATTTCAGTCTCATTCTTGAGCTCAAAAAATTGCAGTGAAACACTTCCACTGCTTAGCATTGAACTGCTGTGTGGTAGGGTAGGTCAGGACATTCAGCTTCTATTTCTGACAAAAATTCATGAAACTGACAGTAATTAAGTCCACAACAGCAAATGAAGTTCACTGTTGAAACTCCCGGTTCATTAACATGAGATAGATTCTGATATTTTCCGGAGTACCTACTGATGAACACTACTGTGAATAACCATAGGTTTTAAATACTTTACATTTTCATAATCTGTCAAACTAATTTTGTCAAACTAATAAGACTTTTTCTGCTCCACACATATTTTGCCATTATCAGTAACATATCTTAGCATTGTATTGTATCTTACTACAATACTTTGCATTGTAGTGAATTAGTGTTTTCTCAATTTCTTTGAAAATATTCTCACCCATAATTATTTTGTGTAGGCTATGCCAGTTCTTTAGTCACTTCAAACTCAGCATTGACTCCTTGAATAAACAACAGCTGAACAGTTTCAGACAACTGTCAGTGCATCAAGAGCCAAAGAAAACCACTCAAAATTGTTTGCCTTGTATTTCAATTGACTGTTGATGTTGTTCCTATTGTCCCCAACTCCTTGAGCAACTATTCTCTCCAAAAGGCTAATCTTGAACTTATGTCTTTCTGACATACTTCTTCAGCTGCTTCAGGAGAATACAGCTTAATTAACTCAACATCTGGAAATGGCTTTCCTTGTTGGATTAACCACTGAGCCACTTAGAAACTTACTTTGGGTGCAGCCTCATTTTCATTTTTATGAAATTCATAAAAATTTTAATTTTAATTTTATTGAATTCATAAAAATAGGAATTTTATGAAAATTTCATTTTTCATGTTTTATTTCATTATTTTTATGAAGAAATTGTACAATGAAAAGTTCCATTTTATATTCTTTTCTTTTCTTTTTTTTTTTTTTTTAGAAAGAGAGTAGGGAAGGGGTAGAGGGAGAGAGAGAGAGAGAGAGAGAGAAGGAGAGAGAGAGAGAATCTCAAGTGGATTCCATGCCGAGCAGGGAGCCTGATGCAGGACTCAATCCTACAACCGTGAGATCATGACCTGAGCCGAAATTGAGAGATGCCAGCTCAACTAATTGAGCCACCCAGGTGCCCCTCCATTTTAAATTAAAAATTTTCCATTTAAAATTTTCTAATATTCCTGACTTGCTTTCCTGTGAGTTGGGAATACTCTGATGGTGCTATTTTATTTTATTTTTTTGATGAGTGCTTTATAGTCTGGTAATATCAATGTATGTGGTGTGCTTCTAGCACAGCTATAATGCCACTGCATAATAAGCACAATACTTTGCCACCTAATTTGATAACAAGGTAATGTATATTCCATTGTGCCTTAAGAGTAAGTAGGATATTCAAAGCCCACTTTTCTATTTGTTTTGTTTTGACATGATGGATATGCACAGGTAAAATAAAAGTTGTGGTATGGCAGTATGCATGGTGATTGAAATGCTGTGTAGTTATAACTGTCACTGCAATATATAGTGTGCTGAGCAACAGTGTGAAGCTGTGAGAGCGCCACACACAGGCTTTGGTGCAACCATTCATTGCCACTGTTGTAGCATGAAACAACTGGCTGTATTCCAGTTAAATTTTACTTGTAGGCACTTTAATTTTTATGTCATGAAATAGTAATCTTTTTATTTTTTTCAATCATTTAAAAATGGCCTGTAGAAAAACATGCAGTGGGCCAGATTTGGCCCATGGGTTATAGTTTGCTGACACTTGTTATCAGTGCAGGGAACCTTATTTTACTCATTACTGTTGAAGAGTGCATTCCATTTATGCACAAAACTAAATGATGTTAGTGTTAAGTCCAAGTCTGTCTCCTTGTCACTTCCAATCTTTAATTGTATTTCTTTTCTTATTAAAATGTTTTTAATATATGTGAAAGTATTTGGAAAAGTAAAAGAATAAAAGGCAGTAAGAAAAAAAAATCCTATAATCCAGTAATTAAAATAAGATTTTTTTCTCTATTTATATAGGAACATGTAAATTTGAATTTATGGTTTATAAAAATGAGGTAATACCTGTGCCATTTGATAACATTTTAAAAATTAACAACATATTTGAACATCTATCCATGTCAGTAATTAAATATCTGTAGTCTCCTGCTGTGGGACATGTCTTCTTTGGAATGGGTGAATGACAGTCCTTCAGTTAGCCCACAAATTCCTTAAAACTCGTCTTTTTCAGTTTCTAGTTTCATTTACTTTTCTAAAACCTTCTTCTGATTAGTGATAGCCTGATAGGTCTAGAAAAATACTAATTAATAGAACTTTGGGCAGTTATGAGCATGTTGTGTATGTGCCCTGTCCAATATTGTAGTCACAAGTCATATGAGATAGTTGAATGCTTGAAGTATGACTAGTATGAAGTGTGACTAAGGAACTGAATTTTTAATTTTATTTAATTTTTATTTAAACTTAAAAAATTGCATGTGGCTAGTGACTAGTGTAATATTAGACACTCAGGTCTAGAACTCAGGTTTTTATTTTCCCTTCTAAGCCAACCCCTGTTTTTACAATAATTTGTTCACAATACCACCTGCTACCCAGACTTGAAACATAGGAGTCATCCTTTAGCTTTTTTCTCTGCCTCCTGCCCTCTCCCTTCCTCCCTCCTTTCCTTCTTTCCTTCCTTTCTTTTTTAGTAAGCTCTACACCCAGCACGGGGCTGGAACTCACTACCCTGAGATTAAGAGTCACATGCTCTACTGACAGAGTCAGCCAGGCACCTCTCCTGCCCTCTTTCTTTGTCAGCTGTTACTAACTGTCCCAATTTTGTGCTGATTCTCCCATTATCCTACAGGTCCTGCCTCAAGTTATTGCAAATATATCCTGATTTTTCTCCTTCATGTTATGTCTTCTCCATTATTCATTTTGCATGCTACAAGCCCATATTGAACTTCCTCACATTGCCCCTTACATTGGGAACCCACAGTTGCTCCCTTTCCCTTAAGGCTACTTTATAAAACTTTCATTGGTTTCTATGATTTGGTCATCACCTATTACATCTTATGTCTCTTACTGTCTTATTTGTTTATTTAATTTTATTTGAGAGAGAGAGAGAGTGTGCGAGTGTGGGAGAGGGGCAAAAGGAGAGAGAGAGAGACAGAGAGAGAGAGAGAGACAGAGAGAGAGAGAGAGAGAGAGAGAGAGAGAGAGAATCCTAAGCAGGCTCCATGCTCAGCACGGAGCCTGATGTGGGGCTCAATCCCACAAGCCCAGGATCATGACCTCAACTGAAATCAAGAGTCAGAAGCTAACCAACTGAGCCACCCAGGTGCCTTATTTATTTATTTATTTATTTATTTATTTATTTATTTATTTATTTTTTATTTATTTATTTATTTATTTTAAAGATTTTATTTGGAAGTAATCTCTACGTCCAACGTATGGCTTAAACTCACAACCTTGAAATCAAGAGTCTCGTGCTGAACTGACTGAGCTAGCCAGGTGCCCCTGTGTGGTATTTTAAAGAAACCATGCTTGGGACACCTGGGTGACTCAGTTGGTTAAACGTCTGACTTCGGCTCAGGTCATGATTTCAGGGTTCGTGGGTTTGAGCCTCATGTCAGGCTCTGTACTGACATCTCAGAACCTGGAGCCTGCTTCGGATTCTGTGCTTCCCTCTCTTTCTGTCCCTCCCCCCCCCCCCCCCCCCCCCCCCGCTCATTCTCTCTCTCCCTCTCTCTCTCTTTCAAAAATAAATAAACTTTAAAAAATAAATAAACAAACTATGCTTATTCCTGTCTGGATTTTTTCACTCAAACTGAGCTGCTCTGGAATGGTAGTTTCCTGTGATAGTGATTACTAATGTTCACCCGTATCTTATTCTTATCTCCTTGCTAGACCCAGGGAAAAATTGCATTTAGGCAGAGCCATATGGACTAGTCCTAGCCAAAGGAATTTGAGTAGTATGATTTGTGTCACTTCTAGGCTGTAGCATTTAAGAACCAATATGCCTTTCTCCCTTGCTTTGTGGGGGTGTGGGTGTAGGAGAGATCATATGTTCCAAATGGCATTGTTATAGTAGGGCAGAGCCACCAGCAATAAGGGTTGCTAAGTGACTACATGGAGCATGTCTTCCAGTTCCCTAAGTTAGATATGTAACATGGGAGGGAGAGAGTGGACTTTTGAGTTAAGTTGCTGAAATTTCTGGCTTCATTTATTACATAGCACAGACTAGCCTGTCCTAATTAACATGTTTCCCAAATATACATATTAGGTTAACCAAGTGTCCAGTTTGCCCAGGATTGAAAATTGGGAAGGTCCTGGACCAACTGGGATCCTAATACATACACACTTCCCCACCTATTCAAATTCCACTTGTTTATGTTATTTCCCATTTAAAAAAATTTTATTTACTTAAAAAAAAAATTTTTTTTTTTAATTTTAGAGAGTGTGTGCAAGTGGGGGAAAGGGATGGTGGGAAAGAGAGAGAGATTCTTAAGCAGGTTCCACACTGAGCATTGGATTGACACAGGGCTCTATCCCATGACCCTGGGATCATGATCTGAACCGAAATCAAGAGTCGGACGCTCAACTGACTGAGCCACACAAGCGCCCCTATTTTTCAATTGTAACAGACTCCATACTCAACAAAACCCAGGATTTTTCACCTCCTGTGGTTGACTAAATTTGTAAGGACTCTAACGATTACATGTGCCTGTATTGGTCAGTTCTTTTTCATGCTTGAGCATAGAATTTTTTCCAACTGAGCACTGTAGGATTTGAGGAGTTTACCTGCTTTACTGTTTTTGTTTCATTTTGTTTTTGAAACTTGGTTGTTATTATTGTATTATTTTCTTGTAAGCCTGAGTACAGAGTATTTATACTTAAATTTAAAAATATGCAGGCTAACTTTTTAGAGGAAAAAATTAAGTTCTTGTTGCTGTCTTTGCTGCTTTGCTATCCTATTTGTTATCTAAAACGTGATGTATGGTTTACTCTCATGACATGCTATTATACATAGGGTCTGCTGTAGCATCCATTGGTATAATGTGAGTAGGGTAGGGTTGGTTTCAATTTCATAAAGCAGTTAAGGGTGAGAAGGAGAGGCTAAGGGAAGTGACCCAATTCATGACCCAAGATTTCTGTTACATTGAACGTTTTTCATTTTTTCCTGACTCATGTGCTGGTTATAGACTTTTCCATAAATAGTTAACTCTACACTTTTCCAGAACTAGCCAACTCTTTCAGTGTTAGTTTGTGCTGAATATAGTCAACCCTGTTCTGAATTATGTATTCTGACTGGTAGAAGTCCTGCTGACTTTGTATTTGATGTCAAATAATAATTTCTGTTATACACAATTTTGTGATTATTATTATAGAGAACTTTGATGCTGAAGTAATTAGCATGGATTTATTAATAAGACATTTCTTTCTTAGGTTAGAAAGGAGAGTAAGTTCCTGTATCTTAATTAGTTATGTGACTATCAAACACATGTAGTTGTGATACTGGTTTGTTATTCATCCAACCATTAAACAGTAACTTCCCATTTTCCCCTCTTCCTTTCAGCCCCAGGCAACCACTATTCTACTGCATGTCTCTATGAATTTAACTATTCTAGGCATCTCATTTGAGTGCAGTCAAACATTTATCCTTTTGTGTCTGATTTATTTCACTTAGCATAATGTCTTCAGGGTTCATCCATGCTGTTGCATGTGTCAGAATTTCCTTCTTTTTATTTTTAAGTAATCTCTAAGCTCAACCCGGGGCTTGAACTCATGACCCTGAGATCAAGAGTTGTATGCTTTACTGACTGAGCCAGCTGGCACCCCTCATTCCTTTTTTTTTTTTTTTTTTTAAGAAAAACTTTTTAAACTGTAAAATTTTTCTTTAATTTTTATTTTTTAGAGAGAGAGAGTGCACAAGCAGGGGAGTGGGGCAGAGGGAAAGAGAGAGGGAATCTTAAGTGGGCTCCATGCTCACCTCAGAGTCAGACATGGGGCTCAACCCCATGACCCTGGGATCATGATGTGACCTGAAATCAAGGGTCGGATGCTCTACTACCCAGGCGCGCTTCATTCCTTTTTTTAAAGCTGAATAATATTCTAATGTATGCATGTAGCATATTTTGCTTATGCATTCACCTGTTGATGGACATTTGGGTTATTTCTCCCTTTTGGCTATTGTGAATAATGCTATCAACATTGGTGTTACAAATATCTATTTGAGTCTCTGCTTTCAGGTATTTTTTGGTATATGCTCAGGTATAGATTTGCTGTATCACATGGTAATTCTGTTTAATTTTCTGAGGAACTGCCTTACTTTTTTCCACAGTAGCTGTATCATTTTATATTCCCATCAGTAATACACAGGGGTTCCAATTTCTCCACATCCTCACCAATACTTGTTTTCTGGGTTTGTTTTTGTTTTTTGTTGTTTTTGTTTTGTTTTTTTATAATAGCCATCCTAATGGGTGTGAAGTGTGGTGTCTCATTGTGGTAGCTCATTTCTTTTATTGCTGAATAATACTCCATTGTATGGATATACCATAGTTTATTTCTCCATTCACCTGTTGAAGAACATTTTCATTGCTTCCAAGTTTTGACAGTTACGAATAAAACTATTTTAAACATTCATATGCAAGTTTTGTGTAGATGTAAGTTTTCACCTCATTTGGGTAAATACCAAGAAGCATGATTGCTAGATCATATGGTAAGAGTATACTTAGTTTTGTAACAAACTACCAAGCTGTCTTCCACAGTAGTTGTATCATTTTGCATTTCCACCAGCAATGAATGGAGGTTCCCCTTTCTAAATTCTACATCTTTGCCAAACTTGCTATTATTGCTATTTAAAAAAAATTTATTTTAATTTATTTGAGAGAGACAGAGTGCGTGGGGGAGAGGGACAGAAGGAGAGAGACACAGAGAGAGAGAGAGAATCTCAAGCAGGCTCCATGCTTAGCACAGAGCTTGATGTACGGTTCAATCCCATAATCCTAGATCATGACCTAAGCAAAATCAAGAGTTGGATGCTTAATGGACTAATCCACCCAGGTGCCCCTATCATTGCTATTTTTGATTATAGCTACCCTGGTGGGTATGCAGTGGTATCTCACTAAGGTTTTATTTTCCCTTATTTTTTTTTAAGGTTTTTTTTTTTTTTTTTTTTTTTTTTAAGTTTATTTATCTTGAGAGAGAGAGAGAGAGAGAGGCAGAGGGAGAGAGAGAGAATCCCAAACAGGCTCTGCACTGTCAGCACGGAGCCCAATGTGGGGCTGAAACTCATGAACCGTGAGATCTTGACCTGAGCTGACATCAAGAGTCAAATGCTTAACCAACTGAGCCACCCAGGTGTCCCTCCCTATGACTTTAATTTTCATTTCTCTAATTGCTAATGATGTTGAACATCTTTTCATGTGTTTATTGGTCATTTGTATATCTTTAGAGAAATGTCTATTAATATCCTTTGCCCATTTTTTGATTGAGTTATTTGTCTCTGTGTTATTGAGTAATAAGGATTCTATATATATTTTAGATACCAGACCCTTATCAGATATATGATTTCCAGATATTTTCTTTCATTCTGTGGTTTGTATTGATAGTGTACTTTTTTGTAATGTTTATTTTTAAGAGAGTATGTGTGTCCACGAATGGGGGAGGGGCAGAGAGAGAGAGGTAGAGAGAGAATCCCAAGCAGGTTCCATGCTGAGTGTGGAGCCTGACCTCATAATCCTGAGATCATGACCTGAGCTGAAATCAAGAGTTGGACACTCAACCAGCTGACCGACCTAGGCGCCGTGGTATTATACTTTGATATACAAAAGTGTGTAATTTTTATGAAGACCAGTTTATCTGTGTTTGATATGTTTTTAGTGTCTAAGGAATCATTCCATAATCCAGGGCTGTGCACATTTTCACCTACGTTTCCTTTTAAGAGTTCTATAGTTTTGGGGCACCTGGGTGTCTTAGTTGGCTAAGTGTTAGACTTCAACTCAGGTCATGATCTCAGGGTTGTGGAGTCAAGATCATGACCTGAGATGAAGTACTATGCTTAACCGATTGAGCCATCCAGGAGTCCCTGAAGGTTTTTGTTTTTGTTTTTTAATGTTTATTTATTTTTGAGAGAGATTGCCAGGGAGGGGCAGAGAGAGAGGGAAATAGTCTCTGTGCTGTCAGTGAAGAGCCCATTGTGGGGCTCAAACCCACAAACTGAGATCATGACCTGAGCTAAAGTTGAATGCTCAAATGACTGACCCATCCAGGCACCTGATAGTTTTAGCTTTTAAATTTAGATCTTTGATGGGTGCCTGGCTGGCTTGGTTGGTGGAGGGTGTGACTCTTAATCCTGGGGTTATGGGTTTGAGTCCTACATGGTGTGTAGAGATTACTTTAAAAAAAATTAAAATCTTCAAAAAAATTTAGATCTTTGATCCGTTTTTTTTTTTTTTTTTTTTCAACGTTTTATTTTTTTATTTTTGGGACAGAGAGAGACAGAGCATGAACGGGGGAGGGGCAGAGAGAGAGGGAGACACAGAATCGGAAACAGGCTCCAGGCTCTGAGCCATCAGCCCAGAGCCTGACGCGGGGCTCGAACTCACGGACCGTGAGATCGTGACCTGGCTGAAGTCGGACGCCTAACCGACTGCGCCACCCAGGCGCCCCTCTTTGATCCGTTTTGAATTAATTTTTGTATTTGCTGTGAAGTAGGGGTACAGATTCATTATTTTGCATGGGAAAATCTAGTTTTCCCAGCACTATTTGTTGAAAAGGTTCTTCTTCTGTTGAATGGTCTTCATACCCTTCTCAAAAATCAGTTGACCTTAAATATATGTATTTATTTCTGGACCCTTAATTAGGTTCCATTGCTCTATTTGTCCTTATTCCATAACCACACTGTCTTGATTACTGTAGCTTTATTTATAGTAAGTTTTGAAATTGTGAAGTTTGAGTCCTCCAACTTCATTCTTTTTCAAAATTGTTTGGACTATTTTGTGTCTGTTGGAATTCTCTATGAATTTTAGGATTGTCTTGTCCATTTCTGGAAAAAGGGCAGTTGGAAATTTGTTTTTAAGATTTTATTTTTAAATAATCTCTATACCCAGAGTGGGGCTCAAACTTACAACCTTCAAGGTTGAGTCACGTGCTGTACTGACTGAGCCTGCCGGGCACCCTGCAGTTGGAATTTTGATAGGGATTGCATTGAATCTGTGGATCAATTTGGAGACTGTTGCCATCTCAAATCAACTTTTTTAAGACAGATTTTCATAATCCCATCCCAAATTTTGACTCACAGTTCATTATTTCGGGAGATGTGTACTCTTTCATTCTTTTCTCCGCTTTTCTTTTTAAAAATTTTTTTTTTTTCAACGTTTTTTATTTATTTTTGGGACAGAGAGAGACAGAGCGTGAACGGGGGAGGGGCAGTGAGAGAGGGAGACACAGAATCAGGAAAACAGGCTCCAGGCTCCGAGCCATCAGCCCAGAGCCATCAGCCCAGAGCCATCAGCCCAGAGCCATCAGCCCAGAGCCTGACGCGGGGCTCAAACTCACGGACCGCGAGATCGTGACCTGGCTGAAGTCGGACGCTTAACCGACTGCGCCACCCAGGCGCCCCTTTTCTCCGCTTTTCTATCAGGAACAGATATTTGATCCTGAAACCAGACTTTGAGTGGGTGCGTGGTGAAGTTTCCCTGCATTCTTCTCTTTCAAATCTGTCCTCTCTCAAATCTGTCTCCCAGTGTGCAGGATACCTGGGGGTATGGAAACACTAGAGCCTGAAAACTACCATTGTGATTGGCTATTTTGTACTTTTATTTTTTTTTAAACATTCATAATTGAAGTATTTTCATTTTGTATACAATGAGTCAGCATGAAGGTAGGTATCTTGGATATCTACAGTTAAGGTAGGTCTCTTGGATGACCTATTGAAGGAAGTTCACTTAATCCAACTTAATGAAGCTTATATCCTTTCATACTGATGGAAGCACTGGGGCATATAATTGAGGCCATATTTCTGGATCAGACCACATGGGTTTGAGCAGATGTGGCAAGAATAAGAACCTTAGCCAAATTTCCTTGGATGGCTCCAGTAGAGCTGCTGGTGACCCATCTTGCTCTCTCAGATGCAACGAGGCAAAAGTTTATTTTGTGCTTCTAAAAATCTGTCTAGTATGGTATCATTTGGGGTATTTGTTTTTGCTATTGAGTAAATAATTGAACCATGTTCTCAATATATTTAGCAGATGTTTTTAATTTGATTATATGAGTTTTTAAGAGCAGTATTTGTCAAGACTAATTGCCTGAATGCTTTTGAAGAAAAGATCATGGCATGCCTGGCTGGCTCAGTTGGTAGAGCATGCGACTCTTGATCTCGGGGTTGTAAGTTCCAGCCCCATGTTGGGTGTGGAGATTACTTTAAAAAAAAAAAAAAAAAAAGATCTTGAGTGCATAGCTGGCTTAGTTAAGCGTCCAACTCTTGATTTCGGCTCAGGTCATGATCTCACAGTTCGTGGAATCAAGCTCTGCATTGGGCTCTGCACTGACAGCATGGAGCCTGCTTGGGAGTCTCTTTCTCTGCCCTGCCCCCAGCATGCAAGCACTCTCTCTCTCAAAGAAATAAACCAAAAAAAAAAAAAAAAAAAAAAAAAAAAAGAAAGAAAAAGAAAAAAAATCTTTATTTTAAATCTTTTTTTTTTTAAGTTTTTTTTTAAATTTATTTTGAGATAGAGTGTGTGAGTGGAGGGTGGGGGAGAGAGAGAGAGACAGAGACAGAGAGAGAGAGAGAGAGAGAGAGAGAGAAAGAGAATGAATGAGAATCCCAAGCAGGCTCTGCACTGTCAGCACAGAGCCCAATGTGGGGCTCAGACTCATGAACTGTGAAATCATGACCTGAACTGAAGTCAGATGCTTAACCAATGGAGCCACCCAGATGCTGCCCCACACCCCCAAAAAAGTCTTTAAAAAGAAAATCATGAGCCTTTACCCTGGACCCACCAGATGTTCCCTGATGGGGCTTAAGAATCTTTTTTTTTTTTACATTTATTTATTTTTGAGAGACAGAGTGAAACAGAGTGTGAGCAAGGGAGGGGCAGAGAAAGAAGGAGATACAGAATCTGAAGCAGCCTCCAGGCTGAGCAAGTGGTCAGCACAGAGCCTGACATGGGGCTCAAACCCACGAGCCGTGAGATCATGACCTGAGCCGAAGTCAGAGGTCCAACCGACTAAGCCACCCAGGTGCCCGGAGAATCTGTATTTTTAATATATTCACTCAGTAATTTTAATGTGTGTCCAGTTTGGGGGCCCATAGATTTAGAAAGTATTTTGCTCTACCCATATAACTCTTCTAAACTTGTTGACCTGATACTCACTTTGAAAGCCCTGAGTGTATTTCAGGGCTGGAATATGATGATTGCTGACTCACTTGACTTTTCGTTTGACACTGAGGTGGGTGGGATTTGGTGTGCTAAAGTCTGTTTATCTTTGAAATATTTTTCTCTGGGTTTGTAGTGGAGGATTTATACTGCATTGCTGTATAGCTCTATGCTTTTGAAAGTCTGGGTTGGGGGGGTTGATTAAATGAAAATCACTGAATCTGTCTGTGTCATTGGTTAGCTAAATAAATAGCCTTTTGTGTCCTGATGGCAGTAGACTTTTTCTGGTTTAGGTTTTCCACATGACTTATTATCAAGTATGACAACTTGTCGTGTGTAATCAGCATCACATTAGTCTCATGAGAATAGACACTCTTTTAATCAGCTGCTTTTCTTTAATCTGGCAGGTGAGGCATATGGTAACCAAGACATTATTGTCTTTTACTTTGTGGCATGGTGGTAGTATTGGTGGTGGTGTGATTGGGTATGTGGGTGTGTGTATGTTTTAGGTATGTAGATTTTCCAAAAGGAGGCAGATGGCAGATAAAACATTCATGTATTCCTTATTTTTCACTGTACAAAAAAAATTATCATGTTTTAGAATTCAGTAATAATTTTACTTGTCAGATGTACGTTCTTAAAGATTTTTATTTTTAAGTAATCTCTGCACCCATTGTGGGGCTTGAACTCACAACCCTGAGATCAAGAGTCACATGCTCCATGGACTGAGCCAGCCAGGTACCCCCAAAAGATCTACTTGCTAATGTTGTTTTTATATGATTTATTTTAGGGTGAATCTTTTCAATTTCTCTAAGTCCCACATTTATATAATGAGGAAGATGGATTAGATGGCCTTTATTTTACAGATCCTTTCAAATCTAAAATTAAATAAATTCAGGCATTGACTAAACCTCTTCATAAACATGGAGATAATAGTTGAGGTGTTATTGTTTTTTTTAAGTTTATTTACTTATTTTGAGAGAGAGAGCAAGCGAGCACGTGCACAAGTAGGGGAGGGGCAGAGAAAGGGAGAGAGAATCCCAAGCTGGCTCCAAGCTATCAGCGAGGAGCTCATTGTAGGGCTCAAGCCCATGAACTGTGAGATCATGACTTGAGCTGAAATCAAGAGTCAGACGCTCAACTGACAGCTACCTAGGCACCCCAAGGTCTTATTCTTTCCATTCCTTCATAATGTTGTCTATCATAATTCTATCACCATAAATAAATGGGTCTGTACTCTTACTGTCTTACATAAAATGACTTTCACAACATGTTTTTAATGTTTATTTATTTTTGAGAGAGATAGAGTGTGAGTCGGGGAGGGGTGGGGGGTGAGGGGGACACAGAATCCAAAGCAAGCTCTAGGCTCTGAGCTGTCAGCACAGAGCCTAGTGAAGGGGGAGGGGGAGCCTTGAACCCACAAACTGTGAGATCATGACTTGAGCCGAAGTTGGTTGCTTAACTGACTGAGCTACCCAGGCAACCCAAAACGACTTCTCATTTCATTTCTCTTTTGTCATTTGAGCTAGCCTTAAAATATACTGATAACTTTTTAAATTCCTGTAATTTACTGATTTATTTTTAAGTTTTTACTTATTTATTTTGAAAGAGCAGGGGAGGGGCAGAGAGAGGGAGAAGGAGAGAATCCCCATGCAGGGCTCGATCTCACAACTGTGAGATCATGACCTGAGCTGAAAGCAAGAGTCGGACACTTAGCCAACTGAGCCACCCAGTCACCCCTAAATTTCTGTAATTTAAAAATAACTTTAATTTTTGTTTAATTTTGTTTTTCCTTTTTTTTTTTTTTTTTAATAAAGATTATTTATTTTGAGGCAGAGAGCAAGATCAGGGGAGGGGCAGAGAGAGAGAGGGAGAGAGAGAATCCCAAGCAGGCTCCAAACTGTCAGCACAGAGCCCTACGTGGGGCCTGATCTCATGAACCGTGAGACTATGACCTGAGCCGAAATCAGGGGTTGGACGCTTAACCAACTGAGCCACCTATGTGCCACTTTGTTTTATTTTTTCGTAAGTGTCTTCTCTTGCCAACAATGTTGTCATTTATACACATGAGCCACCCAGGTGCCCCTATTATAACTTTTATTAAATATTGAGAGCTTGCTGAGCACCAGACATTTTGCACACAGCATTTTTAAAAAAAGTTTTATTTAGGGGCGCCTGGGTGGCTCAGTCAGTTGGGCATCTGATTTCGGCTCAGGTCATGATCTTGCGGTCTCTGGGTTCAAGCCCCACATCAGGCTCTGAGCTGTCAGCACAGAGCCTGCTTCAGATTCTGTCTGTCTGTCTGTCTCTCTCTCTCTGCCCCTCCCCCTGCTCATGCTCTCTTTCTCAAAAATAAACATTAAAAAGAAATTAAAAAAAAACAAACCTTATTTATATTTAGAGAGCCCACATAAGCAGGGGAGGGGCAGAGAGAGAAGCCCAAGCACTAAGTCTGTCAGTGCAGAGCCCAAGTTAGGTCTTGATCCCATGAACTGTGAGCTCATGACCTGAGCCGAGATCAAGAGTTGGACGCTGAACCGACTGAGCCACTCAGGTGGCCCTTATTTGAGTACTTTTTAGTCCTTGCTTGACAAATCTACGACTAAGGGAGTATCTCAAATAGTTTGTAATGTGGTCAGAATGATAATAAACTATAAACTCATTGAACAGTATAAGAAAATATGTACTTAAGTGTTAAACTATGTGGCACAGACGAAACTATATAAATGTGCAAATGTCAGTGATGCAGTAGTAATCATTGAACAAGATGTTGTAGAGAAGTACAGAGGCTTAAATTGGTCCTTGACAGAATTTGAGTAATCCGGAAGAAGGAGGGCAGTCTGGGTTAGGTAAAAATGTAGCATGTAATGTCCTTTTTGTTAGTGAAGAAATTGGCAGTTGAGTTCATACTGAGTAGGAGCAGGAATAAATTTTTTTTTAAATGTTTATTTATTTTGAGAGAGAGAGAGAGAGGGAGAGAGAAAGAGAGCTGGGGAGGGAAAGAGAGAGGGAGAGAAAGAATCCCAAGCAGGCTGTGTTATCAGTGTGCAGGTAATAAATGGCAAATCCATCTTTCTAAAACTTGCCAGTGGTAGAAAATAGTGATAGAAACAATTGAAAATGTCCTGGAAATATGTCTATAATATATTCTGAGTGGGAGGTGTGGGTTGTCATATTTGGATTCAGTGCTTTAGACAAAATGATAAGGCTCTGCTCCAAATACCCGGGTCAGGAGAAATTAGTAAATTGTAAAGCATCTGGTCTAATTTTCTCCTTCAGAGCTCTTCCCCTTTGTCTCCATTCTGTGTCACAGACCAAGACCTTCTTTTCCTTTTACTGCATGATAATACCTTGTAGGCAGTACTTTTGGCATATTCATAGTTAAGTTGGAGGCTGTATCCTCTTTGGAGGATAATGGGCCTTTTGGGCTGTAGTTTGCATGAAGATGTGAAGATAAAGGACCACGAATATCAATGTTAGAAGGCATTTATCACTTGTCTAGACAACTTTTTGGGTTTCCTTTTGTATTATTATGTCAAAAAGGTTTCTGAGATATTTCCTTCCTAGCTTCCCAACCAGAAGATGAGGAGGACACAGCCCAGATTAACAATTTTATATTCATACTGACCTGAGTTCAATTAACAGCTCCTCCATCATGGGTGGAGCTACCCAAGCCTCAATTTCCTCATCTTTAAATTTAAATATCTTCTAGACCAGTAGCCTTGATAATGACTTTTGATTTGTATTTTCTAAGTTAAATAGTTAAAATACTACCCATATTCTAATGGCTTCTCTCTCTCTCTCTCTTTCTCTTTCTCTCTCTCTCTCTCTCTCTCGTAGCTTCACAATCTCTGGATCAAGAAGTTTTATTAAAAATTAAAACTGAAATTGAAGAAGAGCTAGAATCCCTGGACAAGGAAATTTCTGAAGGTCTGTTTATTCTTATTTTCCTAGTTAATTAGTAGACTCAGTTTGGTGTGGTTTACTGTTGGTTTGATATTTTACAGTAGAACATTCTAAACAGTACAGAATTGCATTGGGATAGAATTATAAGGGTGAAACTAGAAGGTATCCTTTTTCTTTCCTGGAGGATAGGTTTATAAATGTTTCCAAACCATACCTGACAGCCTTTTCTGTTGTTAACTAATAGAGTAAACAGTCATTTAATGTAGTTTGATTTGTATTTGGTATTTTTATAGTTAATAACAACATTAAAGGAGAAAATGTAAGTTGCTTCTATGTTTGCATGTATGTATGCTATAGATAGTTGTAATAGTAATATGCATATAATTTTGTAGCCACATATCTTGTACTTAATATTATACCATAAACTTTAAAAATAGTTATTCTGGTTACCTGGCTGGCTTGGTAGAGCATTTGACTCTTTTTTTTTCTTAAGTTTTTTTTTTAAGTTTTTAAATTTATTTTTGACAGACAGAGCCAGTGTGAGCCAGTGTGTGCCCCTAGAGCATTTGACTCTTGATCTCAGGGTTGTGAGTTCAAGCCCCATGTTGGGTGTAGAGCTTACTTAAAAAAAAAAATAATAGGGGCGCCTGGGTGGCTCAGTTGGTTGAGCATCTGACTTCAGCTCAGGTCATGATCTCACAGTCTGTGAGTTCGAGCCCCGCATCAGGCTCTGTGCTGACAGCTCAGAGCCTGGAGCCTGCTTCAGATTCTGTGTCTCCCTCTCTTTCTGCCCCTTCCTTGCTCATGCTCTGTCTCTCTCTGTCTCAAAAATAAATAAAAACATTGAAAAAATAATAATAACAAAATAAAATACTTAAAAAACCAGTTATTCTACTAACTGCATGAAATTCCATACATTGAATGAATATTTAGCTAATCATTTCCTTATAATTGAGCGAACATTTGGGTTTTTTCTTAATTTGCTTTCCATAATTAATTGCATTGAATATCTTGCCCAGTGATTTTTTGGTACAGTTTTATATTAAGTTTACCCATATATTTAAATGTTAAAATTAGTAAATTATAAAGATCTGGTCCAATTTTCTCTTTCAGAGCTCTTCCCCTCTGTCTCCATTCTGTACCACAGACTAAGACCTTCTTTTCCTTTTACTGCATGATAATAGCTTGTAGGCAGTACTTTTGGTATGGGTATATTTAAAGGTACCCACTTAAAATGTACAGTTCAGGAGTGCCTGGCTGGCTCAGTCGGTGGAGTGTGCGATTCTTGATCTTGGAGTTGTGGGTTCGAACCCCATGTCAGATATAAAGATTACTTAAAAATAAAATCTTTAAAAAATAAAATAAGATGGGGACACCTGGGTGGCTCAGTTTGTTGAGTGTCTGACTTCGGCTCAGGTCATGATCTCACGGTTTGTGAGTTCAAGCCCCATGTCGGGCTCAGTGCTGACAGCGTGGAGCTTGGAGCCTGCTTCGGATTCTGTGTCTCCCGCACTCTCTGCCCCTCACCTGCTTGCTCTCTGTCTCTCTCTCCTTCAAAAATAAACATTAAAGAAAATTATTTTTTTACTCTTAAAAAAATGTACAGTTCAGTGGGTTTTAATATATTCATAGAATTATATAATCATTACCACAATCAAAATAGAACATTTTTCACATCCCAAAAAGAAACACTGTACCTATTAATGGTCACTTCCCATTTCTGCTGTCACCAGTCCTTGCCCTCATCCCTGCCCATGGCAAGCACTGATTTGCTTTCTGTCTCTATATTTGTTTGCCTATTATGGATATACACATAAATGGAATCATATACTATGTAGTCTTTTGTGGCTGGCTTCTTTCACTTGGCATAGTGTTTTCAAGGCTTATCCATGTAGTAGCATGTAACAGTACTTCATTCCATTTTACAGTGTGTGAATATACCACATTTTGTTTATCCATTCATCAGTTGATGGACATTTAGGTTGTTTCTACTTTTATATATTATGTATAATGCTGCTGTGAGTATTCTTGGACAAGTTTTTATGTGGATGTATATTGTCCAGTAATTTTTAACAAGAAAAATTATTATAAATCATGTTTATAAATTGGTTCCCTGTTAGTTGAAAGATAAATTTATGAACTAGTTCTCTGTTAGAGAAAGAATATGAATAGAAATTCAAATATTCCAGAAACTTTTTTTTTTTAATTTTTAAAGTTTATTTATTTTGAGAGAGAAAGAGCACAAGCAGGGTAGGGGTGAAGAGAGGAGAAAGGAGAGAGAGGAGAGAGAGAATCCCAAGCAGGCCCAGTGCTGTCAGCACAGCCCGATACAGAGCTTGAATCCAGGAGCCACAAGACCAGGACCTAAGCCAAAAAGATAGACGCTTAACCGACTGAGCCACTCAGGCACCCCCAAATATTCCAGAAACTTAATTTTAGTCTTTTTATTTTCCTTTACCAACATTTTTGAATGGTTAAAGTTCCAAAACAATGTTAAGCCTTTGTCCACTTCTGGTAACAAGTGCTTATGCATGGTAAAATAGGCAGAAGGCAGAAAGGAAAAAAACAACAAAGTTACATGCATTCACTTACTGAAGCCCCATATTATCCTAGACCAATTATTAAAATGGATGCTCTCAAGTTTGCTCACACGCCAGAATTATTGGGAACTTTGCAGCCATTTACATCTTCCATGAAGGCAAGTACTTTATAAAGAAGTATGTAGTTTAGTAAAATTTGCCACCTTCTGGGTGCAAGCCTTAGATTAACGCAGTGAATACATTATGGAGGTTATTAGTAACTTTTGGGAATGGGTGCTAGCTGCTTGCTTTCCTGGGATTTTCTGCTCTGTATCCCATTTGTACCTTGGAGCAACAATAATTCTGCTTGTTCTTCCTCTAGTTATTAGAGTATGGTAGTATAACATGGAAACCGACAAGAAGCTAGTAGTTTGAGCTGAGGAGAGAGAAGCTGTGATTGCTTCTTTTATGTGCAACTCGTGTACTTGTATCACTTGCATAGTTTTAAAATTTATCCACATGCAGGAATATTGAGTTTGAAAGTTCATTTTAACAAGGAAATGAAGGCCGCCTGGTGGTTCAGCGGAGCCTGCTTAAGATTTTCTCTCTCTTTTTCTCTCTTCCTCTGCCCCTCTCTTGCTCGCGTGCACGTGCTGTCTCTTTCTCTCAAAAAAAAAAAAAAAAAAAAAAAAAAACCCAAAAAAAACCCAAAAGGGAATGAAAGTTCTAGAATTGTTGAATCACTGTATTGTATACCTGAAACTAGTATAACTCTGTATGTTAACTCTATTGGAATTAAAATAAAAAACTTTGAAAAAAAGGAATGAAGAACACCAGGTAGTGCAGTAGGTTAAGCTTTCGATTTCAGCTCAAGGCATGATCTCATGGTTCATGAGTTTGAGCCCCAGTTTGGGCTCTCTCCTGTCAGTGCAGAGCCTGCTTTGGATCCTCTGTCTCCCCCTCTCTCTCTGTACCTCCCTTGTGCTCTTGCTCTCTCTCAAAAATAAATAAACATTAAAAATAATAATAAAAAATAAAAAAAGGGATGAAAGTAATTGACTCATCCTGTAAGGTAGAGTAAGCTGATTAGAGTCTGATTTAAGAAGTGCCACATTTTGGGGCGCCAGGGTAGTTCAGTTGGCTGGCTGACTGACTTTTCAGCTCAGGTCATGATGTCATGGTTTGTGAGTTGGAGCCCCACATTGGCCTCTGGAGCCCCACATCAGGGGCTTGAGATTCTCTCTCTCCTCTCTTTGCCCACCACCCCCATCCCCATGTGCCCTCTCTCTCTCAAAATAAATAAACTTAAAAAAAAATAGGTGCCACATTTATAAAGGTAAAAACAAAATCTTAAAAACAACATATAAGGTGAGGGGCACCTGGGTGGCTCAGTTGGGTAAGCATCTGACTTCAGCTCAGGTCATGATCTCACAGCTTGTGAGTTTGAGCCCCACATCGGGGTCTATGCTCATAGCTCAGAGCCTGGAGCCTCCTTCGGTTTCTGTGTCTCCCTCTCTCTCTCTCTCTCTGCCCCTTCCCCACTCATGCTCTGTCTCCCTCTGTCTCTCAAAAATAAAGAAACATTAAAAAAAAACCATACAAAGTGGGATGATAGAGCTAGGAGTTGCCTTTCATTTATCATTCTTACTTGAAATTGGTATGTAGTAACATACTAAATTGGCTTGTGTATTTTAGCATGTCCGTTTAGTCTTTTTGTTCTCCTAAAACTAAGATTTTCCATAAAAATCTTTCCTTTAAAATTTTTTTTTAAATGTTTATTTATCTTGAGAGAGAGAACATGAGCGAGCGAGCAAGCAAGCAGAGAAGGGGGAGAGAGGGAGAGAGAAAATCCCAAGCAGGCTCCGTGCTGTCAGTGCAGAGCCTGACTCAGGGCTTGATGTCACGCACTGTGAGATCGTGACCTGAGCTGAGATCAAGAGTTGGATGTTTAACTGACTGAGCCACCCAGGTACCCGCCCTGTAGCACAACTTTTGATATTATGTATTAAAATTGATTTTTCTTTTACCCTGTCTTCAGCCTTTACCAGCACAGGCTTTGACCGTCATACTTCTCCCGTGTTCAGCCCTGCTAACCCAGAAAGCTCAGTGGAAGACTGCTTGGCTCATCTTGGAGAAAAAGTATCGCAGGAACTGAAAGAGCCTCTACAAAAGGCATTGCAGATGCTCCTCAGCCAGTGAGTTACTCTTGCTGAGGGGGAAGGTGGTTCTCTAAGTAGTCTCTGGATCTCTCAGGCAGCACTGGATTAGTTAAGGCTTTGTTTTAGATGAACAGTGTCCCTTCTACTTTTCTTCACTTTTTCTTTCTTTTGCTTTCCTAAAGCATCTCTGTGTTTTAAGTGACAACTTTTACATCAAAGTGGTAATTTAACTCTTCCAGCATGGAACAGTTGATTGATCATTTGTGTTTACTTGTTGACCTGTCAGGTTTCAACAAATGCTTTAACTGCTTTGTAAATATAAATATAAGCTATTTCACTTGTCCTGACCACTTTTTACTACCATTCTGTCTAGTGGCCAACATAAATGTAAGGGTTAGGGCTTTATGCATTGTAATATGGGGTTAGCATCATATCAGTATTTTAGGTATCCCAAATGTGGCTAAACTTTGGGCTTGTCCATGGAACTACTGCCACGTTTTTATAGTGGGAACTTCTCTACTATGGTTTTGATCATTAAAGCTAAAGGCAAGAAGCTCCTAGTGAAAGTATATTAAAATAGAACCAAGTCATTTATTGTAAATCTCAAAACTTCTTTTCCTCTAATTCTTGCTGAGAATCATTAAGGAATTGGTATGAATTAGAAAAAATTTGTTTTAGTGAAGAATGATATCTAAAACAGGATGAAGACTGGTTTCTTCACTAAAAGGGTCAAAATTCAGATGCTAAATTACTGCTATAAGGTAATTCCTTACTTTCACGTAGGCAAACTTTGTGTGTTACTGTTTATTAGAAGGAAGCACTTTGCATTTAAGGAAAATTCAGTTTGTTTCTGCATATTCTGGTGACATGAGCAAATGTAAAAATCCAAATTACGTGTAGGACACTGAAATGAAAATCATGTTTGGATTTTCTTAATTTTATATAAATGTGAAGAGAAGATTATGGGTGTCAGAAAATAGATAGGAAATTTGGATGGACAGCAGTAGCTTTTAGAGTGTTCTGTGGAGCCTTTAGGGGCCCTGAGAAGGTAAGGGATGGGGTGAGTGGGTGGAACTTGTTAGGCCTTCTCCTGCTTCTTAAACCAGAATAGCTATCTTTTCATGTATTTTATATATCAAGGGTTAATGTAAGATTTGAAGAAACCTACTGTTTTGCCAAAAACAAAAAAATTTTTAGAAGCTATTGGGACGTGGAGTAAAATAACTGAGTAGTAGAAGGGAAAACATTGCATTTCTAGCTTGGATATAAACTATTAGTGGGTTTAAGAAAACCATTTCTTTCTACGTCTAAATTTCCCCACCTATTAATTTCAACTTTACTGGGATATTATAAACACTCTGAAGAACAGTGTTATATAGGTAAAGTATTTTTTTTTTTTTGGCATCCTTTTCATAATCTAGAGGAAATACTGATATCTTCTCACTGCAAAGTAGATTATATTTTAAAATACACATTTAGGTGAATACTTGGTGATTTTTTTCGCCCAAACCCTGAATACTGAAATAATTATTTATTTGTTTGTTTTAAGATTTTATTTTTAAGTAATCTCTACACCCAATGTGGGGCTCTAACTCACAACCCTGAGATAAAGAGTTACACATTCCACTGATTGAGCCAGCCAGGCGCCCTTGACATAATTATTTTTTAAATTGGTACCTCTGGTACCAATCAGAGTCTGGCTTCTTTATGAATAAATTTTTTTCAGTAATTTACTCTTGAAAGTTGTTAAGCTCTGTTACTAATACCTTAAAAATAGCTAATTGATGATGGACTAGAAGTATTAAACAGGTTGGTGAGAATAATATTTAAGGTGGAAAATACCACCTACTCCAAACAGTTTTGTTCAAGTAGGAAGTTAATCCAGAATGCTTCGTAGAGTCAAGCACCAGCATTTTGAAAAGGTTTCCTCCTGCCCCTTTTTCTTCTTTGCTCTGTTCAAATAGCTCATTAGATAGGGCTGATTTTTCAGCTACTTGCTTTTCTATGTATTAAATTTCCTTTGAATATTTTAATCTGCTGGATCTTTTATGTGCATATATGTGTGTACATATAATGATTCAAATCATGTTTCATTCTGAAGGATGCTAAAATACTCTAGCCTGATAGACAAACTACCAATAAGGACTACTGTGACCCACAGCAGCCTCAAACAGCTCAGGAAAGGAAGTGAAGGGACTGATATACACGAGTAAAGCTTCAGGGAGAATATAGGTAGGTAGACTATATAGTATCAAGCTCAAGTTTTATAACTACCTGGTTTTTAGTGTAGGGCTTCTAAAAAATTCTAAGCTTACTTTAATGGTAATGTAGTATCAGGAAGGTAGTACATAACATCTTATTAAAGAGGTCACCCATGCATCTTACCTCCTTGCAGCATCACTGCAGAATTAATTTGATATTGACTTGTATAAAAGAATGATACCTGTGTCATCAGAACTATTTTCTGAAGTATGTAGACCAGCTCTGTACAATAGATACAATGCAAATCACATATATGTAATTTAAAGTTTTGTAGCAACCATATTAAAAATTGAGATTTTAATATATTTTATTTAACCCAATATATTCAAAATATTAGTTTTAACATGTACTCAATATAAAAATATTAATGAGCTATTTTACATTCTTTTTTCCTTACTAAGTCTTAGAAATCTAGTGTGCATATTGCATTTTCAATATATCACTAGCCACATTTCAAATTAAAAAATTTTTTTTTTTACATTTATTTATTTTTGAGAGACAGAGAGAGACAGAGCACAAGTGGGGGAGGGGCGGAGAGAGAGAGAGAGAGGGAGACACAGAACCCAAAGCAGGCTCCAGGCTCTGAGCTGTCAGCACAGAGCCCTATGTGGGACTCGAAACCACAAACCGTGAGATCATGACCTGAGCTGAAGTCGGACGTTTAACCGACTGAGCCACCCAGGTGCCCCAGTCACTAGCCACATTTCAAATGGTCATTAGCTGTATGTAGTGTCTAGACATTATTGTGTCATGTGTCACAATCCTAATTAAAATACGAATAGTGTGGCCTTTGGACCCAGAGCTAGCTGGGTGTGAATTCCTACGTTGCTGCTTGCTAGCTGTGTGGATTGGGGATAGTCTCTTTGCTTTTCTGAGCTTCAATTTCCTAATGTGTAAAATGATGATAGGTAATATAAAATACAAACATATAAAAATATAAAACTGAACAGTAGGCTACCAATAAGTGGTAGCTATCATCAATATTAAATATTCTTAGGCTGAAGAGATCACAGACCAGATTCAGAGTAGAAATGCCTTTGGAATGGATTTCAAAATCCTATAAAAGCAAGATTTACATATATGTTAATACTTTGCCCACAAAAGTTGGGGAGGTAAATTTTATTAAATCTAATATTCAAGCTATTGATGCTTTCATATGCTACTTGGTACCAAGTATTTTTGTTGTTGTTAATTTGTACATGAAACCAACCATGTCTTACACATAGTGCCTAAAACCCTCAATAAATTAGTGAGTGTTGTCATCCTTCAGTGATTTGAGATTTTGGTATGACTAGAACTTACATGGAAATGATCAGAAAGGCTTATCTCTGCCCTCCAGGATTTTATGTCATAAGACTCCAAGTTAAAAATAGAGCTCCATTTACTGCCCTAGTTTATTCCAACTCCTTATACCCTCAATTGGAGAAGTCTTTCAGTGACATGTGTCTTTAATTTTTAAGTGTTTTAAATTTTTTGCCTTTTAAAAAAGTTAAATTTGTGCTTTTAATTTTATTAATGAGATCATTTTGTTACTATTTGATCTTATTTTAATAACCCAAGTGTTTGTTTATCTGCAACATGGAAATCCCGTTGGATAAGTTTCAATTATTTTAAAAGTGTGATTGTTTATCTTGCTGTGTTGTTAACTGCTTTCCCAAGCTGGTAGCGTACCTCTCAGCCTATAGGGAGTGATTGAAGAGAAATGCATACCAAATGTTAAAAGCCACATCTCATACAAAACAATATGTGGAATATATTCTTGGGTACTTTAGCAAAAAGTTCAACAGCAGAATAGTGATTGTATATTTATTCATCTGGAAATTTAGAATTTTCCTTCTTTGTGACCCAGACTTTTAAAAAAAAATCTCTACAGGCCAGTGACATATCAGGCATATCGGGAATGTACACTGGAGACCACAGTTCATGCCAGCGGCTGGAATAAGGTATTAACCAAATTATCTTTTCTCTTACAAAATTTTAGTGTGTTGATAAAGTGCAGGAGAAATTGCTAACGTCATAGAAGTGAAAACTGTTAGAGCTCATTATTTAATGCATAAATCCAATTGTGTAAGTGGATGTTTTTGATTAAAGTGGTTTTTTGGTTAATGCTACAAGTTTTTGGTTGGCCCAAAAATATGTGTCCCATAGTGTGCCGCTCTTCCTATCTGTTCTCAATTTTTCATCATTTCTTCATTTTTCTATATTGGATATGACATTTATCTCCAGATGGTTATTTGTTACCCTGTGTGTATGTCTTGCAGTAGAAAAGAATAAGAGCTTCACATGGGAGACCACTTCTTCTGGTTTTCTCTTTCTCTCTTTCTGTCTCTCTCTTTTGTTTTTTTGTTTTTTTGTTTTTTTATTCCTCTGGTTCTCTTAAATGAGTAATACCATTTATGTTTACAAGGTATCTCATGTCACATCTCATTGGATCATTACAACCATCTTCTGCAGAGAGCAGAATGGACTTTATTACCTTTTGTTTTGTTATTTTTTTATTTAGTTAGATCAGGTGAGTAATCAGAGAAAAAAGTTAAATGAATTGTCCAGGACCCCTTGGTTAGGAAATATTGGAACCAGCACTAGAGCTGAGATCTCAGATCTTCTGATCCCAGCTTTAGTGTTTTTTCCACTGTACCATACTGCTTATCTATGATCTCAGAGTGTATTATCTATTTATCACCTTGAAAAGGCAGAAAGTCTCAGGGGATGCAATATAGGAAGGCTCAGCTCAGGAAGAAGTGTGGCCCTTAGTGATATTGTGCTAGGAATAAGAAAATTCAGTAGAATTACTTTTATAAATAGGCACGTCTACTCTGAATTTAAGTTTTTATTTCAGACAACAATTCCATATATCCATATATATTCCGTATATCATCACAACAGTTGCACTCCTTAATCTCCATCACCTATTTAAAAAAAATTTTTTTTAATGTTTATTTTTGAGAGAGAGAGAGAGAGAGAGAGAGACAGAACATGAGTGGGGGAGGGGGAGAGAGAGAGGGAGACACAGAACTCAAAGCAGGCTCCAGACTCCATGCACAGAGCCCAACGTGGGGCTCGAACTCATGAACCACGAGATCATGACCTGAGCTGAAGTTGGACACTTAACCAGCTGAGCCACCCAGGTGCCCCTCCCCATCACCTATTTAACCCATCCCCCCACCCCTGCCCCTCTACTCAGAATTGTTAATAGTATGAGTCCAATCATGTGACCTTACTACCTAATTGATGAGTATTATTTTTATTCACCTTATAATACAGGCTTTAGAAATATTATAGTGTAATAATTATCATCATAGTCTTTGTAACTGGACTTGTTTCAAATATCAGCTTTGCCACAGACTTAGATGCATATCTTTGGACAGTCCATTAAGCTCTCTAAATCTTAATTTTCTTGTTTTTTTTAAATTGTTATTTATTTAAGTAATCTCTATACCCAACATGGGGCTGAAACTTACAACCCTGAGATCAAGAGTTGCTTGCTCTTCCAACTGAGCCAGCCAGGTACCCCTCTAAATCTGAATTTTCATATACATAAAATGGACCTAATAATAACTTATAAATTTTACTAGATTTAAATGACATAATATAGTTAAATGCTTATTTAGCACATTGCCTGGCACCATAGTAAGCACTCAGTAAACAGTGACTATTAACATTACATTTAACACCTAAGAACTTGTTCTCAAATAGTCACTATTATGGATGGGGTTCTACTATGTTATTTAACTACAAATAACTTATTTAAGAAGTTTGTTTTATTTCCTTTCTTGGAATAAAAAAACCCTCTTATTTGGATGTTTGAAATAGATTTGTTTGTTATATAAATAAAAATGAGCTTAGTTATGATATATTTCTTAGTATATCAAATAACACATATTTAGTTACCTAATATTACTAGCCTTCTTCCCCTATTTTATGTTATCTTTCTGTCATTCTTGACTAGTAACTGTTAATCAATTCTTGTATGTTCTCCTCCCCTTGATCCTGTGGTTATCCTAAAAAAAAAATCTGAGTAAACCCCAGACTTCATTATTTTGTCTTCACCCATCTAATTTTTCCATTCTCTGCTTCATTTTAGTCTCTCATCTGGACCAAAGGCCATGGCTGTGGCTTGAATACCTCATGTAAATGAGGCATGCCAGTTAGAGCATTACTTGCTCTGCTGAATCCATTATTACTCTCCTATTAAGTCCTCTAGGGCTGAAAAGAATATGGCTGTCTGGTAGGTAAAGAAAGCTCAAATGAAACACCCATCAGAGAGAAGAGAGTAAAATGTCCACAGAGCATGCCACATTAGGGATAAACTGAATATCAGTTTATCGTACAGGGATTCTAAAAGCATCTTGGTAGAATACTCTTTATATCAAAAGAAGAGGAAAAATGTTGGTCACAAACCTGTATTAATAGTTTTTTTTTTTTTCATGTTTAACAGTCTTTAATTCAAATGTGAAAGTTCAATACAAGCCATTTATAGGACTTGAGACTTGTTCTTTTAAAAACAAGAATGGAGGAATGCAATAAAATGATCTTTCCACTTTTTCTTCAGAAACTTTCAAAGAAAGGATGGATCATAGGGCAATAAAGATCCATTTAGTCATACCCACTTTTTCCCCCTACCAAGTCTTTCACCCATTCCATAATTTTAATACACATTCCTGAAGGAAGATTTACTGTTAAGCTTGCTTACTTAATCATTTAAAAATACTTAACACCAGCTTGCTTCCTATAATGGCAAACAAATCAAATCGTGAAACTACTTCAATATGCATTTCTTCTTTTTAAACCAAGGGGGTACTTATTTGTAGAAAGCAATGCTTAGCCTACAGATACATTTCCCAGAAATGGCATATGCCATTCAAAGGCCTAGATACGCTCATGCTTTCAAACGGAATACCTAGCCTAATGTGCATACAAGCATGAATGGCAAAGTTGAAGATCAATATTATAACTATTTTTTCTATTTATTTGAAGCATAGTAAAGGAAAAATTGGTACACTTTGGAAATTCAGTGGTGTAATAGTATGATTCTTTAGGAAAAGAAAGTACATATATAAATGTAAGTATGTATGGGGCGCCTAGGTGGCTCAGTCATTTAAGCATCCGACCTTTGGTTTTGGCTCAGGCCATGATCTCACAGTTGGGTTCCTCAGCGCTGACAGTGCCAGGCCTGCTTGGGATTCTCGGTCTCCTCTCTCTGCCCCTCTCCGCCCCTCTCCGCCCCTCTCCGCCCCTCTCCGACTTGCGCTGTCTCTGTCTCTCTCAAAATAAATAAATAAACTTAAAAAAAATGTAGGTATGTGTATGCCTAGAAAAATAATTGAAATATGTGCCAAAATATTAAATAATATGTAGTAATTATCTCCAAATTATAGGTTCTTTTATTTCTCTCCACCACCCCTACATGGGTATTGTTTTTTCCCTATGTACTTATCTGCTTCTGAGGAAAAAAAAAAAACCATCAAAGAGAAAAAGCCTTGAAATGCTTAGCTTTACCTTTTCTTGGGGGTATAGACTCTGCCAGAAATACAGTTATGCTCAAGTGCGTGTGCCATTGGACTGCTAACTATAATTATGTTACTTGTAAAATTCCATAACTGGTTATGGCACATTCATAATCACTGTATTTTTTGACCTTGAATGTAAATGGCATCCAGAGATACACCACACTTTACATCTTATCTTATTGCCTTCTATTTTTCTCACTCTCCTTATATCCTTTTTGTTAAACTAAACATTGTAGGGGCACCTAGCTGGCTCAGTTGGTAGAGTGTGCGACTCTTGACCTCAAGGATATAGGTTTGGGCCCCACATTGGGTGTAGAGATTACTTAAAAACAAAATCTTTAGGGGCGCTTGGGTGACTCAGTCAGTTAAGCATCCAACTTCAGCTCAGGTCATGATCTCACAGTTCGTGAGTTTGAGCCCCACATTGGGCTCTGTGCTGACAGCTCAGAGCCCGGAGCCTGCTTCAGATTCTGTGTCTCCTCTCTCTCTGCCCGTCCCCTGCTTACACACGTGTTCTCTCAAAAAAGTTAAATAAATAAACCTTAAAAAAAAATCTTTAAAAAAAAAAATAATAAAATAGAATAAACATTGTAACTGTAAAAAGAGAACCAGCTATAGTGTTAGTACGTACTGTTCATAGTATAATAAACTTTAGAAAAATAATAGCAAAAATAAAAATAAATATATTTGCCTTGGTTAATTTTTAGTGGCATATTTAATCACTAATATTTAAAATCTTTATTATTAAAATTTCAAGCCTACACAAAATCACTCAGCTTCAATAAGTATCAACATATGGCTGGTCTCGTTTCATCTATTTCCCCCGTACTCTTCTCACTCTCCCTGCAGATTACTTTGAAGTAGACCCTAGATATCATTTTTTAAAAATATTTTTTAAAAGTTTTTATTTATTTATTTTGAGAGAGAAGGAGAGAGCATATGGGTGCATGAGCAGGGGTGGGGAAAAGAGAGAGGGAGAAAGAGAATCTCAAACAGGCTCTGTGCTGTCAGTGCAGAGCCTGGCACGGGGCTTGATTTCACATGAGCTCATGACCTGAGCCTAAATCAAGAGTCAGATGCTTAACTGACTGAGCCTCCTAGACGCCTCTCCTAAATATCATTTTTTCATAAATATGTTAATATGTATTTTAAGGATGATATATCCCTTTTTTTAACCAACTGATAATACCACTATTTTACCTCAAAATATGAACAATAATTCTGTCATCACATAATCTATTCACTATTCAAAATTTTCCACTTGTCTCATAAAGGTATTTTTCTAAGATGATTTGTTTGAATTGGGATCCAAACAAGGCCCATGCATTGCATTTGGTTGATAATTCTCTTGTCTTTACCTTAAAAAAAAAAATTAGTATATAATTCATACCATAAAATTTACCATTTTAAAGTATATAGTTCAGTGGTTTTTTTAGTACATTCACAGAGCTGTACAGTCATTTCTACCATCTGATTCTGGAACGTTTTTATCTTTCCATAAAGAAACCCAGTACTTAGTAGTAGTCACTCTCCATTTCCTGTTCCTCTCAGCCCCTGGCAACATTACTGTCTTTTTAAATTTGCCTATTCTGGATATTTCATATAAATGTGATCATGTAACACGTGACTTAAGTGTCTTTTAATATGTAGGCTTATCCTCCCTCTTGTGTTTTTCTTTACTTACAAGTTATTTCTCTTAAATTTCCTACTTTCTGGATTTTATTGACATCATTGAGATGTCACTTAACGTTCTTCTGTATCTATATTTCCTTTCCCTTGGTAGGTAGATCTAGAAGCCTAATCATATTTAGGTTTAATCTTTTTGGCAAGAATACTTCATTGGTCGTGTTCCCTATTTCCTGTTGCATTACACTGTGTGATACATAATGCCTGGTAGTCTCAAATTTTATTTTGAGATAGATAGGACAAACATTCAAACCTAATCAATTGATTAGATACAGATAAAATTTGTGGGATATGACATTTATTAGAATTGTTAAGTTATAGCATGGTTACTGAATAGTAGATTGATGGATCAAAATATGTATTTTATAATCACAAATATCTATTCTGCTGGAAGAGACCCTTGACGCTGTAAACTAGTATATTTTATTTCTGCACCAGGCAAGCTCATATATTCTTTAATAAAAAGATAATGTTGTTAGCAAAGTCTAACCTATTGGAGGAAGGTGCCATATAGTACATATGAGGAGACAGTAAATGGAGGTATTCCTTTTTGTTGGTCAAAATTGCTTTAGCATTTCTTTACCAAAGTTATTAGAGGAAAAAATAACTTCTATGTTTTTGGGGATTACTATCATTTAGCAAGGAAATGATTTACAGAGAGGAATTCAAAGACTAAGACTATTTGGTTGCTTTTGAGTCCTAGAGATATGAATAGTGGAGACCTTCTAGGGATGGATGCTTGGGGATCCAGGTTTTTTTTTAAACACTTTCTTTAGTACTGTGGGAGGGGGAACGCAAAAAAAACTATTGGGTATAAGGTGATAAGTATTGCCGATAGTACGTTGCCAAGTTGATGGAATTGGTTGTAGAAATAACTCATGAAGTTTTGTGTGTGATCACAAAAATTACAGGGCAAGTGAGTTTAACTATATTAAGACCATCTAAATTATACATAAAAGATAGTGGGCTTGGAAGTCCCCATATAGGTCCTTGAAGATAGTATGTCAAATAGGTAAAATAGAGCATGTATCACCAAGAGTGTTACAATTAGAATTTGTTAGTCCTGTAAAATAACATTTCTGCACTCTGGTTACTGAGTTGCAAGAAAGATATAATTGGGTTGGAGAAGATCTGGGAAGGAATAACTTAAATGATTAAAGCAATGGAAGAATGGCCATGTGAAGAACAGACTAAAAGATTAGTAAATTTCAGCCTAAAAAGTATAGTGAACGAGAGGTAATATGATTAAGGACTGAAATTAAGACAGTAGTGAAAGAGGATTACAGATTTATCTCTAGACGATTACATAGTAAAACTAGGGCATCTACTTTTTGATATATGAAAGATAAATTTGGAACAAATAAAAATAAGTATTATATAGCAAGTATAAAGTGTTTACAACTCATTTCCCTAAGACATAATAGAGCTTAAATATGAATAACTTTAAAATATTTCATATTTGTAGATTATTAGGGGAATTTAGAATGTTTTGAGGTACAGAACATTGCAGGCCTTTGAAGTTGATATGATCTAAGTCAGACTGATCAACAAGCTGTACCTTACTGCTTCTGCTAAGACAAAATACTGGATCTAGATGAACAATAGGTTTTTGGGTGTTTTTTTTTGTTTGTTTGTTTTTAATAGTATGACATGTTTTCTAATTGTGAAGAAAGCCTAATATATATATTCTTTATAGCCCTATTAGCCCTATACCCCTCCATTAGTGTTAAGAAGGAGTTTTTAAGTATATTTTGGACTGGAGTTCTTTTACAGTATTAAAAAAGGAAGATGTGTGTTTGTTGCATTCTTTCTTTCAGTCTTTGAAATAGATTCCCTCAGGACTACTTTTACTTGAAAGCCAAAGAATATTAGTAAGGCTATAAACTCATTGTCTTTTCTGTTTGTCCTCTTCTGCAGAAATATTTTGTTAATCCTCAGTTATTACTTTGGCAATTCAGTAATAAGGAACTGGAATTGGTTTCATTTCCTTTTGCATTCCTTTTCCAGGAATGTGGAGTCTTCTTGATGTTTTAGACTAAAGGGATTGCATGCAGATGGTTAATTGAAAATGGTTTGTTCTGGGCGCCTGGGTTGCTCAGTGGGTTGAGCGGCCGACTTCAGCTCAGGTCATGATCTCATAGTCCGTGGGTTCGAGCCCCGCGTCAGGCTCTGTGCTGACAGCTCAGAGCCTGGAGCCTGTTTCAGATTCTGTGTCTCCCTCTCTCTGACCCTCCCCTGTTCATGCTCTGTCTCTCTCTGTCTCAAAAATAAATAAACGTTAAAAAAAAATTAAAAAAAAAAAAAGAAAATGGTTTGTTCTTTTCAGTGTGCAGCTGTTTTTGGAAGGCAAGGGGCTCTAGCACGATTCTGTCATAAATTTGATGGTTTTTAAATATTGAGCAATAAGGTTATTTGGAATGATAATAATACCTCCTTAGATTTTTGATGACTTTTTATAAAATAGCTGATAATTTTGAAAGTTTTTATTTTCAAATAGATAATAAAAGAACATGGTACAAAATGCAATAAGTACAGAGAGATACGTACTGAAAACTATTTTCCTACCCTATCACCAGTTACTTCCTTCTTTTCTTAGGCTGCCACTATTACCAGTTTTTTATATATTTTTCCAGAGATACTATAGGATTATGCAAGCGTGTGTGTGTGTGTGTGTGTGTGTGTGTGTGTGTGTGTGTGCGCGTGCGCGCTTTAAACACAAATGTACCATTATTATACACACTCTCCTATAACTTTTCTCATGAAAATAAGTCTTGGTGATTGGGCAGTAAATAATCTAATTCTTTTTAACAACTATATAATATTTTACCAAAATTGATTTAACCAGTCCCTGTTGGGTTGTTTTCAGTCTTTTGCTATTATAAATAATACTTTCAGTGAATTTCCTATACATGTTTCACATAAACACACATTCACAGGAGCCCAGTTATTTTCATATAATGATAATTTCCACCACCCTATGGTATAAAAATCTACATGCAGTATTCACAGACATTCTAGTAGGGGGTCAATGTTTTATTCCTTTATTGTGATAAAAATGAGATTCTATAATGATGCATCCAAGTATCATTTTCTGGTAGTCAACATATAAAATGAATTATAAGAATTTCTGTTTGTTTTTTACTCTCTCATCTTTTCATTGAAGATTTTGGTGCCTCTGATATTGCTACAACAAATGCTTTTGGAGTTGACAAGACGTGGTCAAGAGCCTCTGAGTGCATTGCTGCAGTTTGGTGTGACGTACCTGGAGGACTATGCTGCAGAGTACATCATTCAACAAGGTGGCTGGGTATGAGCTGTTGTGTGTTTTCTTATCTTTAAAAAAAGGTTAAGCTACTCATGGTGCTTGTTTTTATCAACATAGGTTTAATATCAATATTATCATTTAATATTATTTAATATTGATTGCATGATGATAGCAAAGCAAGACTATTAATACAGTTTCGCTATTAAGATTTTACTTAGAGTAATGTGATAGTTGGTGTTTTTAAATAGTTCTTTTAAGTAGTTCTAATTATGAAACATTTTGTACTAACAAAAAACATATAAATAATTAAGAGGAATAATAAAGTGAACGCCTATGTATTTGCCAGCTCATTTGAAGAAAAGAACACAGCAAACATGTTTGGATCCTTTCATGTGCCCCTCCTAGATTCCAGCATGCTTCTACCTACTTCACAAGGGTAGCTTCTATTCTGAAATTTGTTTTTTTAATAGCTTAGCCATGTGTGTATGTATATATATATTGAGGATATGTATATATGAGGTATATATAATATATATAATATATTATAATATATAATATATATACTATATTATATATAGTATATATAATATATAATGAGGTATATATAATATATATAATGTATACATGTATGTATATGTATATATATGTATATTATATATACCACACATACCTAGACAATATATTACTTTGTACATTTTTAACTTTATGTGAATAATACCACATTAAATGTATTTTTCTAAACTTGCTTTTTTTTCGCACAGTGTTACATTCTTGAGACTGTCCTAGGTCATTGTTTCTGAATTATTTTTTTCTTTCTCAGTCCCCTATGGATCCTTTTTTAGACATTTGTATCCTAATCATCTCCCTCCTTTCCCATGAAATTTTAATACCATAGATGTAAGTGTATTTATGTACTGTTGCCCTCTGGAGGGCCACAAGCGATTGTAATACCTAAGATTCCCCCATCTTGCCAAACCAGTTTTAACCCTCGAAATCATCCACACTGAGAATATATGATCTAGGTTAATGTATTGGCTGGTGTTTGGTATTCCATTGTGTAAATATATCACACAATTTATTCATCTATTATCTTGTCAGTAGACATTTTCACCTTTTTGCTATTACAAATATTGCTGTTAAGAACATTGTTATACATATGTATATGAGTTTCTCTGAGTATATACTTGGGAGTAGAATTTCTGGGTCTAAGAGTATAGACATGTTCAGTTTACAAGATAATGCCGAAGTGTTTTCCAAAGTGGTTTTCCAACGTACACTCTGTCAGCAGTACATAAGAATTTTTTGTTGCTCTTCATCTTCTCTAATACTTAATATTGTCAGACTTCTTAATTTTTAAAATCATTTGTAATCTTTTAAAATAAGATTATTTTGTAATAAGTTTAGATTCACAAAAATGTATAAAGTGTTTCTGTATATCCTCCACCCAGTTTTTCCTAGTGTTAATATCTTACTCAGCTATGGTATCAAATTGACTTTTCCATATTGATTTCATATCCAGCAAATTTGTTGAACTGTATGATTATCCTCATTATTTATCTCCAGGTTTCTTTGGGTCGGTCTTCTGCTTTGAAAATCGTACTGTCTGTGAATGATGATAATTTTTTTCCTTGACAAGTCTCTTTTAAATTTATTTATTACACTTATTGCACTAATCAGAATCTCCAGTACAGTATTAATGAAATTGGTATTAGAACTCATCCTTGTCTTTTTCCTGATGTTAAAATGAGTGCTTTTAATTGTTTTACCATTTAGTTGTATCAGTCTAACATGAGTGAGGTTGGCTTGTAATTTTCTTGTATGTCTTCAGTTAAAAAAATTTTTTAATGTTTATTTTTGAGAGAGAATATGTGCATGCATGTGCATGTGAGTGGGGGAAGAGCAGAGAGAGAGGGAGACAGAGGATCTGAGGCAGGCTCTGCACTGCACTGATAACAGTGAGCCCAGTGTGGGGTTCAAACCCAGGAACCGTGAGATCATGACTGTTAGGGTCAGGCTTCCGGCAGGGTAAAGACAGGAGTCAGAGGCTAAGAAATTTTAGTAGTCAAAGGCTTTATTGGGAACTAAGGTCTCGGGCGAGGTTCCGTGACTCAGGTAGAGAGAGAGAGAGAGAGAGAGAGAGAGAGAGACTGACTCAGGGAGAGAGAGAGAGAGAGAGACTCAGGGAGAGAGAGAGAGAGACTCAGGGAGAGAGAGAGAGAGACTCATGGAGAGAGAGAGAGAGACTCAGGGAGAGAGAGAGAGAGAGAGACTCAGGGAGAGAGAGAGAGAGACTCAGGGAGAGAGAGAGAAAGAGAGAGAGAGAGAGAAAGAGAAAGAAAGAGAAAGAAAAGTCAGGGAAGTCGCGCCGGGTGTGTGGTAGGGTTTTTAAGCTGCAGCGGTTCGCAGTTTAGGTCCGCGTGGGCCTTTTTCGCGCCATGTCATGCTGTCGCTCGGTGATTGGTTGACCTCCAATTTGTTTTGGCGCGCAGCTTTGGGCTTTCCGTTGGGTTGCGCTGGCGAGACGGCTGTCCCTTCCACTGTGGTTCCAGGGACATCCTAACAATGACTTGAGCCAAAACCAAGAGTCGGATGCTCAACTGAGTCACATAGGCGCCCCTAAGGATATGCTAGCTTCGTAAAATATAGAATTGGGAAGGGAAGAGTGTTTCCTCTTTTTCTATCCTCTGAAATAGTATATATGAGGTTTAATTTATTGTGCCTTATCATGCCTGCAAAATCACCTGGTGTTTTCCTTGGGGCAAGTTTTCTGGTTTTTCCTGTCAACTTTTGATAATTTTTCTGGATATTATCCCTAGATTTTCAGATTTATTGGCATAGAGCTGTTCATAATACCCTTTTATTTATTTATTTATTTATTTATTTATTTATTTATTTATTTTTGGAGGAGAATACAGTGGATTTTTATTTCTTAATTGTCTTATACCACTTATTTTTAAAAAACATTTTAGGGTGCCTTGGTGGCTCAGTCAGTTCAGCATCTGACTCTTGAGTTCAGCTCAGGTCTCTTGATTTCAGCTTTTCATGATCTCGTGGTTTGTTGGATCAAGCCCTGGGTCTGGCTCTACACTGATAGCACAGAGCCTGCTTGGGATTTTCTCTTTCTCTGCTCCTCTCCTGTTTGCACTCTCTTTCTCTCCTTCAAAATAGATAAGTAAACATTAATTAATAAATAAATTAATAAACATTTTATGTTGGAGAATTTTGAACATGTATGAAAATAGATAAGATAGTATAATGACCCCCATCATTTAAGCCCTAACAGCCATTAACACATTGCCAGTTATGCTTTTTTCACACCCTAGTCATGTCTCTTCTTGATATTATTTTGGAGCAAAATCTAGGCATCATATACTTTTATCTATAAAAATTTCAGTATGTAGGGAGGTGGGGGGTTGGGTGAAATAGGTGAGGAGGATAAATTAAGAGTATACTTATCATGAGCACTGAGTAATATATAGAATTGAATCACTATATTGTGCACTTTAATCAGCACTGTATTTTAAGTATAGCGGAATTAAAAATTTTTTCAGTATGTATCTCTAAAAAATAAATATTTTATTTTTATTTTTTTTATTTTTATTTGTTTTAAGATTTTATTTTCTTTTTTCTTTTTTTTTAATGTTTATTTATTTTTGAGAGACAGGGAGAGACAGAGCGTGAGCAGGGGAGGGGCAGAGAGAGAGGGAGACACAGAATCCAAAGCAGGCTCCAAGCTCTGAGCTTTCAGCACAGAGCCCGACACGGGGCTTGAACTCACAGACTGTGAGATCATGACCTGAGCCGAAGTTGGACGCTCAGCTAAGTGAGCCACCCAGGCACCCCATTTAAGATTTTATTTTTAATTACACTACCATTATCACATCAAAAAAGTTAAAAATGATTTCTTCATCAAATATCCTGTTGGCATTCTAGTTTCTTTTTTTTTTTTTTAAGTTTATTTATGAGAGAGAGAGAGAGAGGGTGAGTACATGCAGGCAGGGGAGGGGCAGAGAGAGAGGGAGAGGGAATCCCAAGCAGGCTCTGTGCTAATAACAGGGGGCTCGATCCCACAAACCATGAGATCATGACCTGCCAAGATCAAGAGTCGAACGCTAAACCGACTGAGCCACCCGGGTGCCCCAGCGTACAGATTTCTAAATGTCTCAAAAATATCCTCTCTTTTGGATGGGAAGGCAATCTAGCTGCAACATCTGTCACCCTATTGATCACCAGGGCTGATTTGGCTGATCTAGCTGGCTAGGCCCATCTCCCCTTCCTCCCTCAATGCTCCATGTGCATTTCCTGAGGCTGCACACTGGGTTGAAGAGGATGATCTTCCCAGACACCGTTCTGTCAAGGGTGTAGGAATGGCCGCACTCCACTGCTAGAGCCTCCAAACAGGCTCTCAAGCTCCATTTGTAGGAGAACATATGGTAGTCAAGCTTCTAAGACTCCAGACACATCTGAATGAGGTGCTGCATGTGGCAGTCTGCCTTTCTTTAAAAAAAAAAAAAAAAAATCCTTTCTTTTTTAATCTTTACAATGTATGGAGTTGTATCTCCCTTTCCATTTTATTATATCTTAATTTCTTCTTAGTTTTTGGTTTAAAATATTTTTTTATTGCCCTGGATATTTGTGTGTATATGTCTTGTTTGTTTTTGTTTTGTTTTGTTTTTTAATTTTTTTTTAACGTTTATTTATTTTTGAGACAGAGAGGGACAGAGCATGAACGGGGGAGGGTCAGAGAGAGAGGGAGACACAGAATTTGAAACAGGCTCCGGGCTCTGAGCTGTCAGCACAGAGCCCAACGCGGGGCTTGAACTCACAGACTGTGAGATCATGACCTGAGTCGAAGTCGGACGCTCAACCGACTGAGCCACCCAGGCACCCCTGTTTTTGTTTTTTTTAAGTAAGCTCTAGGCTCAATGTGGGGCTGGAACCCACAACCCCAAAATTAAGAGTCACTACTGACTGAGCCAACCAGGTGCCCCTCTTTTCTTTTTTAATAACTGTAAATTCAAATTTAGAGAAGCTTGCCTTTGTCTTGAAAAACAAAACAAAACAAAACAACAAAGCATCTTATCATTTGCTAACCTGATTTCGTTTTAAGAAAGAGGTGGTAGTTACATTGCAGGAGTAAAATTTATACCATGAATGATGCAGGTCTTGGTCTGGTGGTAATAAAAGACAATAACATTGTTGCCAAAATTTTAATCTATTGGTGGCATTTGTGGGAAAAGAAGCCCTTGCTAGACAGCAGCCAACTGCTAGGAAATTCTAAAGTGTCATAGGCTAAAGAGGGAATGAGGTTAGTAAAATGCCTCAACAGAGTTTGAATAAAATACTGGATTTGAGAGTTACTGGAACTTGGATATGTAAAAATAGGGTGGTAGGTTGGGTCAGGCTTGTCATGGCCTCAAGTTCAAGTAAACTACTATGATAATACACTACTTCTAGCAGAGGTGTGCTCAGTTATTTTCAGTATAGATGCCTAGCTCCAAAGCCAAAACATGAGGAAGGAAGAGAGATGGAATGAAGAGTCTGCAGAGAAAATACCCCTCTTCCTGTTTTTTCTTTTCCTCATGCCTAAAAGATACAGAGAGTGCCTGAAGAGGAACTAACTCCCCAGGGGAATGGTTTCAGGCCTACAGGATCAGTCAGACATACAGTCTATACTTTCCTTCAAAGCATCAACTTCTTTCTTTTCTTTTATAACTTCTGACTGAGAGCTGTGGTCTCTGCTACTGTGCATTTCTACATCAAACAAAAAATCTACTCATCTTCTTATGGGGAAGGGCTGTCACAGTAATCACTTCCTCTTAAACTGCTCTGTCCTAATTCCTGTTGTGCATTCAAAAGAATCTCCTCCATGTCTCCATGGTAGATAGAGGATGAGGAAAGTACATGAGCCAGCCCCCCATTTTCCTCGTTGCCATTATCATTGCCATTGCTGCTGTTCATGGGTAGCTCCAGTCAGGAATCTTCCTCACTTATATGGTGTTTTACAACAAGGGAAAAAACAAAATACAGGGGATGTTATTCATTCCCTTCTCCATTTTCAGTTTTATTATGATGTAGTATATTGATGTATATTGTTGTATTGGTGTATATTGTTTGTTATTATAATTTATTACAGAGTATTTTATTCAACTGAAATGTGTGTGCTAAAGAAAAAGCAAAAATATGAATAACTAGTTGTTAATATTAAACAATTTATAAATGTGTTTTTAATCTCTAAATTTGAATGCCCAATCTATATTTCACATTGTTAGGTCTAAACACTCTGTTTTTTGTGTGTGTGTTTAAAACCAAGAGATTGATTTTTCAGCTAATTGATGAAAATGTATCCTCTGATACAAAGTATCAACATGAATCACCTTTAAGGTACTTTGTGTTAAATGTTACATTGACAGGCCTTAAAACCATAATGGTCATTCTTCTAGAGGTCATTGACAATTATGGTCATTGTCTACACGAAGTTGCATGTCAGTTATATAAAGTCTGTAGTATGATTTCCATGGGTGATGTGTTTGTCTTCAGCCACTTGAATACAACATCAGGGTAAAACAAATTACCTAGCTCTCCAAGTGGTTTTGAGCTCTCAAACTAGTTTTGAAAACCTACAGGGAAGGAGGAGGTGATGGCAGCTATAATATGTTAGATGAAGGCTTTGGGCTTATAAATTTGCAGAGGACAGTAATATTTTGTTCTCTGAGTTATAAAAAGAAATGCCTAGGATGAATGCCATTTGGAGTTCTACAGATAATTTTTTTTCCCTATGATTTATGTTTTGTGATTGTTTTTGCAGTATATTTGAGATGATTTTTCCATTGTACTGGTATTGAGAAGAACACTTTATTGAGGTATAGAAGTAATATGACTGGTTTGAATTTTTTTAAACAGACTGTAGAGCAGTTCTAGGTTCACAGAAATACTGAACAGAATTTACAGAGATTTCCAATATACTATCTGACTGTACACATGCATAGCCTTCCCCATTATCAACATCTCCCACCAGAGTCATACATTTGTTGCAACTGATGAACCTCCATGGAAACATCATTGTCACCCAGAGACCATAGTTTACGTTGCAGTTTACTTGGTGTATATTCCATAATTTGGACAAATTTATAATATGACATATATCTGGCGCACCTGGGTGGCTTAGTCATTTAAGCGTCTGACTTCGGCTCAGGTCATGATCCCACGGTTTGTGAATTTGAGCTCTGTGTTAAACTCTGTGCTTACAGCTTAAAAAAATAAATAAACATTTAAAAATTTTAAGTATAATGACATATCCACCCTTGTAGTATTATATACAGAGTAGTTTCACTGTTCTAAAAATCCTGTGTTCCGCTTGTTTGACCCTCCCTCCCATCTAACCTCTGGCAACCACTGATCTTTTTACTGTCTCCTTGATTTTGCTTTTCCAGAATGTCAGACAGTTGAGACCATGCAGTATGTAGCCTTTCAGACTGGCTTCTTTAACTTAGTAAGTGCATTTAAGTTTCCATGTGTTTTTTTTAATTTTTTTATTTTTGTTTTAGCCTTTATTTATTTTTGAGAGAGAGGGAGAGAGAGACAGAGTGCAAGTGGGGGAGGAACAGAAAGAGAAGGAGACACAGAATCCAAAGCAAGCTCCAGGCTCTGAGCTGTCAGCACAGAGCCAGATGCAGGGCTCAAACTCATGAACCAGGAGTTCATGACCTGAGCCGAAGTCAGACGCCTGACTGACTGAGCCACCCAGGTGCCCCTCCTCCATTTCTTATTATGGCTTGATAGCTCATCTCATTTTAGCATTGAATTTTTAGCACTCCTTTGGATGTTTATTTACGCATTCACCTACTGAGGGAGATCTCGGTTGCTTCCAAGTTTTAGCAATTATCAGTAAAGCTGCTACAAACATCTGTGTGCAGGTTTTTATGTGGGCATGAGTTTTAAACTTCTTCTTTTTTTTTTTTTTTTTGAGAGGGAAAATGAACATACGTGAACAGGGGAAGGGCAGAGGGAGAGAGAAAATCCTAAGGGCTTCACGCCCAGTGTGGGGTTGATGCAGGGCTCAGTCTCAACGAAACATGAGATCATGACCTAAGCCAAAACCAAGAATCTGATACTTTTTTAAAAAATGTTTATTTATTTTTGAGGGAGAGAGAGAGAGAGAGGGAGACAGAATCTGAACCAGGCTCCAGGCTCCAAGCTGTCAGCACATAGCCTAACACAGGGCTCCAACTCATAAACTGTGAGATCATGACCCTAGCTAAAGTTGGATGCTTAACTGACTGAGCCACCCAGGCGCCCCCATATCTCATTAGTTTAATTTGCATTTTCCTGATGACATATGATGTGAAGCATCTATTCATATGCTTATTTGCCATCTGTATATCTTTGGTGAGGTGTCTGTTAAGATGTTTGGCCCATTTTTAAACTCAGGTTAGCTTCTCTCACAGTGGGTTTGTTGCCAGAACGCAGGTGTCGTGAAAACCACCTCTAAACCTAAACCAAAATGGGAAAGGAAAAGACCCACATCAACATCATCATCATTGGACACGTAGATTTGGGCAAGGCTACCACTACTGGTCATCTGATCTATATATGTGACAGGACTGACAACTTTAGAAAAATTTAAGAAGGAGGCTGCTGAGATGGGAAAGGGCTCCTTCATGTATGCCTGGGTCTTGGATCAACTGAAAGCTGAAAATGAACATGGTATCACCATTGATACCTCCCTGTAGAAATTTGAGACCAGCAAGTCCTATGTGACCATTATTGATGCCCCAGGACACAAAGACTTTATCAAGAATATGATTATAAGCACATCTCAGGCTGACTCTGCTGTCCTGATCGTTGCTGCTGGTGTTGGCGAATTTGAAGCTGGTATCTCCAAGAATACTGTGAGCATGACCTAGCTTATACACTGGGTGTAAAATAACTTATTGTTGGTGTTAACAAAATGGGTTCCACTGAGACACCCTACAGCCAGGAGAGAGATGAGGAAATCATTAAGGAAGTCAGCACCTACATTAAGAAAATTGGCTATAGCCCCAACACAGTAGCATTTGTGCCAGTTTCTGGTTGGAATGGTGACAACATGCTGGAGCCAAGTGCTAACATGTCATGGTTCAAGGGATGGAAAGACACCCGTAAAGATGGCAATGACAGTGGAACCACACTGCTTGAAGCTCTGGATTGTATTCTGCCACCAACTCATCTAACTGACAAGCCCTTATGTCTGCCCCTCCAGGAGGTCTACAAAATTGGTGGTATTGGTACTGTCCCTATGGGCCAAGTGGAAACTGTTGTTCTTAAATCAGGCATGGTCGTCACTTTTGCTCCAGTCAGTGTTACAACTGAAGGAAAGTCTGTTGAAATGCACCATGTAGCTTTGAGTGGCTTTGAGTGAGGCTCTTTCTGGGAAAAATGTGGGCTTCAAAGTCAAGAACATATCTGTCAAAGATGTTCATTGTGACAGTGTCGCTGGTGATAGCAAAATGACGCACCAATGGAAGCAGCTGGCTTCACAGCTCAGGTGATTATCCTGAACCATCCAGGCCAGATCAGCGCTTGATATGCACCTGTGGTGGATGGTCACACAGCTCATATTGCCTGCAAGTCCACTGAGCTGAAGGAGAAGACTGATCGTTGTTCTGGAAAAAAGCTGGAAGATGGTCCCAAGTTCTTGAGATCTGGTGATGCTATCATCGTTGATATGGTTCCTGGCAAGCCTGTGTGTCTTGAGAGCTTCTCTGACTATCCTCCCCTGGGCCATTTTGCTATTCGTGATATGAGGTGGTTGCTGTGGGTGTCATCAAAGCAGTGAACAAGAAGGCGGCTGAAGCTGGGAAGTCACCAAGTCTTCCCAAAAAAGCTCAGAAGGCTAAATGAATATTATCTCTGCCACTCCAGTCTCAATCAGTGGTGGAAGAACGGTCTCAGAACTGTTTGTGTCAATTGGCCATTTAAGTTTAATAGTAAAAGAATGGTTAATGATAGCAAATGCATCATAAAACCTTCAGAAAGAAGGAAGAATGTTTTGTGGGCCATTTGTTTTGTATGTGTGTGTGGCAGTTTTAAGTTACTAGTTTTTAAAACCAGTACTTTTTAATGGAAACAACTTGACCAAAAATCTGTCGCAGAATTTTGAGACCCATTAAAACAAAAGTTTAATGAGAAAAAAAGAATCAGGTTGTTTCTTCTTCTTCTTTTTTTTTATGTTTATTTTTGAGAGAGAGAGAGAGACAGAGTGTGAATGGAGGAGCAGCAGAGAGAGAGAGAGAGAGACAGACAGACATAGATCTGAATTAGGCTCCAGTCTCTGAGCTGTCAGCACAGAGCCTGATGCAGGGCTCAAACCCACGAACCATGAGATCATGACCTGAGCCAAAGTCAGATGCTTAACTGATTGAGCCACCCAGGGGCCCCATTTTTTTTCTTATTTAAGAGTTCTTTGTCCCCACTAAAAGGGAGAACTACAGACCAATTTCCCTGGTGAACGTGGATGCAAAAATTCTCAACAAGATACTAGCAAACCAGATCCAACAATACATTAAGAGAATTATTTGCCATAATCAAGTGGGATTTGTTGCTGGGATGCAGGACTGGTTTGATATCTGCAATCAATCAATGTGATACATAACATTAATAAAATAAAGGATAAGAACCACATGATCTCAATAGATGCAGAAAAAGTATTTGACAAAATATAGCATCATTTCTTGATAAAAACCCTCAACAAAGTAGGGATAAAAGGAACATACCTCAAGATCACAAAGGCCATATATGAAAGACCTACAGCTAATAGCATGCTCAATGGGGATGCTTTCCCCCTAAGGAACACGACAGAGATGTCCACTCTCACCACTGTTATTCAACATAGTGTTAGAAGTCTTAGCCTCAGCAATCAGACAACAAAAAGAAATAAAAGGCATCCAGACCGGCAAGGAGGAAGTCAAACTTTCACTCTTCACAGGTGACATGATGCTCTATGTGGAAAACCCAAAAGACTCCACCAAAAAAATTCCAGAACTGATACATAAATTCAGCAAAGTCATGGGATATTAAATCAATGTACAGGAATCAGCTGCATTTCTATACACCAATAATGAAGTAACAGAAAGAGAAATCAAGGAATTGATCCCATTTACAATTGCACCAACACCCGTAATAAACCCTTGGAATAAACCTTACCAAAGAGGTGAAAAATCTATACACTCAAAACTATAGAAAGCTTATGAAAGAAATTGAAGAAGACACAAAAAATGGGAAAAACATTCCATGCTCATGGATTGGAAGAAAAAATATTGTTAAAATGTCAATACTACCCAAAGCAATCTATATATTCAGTGCAACCCTATCAAAATAACACCAGCATTCTTCACAGAGCTAGAACAAACATTCCTAAAATTTGTGTGGAACCAGAAAGGACTCTCAATAGTCGAAGTAATGTTGAAAACAAAACAAAACAAAACAAAACTGGAGGCATCACAATTCCAGACTTCAAGCTGTATTACACAGCTGTAATCATCAAGACAGTATGGTACTGGCACAAAAACAGACATTCAGATCAATGGAACAGAATAGAGAACCCCAAAATGGACCACAAACATATGACCAACTAATCTTAGACAAAGCAGGAAAGAATATCCAATGGAGGGTCACCTGGGTGGCTCAGTCGGTTGAGTATCCGACTTTGGCTCAGGTCACGATCACAGAGTCCATGGGTTCGGGCTCTGTGTCAGGCTCTGTGCTGACAGCTCAGAGCCTGCAGCCTGCTTCAGATTCTGTGTTTCCCTCTCTCTCTCTGCCCCTCCCCTGTTCACACTCTGTCTCTCTCTCAAAAAGAAATAAACATTATAAATTAAAAAAAAAATCCAGTGGAAAAAAGTCTCTTCAGCAAACAGTGTTGGGAAAAATGGACAGTGACATGCAGAAGAATGAACCTGGACTGCTTCTTTACACCATACACAAAGATACTCAAAATGGATGAAAGACCTAAATGTAACACAAGGAAGCCATCAAAATCCTAGAGGAGAAAACAGGCAACAACCTCTTTGACCTTGGCCGCAGCAACTTCTTACCTGATATGTCCTCAGAGGCAAGGGAAACCAAAGCAAAAATGAACTATTGGGACCTCATCAAGGTAAAAAGTTTCTGCACAGCAAAGGAAACAATCACCAAACTAAAAGGCAACTGACGGAATGAGAGAAGATAGGAAGATATTTGCAAATGACATATCAGATAAAGGGTTAATATCCAAAATGTATAAAAAACTTTTCAAACTCAACACCCAAAAAACAAATAATCCAGTGAAGAAATGGGCAAAAGACAGGAATAGACATTTTTCCAAAGAAGACATCCAGGTGGCTAACAGACACATGGAAAGATGCTCAACGTCACCCATCATCACGGAAACACAAATCAAAACCACAATGAGATACTATCTCATACCTGCTAGAATGGCTAAAATTAACAACTCAGACAACAACAAATATTGGCAAGGATGAGGAGAAAGAGAAACCATTTTGCACTCCTGGTGGGAATGCAAACTGGTGCAGCCACTCTGCAAAACAGTATAGACGTTCCTCAAAAATTAAAAATAGAACTACCCTAAAACCCAGCAATTGCACTACTAGGTATTTATCCACAGGATACAAACATGCTGATTCGAAGGGGCACATGCACTCCAATGTTTATAGCAGCACTGTCAGCAATAGCCAAAGTATGGAAAGAGCCCAAATGTCCATCGGCTGAAGAATGGATAAAGAAGACATGGTATATATTTCTATACAATGGAATATTATTTGGTGATCCAAACGAACGAGATCTTGCCATTTGCAACAACATGGATAGAATTAGAGATATTGTGCTAAGCGAAATAAGTCAGAGAAAGTCAAATATCATATGATTTCACTCATATGTGGAATTTAAGAACAACAAAACAGGTGACCATAGGGGAAGGGAAGCAAAAGTAAGATAAAAACAGAGAGGGAAACAAACCATAAGAGACTCTTAAATATAGAGAACAAATTGAGGGTTGCTGGCAGGTTGAGGGGATGCCCTAAATGGGTGATGGGCATTAAGGAGGGCACTTGTTGGGATGATCACTGGGTGTTATATGTAAGTGATGAATCGCTGAATTCTATTCCTGAAATCATTATTACCCAATGTGTTAACTAACTTGGATTTTAAAAAAGTGTTCTTTGTATATTTTGGGTAATGGTTCTTTATCAGGTGTGTCTTTTGAAATTTTTCTCCCAGGGGTGCCTGGGTGGCTCAGTTAGTTAAGCATCTGACTTTGGCTCAGATCATGATCTCACAGTTTGTGAGTTTGAGCCCTGCATCAGGCTGTCTGTTGTCAGCCCAGAACATGCTTTGGATCCTCTGTCTCCCTGTCATTCTGCCCTCCCAGCTTGTACAGTGCTCTGTCTCAAAAATAAATGAACATTTAAAAAAATGGAATTGTTTTTTCCCAGTCTGTGGCTTGTCTTTTCATTCTCTCAACACTGTCTTTCATAGACCGATACTTTAATTGTAATAAAGTCCAGCTTATCAACCATTTCTTTCCTTGACTGTGTCTTAGTGTTGTATCTAAAAAGTCATCACCAAGCCCAAGGTCATCTAGGTTTTATCTTACGTTATTTTCTAGGAATTTTAGTTTTGTGTTTTGTATTCAGGTCTGTGACCCATTTGGGGTTAAATTTTTAAAGCATGTAAAGTCTGTGTCTAGATTCGTTTCTGTGCATGTGCATGTCTAGTTGTTCCAGCACCATTGTTTGAAAAGACTATTTTTTCTCCATTGTATTGCCTTTGCTCCTTTTTCAAAGATCACTGTGTGGGGCACCTGTGTGGTTCAGTGTGTTGAGCATCCAACTCTTCATTTCTGCTCAGGTCGTGATCCCAGGGTGTGGGATCAAGCCCCACATTGGGCTCCATGCTGAATGTTGGTTGAGCCCACTTAGGATTCTCTCTCTCTCTCTCTCTCTCTCTCTCTCTCTGCCCCTTTCCCCTGCTCATGTGCTCTCTCTCTCTCTCTAAAATAAGATAATATAAAAAGATCAGTTGACTGTATTTATGTGGATCTGTTTCTGGGCTCTCTATTCTGTTCCACTGATCTATTGTTCTTTCACCAATACCATGCTGTCTTGATTACTCTAGCTTTATATAGTAAGTCTTGAAGTCATGTGGTGTCAGTCTTTCAGCTGTGTTCTTCAATATTGTGTAGACTATCGCTGGTCTTTTGTTGCTCCATGTAAACTTAAGAATTAGTTTGTCAATATTTGCTGAGAGTTTGGTTAGGATTGCTGTGAATCATAGATCTAGTTGAGAAGAACTGATATTTTAACCATATTGAGACTTTATATCCATGAACATGGACTATCTCCATTTATTTAGTTCTTTTTTGATTTCTTTCATCAGAGTTTTATAGTTTCCCTTATATAGATCTTGTACCTATTTTGTTATACCTAAACATTTTGTTTTGGGGGATATTCATGTAATTAGTATTAGGTCTTTAATTTCCATTTGTTCATTGTTAGTATATAGGAAAGCAGTTGACTTTTGTATATTAACCTTGTATTCTACAACCTTGCTATTATTGCTTATTTTAGTATTTTTGTCGCTTCTTTTGGATTTTCATTACATAGATGATCATGTCATCTGTGAACAAGACAGTTTTATTTCTTCTGTAAAATAAAAATTCAACTGAGTAAATTTGATGACCTAATTGACTTTATTCAGTGATTCATGAATCAGGCAGCATCCCATCTAGCAAATAAAAGAAGTATGTATTTATGTATTTATTTAGAGTATGCACACAAGTGGGGAAAGAGCTGAGGGGGAGAGGGAGGGAGAGATTCTTAAGCAGGCTTCGTGCCCAGCACAGAGCCTAGTGTGGGGCTAGATCTCATAACTGACCGTGAGATCATGACCTGAGCTGAAATCTAGAGTTGGAGGCTCAACTGACTGAGCCACCCAGGTGACCCAAGGAAAGGCTTTTAAAGGCAGAAAGGAGGTAGGACAAGGAAGTCATAAACAAAAGAAAGGATTATTTCAGGCAAGGTCACCTTTTTTAGGGAGGTAAATGGAGTCTATTGGGTGAATTACCTCACTAGTGCTGACTAGGAAATTCCAGACTGACTGGTTAAGATCACATTCTTAAAGAAGGTTGAACTTGCAGTTAGGTTAGGTATTAAGTCTTGGTCTGTGACAGGGGTTTAGCTCAAGTAAATCCATTTGGGGCCTGTTGTCTTCTTTTTAACAATTCCTTCCCAATCTGTATACATTTTATTTCCGTATCTTACTGCATTAGCTGGGACTTCCAGTACAGTGTTGAAAAGCAGTGGTGAGAGATGACACCCTTGCCTTGTTCTTCATCTAAATGGAAACTTTATAGTTTCACACCATTAAACATGTTAGCAATAGGGTTTTTTTAATAGATATTCTTTGTCAAGTTGAAGTTCCCCTCTGCCCTAATTTACTATAAAAGTTTTATGATGACTGGATGTTAGATTTTGTCAGATGCTTTCTCTGTCTGTTGACATGAACTTATGACTTTGCTTTTTGGTCTGTAGCCTGTTGATGTGATAGATTACATTAACTGATTTTTTAATGTTGACCCAGATAAATCCTATTTGGTTGTGGCATATAATTCTTTTTATATATTGTTGGGTTCTATTTGCCAATATTTTGTTAAAGATTTTGCATCTATGTTCATAAGAGGTATTGGTCTGTAGTTTTCTTATATCTGTCTGATTTTAGAATTAGTGTAATGCTGGCCTCATAGATTTTTCTTGTGTGAGTTTTGACAGATTATGTCTTTTATAGAATTGGTCCATTTCATCCAGGTTATCAAATTTATAGTTATGGAACACAATATTCCTTTATTTTTTTTAATGTCCATGAGATCTGTAGTGATGTCCCATTTTTAATTTCTGATATTAGTGATTTGTGTGTGTGTGTGTGTGTTTCTTACTGAATTTATTGATCTCAAATAATCAGCTTTTGGTTTTATTGATTTTCTCAATTGATTTCCTGTTTTCAATTTCATTGATTTCTGCTCTTATTTTTACTATGTTTTTTTTCTTCTGTTTACTTTGGACTTCATCTTCTCTTCCTTTTCTAGTTTCCTATGTTGGAAGCTTAGGTGATTGATTTTGGGTGTTTCTTCTTTTCTAATATATGCGTTTAATATTTAATGCTATAAATTTCCATCTAAGCATTGCTCTTACGGCCTCATACAAAGTTTTAAGTTGTGTTTTCATTTTCATTTAGTTCAAGTATTTTTAAATGTCTCTGGAGATTTATTCTCTGACCCATGTATTCAGAAATATATTGTTTAATAACCAAGTATTTGGGGATTTTCCATCTATATTATTGTATTTTGTTGTATTCCATTGTGGTCCTGAGAGCAGACATTGTATGATTTCTATTCTTTTAGATTTGTAAAGATGTGTTTCATGTCCCAGAATGGTCTAGGTGAGTATTCCATGTGAGCTTGGGAAGAATGTATATTCTTCTATTATTGGATGAGGTAGTTTATAGATGCCCATTATATCCAATTGCTGAATATAACTATGTCATTTGTGACTTTTCGGTCTATTTCTACTAGAAAGGTGTCAAAGTCTCCAATTATAATAGTGGATTAATTTATTTCTCCTTGCACTTCTATCAGTTTTAGCCTCCCATAGTTTGACATTCTGTTGTTAGATGTGTACACATTAAAGATTATTATGTCTTTTTGGAGGTTTAACCCCTTTCTCATTATGTAATGCCCCGCTTTATTCCTGATAACTTTTCTTGCTCTGAAGTCTGCTCTGTTTGAAATTAATACTCCCACTTTTTTTTTTTTTTTAAGATTTTATTTCTTAAGTAATCTCTCCATCCAACGTGGGGCTCAAATTTACAACCCCAAGATCAAGAGTCACAGACTCTACCTATCGAGTCAGCCAGGTGCCCCTATTTCTTTTGATTAGTTGTTAGCATGGTATATTTTTCTCCATCCGTTTACTTTTACTGTGTATGTGTCTTTATATTTAGAGTTTCTTGTAGACAATATAGTTGGGTCTTGTTTTTTGATCCACTCTGTCTTTTAATTGGTGTATTTGGACTGTTGAAGTTCAAAGTGATTATTGATATAATTGGATTAATGTCTAGCATATTTGTTATTGTTTTCTACTTGTTGCCCTTATTCTTTGTTCCCATTTTTGTCTTCCACTCTTTCTCTGCCTTTTGTGGTTTTAATTGAGCATGTTGTATGATTCCATTTTCTTTCCTTTCTTAACATGTCCATTACATTTCTCTTTTTACTTTTTTTAGTGCTTGCCCCAGAGTTTGCAATATACATTTACAACTAGTCCAAGTTCACTTTCAGATAACACTGTGCTGCTTCATGAGTAATGTGAGTACCTTATCATAACAAAATAATCTTAATTCCTCTCTGTCATCTCTGTATCACTGGTGTCATTTATTTCACTTATATAAGCATGCATATGTATGTATATGTGTATGTGCATATATATACTGTATATGTACGCATACATGATTGAGTTGCTTTGAATAAACTATTATCAGGTATATCAATTAAGAATAAGAAAAGTAAAAATTTTTATTTTACCTTCACTTATTCCTTCTTTGATGCTCTTTCTTTCTTAACGGAGATCCAAGTTTCTGACTTATATTATTTTCCTTCTCTCTAATAAGCCTCTTTTAACATTGCTTCCAACGCAAGTCTACTAACAGCACATTTCCTCAGTTTTTGCTTGTCTGAGATTTTTTGCTTGTCCTTCATTTTTGAGGGGTAATTTTACATGTATAGAACTCTACATTGGTGGGTTTTGTTCTCACAACATTTTTAATATTTTAGTCCACTCTGTTCTTGCTTGCATGGTTTCTGAGGTGAATTTCAATATAATTCTTATCTTTGTTCCTCTACAGGTAAGATGTTTCTAACTCTGGCTTGCCTTAAGATTTTTTCTTTGATTTTTATTTTTGTAGTTTGAAAATGATATTCTTAGATGTAGGGTGGGGTTTTTTTGTGGGGGGTGGGGGGACATTTATTTTGCTAGATGTTCTCTGAACTTCCTGAATCTGTGTTTGGTGTCTGACATTAATTTGAAGAAGCTCTTAGACATTATTGTTTTAAATATTTCTTCTGTTCCTTTCTCTTTTTCTTTTCCTTTTTATATTCTAATTTTGTATATTTATGCTTTTTGTAGTTGTTCCACAGTCCTTGGATATCCCGTTCTTTTTTTCCTGTCTTTGTTGTCTTTGCTTTTCAGTTTTGGATGTTTCTATTGAGATATCCTCAAGCTCAGAGATTCTTTCCTTACCCATGTCTAGTCTAATGGAAGCCCATCAAAGTATTCTTCATTTCCGTTACAGATCTTTTTGATCTCATGGTTCCTTCTTATTATTTCTGTCGCTTTGCTTACGTTGTTCTTACGTGCTATCTCCTTTATCTACGAGAGTCCTTAGCTTATTTTTAAAAAAATTTTTTTTAAGTTGTTATTTATTTATTTTTGAGAGAGAGAAAGAGAGAGAGGGACAGAGAGAGAGTCACAAGCAGGCTCCATGTTGCCAGCACAGAGCCAGACGTGGGGCTCGAACCCACAAACTGTGAGATCATGACCTGAACTGAAACCAAGAGTTGGACGCTTTGACCAACTGAGCCACCCAGGCGCCCCCCTGAGTCCTTAGCTTATTAATCATAATTGCTTTAAATTCTCAGTGTGGTAATTTCAACGTCTGTAATGTCTGGTTCTGATGCTTGCTCCATCTTTTCAAATTATGTTTTTGCCTTTTGGTATGCCTTGTGATTTTTTCTTGATAGCTGGACATGGTGCACTGGGTGAAAGGAACTGCTGTAAAGAGGCCTTAGGGGAAAGGTGAGGGATTTTTTATAGTCCTATGATTAGGTCAGTCTTTTTACTGAGCCTGTGGCTCACTGTAAACTTCACAAATGTTTCTCAGTTTTTTCTTCCCCCATTAGGTGGGATGAGATGGCTAGAGTGGGCTGGAGTTGGGTATTTCTCTGCCCATAGGTTGTTTAGGCTCTGATTAACTAGTTTCTCTTGGGGACAAAGCAGAGTGCCCTGATGTATTTCAAGATAGTTCTTTTTCCTCCTCCTCCTCCTGTCAGAAGCATGAGGGGATTTTTCTTTGGTATTTATTGAGAGTACCTGGTTAGTCTCCTGGAGGTAAATCTCACAAAATTGCAGGGGTCTTCCTATGAGGGAGTCCTCCTGGAGTTTTAAACTCTGTGTTGGCCACACTGAGCCTCCAGCAATTCATCAATTATAGTTCAGGTTTGCCTACCTCAGTGTTCGTCCCCTGCACAATTCCCAGCCTGGTAAGCTGTGATTCCCCATATTCTTCTGTGTGTCTCTGCAGTCTTGGGGGCAGTAGTTTGCCCTGTGCCATCACCTCTCTACTTACAGATCCTCGAATAGTTGTGGATTTTTCAGTTTGTTCAGCGTTTTACTGGTTTGGGTAGAGTGGTGACTTTCAAGCTCCTTACATGCAGAACCAGAAACTGAAAGGCTCTCTGAAGTTTTATCTCTCAGTTTTGTCCACCCTGAGCCTCCAGCAGTTAGAAAGCTCCAGTTCATTTCCCTAACTAGGCACTGGTTCCTGGGGAGGTTACTGCTCATGAGTTTCTCCTCTATTAAGCTGTGAGATATTCTACCTCTATTAAGGTAGAATAAAGTAGCTGCTGCACATTTTATTTCCTGTGTTGCCTGTTGGTCACTCCTGTCTTGGGGGCAACGGCTTGCTCTGTGACCTCAGTTCTCTTACAGATCTAAGCAGAGTCACAGATTTCTCCATTTGGTCAGCTTTTTTACTTGTTGTTAGGGTGGAGTGGCAATTTCCAGGCTTCTTACTGGTCTCCCAGAAACCAGAAGTTAAAATGACATCAAGCTGAGGCTTTACAAGGATCTGTATCATTTTGTTTTTAGTTACTTTATCCATGGGCATTATTCCTCAAACTGGGACATTAGTCATATAGTTACAATTTCTGTATCTTAGATGTGAAAGATTCTCAATCTGCTTCTGATCATTCCTAATTACTGATACTCACCATCATGTGAGGTCAAAATATAGTTCTATAATTCCTTTGAAATGTCTGTGTGGAATAGAAACTGAGGCTCCTGTTCCGTGGAGCAATACTTGTAGGTATCACCAGTTCGTGTACTTTGTCTTGGTTTTCCTTGAGAAGGAGTATGGCCTAGGAGTGTTTATTACTGTCTGATTACATGGCCTTAGATGAATCATTTTCCCGAATATCCTTCAGTTTATTTATAAAGTCTAGTTTCTAAGGCAATCATTAATAGTGTCAGCCCATTTACAATGAGTTGGTGAAGATTAATTAAATAAGTTAATTTCTATACTTTTTAAGCCCTTCAGAGATTAATTTTCAATATGCAGTAAAGCATATAAAGCACGATGCTAGATGCTAAGTATACAAAAGTTAAATAAAATACAGGTCCTACTTTTGAGCTCAGAGCTGGTTGAGAGGATATAAATGTCAGTAACCATGTGTAGCATGTTACATGCTATGAGATAGGTGTGTTCAGAGATACAAGGAGGGGGTGATTAATTGGGGTGCAATTAGAAATATAAATTCAATTAGGAATGCACATCTTAATTGTAATTAGCAGTTAGCTTTTCAGAGTTAAACTGGATTATAATTTTTTATTACTGTTTATATTGACATTAGAATTACAAGATAGGGTTTTTTTATTTTCTTTTTTTACCTGCCAGAGAGTGGTGAGTTAACAGGATTGGAAATCACAAAATGAATTTGTGGCCCCAACTCTGCCTTGTGTTTTGGGGGGAATTCATTTAACTTCTTTGAACTTCAGTTTTATCAATTAGAAAATAGAAAGATTAGCTCTCTATCTCACAGAAATAATGATATGAAAGTGTTTTGTGAAAATGTTACATTTTTACAAATGTCAAGTTTTCAGATATGTCTTTAAGAGCGTGTGTTTTTTTCCTCTTCCTGAGTCTGATGATTCCTTTGCGTTTTGACTCTGACTTTTAATTGCCCTGCAGTGCACGTAGGGCACAGATTCGTTGGCATATTACGATTCTCCCTGACTCATCCCTTGTTCCCTCCCTCCTCTTTCTCACTGTCTTTCATTTCCTGGGATTGTGTTGCTACATTAGAAAGAAGTAAGTCTGTCTCCTGAAAAGGGCAGTACAAATCCACTGTGGTAAGGCTTCACTTTTATTTTCTCCTATGTCATGTACTAAACTAAATACTTATGAAAGATTTCATTTTAAATTACATAAGAAATTATTGGTGAAAATGTCATCTGATGTCTACCATAATATTTAATATTTAAGTAGTTTGAATAAAATTTATTTTTGTCTTTTTTCTCTTTGACTTAAAGCTTCTTGTTTCTATTTTAAGAATAGAAAGCCACAAAAAGGTTTTTGTTTTTAATCAGGGATATTTGAAGACTGTCTTTTGGGAACTTTTAGGTAAGAATTTGTTAGAACAGAGTTTTTATACTGTGGGAGGTGACACAGTTTGTGATCTAAAATCAATAAGTGGATTTTGCAACTGAAATGATTTTAGTGTAATGAGGATAAGTACTGTTTCATGAAATCTGTATGTTTTATATGTGCGTGTGAGCATTTACTGCATTGTGCTCCAAAATATATTTTTTGTGGGTCTTGGTCATCATATTACGTGGAAAATTACTTCTCTGGAATTTCTTTCACATTTTCCATTTTCTTATTTTAGATTTGTAGTGATCTAAGAGGCTTTTAATATCCTGTTTGAATGTTAGAAGAGCAATTATCTGTTTTTATTTTTTAAGGGGAGTACTTGAGAAATAGATATTACATGATGACTGAGAAGTAATGATAAAGGTTTGTTGGTATTTCTTAGGGGAGGTGAGTCCCTAGATGAGTTTACGAGAGAATGGAGTTCTGCCGAAGCATCTTCAGATGGGAAAGTTAAGTCTGTAAGGAGTTCAGTTTATCAGCAGCTATGACTCTCAGGGTAAAATACTGCTTGAAGTGACAGAATAATTTGTAACTGATGTGAACCAAAGGTGGGGGCTGCGGGGGGGAAGGAAGCAAAATGTAGTCAATACAGGTAGAATAAAGTAGCTGCTGCACATTTTAAAAATGGTTCTTTGAATGATCTGCAAGCTGTTTTTACTTTGTTCCTATCACCAAAACCAAAGTTACATTTATATTTCATTTTATATTTATTTAAAAATATTCCCCCTTGTCTCCATATTTCAGGTTCTTCTCTCTTTCCCTTTTTATTTGAACAGTTTATTTGCTTGGGTTTTATTTGAAGGGTTTTGTGTACTGCTTGAAGAAAATTCCAAGAATAACCTTTTCTATTTGCTTCTTGCTGTAAACTTGCTGTATGGTAACCAGGGGACTTCAGCCTAAGAGTTGGGGTTAAGTAGTTAAGTAATTTATAAAAGCATGGTCCCTAGAGGTAAACTGCCTGAGCTTAAATTTAGTTCCATGACTTTGAATGGATTACTTATCCTCCTCAGTTGATTCAGTTTTCTCATCTGTTAAATGGAAATAATAATAAGGCTTACCTCACAGAGTTGTGAGGTTTAAATAGATTAATATAAATAAAATCTTCAGAAGGGCAGATGATAAGAGTCACATAAGGGCTACCTATTGTTATTGACATCTTTGCAGGCTAAGTTCTCTTTGCAGGCTAAGAGGCCTTGGGGCAAGTTACTTAATCTTTCTGGGCTTTATCTATTTTTTTTTTTTTTAAAGATACAATTCTCTGATTCTTTGTGCATATTTAAACTCTGATAGTTGATCCAAATTAGTTTTGTTTTTGAGCACTTGAAGTTACTCCTTTTTGTTTTTTTAATCAATGGAACTAAAAAATATTTCCAACAATATAAATATTTTGTGCTAAAAATGATTTTAGATTGTTGGAATGGCTCTAATATTACCTGTAGATGTTAGTCTCTCCAATGCAGTAAATTTTATGTAAAGTATTATCCAGAGAAGTCTTTTATCTTTCAGTGAAAGCCTACTCTTCACTAATAACAGGAGTTGTTAAGAGAGAGGCCTCTATTTTTATATTTTTGCTTTATATGAATTGACCCCAGGAGTAAAAGTGTCAGTGTCAGTCTTTCATTAATGCTTCTCACATAAGAGCACAAAATTTTTGGTGAATCTTCATTAAAATGTCATGTTCCAAGTACAGAAATAAGTTATAAGATAGGGAAGGCCATAACAGCAAGGAACAAAACAATTAAGTCTGAATTGACTTCTGAGCAATATATTATTCCAAAGTTGTAATTTGACAGAATTATTGATCAAGGGAACAAAGAGTGTTCTAACTCTTTTGTTAGCTTTAAGCTGTTAAAAATAAAGCAAAATGTTTACAGTAAATTCTATTTCAGTTTGTTAACTTTTCCCTTATTTCTTCATGATGGAAGTTTTGAAATTTCCATTTCATTTGTTTTGGCTTACAGCCCTAAAGAAAAAGTAGCAAAGGTCTTTCTGAGGATTAAAATTTTTACCTTCTGTATTATGGTTCTTTTGTTTTTGCTTTTTTAATCAGTTCTTGCTATGAGAGTTTCTGTTTTTAGAAGTACAGATAAGTTAACTTGTTGAGAATTCTTATCAATGAGCACTTAAGACCGCTCTGACCTTTGAATAACCCTTCTGTTTGAAGAGCTTTGTAATTGTAGGCTGCTCTGTGAATCCAGCTGTACTGTACGTCTTTTGAAGCGGCACAAAAACAGATTACAGAATTTGTAGAGTGTGAACAGAATGAGAGCAGATGTGATTCTAAGACTAAGAATAAACAACGTGAGAAATTACATTCCTTATCTTCTAAATAATTCAGTTGGGAGGTAGGGGTGGTTAGAAGCAATTTTTTTTGAGGTTTTTAGATGAAAATTTGAAAATGTCCTTGGAAAGTGAACAAGAATATATTGTTTTTTGTTTTTTTAACGTTTATTTATTTCTGAGACAGGGAGAGACAGAGCATGAATGGGGGAGGGTCAGAGAGAAAGGGAGACACAGAATCCGAAACAGGCTCCAGGCTCTGAGCTGTCAGCACAGAGCCCGACGTGGGGCTCGAACTTACAGACCGCAAGATCATGACCTGAGCCAAAGTCGGATGCTTAACCGACTGAGCCACCCAGGCGCCCCAAGAATATATTGTTTTAGGTTGCTTGTAGTGGAATAACTGATGTTCTTTGACTATTTTCTGTAACTTTGAAATGCAATTTCTTTGAGAAAACGGTAGTTTTACTTGCTTCTTGGGGTGGCACACTGTGATTGGTTCATTTAGTGGCATAATTCTGTTAACTTTCTTTTCCAGTTTTTTCCTCTTCACTTAACAAAAAGAGTCCAGTTTAGTGTTTGTTTTTTTTTTTTAAGTTTTATTTATTTACTTTGAGAGAGAGAACGAGTGCAAGCCGGGAGGGCAGAGAGAGAGAGAATCCCAAGAAGCTGGCTCCTTGCTGTCAGCTCAGAGCCTGATGTGGGGCTCAAACTCAACAAACCGTGAGATCGTGACCTGAGCTGAAATCAAGAGTCGGATGCTTCACTGACTGAGCCACCCAGGCGTTCCAAGTACCCAGTTTTTAAATGTTGAGTTTCAATAGTGAAGAAAAAAAGATTTAATCTTAAGCAATGCCTCATTACCCTTCTTTTTAGCTACTTTGCAAGGCTTTGAAGGTTGAGGATTATAAAGCTGCTGAACCATACTTAGTTTCTCATTTGGAGATTTTGAGAAAGCAAATAAATAAACAAGTGTACTAAAGTCAATAGGGATAATTATGAACTTTGTGTTACTTTATACTATTACTACTCTTCTTTACTACCTTTTTCCCCTCCTTATAAACTTATTCTTTATATGAGCCTTTATTTCTGGTTTTCTTAAATGGAACTCCTTGAAGAGATGATTTAATAAACAGATAAACTTTTGAGTATATAAATTCTGTGGTAGGGCACCTGGGTGGCTCATTCGGTTAAGTGTCTAACTTTTGGTTTCAGCTCAGCTCAGGTCATGATCTCATGGTTCGTGGGATCAAGCCCTGTGTTGGGCTCTCTACCCTGACAGCTCAAAGCCTGCTTGGGATTCTATCTCTCCCTCTCTCTGCTCCTCCCACTTGCTCACACACTCTCTCTCAAATAAACATTTAAAAAATATATATATTTAATAAAAGAAAATTATATGGCAAAGAGAAATCCCTTTGTAATAAGTGTTAGAGGATTTGCATGACTAATTAGAATTGTGTTCTGGCAAAGAGATAGGTAAATACAGCTTTATTTTATTTTATTTTATTTTATTTTATTTTATTTTAATTTTATTTTTTTCTAGTAATCTCTACACCCAACGTAGGGCTCAAATCCAGCTCTGTTGTTCTCTCTTCTTTCTCTCTCTTTTTTTAAGATTTTATTTTTAAGGGTCACCTGGGTGGCTCATTTAAGCATCTGACTTTGGCTCAGGTCATGATCTCACAGTTCTTGAGTTCCAGCCCTGCCTTGGACTCTCTGTTGTCAGCACAGAGCCTGCTTCAGATCCTCTGTCCCTGTCTCTCTGCCCCTCCCTGCTCCTGCTTGCTCTCTCCCTCTCAAAAATAAATAAACATTAAAAAAAAATTGGGGGACTCCTGGGGGGCTCAATCGATTAAATGTCTGACTCTTGATTTTGGCTCAGGTTATGATCTCACAGTTTGTGAGTTCAAGCCCTGCTTCAGGCTCTGTGCTGACAGTACGGAGCCTGCTTGGGATTCTCTCTCTCCCCCTCACTCTCTGCCCCTCCCCCACCTCTCTTTCTGTCTCTCTCTCAAATAAATAAAACTTAAAAAAAAAAAGATTTTATTTTTAAGTAATCTCTACACCCAGTGTGGGTCTCAAATTTACAACCTTGGGATTAAGAGTTGCATGCTCCACCAACTGAACCAGCCAGATACCCCTGTTATTCTCTGTCTTCTAAGAAGCTTTCCATGAATCCCCAAATAAGTTTCTCTTCTTCTGTGTTTGTCTCCTTCACTAGGTTTTAAACTCTATTTTAAACTCTTTGGGGACAGAGATTATAATGTTTTGTCACTACCATTTATATAGCACAATTCCCAACAATGAGAAGCAAACTACTTTCAAGAATAGGAGAAATCAAGTATGACTCCCAAGTTTTTGGTTTAGCTGACTGGTGAAATGTTTTTTTATTTTTCATCTCTAAATTGGATTGCAGCATCAAAGAGACAGGAGGCTTTGGTGAAAAATAATGATTGCTTATATTAGAGTGATAGCAGAAAATGTTGAGAGGAAGGGAAAAATATATCTTGATATGTTAGGATACATTAAGAATAAATGTTTTGAGATATAGTTAGCACTTTATGATTAGATTAAATAGAGGGAGAGGAAGATGATGAGGTAGATGGTAGCCAAAATAAAGTTACTAACAATGGGATAAGATAGAGAAACAATGTAGAAGTGTTATTTGTAGTTTGTATTCTTCAGTAGGACAAGTAGTATCTCCTGGCAATCAGTAATTAATGACTTCTGCTGTTGGTGGGTATACAGTGTTTATGTGATGCATTTGGTTGCAAAGGGACTCTGTTATCATTCATTATTGATAAAGTCCCAGAACTGTTGAGTGGTTTTATATTACCATTGTACTGATGAAAATCTGAGAATTCAAAAGAGGTGAAATCCTATAAGATTATAGTTATGAAGGTCTCATTTAGATGCATTTTAAGCCTGGGAAAGGAATCCATATGAAGAACAGTACTAATGGCAGATCTTATTAAAAATAAAAAATAAGATTATTAACTAGCATAGACTACTGGTTACTTTAGTACTTTACCTCCTCTGTTTTCTTTAGTCTCAACCTTTTTTACAAGCATCCTTGCCCCCAATTAGTTATATTATTTTATTATTTTTTAAAAGTTTATTTATCTATTTTGAGAGAGAGAGAGAGAGAGAGCAGGAAAGGGGCAGAGAGAAAGAGAATCCCAAGCAGGCTCTGCACAGTCAGCTTGGAGTCCAGCGCAGGGCTCAGACTCAGACTGTGAGATCATAACCTGAGCCAAAACCAAAAGTCTGATGCTTAACCCACTGAACGACCTAGGCACCCTTGTGTTTTGTTTTGTTGAAGAGTAAAAGATAAAAGTCTTAACAGTTCAATAATAAAAAGACAATAGAATTTTAAAGTGGGAAAAAGAAATAGACATTGTTCCAGAGAAGATAAACAAATGGACAATAAGCAAATGAAAAGATGTTTAGTATCATTGGTCATTAGTGAGATGCAAATAAAGACCCAAATGAGATACCACCTCACATTCCTTAGGATGGCACTGATAAAAAAAAAAAAAAAAAAATGAAATGGTCAATAACAAGTGTTAGGATGTGGAGAAATTAGAACCCTTCTACATTGCTGGGGGGAATATAAAATGGTACAGTTGCTTTGAGAAATAGTTTGGCAGTTCCTCAGTAAATTAAACAGAATTACATGACCCAGCAGTTTCACTTGTAGCTATGTACTGAAAAGAATTGAAAATAGGTGGTCAAACAAAAACTTATATGTGGATATTCACAATCACCAAAGGGTGGAAATGTCAACCAACTGATGAATGTCAACCAACAACTGATGTCAACCAATTGATAAAACCCAAATGTTAACCAACTGATGAATTAATAAACAAAATGTGGTATATCCATTTAATGAACTACTGCAAAGCCACAGAAAGAAAGTGCTGATATACACTACAACATGGACGAACCTTGAAAACATGTGAAGTGACAGAACCTAAACATGAAAGGTCACGTATTGTATGATTCCATTTATATGTACTTCCCAGAATAGGCATATCTAGAGGCAGAGAATGATTAGTGGTTGCCAGGGGAAGGAGGAGGGGAGAATTGGGAGTGATTGTCAAAAGCTTTCTCTTTGAGATGGTGGAAATGTTCAGGAATTAAATAAAGTGGGGTGATGTTTGCACACATTGTGAATATACTAAGCACCGCTGAATTGCACACCTAAAAATGGTGAATGTTAGGTTATGTAATTTTATGAATGTGTTTCTCATGTATTAATAACTAAAAAAAGAATAAAAGATTTAAAAAAAAACACACCAGTTTCTAATGGTGTTCTAATATGCCCTGCCCTTTGTTTTAGGGACATGTACAAAAGATATTCAGGAGATCCTCTTCATCTGACTCAAATTATTTCACAGCTCATGTTGAGATTGTTGAATGTCCACTAATCTCAAGTTTCTAGGAAGCAGCAGACCACAATTTATATGTAACAGTCTTTTAAAAAAATGGAGATAGATTTATTATTTTCAAATAGATTAAAAAAATTTTTTATACAAAGTCATGATCATTGTAAAAAATTTATAGAATACACACTTTTCTTATAGTTCTGTCCCACAGAAATAAGCTGTATATTGGTTTGATGTATACTATTATAATTAAAAAAATAATTTTTTTTAATGTTTATTTATTTTTGAGAGAGCGCAAACAGGAAAAGGGCAGAGAGAGAGACACAGATCCGAAGCAGGCTCCATGTTCTGAGCTGTCAGCACAAAGTCTGACGCAGAGTTCAAACTCATGAACTGCAAGATCATGACCTGAGCCAAAATCAGACGCTTAACCAACTGAGCCACCCAGGCACCCTTATACTATTGTAATTTTCTAAAGAGAGATTTTTACTTTCCAGTTTTGTGATACCTCTATTTAGGAGAGATGAGGAAGGAGGAAAAAGTGTGTTAATAACCTTTTTGTACCCAAGGAAGGGTATTGTTTCAAATTGCTTTTAGTTTTAAAATTTTTTCAGTCTATGTGACTTTCTCCCACCACCACACCAAAAACAGTAGCAAAAAAACAATGACAACAAAAACAATAATAATGAAAAAACAGCATAATTTATTGATTGCTTACTATGTACAAGGTTCTGTGCTAAGCACGATAAATACTATATCTAAGTTTTGTTATAAAACTTACCAAGGCATTCATATTCCATTTATGAATAAATTGAAGTTTAAATGGTTAAGCAAAGGGGCGCCTGGGTGGCTTAGTTAAGCGTCCAACTTTGGCTCAGGTCCTGATCTCCCGGTTCATGGATTTGAGCCCTGCATGGGCCTCTGTGCTGACAGCTCCGAGCCTGGAATCTGCTTCAGATTCTGTGTCTTCCTCGCTCTCTGCCCCTACCGCCCCCCCCCCCCCGCCCGCCACCAAAATAAATAAACATTAAAATTTTTTTTTTAATGGTTAAGCAAGCAAGGCCTTCAGATATACACATCTGGTATGTGTGGAGCTGGGGTTCAAACCAGTTCTTTTTTCCTACAAATACTGTATTTTTAATTACTCCACTGTTGTATCTCTCTGCGTATGTTCGTTCACAGACTATCCCTGATGACCTCTAGGGCTTCCTAAGGAGATTGAAACAAGGGTTGAGGTGGAACGTGGGGCAGTTAGAATCTTGATATTATGATCATGTTATTTGTTTAGTTGCTTTTCTGGTTTCTTTTTATGTAGGGCTAATAGAGGGACTACTGGTTTATATTAGAGCCTTAATGTATGCAGAAAGCTTTCAGTTTTTAAAAAAATTTTTTTTTAATGTTTTTTAATTTATTTTTGAGACAGAGACAGAGCATGAGCAGGGGAGGGGCAGAGAGAGGAGGAGACACAGAATCTGAAGCCGACTCCAGGCTCTGAGCTGTCAGCACAGAGCCTGACGTGGGGCTTAAACTCACAGAGTGTGAGATCATGACCAGAGCTGAAGTTGGACGCTCAACCTACTGAGCCACCCAGGTGCCCCCCGAGAGCTTTCAGTTTTGATTGAAGAATAAAATTATTCTACTTCCTATGAATAGCAGCTATAATCACAAAATAAAACAGGAATTAATTTGCTTTACATACTCTATTCAAACTCTCTGCAGCATTTATGAGTGTCACCCAGACTTTTTGTGAAGCTTTCTTTAGGTCTTTATGAACATTACCCTCCATTAGTTCTCTCTTCCTCTAGGTTCCGCTATCATCCTGTGCATATACCTGTCTTAAAGCTTTCTGTATCATACTGAAATTATTCATATGTCAGTTTTCACATCTAGACGGTGAATTTTTTTTTAATAAATTTTTTATTTTAAGTAGGCTCCATGCTCTGTTGAATTCAACGACCCTGAGATCAAGAGACGGGTGCTCTACCAACTGAGCCAGCCAGGCGCCCCTGACATTATTTATTTTTATTGCTTTTGTGTCAAGACTCTTGCTAAAGAGAGAAGCAAGAGTCTTACATTTCTGGTGTTCCTCTGGCCACTGCTCTCAAGTCATTTTAAAGTGGAGCTGTGATTGTCCTTGTGTAGCTAAAACACTTCATTGACCATTTCCTGTTGAATAAAGTCCATATTTCTTAGTTCTCTGTCAGGTTTTCCAGGGTCCCTTTCCTAATGGAAATTTCTATTCTTCATGTACACTGTACACTACTCCCACTGGGTTACATACTGTTACCCTTTTTTATTATTTATTTATTTATTTTTATTTTTAAAAATTTATTTATTTTTGGGGCGCCTGGGTGGCGCTTGAGCGTCTGACTTCGGCTCAGGTCATGATCTCGCGGTTTGTGAGTTCGGGCCCCGCGTTGGGCTGTGTGCTGACAGCTTGGAGCCTGCAGCCTGCTTTGAATTCTGTATCTTCCTCTCTCTCTGCCCCTCCCCTGCTCATGCTCTGTCTCTCTCTGTATCTCAAAAGTAAATAAATGTTAAAAAAATTTTTTTAATTTATTTTTTAATTTCTATCCAAGTTAGTTAGCAAATAGTGGAACAATGATTTCAGGAGTAGATTCCTTAATGCCCCTTACCCATTTAGCCCATCCCCACCTTCCACAAGCCCTCCAGCAACTCTGTTTGTTCTCCATATTTAAGAGTCTCTTATGTTTTGTCCCCCTCCCTGTTTTTATATTATTTTTGCTTCCTTTCCCTTATATTCATCTGTTTTGTATCTTAAGGTCCTTATATGAGTGAAGTCATATGATACTTTTCTTTCTCTGACTAATTTCGCTTAGCATAATACCCTCTAGTTCCATCCATGTGGTTACAAATGGCAAGATTTCATTCCTTTTGATTGCTGAGTAATACTCCATTGTATATATACACATCTTCTTTATCCATTCATCCATCAATGGACATTTGGGCTCTTTCCATACTTTGGCTATTGTTGAAGTGCTGCAATAAACATGGGGGTACATGTGCCCTTTCAAAACAGCATACCTGTATCCCTTGGATAAATACCTAGTAGTGCAATTGCTGGGTTTTAGGGTAGTTCTATTTTTAATATTTTGAGGAACCTCCATACAGTTTTCCAGAGTGGCTGCACCAGTTTGCATTCCCACCAGCAGGGCAAAAGAGATCCTCTTTCTCCACATCCTCGCCAACATCTGTTGTTGCCTGAGTTGTTAATGTTAGCCATTCTGACAGGTGTGAAGTGGTATCTCACTCTGGTTTTGATTTGTATTTCCCTGATGATGAGTGACGTTGAACATCTTTTCATGTGTCAGTTGGCCTTCTGGATGTCTTCTTTGGAGAAGTGTCTATTCAAGCCTTTTGCCCATTTCTTCACTGGATTATTTGTGTTTTGGGTGTTGAGTTTGATAAGGTCTTTATAGATTTTGGATACTAACCCTTTATCTGATATGTCATTTGCAAATATCTTCTCCCATTCCGTTGATTGCCCTTTAGTTTTGCTGATTGTTTCCTTTGCTGTGCAGACTAGAGGTTTTTATTTTGATGAGGTCCCGATAGTTCATTTTTGATTGGGTTTCCCTTGCCTCTGGAGACGTGTTGAGTAAGAAATTGCTGCAGCCAAGGTCCCAAAGAGGTTTTTGCCTGCTTTCTCCTCAAGGATTTTGATGGCTTCCTGTCTTATTACATTTAGGTCTTTCATCCATTTTGAGTTTATTTTTGTGTATTGTGTAAGAAAGTGGTCCAGGTTCACTTTTCTGCATGTTGCTGTCCAGTTTTCCCAGTACTTGCTGAAGAGACTGTTTTTATTCCATTGGATATTCTTTCCTACTGTCAGAAATTAGTTGGCCATACATTTGTGGGTTAATTTCTGGGTTCTGTATTCTATTCCATTGATCTGAGTGTCTGTTTTTGTGACATCCTCTTTTTTATATTTATACACTTTTGCGGGTATTGTGTCTTGCCCATGGTTTTCACCATAGACTCTGACCCATTCTCCTGATAGTCACTGTAAATGCTGGTTTCTCCACAAAGCTCTCAGGCATCTCCCTGACTGCTGCAGCCTCCACCAGAAGAAGTTGCCATCTCTCCAGCTGAACTCTTACTAGCACTTGGACTGCCGGATAGCATTGCCTTACTAAGTGATAAATTCCTTGAGAGCAAGTTTCTTGCCTTTGTTTTCTCTGCTATTTTGCATTAATTATTGCATTGTATATATATACACATCGAATTGAATATAAAAATCACATTTTGGTTTTTTAGTTTCAAGGAAGTTGGTCAGAGGACTATCTTGTTAAAAATTCTTCCTCTGAGGACACTTGTTGGGATGAGCACTGGGTGTTGTATGTAAGCGAATTTAACAATATATTATATTCATAAAAAAATGAATAAAAGAAAAAAATTCTTCCTCTTTATTGGTCTACAGGTAAATGCATTCAATCCAGAAATTACATAGCTGTAAACAATGTGTTTATTCCTAGAACTTCAGTTTGGGAAAGAATTTTTATCCAGATTTATATTTATTTTAAATATATTTACCATTCTTTGTATTGACTCTCTTCCTTCTCTTCTAGGGCACTGTCTTTAACCTTGAATCAGAGGAGGAGGAATACCCTGGAATCGCTGCAGAAGATAGCAATGACATTTATATCCTGCCCAGTGACAACTCTGGACAAGTCAGTCCTCCAGAGTCTCCTACTGTGACCACTTCTTGGCAGTCAGAGAGCTTACCTGTTTCACTCTCAGCCAGTCAGAGTTGGCACACAGAAAGCCTACCAGTGTCCCTAGGTCCTGAGTCCTGGCAACAGATTGCAATGGATCCTGAAGAAGTCAAAAGCTTAGATAGCAATGGGGCTGGAGAGAAGAGCGAGAACAATTCTTCTAATTCTGACATTGTGCATGTGGAAAAAGAAGAAATACCTGAAGGTGTGGAAGAGGCTGCTGTGGCATCTGTAGTCTTGCCAACCAAGGAGCTGCAGGAGGCATTCCCTGAAGCACCTGCTCCCTTGCTTCCGCATATCACTGCTACTTCCGTGCTGGAGGTGAGGGAACCTGACACAGAAGCGATTGCAGTTGAGAAAGTCAGCCCTGCTACATCGTTGTTTGTGGAACTTGATGAAGAAGAGAACTTGATGAAGACAAAAGCAGCAGCAGTTGAATCTGTTGAACTAGAAGAGGAAGTGATCCCTGCACTGGAACCCACAGAAACACTGCTGAGTGAAAAGGAGATGCATGTAAAGAGAGAGAGTCTTCAAGAAGGGCCCTCCCCTGCTGCAGAAGAGAAGGCCTTCCCCCTGTCTGAGGGCAAGTCTATACTGCTGTTTGGAGGGGCCGCCGCTGTTGCCATCCTGGCAGTGGCAGTTGGGGTAGCACTGGCTCTGAGAAAGAAATAGCAGATCTTTCAGAAGAGAAAGAAGACAAAAAATATGTAAAGTCTTAGCTGTACTGACTGAATTGGATCCACCAACAACTGATTGGACATTTGTGGAACACTCTGGGATAATGGGGGACTTCTGCTCAACAAGGCATAAATCGATCCACATAGTAGGGCTTGAGGTAGAGGGCATTCACGTTTGTCTGTTAAGTTCCAAGGGCCGTGGCTCATGCTCAATTCAGAATCTCTTGAGTAAAGTACTCCCTCTAGAACAGGGTTTCTCAACCTTGCCATCAATGACATCATGATTAATCCTATGTTGTAGGGGGCTGTCCTGTGCACTGTAGGATGTTTAGCAACATCTCTGGCCTCTACCCACTAAATATCAGTAGCACCGTTCCCCCAGTTGTGACAACCAAAAATGTCTCCCAACATTGCCAAATGTCCCCTGGGGGCAAAATTGTTCCCGTTGAGAGCCACAGCTTTAGAGGGAGAGGGTTAATTTAAGAGAATCTGCGATAGAAATTCCTAGGCCAACAGGGCTTAGCTGTGGGCTCCTCAGCTACTGATTTGTTCCTGCCCTTGGAAGTTCATCTTTCCTGACCAACATGCTGTGTTTTGCAGCCATTCCTTTGTGGATCTTCTTTTTTCCCCCACCTTCTTAGTCCTGTAGCGTGAGGGTGCTCTTCCCTTATGTCTCTGCTGCCTCTCAGGTACTGCACTGTTCCTCTTCACCCCCACGTTCTTTGTTAAAATCCCACGGGAGAGCACTTGCTCTGTGCCCACTAAGTCCCTGATGCTTCCTACAGCTCCACCTTGTAAAGATGTTACCTTTAGTAATCTTTAAAAAAAATAAATATAACAGAGACCTAGGGCTCCCTGCCTGTGAATGCAAAGGCAAGTAACTGGCTAAAGAGGGACATTTGTCTCATTTAGAAGCAGAAGGATGACTTAGATGGCCTGTCAAAGTCTCTTCTGGCCCTTTTGTGTATGGCCACCCTATGGAGCTTATGGTTACTCGCTAGCAGCATCTCTGTTGCTGGATGGTCACTGTCTAGAACCTGCATTAGTGTGTTTTCCCTTTATCTGGCCTAGTCTTCTTACTGGTCAGCCAGCTTCTCTGTGGTCTTTTGCCATGTGATAAGGATGTTAATACTTGGGCTTACAGACCAACTGAATCATAACTCTTATTAAATACAGAAGGTCTCCTAAATACCATTGAAATAAAAAGTAGTAAAAGAGAAGCTTGACTTTCTTGAGGCTACCCTCGAGATTTTAGTTTGGCTTTCAGAGTTCAAGAATTAGACTTCTTCCCTGAACTCTTTACAGTCCAAATGCCAGAGTGATAAACAAAATGATTCTAATCAGTATGTGCTAGTTGAGAATCAGTGTAATTTTCTTTCATCTGGCTGATCCCATCCCTAAAGCAGGGGGGGGTGGAACCATGTCTTTTCATGCCTGAGGATCACAGTGTCACTATGCAAGACACACATGCTTGATACAGGTCATCTCAGATTTATCTTAGTAAATGTAACAAATTACTTTTTAGATCCTGAAATTTGTAATAAAATTACTTTACTATCCTGATCACCAAAACTTGACGTTTTAAATGTGCTTTCTTTTTTAAATTTATTTTTTAAAATTAAATCTTCTCCCTAAAGCAATACTATTTAAAAGCTGGTCAAGGAAAGGTCTGAAGTGTGTTTGTCTATTCAGCTTTATCATGCACTGTATCTGTATGTTCTGAGTTGTAGCGTCTTAGGGAGTGATATTTTTAAGGGTTTTGGTGCACCTTGATTAGTGTAGCTAGAGAAGAGGTGGGAGGATGGGAATTAATGTAGTAAAGATGGTTTTCACTCCTTGGACTCTGACAGTTGGCTCCGACATTGGGGTTTCTCTGTATTCTAGTTCCTACTTTTGTGTTTGCATAGGATAAGAGCACACTGGTGAGTTATCCTGATTTTTTTTTTTCTCTTTTATAATAAAATATTTTCCTTCCAGTGTTGACACTTTTAAACTCCGGAGCCCAAACCCATTAGCTGAACACATTTAAGCACTAATAGAAACCGGGTTTACTTCTGAGCTACTACAAGGAGATCTGTGGCTTAGGATATTTGGGTCTGTGTTCTCCACTAAAGGAAAGACTGAGACATGTGATAGGATGCTGCCACGTGCTGGTTTATTTTCCTATCTGTTGAACATTAACCCAAAGTGATTTGGCCAATTGCCTCTTGCTGGGTAATGGTTAATACTCTTTTCCATTGGCTTTCTCTAGGTTGAATCATTGATAGTTCTGAATAATAGAGTGTGTCAGGGTGCCTGTTGCTTCTTCACTTCCTTATCCTCTGCCTCTGGCACTGGAGGGGAAATACCCTAATGAGGACTGCTGCTTACAGCAGTTCCTGTTTTTTGCTTATTAAAAAAAATTATTTCTCAGCCTCCCACCTCCCTCGTTTTTGGTGGGGCTGGTAGTCAGAGGCCATTTCTTCTCCCCCATGCCTCCCCAACTTACATTACATCTAAATCTAAGGTAAAAAGGCAGATTAGGGATAAATCTCACTTGCTTATGGAACTCAAATGTGGAATTGAGTATCACCATTTATCATTCCTCATTCTTTAAACTATTGAGCAAAAGTTTGTATTAGTAAGTTTTCTAGATTTCTTCTTAATTGCTTTATAGACTGTAATGATTTCTGAAAACTTGGTAAAAAACCAATGAAGGTTTCTTGAGAAAAATACCAGAATTAAAGAATGCCACTTTATCGTCTTTGTATTAAAATAATAATTCTGAGCCAATAGAAATCAGTGTCTACAGTGTGCCTTACAGGGACTCTTGTATCATCATTGCCCTCTAGAAAGCTTTCTAGAAAATGAAAAGCAACTGTTGACCATCTGGTTCACACGTTCACCACACAAAGGCATCCTTGATACCTCCTCTCACCTATGTTTCTGTACCATCTCTTATATCAAAATGCAGCTACTTGACTGGGTCTGTCCTGGGGGAATAAACAATGAACCCAGGAATGTGGTTTTTTGGAAGTACAGCTACCATTAATTTCTTGTGGAAATCAATTTCCCCAGCCTTCATGCTAATTCCCTCTAATAATACAAAAGTAATGCCTGCTCTTTGCCTTTTTCTCTAAAAGGCATGATGTGGACAAATGTCATACCCACAGAATCTTAAAATTATTTTGAGAGGTCTTATAGAAATAAAAGGTACTACAGGTAAAATTTGAGTTGGTGATCATATTTCATAGAGGGCCTGTAGACTATTTGATTACCTTTACAGAAACAGATTCTGGCCTCTGAACTGATTTCCTCACAAATCCCCTTGTCTGCAGTTTTGTTTTCTGCGGTTCAGTTACCGGCAGTCAGCCGTGGCCCAGAAGCAGATGATCCTTACTCCCATATCCTGAGGTCAGTAGTAGCCTAATGGTTCATCACAGTGCCTGCATCGCTCACCTCACTCATCTCATAGCGTAGGCATTTTGTCATCTCATGTCCTCATGAGGGTATTAGTATAATAAGATAGTTTGAGAGGAAGACCACATTCACAGAACTCATCACAGTATATTATCTTAATTCTATTTTCTTGTTAATGTCTACTATGCCTAATTTATAAACTAACTTTACCATAGATATGTATGTGTGGGGGGAAAAAAATACATAGGGCTCAGTATTCTCCGTGGTTTCAGGCATCCACTGGGGAGGATGAGGGGGCGCTACTGTATCTCATTTAAAGCCTCAGCAACACCATGCCAGAAAAATGTAGCTTCTCTGGAGGAACGAGATCTGCCATTAGTGACAACCCATTACAGCATTCGTCACTGAGGAGGTTCAACTGTGAGATGGGTTTCAGTTTAGGGTGCATATTTTTCTGTATTAGAGTATCCTTTTCCTTAAAAAGTGTGGGTCATTATAATTTTAACAATAGTTGAACATTTACAATTTGCCAGAGATTGTTCTTGTGCACCATCATGTACCTTATTCCACCTTCACAGTTGCAATGGCTATTCATAGTCCTCATCCCCAGCTTACGCTGTGAAGAGACCTACTTGGAGTTTAATGACTTTTCAAAAGCCACCTAGCATGGGAGAGGAAAAGGTGACTGGATTTTTCTGACTCCAAGTCTAGTGCTTTTCTCGGTTTTTACCATGTTTATGACACTGCCAAGCAGGATTGGTAGGCTCTCTACAAATGGTTGTGCCAATCATGGACTGCACAAGGGCAACCAGGCGCACCAGACTGTGCCCTGGAAGAAAGGGAGTTTTTTTTCTTGATTTGTACAACGGTTCCATCTGGCCTAATCTAAAATTTGAGCATGTTCTACAGAAATAGGAGTGAAGGTTATGTCCAGAGTTATTCCGAACTTGTAGGATTTTCTCTTCGTGAATGTGATGCCTTGTGGCTAAAGAATGTGCAGTTATTGTTGGTATGGATCTTTATCTTTTTTAGTGTGTCACATAAGTACTTCTGCTTATAAACAAGAGTAAGGCAGTCTGACCCAGGAATCATCACCAAATGACTTGAAGACAGCGCCTTGATGCTTTCTCTTCCCTTTCCTCTATTTTTCCCCCCTGCCTATGCCATGGGTTGTGAAGTGGGATGAGATGAAGTGGATACCGCCAGTCATTGGCCTCTCAACATTCGAGAGGTGACTGACTTGAGAGCTGGCAAGGTACAGCCACAGACACATCTTGCTCAGAAGCTGACACTAGATAACTTTCCAGTGAAACATCTCAGTTCCACAGTACACTGGGGCCTTGGCTGTAGGATACCTGTTTCTTAAAATTTAGTCACTATTTCTTAGTTACCTCATACATAGAACTCCATAGAGAGTAGAAACGGTCATGAAACTAAAATATGAAGACATCCTGGTCTTCCCTTTATTTACATAAGACTAGCCTGTGGCTGGCCATGTTCCTGTGAATTTAAACCATCAGGGCCCTCCCGATGTTTATGTTTACACTGCAGTAGCTCTAGCCAGGCAGCTGCTTCATCGTAAGCTCAGGTAGGAGATGTTCTCAGGGATATTTGCAAGGCCTTGTAATAAGTTAAAAAGTAGCAGCTGGTTTAAGGTGATCTTTGCCCCCTTCTCAAACTTCTAAGGGGAAATTTTATAGTGATCTTGCTCAGTGAGTGTTTTTTTGCACCACCAGAAGAAATTGGTTAATCAGTATATTGTTATGAACAAAAGTTTTGACATTTTACTACTGTTTGTTCCAGGAATAAAAGGAAGTTGAAATACAATCTTCCCTGTTACGGAGTCTGGAATAACTTGGTTCCTGATTTTTAGCAAGACAATTGTATTACATAGGTTGGTCCTTGGCCAGCACCAAAGGAAAAGATAGAATCTGTGTATTTTTCCAGCTATCTTAGGCTTTCATTTCTCTTTTCCTTTACATTAAAAGTGCCTCTCTCTACCTCATTCCTTGACTGAGTTCAATTTATTATTGGTTCTAATGCTCTCATCTCCTCAAAATTACTGGAATTAAATGGTAATTTTGGTAACACAGGCATTTTACTTAAGTGCATGTATTTACTTTCTCTGTATGAATTTCCATTAGCTCTCCTAACAACTCTGATTTGCTCACCTTATTTGTGGTTTATTCTGGCTCCTCCTTTTTCCCTCCTGTTATCTGCCTTTTGGCCAATCTACTCTTCATCAGGGGAAAAGAACAAAATTCAAATCTATGAATTGTGCTGTTAGAAGCAGTGTGTTGGGGAGAATACATTGGAGGTTGAAATAAAGTGAGATCTGAAGATAATTGATGGACGACTCTTTGTATTCACATGGTAATCTTATGCCTTGGACTTCAGAGGGATCATTTCAGATAATCTTGGGGTCTTGACAGGTACACACTTATTTGCTTTGCCTTCAGGTTCTGAAAACATGATCTTAACATTCAAAGGACACTCCATATTCAGGTTCCCAGTCAGCAGTGAAATTGTTGGAAAATAAAAGGCTCTGGTGCTATGACCCTTTAAGGTAGCCCTGAGCATCTCAGCAGTTAGTGCTGGATCCTAAGTGGTGAGATCAGGAATGATTTGACCTTCAGACTATACCAGATAATCCACCTGACTTTCAGATATGCCAAGCAGCTTCTGGAGAAGAAAGCTTTTCACTTTTTATTCATTTAAGAATCCAGCCTTGTTAAGCTGCTAGAGGTGAGGCAAGAATTTTTTTTTTTTTAATGTATTTACTTATTTTAAGAGAGACAATGTGAGTGGGGGGAGAGGGGGAAGACCACAGAGAGGGGGAGAATCCCAAGGGGCTCCAGACAGCACAGAGCCCAATGCGGGGCTCGAACTCACAAAACTGTGAGTTCGATCATGACCTGAGCTGAGATCAAGAGTTGGACATTTAAGCGACTGAGCCACCCAGGTGCCCCAGAAAACTTTCTATATTTAACCAAGGAATTTCCATTGCTTAATTCAAATATTTAAAACAACAGGATGAAACACATTCTCTAAATTAAAAAAAAACTTTGTTATATCCATGATGAGTAAAATCCACCAACTTCCAGGATATGTGTCAGTCATTCTGGCTGGGATGTGCTCAAGACTGGGAACATTCGTTTTTGATACAGTGGACTCTTTTCATAATGCTGGTTTGGGGACAAGAAGGTGATAATTTTGCCTCATGGCTGGGAAAGTCTAACTTGGTCTGAAAAAATTTACACCAACACGTGTGTATAAGTTGTATGAAAATGGTGGCCTACTGTATCAATTTAAGCAAAACTGGCAGATAAAGATGTGAAAAGTTGTAAGTATTATAAGAGATAGTCTGGAATTATCTGTCGTTTTTAGAGCTCTTTTTTTCTTCCATTAGAGTTGACTTCGTATTTAAATTGTTCCTTTCAGAAGAAAGTGTCCCTCCACCCCTAGTGAGAATCTGATTGAACTGATACACGTATGGATGAGTGGGTATGTATGTATATGTGTGATTCAACCTGTTTCCACTGTGATATGAATCCTTCAAAAAAAAAAAAAGTCCACTCCAAAACATAACAGCATTACCGGTTTATTTCCAAATGGTGGCCTTCTTACTGCACGGCTTTTAGTACTTGCAACATACTGCAGATAGCAGATTGAGGCCCAGCCCTAGTGTGGTATGTATTTAATGCTGAACAATGCAGTCATATTTCTTTTCTGATTAAACTCTCAAGGAACAGAAAAGTGTTTTTGGTAACAAGAAAGTATTTCTTAGTACCTATTACTCTTGTTCATATCCTTTCCCAGAGTGTTCTATTCATAGTAACAACGGTATTACTGGTAAGCCTAACATTAATGTGTGTGATATGGACCCAGCATCCACCACTGTACCTTTAAACAGAATCCTAGGAAATGCTTATCGCTGGGAACAACAGACCAGTATTGCACTGTTTCTAAATGTAAGCTCTCCCTGGTTTATTTTGGCACTACCTAAGTGACTTACTTTTGTTATTACTTGCATTCTGACTGTGTCTCTAAGAAAGGGAACCACCTCAACTGTTGAATTTTTAAAAGTCTAACTATTGTTTTATCTTTATGGCTAGAAACCTGTTTTCTTCAGATGTCGCTTCTTGGGCAAGGGTAAGCTGAGGGATATGGGAGGAAAATGAAAATGTAAGATTATTAACAGACATTCCCCCATGGGCTGTATGTAGTAGCTTCTGGTACTATATCAGCTTAAAATTTTTATCAGAGCCTTGACTTCTTGGAAAGAAAAGGTACATTTGGTTACCTGATTTTGGAAGCTGTGGTTGACGTGGGCCCTTAAATGATCTCCACACCTTTCAATTGCCTGTGGTCCTTCTTAACTCAAAAGGAAATCGAGTTGAAAAAAATCATGTTTTGAGGCCTGATTTTCCCATTGCTTGAGTACAGAACTTTAGTCCAGAACCTCTTGTACTGTTTGGTTTTTAAATGGGAAGACTGTTAACTTCCTTAGTATCAGGGTGTGCCCTACATTGAGAGGGATTTTTCATTTGTGAGGGGTAAGTTCATCTGTCTCCAGACCTTACTCTCCTCATATTGCCTGCTGTCAGACCACACCCCAAGGTTGCACTTTAATAAACAGTATTTTTTTTTCAAACAAAAAAACATGGGTTTTTTTTTTCTTAAACAAAAAAACCTTTTTTTCTGCCTTACAATCTGTTCTTAAATTTAATTTTCAAGTGAAGACCCGTACAGCTGAAATAAGATAAAGGCACAGTGTGTAGTGGATTTGGAAGATGGTATGAAACTCATTCAAATCTGTGCAAGTTGACATTTTCATTCAAGTATGTTAAGGTAAAGTTTCTAAATGAATCACTTGCTTAAAACATCATCTTTAAAATAGTAAGAAATAAATAGCTATTACTTCGTGCCTATCTTCTCTAAGAACTTTGTTTACACAGCCATGGCTCCATCTCCACTGGAGGCAGGTGTACTGTTGTCACCATATCAAGTTTTAACCAGTTGTACTTTTGCAGAGTTGTCCACTCAGTCCATCTCCTGCAGCAAGAAAGGAAAATAGACAGAATTAGCCAGTCTGATTCACTAACCAGGATTTAGTACTTAAGGACTCTGGTGCCACAATCAATAGATGTGAAGCCGGGGTTGTGCAAAACATACTCTCTGGAGCCCTGTCATCCTTAGATCGCTGCATCCTCCTTTTTGCTACATGGGAGCAATTGCAAAGACATAGGCTTTCAAGGTGCCAAGATCTGGATATTCACATCTATTGAATCACTTCTGGTGCTAAGAAGCATCTTGGTCCAAGGAATGAAGACTGTTTCAGCCCTTCAGTATTCGGGAGGCTGTTAATACAGATAGCTGTTGACATCTTGCCCACTTACTGTCCAGCTAGATGGTTGTTGGTGAAAGCTGTTACGAACTTTCTCAGGCTTACCTTCTCCCAACAATTCAGCTTCGAGATTTGTATTCATTCTCCTGTTTTAAAATGCTGCCATAAATGAAGACCATGGCACACAGAGAAAGGCATCAGGGGTTAGATGCCTGAGTAATGCCTCTGACACACAAAATCCCAAACAGTCACTAAACTTACAGATAAGATACAACCACTTAATTTCCAGTTAAAGTGAAGCAACAGACTTTACTACCTGTCTGGCCCTTCTTCCTAGGCAGCATCATGAAGAATTGTGACTTTTAATATCTTAGTTTTAATATCTTGGACAGGTTTTCTGGGCAAGATTTTAGATAGTTTTTCCCCCTTTTTGACTACCCATTTTGGCATCTCTCCCCAACATCCTTTTTGGTAAACATGTTTTTAAATGTAAATTATACTTATGCTTGTGATGAGGTGGAGGTGAAGGCAGATGAAGCCCAGCTGGGGACACTCCCGCCACATTCTCTCATGCTCTACCCGTAACCTACACCGTATGACTTGGATCCTAGCAAGAGTAGAGTGTGCAGTGTGCTCTGATAGCAGGGTGTCTAAAAAATAAAGTTGATGAAGCTCAAAGGGGTGCTCATCACCACCTTCTACAACACAACTTTCTCACAGAAGCAAAGCCACACCTTCTACCTGAGTAGCAAGGTCCCTTTCGTGTGGTCTGGTCACCAGAAGCAGGGGAGAAAGGATGAAAGAAGCCCAGCAGCAGAGAGCTCTGCTGTGTTTCCAGACCTTAGAAGGAGCAGGCAGAGACCAAGAGGATTCAGCGAAATGCCAAGGAGCTGACATCACTGGTTCTTACATTTCTGACTAAGTTCCTCACATACGTGAGTAAGTTCTGGTTAATAAAGTTCACTGTTGTGCGAAAGACATCACGGAGCAAGGACGGTGTGTGATCGGCCACCTTTTTGGCCAATACCATGGCCAACAGGAGCACGGTCTTCTCCCTCTCCATGTCCTTCGGGTAAGTCTGTAGGACCTGCTCCAGCGCAGCAGCAAGGTGCTTCCTTCTGTCCTGCAGGTAGACACAGGGTCACGTGAAACTTCATTCACTAATATTCTGCCCTCGGAAAGGAGAACAGTCCACCAATGTTAAGTAGGAAGAAGCATGCTTTCATTTTGAGGGAAGAACTTATTAAACAGCTGAGGAGGCTGGAGGAGAGTGAGAAACAATTTAATTTGGAGAGGCAATGGAAAGGGTAGGCTAAGCTCAGTCCCCATAGCTGGACACACATTCATCAAATACATCTTGAGTGTGTGTGTTCACATTAGACAAATGAGTCATTCCCTGCCTCTAAGGCACTTAAAATAAAGAATTAATTAAATACCCAAGACGTCTTAGACCTATCTTACCAGTGCAGACCTAGCTACCGGAAGGGGATGAAGGGGGCTAAACATGACATTCTCACTACATGGCAGCGGCACACCACAGACCACCAGACTCTTAAGGACCTTCAAGCTCATCAACTCACATGCAAAATTAAGTCAACATTATGGGAGAGGACCCGAGGCAGAACAATACCACGGCTATGACAGCTGCTGATCCAGAGGGGACAAACCTTCCTGGAGGCAGGAGGCTGCCCTGGAGGACAGACACACTTCTGGGTAGTGAGGGGTGTTTGCATTTGCAGCTCCAGTCAAAAGGATGGAATCTTTCCCCTCCTCCAAACTCATGTAGCCATAGATTTGACAGCCTTGGGGCATCTCTCCCACTAAGTTTCTTCAGGAAGGCTAGAGGAGCTAGTTTATAGCACCCGCAAGGGACAGAAGCTCTATACTGATTTTAACCATGAAGTTAAGAGTAGCGGGCTAAATAAAATGTCACTCTTGTCCCATGTGGTAAATGACCTGATGTTCTCACTCACATTTTTATTCAACTCTCTAAAACTGAGGAAAGAATAAGTTAGTCCTGGAAGAGTCATATACATTTTGTTAATCTTTTTTGGAAGGTTTTATATCAAACTCTTAACTCTGACTTAAGGTTCAGGTTTCCTAAATACCAAGTAAGTTAATTCTTCTGAAAGACAGTTAACCATGCTATGATTCTATTTCCAATTGTTTTGTAGGCACTGAATTACCTCACTGGACACTGGTTTGTCTGATAAGAGACAAAGGACAGACCTTGGTGTTTTAATTAACAACTGGAAACTAAAAGGCAGTCTGTGGACTGAGAGAAGAGGTTTTCAAATGACATATCTGATAAAGAGTTAGTACCCAAAATCTATAGAGAACTTCTATAACTCGAAAAAACAAACAATCCAATTAAAAAATGGGCAGAAGACATGAACAGACATTTCTCTAAGACACAGTGGCCAACAGACACATGAAAAGATGCTCAACATCACTCATCATCAGGGAAATGCAAATCAAAACCATAATGAGATACCATCTCACACCTGTGAGAATGGCTAAACTCAACAACAAAAAACACAACTGGTGTTGAAGAGAACGTGGAGAAAAAAGGAACCTCATGCACTGTTGGTAGGAATGCAAACTGGAGCAGCCTCTGTAGAAAACAGTATGGAGATTCCTCAAAAAGTTAAAAATAGAACTACCCTACCATCTACTAATCACACTACTGGGTATTTAGCCAAATAATACAAAAACACTAATTGAAGGGATATCTGCACCCCTATGTTTACTGCAGCATTATTTACAATAGCCAAACTATGGAAGCAGCCCAAGTGTCCATGGATAGATGAATAGATAAAGAAAATGTGGTGTATACACAATGGAACATTACTCAGCTGTAAAAAAGAATGAAATCTTGCCTTTTGCAACAACATGGATAGATCTAGAGAGCATAATCCTAAGCTAAATAAGCTAGTCAGAGAAAGACAAATACCATGTGATTTCACTCATATATGGAATTTAAAAAACAAAACAAAGGAACAAAGGGGGAAAAAGAAGAGACAAACCAAAAAACAGACTCTTAACATAGAGAACACACTGATGGTTACCAGAGATGGAAGTGGATTGGGGGGATAAGTAAAATAGGTGAAGAGGCTTACGAGTACACTTTATCGTGCTGAAAACTGAGTAACACATAGAACTGTTAAATCACTATATTGTACACCTGAAAATAATATAACCCTGTATGTTAACTACATTGGAATTAAAAAAAAAAAAAAAACAAAAAACACACACACACACCTGACAACTGAAAAAGTTCTCACACTTCCTGACTAACCGAGAAAGGGCACTGGTGAATATTCTCACTTACTTCTTCTGACAGGTTCACATTCATAAACTGCATTGCCAGGTTATTCACCACTCTTGGGTGGATGCTGTGATCCATCCTATCCCCGATTTGGGCGAGCTGCCTGGCGATATCTTGGATGATTTCCTCTTGACTCTCAGAATCTGAATGTTCAGGCAGGGACACAGAGACACAGCAGATTCAAAAAATGGTCCTGTTTGACCCCTCCTCCCAACCCATCCCATACCAGAAAAAGAAAGGGATTCTGCTTTGGAACAAAGCTAGTTCCTGCTTCCACAGCTCACCATGGTGGGCTTGCTGACGGCACATGCTCCATTCTACTAGAGCTGCTATGTGAGGACCTGGGTGCAGTCAGGGGAGCAGGGATGGAGTGCTGGGGCCAGGAAAGGATCTAAATGAGCAGAAGACTGGAGAAGTGGGCCTCACCCTGCAAAGAGTCAACATTTGTCCACAAAAAGGACAGTGATGCAAGGGCATCCATGACTTGCAAGGCATCATGACTCTGAGCAGCCATGGCATGAATCTGATGGCAAGCTTCACGGCTGCCAGTTCTAGACCCCATCATATAACAGGTGTCAGCCTAAGAAGGTATTAGGGCAGAGGCTCTGCTGTTATACTGAGTTAGAGCCCCGCGTCTGCCACCAGAGAACACAGCTCCTTCTCTCTCTTCCTTTAGGTCTACTCAAACGCCACTCTGTCCGAGATTATTAACACTGCCACTTGCACTGCCATCTGCCCTCTCCCTCGCCCTCCCTTTTCCTTCCTCAGCACTCACTACCACCATATATTTTACCTGTCCGTGTTCTTTGTCTGACTCCCTTGCCAGAAGGTAAGTTTCCTAACAGCTCCAATTTTTAAATCTGTTTTGTTTACTGCCAAATATGCAGCACTGAAAACAATGCAAGGCACACGGTAGGGCTCAACAGACAACTACACAAATTAATGAATGTGTAAATGAATGGATCCTGTACCTAGCTCCTAGTAAGTAATCAATAAATGCCAGCTATTGTTATTTCTCCCATTAAATCTTATATTCTGTGTTTGCACCTTCCCTCCGGGTTCTTATTTACCCAGGACAGAAATCTCAATCTCCCCAGTCCTTGCAGGCATCCTCAAGCAATTGTCAAATCTTATCTCATAGCACAGATACAACCGTCTGTCCCACCATTACCACTGCCACCACCTGGGTGTGGATTCTCCATCAGCTCTCATCTGTAGCCTCTTAGCCCTTCTCACTGCCCTCCAGGCCCTTCTCCACTCTCCACAATATACTTTGGCAAGCAAGGCACTGAGAGGGTGAAGTGTCCTGGTGTGCCCCTGGAGACAGTTCCTCCTTAAATTTTGTGCCTTCAACATTTCACCTGCCCTAGACTGCCTACTGTGGTCTTGACTGTGATCCTTGGATCTCTGTGATCTCTGTGATCTCTACTCATTCATGTGCTCACACCTTGCTCAAGTGACAAGCTATAACCTAGCTTCCAAACACCTTGGACCATAACTTCCACTATTCCCTCCAAACACTCTAGTCAAACAACTATTCACAGTACCTTTTACAGACCCCAATTTTTTCATCTTCAAGTGTCTGCTTAAGCTGTTGCCATTCCCTCTTCCCAGTTTCCAAAGAGCCAAAATGTACCCCTTCCTCCATAGCCCAGCTCAACTGCAGTTATAGCTGTGAAGTCTTTCCTGATCCCTTGTGGAGGACCCATGCTATCCGTAGCTCCCACTATACTGACTCTGCCTCGCTGATTCCTCTGTGCTTTTCCACTTTATTGCGGCAACTTCAGGAGCCATGGCGGATTCAATCAGTGTCCAGCTGAGTAAATGAATTCACCAATGAAACTGTGGTGTACAGAGCCTCTAGTTTGCCTTTTGCTTCCAAATCTCATCAGGTACTTAATCTACATGCTAGTTTTCCACCAGCAGTGAAGTTAAGTGTACCTTTGCAAATGCCATTTGAGTTAAGCCAGGCTTTGCAGTCTAAGGGCAAGGAATGGTGCAGAAGAGCAAAAGACAGCCCAGGGGACAGCCTCTGGTTACAGTTACTCCGGCCATAGCTTCTGACAGCAAAGCCATTCCTGCCCTTCACCCCCTCCTAAGCCTTCCCCAAAGGGGGCCAGTTGCCCTTATTCAAATTTAGAGCTACCCAGGAGATACAGTAGCTGGATTCTAAAGCACAGAAGTCTTTGGCACATCCTGGCTAGTGGGGGAACTCTGCCATATCCCCCATCCACTCAATTTAACATAGAGCTGGAGGTCCAAAAGCTGGATCAGCTGTTGGTCTCCCCCATGGCCACAAGAGGGCAGTGCAATCTAATATGCCAGGAGATATCTGGGCAGCAGGAGGCAGGATTTCAGTCCTTTGGCTAGGTTGTGAGGACTGGGTCCAAGACCTCAGAGTCCCTTTGGCAGTGATTCTAACCAGGGCATATACCCCAGAAACACCTGAGAGTCTTCCACCCTAGAACATGTTGGTTCAGACAGCTGCAGTCACGCCCAAAGACTATGCATTTTGAAAATGTTCCTCATGGAATTCCAATGTGCACACTACTGAGAACCACTGTTCCAGGCCCAAATCTGGGAGTGGCTGATCCTTATCTTGCTTCCCAGCCCTGCTCCCTCAGCCTTAGAGTTCAGAATGGCCTCCCTCTGTGGAGGCCTCACCAGTGACAAAGAAGAGTAAAAAGTGAGGTTGGAAGGGCAGCACAGGGATGTGGGTGAGGAAAAGTGAAGAAGGTCTCAAAACCATGATATACTGGGAGGCAGCAGCAGAGGATGATGGAGCCCAGCTTAAGGAAACAGGCCTGGCCCGAGACCTGGTTGGACTGTGTCCAGTAGTTGCCTGACTTGGGGTTTGTAATTGACCCTTTTTTGGGCCTCAGTTTCCTCACTGGGAAATTAGGTTCAGAATACTTCAATGCCCTAGTTATGTTGTAGATAATCATGCCGTAATACATATGAAAGTGAAAGTGTGAGGTACTATACAGATTCAAAGAATCATTATAAAGAAACTGAGTGGATTTCAACTGATTGGAAACTAGAGAGTCTTGCTCCACTGGAGTCATGAGGTACAAACCAAACAACCATATGACACAAACATATGCAGTGGACTGAAACCACGTAGGTGGACACTGAGTCCAAAGGTTCCTTCCAGGACTTAAGTTCCATAAAAGTTAGTGGAGAGAGCAAAGCCCAGATTTGGGGCAGAGGAGGCTATGCCAGGTACCTGTCTCCTCGCTATCCAGGAAGCGGCTGCACCGGTTGCCATCTGTCTGGAGCCCATCATCGTGGTCCTCCTGCAGGTAAGCTGGTGGCACAGGCAGTTCACGGCCCAATACTTCTAACTCTTTATGGAAATTATAGTTGGAGCAGTTTTGGAGGAAGCCAAACACCAGCAAGTTTGTGATGCGCTCATCCTGGAGGCTTGAACCATTGCTGACCTAAGATGAAAAGGGAGTCAAATCAAGGAGACCTGTGGGAAGCTAGTCCAGGACCAGAGGCCCTTCCTACAGCTGAGCTTGGTAAAAGGGCTCGGAGGGTAGCTGAGCCTGAAACAGCCTCACTGGCCCAAGATATCTGAATAACCCTGTGCATACAAGAGGACTCAGTGGGCAGAGGCCAAATCTGCAGAGCCTGCTTTAATCAACACCACCTGTAGATTCCAAAGAGGAAGCTCCAATTCTGCAGAAGGTGGTTCATCTACCATATGCTTGACATCCTGAAAACATTGAGCTGGGGTGAGCTTACTTTCGGAGGAGGAAGGTCCAAAGGCTGCTTTAGGTAAGTCAGCCAATATCATCACCTAGATATCATCCTTATACATCTACATGCTTATGCTAACTCTCATGTGTCTTTTACCAACTTCAGCCCACCTTACCAGCTACCCATCCAGCAGTTAGAAATTCTTTCACAATCTTCTTTGTGGGCCAAGATTGTATTGTGCAACCAGCAAATTTTCCATAAATACTGGGTAATAATGACCACAGATAATATTTGCCTTTGGGTAGGCTTGGTTTGCTTCATATAGGGGGATGGCTTCTGCTCTAATGTGAGAGGCTGGTGGTCTCTGCCTGCCAGCTCTCCATCCGTTAGCAACACTTGCAGGGGAGCTCTGGGGGCCAAGAGGGACATCTGTACTCTGGGAGCCAGGAGGGACATTTCTAGTGTGCCGAGTGCATCTGGGATGGTGTTCTTGGCAAACAAAGGTGAAAACTTGCAGACCTGGCAGCCAGGGGCGCTCAGAGCAATCAAAGACCTAGGATGAAAGAGGGAATCATCTGGAAGCCTGGGGATACTGAAATTTGCCCAAATAAATGTAAAACACACATACTAGACTGTAAGAGAAGGTCAACAGAAGAAGATGAAGGTGCTTGTAATATTTATTTCTGTCTTCTAAGTCCTGAATATTTTTCATTAGAAAAAAATCAGAAAACTTTTAGGACAGTTTTTAGAGGGCAAATGGCTTTAAATAAATAAAATGCACAAAATAAGGAGCTAACGTATTGTTAACCAGTTTTTACTTCTCCAGAATTATCCCTTAAAAGGGGGAAAAATCCAGGGCACTTGGGTGGCTCAGCTGGTTAAGTGTCCAACTCTTGGTTTCAGCTCAGGCCATGACCTCATGGTTCTTGAGGCTGAGCCCCACGTCAGAGCAGAACCTGCTTGAGATTCTCTCTACCCACCCCCCCGCCCCTCCCCTGCTTGCTCTTTCTCTCAAAATACATAAATAAACTTAAAAAAAAAAACAAAAACGGGGGGTGTGTGTGTATCCTTATAATTACTGTATAATGAGGCCAGGTGGCACAAGACAGCTTAGAAACTCAAGAACATCCTTCATTTCTTCCTTAAGGAGATGTCCTGCCCAGAAGAGAAGAAAGGAAGGCTGGGGCAGGGTTGTGGGTTGAATTACCACAAACTCAAACATTTAGTACAGGTGGTTAGAAAGCAGTTCTACAGACACTGTTAGATGGGCATGTCAGACCAGACTACATCACAAATCAGAAAGCAGGCTCAGGAAAGAAAAGAAAGAAAAGAAAGAAAGAAGAGAAAGAAGAGGAAAGAAAGAAAAGAAAGAAAGATAAAAGCAAGCAGGCTCAGGAGCTGACAGCATTAAAAAAAAAAAATTAATGTTTATTTATTTTTGAGAGAAAGAGAGAGAGCATGCAAGTGGGGTAGGGGCAGAGAGAGAGGGAGACACAGAATCAGAAGCAGACTCCAGGTTCCGGGCTGTCAGCACAGAGCCCAACTTGGGGCTCAAACCCTCAGACTGTGAGATCATGACCTGAGCTGAAGTCAGACGCTTAACCAACTGAGCCACCCAGGCACCCAGGAGCTGATAGTATTTAATTCCAAGGACAAATAGAGCTTGTGGCAAACTGAGTACAAAACTATGACCCTTTTTGATCTTCTAGTGATAAAAGTTGAAATGGATGTCTCAGAAGATGCAAGATTTGATAGCTGTTTATCCTTTTAAATCATAAGAAAAAGTATGTTAAGAAAAATGATCAAGACTTAGGAAACCTTGAAGGACATACTACAAAATTGATTTAAAGGAAGCAAAAATAACTCTCATGCTATAAAATCAGTTTCAGTGCAGAGAAAAAAATGGAAAGCCATCAATGTGTTTTGATAAATTGGGATAATCCAGGTGCTCAAACCTGGCAAAACCAGCACCGTACAAATAGTTAAAAAATAAATAAAAGGCAACCCCCCCAAAAACAACTCCAAAATCCAAACCAATCTCTTATTTTGTTTTTCTAAAAAAGAAAAAAAATCAAAGAACACTAAACTGTGGATGAACAGTACCATAATAGTAAAACAAACAAACAAACACAAGATATTATGCTAAGCCAGACACAAAGGAACAAATATTGTTGGATTCCACTTCTCTGAGGGACTCAGAATAGTCAGATCCACAGAGACAGAAAGTGGAGTGGGGTTTGCCAGAGATGGGGACAGGAGGATGGGAGTTAGTGTTTAATGGGAACAGTTTCAGTTGGAAAGATGAAAAGTCCTGGAGATGGATGGTGGTGATGGAGACACAACGTGAATGTGCTCAATGCTAATTAATGAATTGTGTTCTTAAAAGAGGTTAAAATGGTAAATTTTATCCTATGTATATTTTACCATAATTTTTTAAAAACTGGAAAACTGGAGCCCTTGGGTAGCTCAGTCAGTTAAGCTTGGTTTTGACTCAGGTCATGATCTCCTGGTTCGTGAGATCTCTGTGCTGTGTGTGGAGTTTACTTAAAAAAAAATAAATTAAGTAAACAAAAATATAGCAGTAGACCTGCCCTACAAGAAATACTAAAGGAAATCTTGAAAAATAACAATGAATGAATGCAACAAGAATGGTGGGCAGGTTTAAACAGCACCAAATGGAAGGGAATTCTGAACACTGAGAACAGACTTTCATCAGGACAAGAGGATCTGCAGAAATCTCCTGGTCAAGCAACCACCATCTCTGCTGAGCCCGCCATGTCTCAGTCCTTCCAGCTAGCAACCTGAAAAACCATGTGGTTTCCATCCTTTAGAAGGATATTTAACAAGCATATATTGAGAACCTTCCAGGCATCAGATGTTGCTATGCTTAGGGATTCAGAAACTGTGGGCCACTAAGTTTAACCATCAAATCCTTAGATTTTTTGCAGTTACCTCTCACAATAGCTGGTGAGAAGAGAAGGCTGATACATACAGTGTAGACACAGAAAAACCTCTGGTGCTAGGGGCCTCTACAGAATTTGGAAAAGAAAGGAAGCAAAAAGACTATAGTAAGAAAATAAATAAAGAGCTTTTGATTGGATAGGCTATGATTTTCTCTTCCAGCTAATTAAAAGGTAAGTACAGACAAGGCAGTTTAGGTACCATCCTACTGAAGCCAGGGGAATGGCCTATATGATCTTAGGGTGATCGCTTCCAAGAATTCTAGAGTTTCTAAATGGTCCTGAATCAGAAAGCTGCCTTGCCCTTCCAGTGAGTGATCAGGCACAAGGTGGAGGGAAGAGAAGAGGATAGAGAACAGGTATTTCTTTTTTTACTGTGCTACAGCAAGTTGTGAATGTGAGGCTCCTCTCTGCAGCGCTGTCAAAGAAGGGGTCAGCTAGGTGCACACTGACTGCACACACACAAGGAACAAGCTGGCCCCAGTCACCCTTGCTCCCCGTCCCAAAGCATTCCTCCAGGAGAAGTGCATGGGCTGACCTGAGAATCCATGGCACAAGCAGCCTTGCAGGGCTCTGTCTGGTTTCCGGCTTTGTAGGTGTCCCAAGTCAGCAACCTGGAAAAGGACACACATGCACACAGGGTAGTCAGCTGTTTCCTGCAGGGACACCCCTTTCCAGGACCCTCAGGAAAGAATTGAGGGAGTCATCCTGGACCCTGGCTCAAAGGCGCCCTGGCCACAGTGGCCAGGCTCACACCTCACCCATCCCAACCACACTCACTCAGGCTGCTCCTTTCTCCACAGCATGGAACCTGGGCAGCAGCCCAAGTGAGTGGACTTTGGAGTTTTCCTCACTATAGAGACTTGCCAAGGCATGGAGAGCTCCCCAAAATCAATCCTCCAACCTCAGAGCTCAGCTCTCCCGCCCCGAGCTTACTGATCAGGCAAATAGGGCAATATAGCTTATGAATTATTTTCAGGCAAATACTTACACTAGTGCACTTTTTACAAGAATAAAGTTAGCTGATAAGTATACCTAGAAGTTTTAGGGACTCTTTTATTATTACTATGACCACTGATATGACTACTACATAACCATTACTTCAGCGTGCAGCCATTCTCAGAGCATTCACGTTATCCGTTCTGTTCCACACAACTATGCTGAGAGGCAGGCAGTGTACAGTGTTGATCCAGGTGGGTGAGAAAATAAGGTTTGGGGAGTAAGAGACAGCAAGGTAGACCATTTCTCTCCAGAGGCCACATGATTTCAGTGGCATTCATCCAGAAAGAGCTCTTGTAAAATGTATATTAAAAAAAAAGAAGCCTTGAAATAAAATGTTTTCTAGCATTTGGTGGTAAAAAAAAAGGAAAGAAAGAAGAAAAAAAGAATATATTTGACAATTACACAAAAGATTAAAGGTCCTCTATGGCACATATTCCAAACTAAATAACCCATCATAAACAATTGACCAGACAAAAGGCAACTGGGAATTGAGTTCAAAAAATTATGCCCATGAAGTAGAATACATATAATGTGAGGAAAAAAAAAAAAAAAAAAAAAGGGATGAGATCTAGGTGTGCATCAGTAGAGAAAGATGTCCAAGACAGACCAAAGTTTCCAAAGAACAGTCTCAACAATATAATTCTATCTTAAAATGTACTTGCCTGCGTATGTGTGTGTTTACACACAATATTAGTTTTAACCAAATGAAATCATTTTGTAGGGTAAAAAACAGCCAAATTTGGCAATTTTATCTTGGGTCCTTAAACAGAGGAGATAAAAAACAAGAATAGACAACCAATTCCTCTTTAGGAAGCACGGGTGGGGCTCCCACATGCACATGAAAAGGCGGCTAGGACACGACCAGCATGGAGGACATGCCTTCCACACCAGGCAGCCGTGCACATTTGTGGGACACAGTTACTCTCGATCTGCCCATGCCCCTGTCTCAGGTGCTCCTACTGGCCTTAGAGATCGTGCAAAGCTAGAGGCTGCACCCTAACCCTCACACTGGGAATCTGGCAGAGCCCATGGCTGGGTATGGCTGAGTGGGAGGAAAGGGGGCCAAGAGCAAAGGACTCAGGTGTATTTGGACAGACAGGGAACCTACGGATGCTGGCTTATCCACAGGCCCTCTATAGGGAAGGAGGCAAGAGCTGGTACCATTATCAGAATTGGGACAAAGAATAAAACAGAATACGCCCCTCAGGAAAAAGGCCACAGAAGCCAAATGATGTCCACAAGCCACTGACAATGTAAAGGTGCAGTGGACTGAATGCTGGCCTCCACCTTGTTCTCTCAAGAAGTAACTTTAGAAAACTATGTGGGGGAGATAGCACTCAAGAGATAATTAACATAAACATTTAATTGATTTCCTCCAGACTTTGATACTGTGAAAATAAAAGGAAACCTCATTTAGAATGGCTGCAGCAGGCCAGCAGGGGGCGCTCTCACGCCCCATGGCTCCTCATGAATTGCAGACCCAGAAGCAACAAAGGTACCTTACAAGTCTGACACTACTTTACTATCGTTATTACCCCAGCAGGAGGAAGAAAGCTTTTCTTCTTCCCCCAGCAACAGCCCAGCCAATGAGGAGCCACCATAATTGGAGCTCCTGGTTCATCCAATTGGGCTTTTTGTTTTGTTTATTACAGCCCTCCCAGCTTCCAATTTCTTCTGAAAAAGCACGGTCCTCTCCTTTGGTCTGTGAACTTGCTATGGTTTTGCCATAGTTTGCTTGTTCTAAATTATAGTTCTCTGCTATTCCCAAATAAATCCACAGCTGCTGGTGAAATCGCTGGCAGTTCGATTTTTAAGGTTAATATTATTTAATGATCAGAAGTGGGAAATTTGAGACGACCCCAACAGCTCCACAGCTGGTAAGCAAACAGGGACCAGGTGCCCACAAAGCCAAGTGGGCTCACTGCTTTCTCAGTGACCCCAAAGTTTGAGGGTAAGTTCTCTCCTGGATTTCAGGCTCTGCTCTCTTTATGCCCAAGCTCTCCAGGCTTTATGTGGGATTCGTTTTAAGGTCTTGTCCTTTCTGAGAGTATGAACTGACTATTGCTGTTGGAATTGTGCTGGCCATCAGTCTGACTCCTTTGGAACTAGGATGTTCCTGTCAAAACTTTGCTGTTTAGGAACTCTCCTTTTTGCTCTAGAGAAAAAAACCAACCAAACAAACAAAAAAAAAACACCCAAGAAAGGGGATCCAAGTCATACAAATGCTTTGAGGATGCCCCCTTCTGGGGCCCTGGCCAGTTTTTTGTTTAAAAACTGCACTCCTTACTCATGTGCATTTCTTTTCTTTTTTTTTAATGTTTATTTATTTTTTGAGAGAGAGAGGGAGCACAAGCGGGGGAGGGGCAGAGAGGGAGACAGAATCCGAAGCAGGCTCCAGGCTCTGAGCTGTCAGTGCATAGCCCGACGTGGGGCCCAAACTCATGAACAGTGAGATCATGACCTGAGCCAAGGTCGGATGCTCAACCGACTGACCCACCAAGGCGCCCCTAAAATGCAGTATTTTAAAAAATTTGTTAATAAGCAACAAGAAATGATATTTTCAAGTGAATCAACAAATACTTTAAAATTTTGTTTTATTTTTTTAACTTTTTTTTTTTTTGGAGAGAGGGAGGGCAAAAGTAAGTGAGTAAAGAGACCAGGAGAGAGAGAGAGAATCTCAAGAGAGACAAGAGAAAGAAGGAGAAAGAGTATGGAGCCCAAAGTGGGGTTCAAGCTCACCCGACATGGAACTTAAACTCATGAACGGTGAGATCATGACCTGAGCCAAAGTCAGATGCTTAACTGACTGAGCCCCCCAAGCACCCAAAAATTTCTCAGGTTTAATTTCAAACACAGAAAATATAATAGATAAAACCCACTTAATCAAAAGCTTTTGGGGGTTCTCAATAATTCCTATGTGTAAAAGAGTCCAACAATCCAGCTTCTCTGTCATCCTCATTCAACAGAGAATAGTCCATAAAGACCAGCACCTGATGAGACAACACAGCCAAATCCTCCATCACTGCTGTCACCAATGGGAATAACTGATCTGCATGTGCAAACCAAGCCAAAACAAAACACAAAGTCAGGAGAGTGACAGAGACAGACAGAGACAGACAGAGACAGAGACAGAGGGAGGGAGGGGGAGAGAGGGAGGGGGAGAGAGAGGGAGGGGGAGAGAGAGGGAGGGGGAGAGAGAGGGAGGGAGGGAGAGAGGGAGAGAGACAGGGAGGGAGGGAGGGAAAGAGACAGGGAGAGAGACAGGGAGGGAGGGAGGGAGAGAGACAGGGAGGGAGGGAGAAGAGAGAGACAGAGACACAGTCAGTGAAGTTAAAAGCATATTCTGTTTCAGGGCACCTGGGTGGCTCAGTCGGTTGAGTACCCAACTCTTGGGCACCCGACTCTTGATTTTGGCTCAGGTCATGATCCCAGGGTTGTGGGATCAAGCCCACGTGAGGCTCCACACTGAGCATGGAGGGAGCCTGCTTGAGATTCTCTTTCTTTCTCTCTGCCCCTCCCCCCCCCAACTCATGCAGTCTCTCCCTCTCTGTCTAAATAAATAAATATTTAAAAAAAAGTTATGGGGCACCTGGGTGGCTCAGTCAGTTGAGCATCCAACTTTCGCTCAGTTTATGATCTCACGGTTCATGAGTTCAAGCCCCACATTGGGCTGGAGGCTGCAGCACAAAGTCAGCTTCAGATCCTCTGCCCTCCCCGCCCCTCCCCCACATGAGTTCTCTCAAAAACAAACGAACAAAAGTTCTGCTTAGCTACTGCCTCTGGTAGCTAAGAAAAGACCATGTGAATCCACTGGTCATGCTTTTCAGTAGATGACCTCCAAAACTGCTAATGCATAATTAAAAGAAAAAAAGTGAAACCATGACTCTCATACAAATATAAAATGATAAAATGGACACGTGTCAAAGATTTCATTTACCTCACTAATTAATTAATGAAGCAACTAGTAAGAGGATACAACCAGTTTCTAGAGAATGTGGATTTCTTTATTTTTTTTTTTTTATGTTTATTTATTTTGAGAGAGAGAGAGAAAGAGAGAGGGAGAGAGGACAAGAGGGGGAGGAGCAGAGACAGAGGGAGACACAGAATCTGAAGCTAGCTCCAGGCTCTGAGCTGTCAGCACAGAGCCAGACGTGGGGCTCAAACTCACAAGCTGTGAGATCATGACCCGAGCCGAAGTCGGACGCTCAACCGACTAAGCCACCCAGGTGCCCCGAGAATGTGGATTTCTAAAGTATCTGCCAGTTCTCACATCTACTTTTATGAATATAAAACCACTAGTCTAGAGCTGTAAGAAAAAGTCCTTCAAGTGGGGTGAAGTCCAGTTACTTGGGGTGTACAGGGTCCAGGCATAGCCAGAAAGATGGCCCTGACAGCCCTGGGTGGCTCAGAGCCAGACTTGTTCCTCTCCAGAGTTCCCGACAGGACCTCGACAGCTTCCCTAAGGAGGATGTTGTCACCCTCACCCAGAACACATTTCTGTAAAAGGCACACTTTCACTCCCTTGGCCCAACTGGATTCCTCCTTGGGAAAGGAGGAAGCTGGCGTTTAGGATACTGGTCCCTCTGCCTCTGTGCCTAGGCTGAGTCTAAGCTCCCAGCCCCTCATTCTCACCCACAGACACTCAGGAAAATTCCTCAGAAATTCTAGTGCTCTGACTACTCTGTTCCCCTCCCCTTCCATCTCAAAGGCCTGGGAACCACTGATCTAACCCAGTGGTTTTCAACCCTGGCACACTGAAATCAACTGAGAAGCTTTGAAACATACTGATCTGACATGATCTTACAAATAGAAAAGCCCAAGGAATCCACTAAAAAAACTACTGGAACTAATAAGTGAGTTCAGCAAGGTTGCAGAACACAAGTATTTGCAAGATCAATTGTAGTTCTATACACTAGCTATAAACAGTCCAAAAATGAAATTAAAAAAATAACCTTTATAACAGTATCAAGAAAAGGAGAATTCTTGGGGTGCCTGGTGGCTTAGTTGGTTAAGTATCTGACTTCAGCTCAGGTCATGATCTCACAGTTTGTGAGTTCGAGTCCCGTATTGGGCTGTCTGCTATCAGCATAGAGCCCGCTTCCAATCCTCTGTCCCCCTCTCTCTCTGCCCCTACCCTGCTTGTTCTCTCTCTCAAAATGAATAAATAAATTTTAAAAAAATGTTTATTTATTTTTGAGAGAGAGAAAAAGACAGAGTGTGAGCAGGGGAGGGGCAGAGAGAGAGGGAGACACAGAATCTGAAGCAGGCTCCAGGCTCTGAGCTGTCAGCACAGACCTGACACGGGGCTCGAACTCACAAACTGTGAGATCATGAACTGAGCCAGAGTCGGGCACTTAACCAACTGAGCCACCCAGGTGCTCCAATAAATAAATAAACTTAAAAAAAAAAAAGAATTCTTAGAAATACAATTAACAAAAGAAGTATAAGATTTGTACACTGAAAACTACAACTACCATTGAAAGAAAGCCACACAATGCTCACATATTGGGAGAATTATTATAGTTTAGATGGTGATACTCCCCAGAGCTGACTATAGATTCAATCCAATTCCTCTCAAACTCCCAGCTGGCTTTTTTGCAGAAAGTTAGAGATGGTTCCTATAATCTATATGGAAATCCAAGGGGCACAGAATAGGCGATCTTGAAAAAGAACAAGTTGGTGGACTCACACTTTCCAATTTCAAAACTTACCACTAAGCTACAGTGATCAAGACAGTGTGGAATTGGCAAAGGATAAACAGATGAATGGAATAGCAATGACAGTCCATAAACTCTAATATTTATGGTTAATCAATCATTGACAAAAGAGGCAAGACCAGGGTAAAGAGCTGTCTTTCCAACAAATGGTGCTGGGACAACTGGATATCTATAAGCCCCTACCTCATGTCATATACAAAAATTAACTGAAAATAGATCACAGAATTAATGTAAGAGCTAAAACTATAAAATTCTTAGAACACAGGTATAAAACTTCAAGACCTTGGGTTAGGCAATGATTTCTTAGATAGGACACCAAAATAATATGTTATACAAGAAAAAACAGATAAGCTGGACTTGTTGAAAATTAACTCACAGGGTGCCTGGCTGGCTTGACTGGTAGAGCATGCGACTCTTGATCTCAGGGTTGTAAGTTTGAGCCCCACACTGGGCGTAGACATTACTTAAAAATAAAATCTTTGGGGGCGCCTGGGTGGCTGAGTTGGTTAAGCATCCGACTGTGGCTCAGGTCATGATCTCACGGTTTATGAGTTCGAGCCCCACCTCGGGCTCTGTGCTGACAGCTTAGAACCTGGAGCCTGCTTCAGATTCTGTGTCTCCTTCTTGCTCTCTCTCTCTGCCCTTCCCCCTCTCACACTCTGTCTCCGTCTCTCTCAAAAATAAATAAATGTTAACATTTTTTAAATAAATAATTAAAACCTTTGGGGCGCCTGGGTGGCTCAGTTTGTTAAGTGTCTAACTCTTGATTTTGACTCAAGTCATGATCTCACAGTTTGTGAGTTTAAGCCCCATGTTGGGGCTCTTTGCTGACAGCGTGAAGCCTTCTTGAGATTCTGTCTCTCCTTCTTTCTCTGCCTGTCCCCTGCTCTCTCGCGTTCTCTCAAAAGAAATAAACTTTAAAATCTTTAAGAAAAAAAAGAAAATTGGGGTGCCTGGGTGGCTCAGTTGGTTGAGCGTCCGACTTCAGCTCGGGTCATGATCTCACAGTCTGTGAGTTCGAGCCCCGCGTCGGGCTCTGTGCTGACAGCTCAGAGCCCGGGGCCTGTTTCAGATTCTGTGTCTCTCTCTCTGACCCTCCCCCGTTCATGCTCTGTCTCTCTCTGTCTCAAAAATAAACATTAAAAAAAATTTTTTAAAAGAAAAAAAAGAAAATTAACTCTTATGCTTGAAAAGGTACCATCAAAAAAAGTGAAAAGGCAACCTACAAAATGGGAAAAAATATTTGCAAATCATTTATCTGACAAGGGACTGACAACAAAGGATTCTTAGAATAATGATGAAAAGACAACCCAATTAAAAATTGGGCAAAAGATTTGAATAGGATCCAAAAGATACACAAATGGCCAATAAGCACATGAAAAAATGCTCAACATTATTAGCCATTACAAGAATGCCAGTCAAAACCACAATGAAGCCACTAGGATGGCTAGAATAAAAAGATGAATAATAGCAAGTGAGCAAGGACATGGAGAAACTGGACCCCTCATACAGTGCAGGTGGGAAGGTAAAATGAGGCAGCCACTCTGGGAAAGTTTGGCAGTTCCTCAAACAATTAAACAGAGTTTTATCAACTGACACAGAAATTCTACTCCTAGGCATATAACTAACAAAAATGGAAACATGGGTCCACAGAAAAGCTTGTACATGAATGTTCATAGCAGCATTATCTACAACAGTTGAAAAGTAGAAATAACCCAAAAGTTCAACTAATGAATCCATAAACAAAATATGGTTATCTCTATTACAATGGAATATTTTTTTGACTGTAAAAAGGAATGAAGGTCTGATGTGTGCTACAACACACATGAACCGTGAAAATATGCCAAGTGAAAGAGACAGGCACAAAGGGTCACATGTTGTATGATCCCATTTATAGGATAGATAGATTCACAGAACAGAGAATGGATTAGGCTGCCAAGAGCTGCGGGGACAGGGGGACTAGGGCATGATTGGTAATGTATGTGGAATTTCGGGGCTGTTGAAATGTACTAAAATTAGATTGTGGGGATGGTTGGAATAACTCTGTGAATATACTAAGGACCATTTTAAATGGGTAAATTTTGTGGTACGTAAAATATCTCAGTAAAGTGTTTTAAAAGAAAGGCAGCCTGAAGGAGGATGTTATAAAGAGGCAGGAGCCTCTTTACCAGATGATGCAGGCCGTCCCTTCACACATGTCTAATGCTCCACCCGGGTCCACAGGCCTCTCTCCTAAAGTCTCCTGCTTCCCTTCCCCTGCCAAACCCTGGGCTTCTGATAGACATGTGCACCCTGGGTGGAGCAAGAAGGCATCCCAGAGTCCACTCCAAAATGTGTAAGTCAGCCTTTATCTGTCCTACAGCCTCTCCCTCCAACACCCCCTAACTGTCTTCCTCTTACAGCTTAGTCACAGAAAAGAAAATGGATGTTACCAAGGCTAAGTCAGACCCCAGACCACGGCCACCCTGGGACTGCTCCCACGCTGCCCTTCTGAGCCAGAGCTGGCAGGTGAAGCAACTGAATGGAGCAGGAGGGCGAGGACAGCCAGCAGGGCCTTCCATGGTTAAGCAACAGCCCTCCCACCTCCCAAGTTCTAGCAGGTTTTGTCTCCTCACCTACGCAATAGGATGATTACCTGCATCTGGAGCAGTATAGGGTGTGAAAATATAATCGGTGCAATCATTTTACATACTGATAAACACCACTCCAATGAGATGTTGTGACCACCAAGGGTACTGGACTCAGCTCCCCAGTCATCCAGGAAAGAGTCTAGGAGGTTGGATGTTGCCAAGCTTCCTAGGAGATACCCCAGGAAGAAGCAGGGCTTTTTGAGATGTGATGGACACCTGGCTGCCAGCTGGTCTCACAGTCAGGAACTCCGTGATGGGGGTCGAGGAGGTTGACAAAGAAAGTGTGGTGGGCAAGAGAGGCATTCTCCTCAAGGCTGTGCTGTCACCCAGTCCCAGAGGCCCACCAGCCTGCCAGCCCATTGACTTCACAGCCCTGCCCCCACCCTCTCTAGGACAGGGTGAGGAAATACCTGCTAGAAAGTTCTAAAGAAGTTCCAGTCAAGGGTAGTTTATCTCCTCACCCATAGCAGGGTCTGCCTTGATTCCAGGGTGCCCAGCTGGTGCGGAACCTGGCCTTGGTCCTCTGTACCCCGTTCCTCCCCCACCACTACCATACATACAGAGGTGGCTGGGCCAGAAGAAAGGGGGGGGGGGCAGTCGCAAACACAATGCCTTCTCCCACCAGAAGCTCAGGATTCCCCCAACTGAACCCCAAAGGCAGCCTCCTCCTTTCTGTCTCCAAGGAGCTGCCTGCTGGTGCAGGAGCCCCTCCCAGCCCTTCTGATACAGATCTGACTACCCAGATGGTGATCCATTATAAATAATGTCCTCCCTAATGCCAAGAGGGGTTGCTGGTGCTGTGACTCATTTATCCAGTTGGCCTTGTCCCAAACAGGCACACAAATGCCTGAGACCTCAGGCCTGGTGTTATGGTCACAGGACCAGTTACTCAGCTCTGGATCACTCTCCAGCTCTTACTCCCAGGAGCGACCCGTATACCACCTCCCAAGTGCCTTCATGACTCAGCCCCTCTCCTCCACCCATCTGCTGCCTCCTCTCCCCTGCTCCCTTACTCCTATCATGTCCTCCTGCTGCCTCCAGGTCCTAACTGAACTCTAGTCCCCCAGCTCTGACTTCAGTTAGCTCTCCCTGGAAAGACAAGTTGAAACCCCAGAAAAGCCCCAAACTCCCTAAGTCCTTGGGGCCCAGCAGCATTTAAGAGGCTCACAAATTCCCGGGGTACCTGGGTGGCTCAGTTGGTTGACCATCTGATTTTTGCTCCAGTCATGATCTCGCGGGTCATGAGTTCAAGCCCCACATGGGGCTTGCTGCTGTCAGTGCAGAACCCGCTTTGGCTCCTCTGTCCCCCTTTCTCTGCCTCTCTCTCTCAAAAATAAATAAACATTTAAAAAAAAATCTAATTAAAAAAAAAAAGAGGCTCACGCAAAAGGGATCCTCTAAAGGGAGAGAGAGAGAGGTCCAGCTGGTTCTCAACCTGCCATGTGACCTCACTTTCCCCACATTTGTAAAAGGTGACACTCCCTGCCTCTTGAGATTCTTACCCTTCACTTAGGCTTACAGGGGAGGGGAGTGCAGGGGAGGGGGGGCAGTGAACATGAGGGTGTGGAGATCTAAGTAGGAGCTCCTGGGACACGGCCATGGCCCAGTCCTAGACCCAGGACTGAGGCCACCTGATGTCTAACCACAAGCACACGTGAGAAACACCCCACCACTGATGTTTCACATCTATGTATTCATTCACATCACAGAATTCACATAAGAATTAAAATGAGAGTTATGCAAATTAAGCCAACTACATATGCACAGATGCCCACTAACAGAAAAACAACATCATCACTGCTGGCCTCAGATAAAAGCTCAGACCCCCACTCCCCCAACCCCCCCCCCCCCCCATGCTGTGTTCGGAACTCCAAGGACTGGCCTGCCCCTGACCCAGGCCTCAGCACTCACTTTCCTAACTCTGAAGAAAGGGACTTTTTTTTTTTTAAACTTTTTTTTTTTTTTTTAATTTATTCTTGAGACAGAGAGAGACAGAGCATGAACGGGGAAGGGTCACAGAGAGAGGGAGACACAGAATCCGAAACAGGCTCCAGGCTCTGAGCTGTCAGCACAGAGCCCGACGCGGGGCTCGAACTCACGGACCATGAGATCATGACCTGAGCCGAAGTCAGACACTCAACCGACCGAGCCACCCAGGCGCCCCCGAAAGGGACTTTTTTAAGCACATGAGCATATAAGGCAGATGCTGACCTGCCCCATTGGTCAGCATAACCATCAACATGGCAGGAGCTTAGTAAGTGCAGGCTTGTCGATCCCATTCAGCTGGGGCAGAAGCCCAGCCACAAAGTATTGCAATCTCTGTGGTGGTCCTGACACCCTGGGCCCAGAAGGCAGGCCTCTCTTCATACAGTGGCAGCCTCACTTCTGTGCGGCCCACATCCTTCCACTAGGCCGCACGATCTATGGGGCAGGGCAGTTTCAGTCCAGCTACTCCATGTGTCTGAAAGTAACCGGTCCCCTTTTAGAGACTTCTAGGACTCAGAGGGGTCATAATGCTCTACCTCCTGAGGAGGAGGTAGAGGAAGGGTTGAGCCCTTCTCCAACACCCAAGCTGATAGAATTACCAAGGGGAGAGGGTCATTTAAAACAAACCACTTCATTTTTTTTATAGCTACTAAAATTTTTTTTTAATTTAAATTTTTTTTAATTTACATCCAAATTAGTTAACATTCCTCATTTTCTAAGTTGGTAGCTTCTAGGACCCTGGACACAAAAAGTCAACCAAGAATTCGATGGTTGCTTTATGGTTCGTTCAGACATCAAGTTTGCTTTTCATTTGAAACTTCCCCATTTTGACCACAGCAGGCAGGAAGAGAAGAGGAGGGGAAGGTGGGGAAAGAAAGGATTGAGCCCCAGGGAGAGGAAACTGGGGAGCCTGCCGGGCGCAATCCCACCCAGCGGGTCCATGGTGCTGCTCCCTGAAGCTTCCTCCTGTCTTGCGGACATCACCAGCTGCCTGCACAGCAGAGAAGTCCCCAGAAAGGCCATGGTCATTCTCTCTGCTCCTTGCCCCTTCAGGTCTCAACGGTGTAGAGGTGCAGAGGGTAGATGGGCCGAATTTGGGAAATGAGGTAGGGAGTAGCCTGGAAATCCAGGCAGTGCAATATAATACTTAGAGCTGGGATTCTGGGGTCTGACTCCCTCAGTTGTGACCCTGGCTAAGTTACTTAATCACTCCATGCCTCAGTTTTCCCATCTGAAGAATAAAGATGATAACCTAGTCCCTGATTACTGTGATGTCCAAGTGACCTAATACACATAAAGTTCTTTGTGTGTGTATCTAGCCCACAATGAGCTCTGTATGTTATCACCATCTTCAATCAGCTGTCTTTTTCAAACCTGTCAGTGGCTTTGGGCAAGGACTTGTATGGCCTGTGGGGGTGGCCAGCCAGGTGTCCCAACCAAGGGGCTGCTAATCGGATCCTATGCATAGGAGGCCCAGTAGGGTGGGCAGCTGGCCTGAGGGAGCATCCAGGCCAGCACTACGCCCCAAAGCTCCAGACTGACCAGAGGTGCAACCACAGAAAGGACTTCCAATGGCCACAGCTCTAGAGTGAGGCTTCTCAGGAGCTGGGAGTCCAGAGCCAGCATCCTGGGTACTACCACCAAGGAATACACAGTCCTTGATCAGCACCAGAGAAAAAGAATGGCTCAAATGTCATTAACTGCCCTTCTGCAAGCCAAGACTCCTGCACTAGAAGACTTCATCCTCCAGGGTCTTGCTCCTCCACACGTCCTCAGCACTCCTGACAGGCCATTCTCATTTGCAAATGAGTGGAACCTGCAGTTCCTCCAATTAGTCTCGCAGGTTGGCTAACACTGTGAGCTTTTCTGGGCAAGGCCTCAAAGCAGGGCATGCAATGCCCCTTTCCACCTAGAAACACCTCTTTCCCACCTAGGCACACCTACCCCACATTCCTGCATTGCCCTGAGTACACTTTCCCATCTTATCCAGCTGGCAAGCTCCTATTCATTCTTCAGAGCCCACTTCAGATGGCCTAATGTCTACAGACAAAACTAACAGCAACCCACTCGAAGCCCTTTGCAGCAAACACTATCAAAGCCTGCATCCTGATGTATGACAGCTGCCAGTCTATATCTCCATTCCCAAGAGACAGCACCCTGTCCCTCATGAACCATACTGCCCCCATGCCCAGCATAGCATAGGCACCTCAGTGCTCAAGGACACCCAAAAAAAGGCTGCCTTTAATCATGAGGTGTTATACAAGGCCTCCTGCGGGTGCTGACCCTATACCTCTTCCCTGTGAGTTACTCTTCCCTCCGTGGGCAAGAGGGACAGAACTCACACATTGCAAGTGGCAATGAAAGCCTTCACATCTACCCTCTTCCCAACAATGCCCTACTAGAGCTCTGCCCAACTGAACTTTTAAAACCAAAGGAGTCCTTCTCCCACTTTCCTTTTAGCTCCAAAACCAGATTATCTTCCAGGAACAGTCATTGATGACTCCCAGTGGACTCTGAGGGCCCCGGTCCAAGGTCTGCCTCAAGATGGCACAGACCAAAGCCCAGGAGAGCTTTCCCCATCTCAAGACCTGTCATGCACCCCAGATGGGTGGAGATGGAATGTGGAAAAACCACATCCTTTGGCAGCTTCCCTTAGCTCCCCCTTCTATAGAGACAGACCAGCTAAGATGCATCAAGTGAGGCTTGAGCAGACAGATAAGCCTGGCAGTGGAATTAGGCAGTTGTGTGAAAAGGTGGGGGCACTATGTGCTGGGTACCCCGCCTGCTCCTCAACCCTTCCCAGGCCAATCCAATCCCAGAAGACCTTAGCTGTGTTCAAGCCCATTCCCGCTGTCCCTCCAGGACCCCAGCACCGGCTGCACATTCTTACTATGGTATGAATGAATAAATAAACCCCCGCTAGCCCAGCCACTTGGTAGCTGGGGGCTTTAGGGCTCTCCCAGAATCCCCTGGGGTCACTAAGTCATTCAATAAACTGATGTCTACCACGAGCTAGTATATGCATGTAATTTCTAACAATTCTAAGGTTCTCTGGCCTCAGGAATCAGCCAGGCACTGGGAAAAGTGCCCTAGACCAGAGTCCAAGGTCTGTGTCTGGATTTGGGCTCCGGATCTGGTGCTGAACAGGTGTGTGACCTGAACCTGTCCCTTCCCGTCGGTTTTCTCAGCTCGGAGGCTGGAACCGGCAGCCGCTGGTCTCACTGAGAACCGTCAACGGAACCGTGGGCAGAGGATGTCTTAAGTCCTCACCCACCATCCTCTCCACCGCACTCCGGCCAAGGCCCTACAAGCCTAGGGCCAAACCCGAAGACTCGCTTGGAGAGGAGACAACAAAGCCTTATCCAGCCTCCTCCCCAAGGGGAGGACCGCTCTGACCACAGGAGAGAATCAAGGAGCCGCGCACGGGCCCCCCTCCTCCTTTCCAGGTTCCCCCTGAGCCCCTCCTTCCTCCGAGCGGGATGGGGGAGTCCTTCCGGCCGGTGTCAGGGCCGCGAGGACCCAAGGAGGGGGGCCCAGGCGGTCGACAGGCGGGGTGAAAGGCTGACCCGACGCCGGGTGCCGAGGGCCGGCAGGCTCTAACCCTGGGGTCCCGCGGGCTGCCCGAGGCGGGGTCCCGCGGCGCGCTCCGGGTGGAGTGGCACCTGGCAGCCCGTGCCTCCACTCTCGCCCTCCGGCTCCAACCCTCAGCCGCAGGCGGTGCGGGGCTGTGCCTGGGAGGGTCTGGCCGGCGGCGAGCACCGAGCCCCGCACCCGGTAGGCACAGGCTCCTAAACTTGCAGCTTGGCGCAGACGGACGCGAGCGGTAGGGGGGCTATTCACTCACCCAGCAGCCGCGGCAGGAAGCCAAGAGACGGGCGGCGGGGGCCGGGGACCAAAGACCAGGGACCAGGCAGTCTCCCAGGCGCGCGGAGTACGCAGCCGCGGCTTGCCCACTTCCTTTATTTCCCGCCGGCACGGCCCCGGGCCCCGCCCGCCTGCCCGCCACGGCTGGCCCCGCCCCCGGCCCGCCTCCAGCCTCCCGCTACCGTGAAGCTCAGCCGCGGGGTGCCGGAGCGGGGCCTGGGAAGCCAGAAGGCTTTTGCGTTGCGCTCGTTCCAAAGCCGGAGTGCCTGGAGCCGGGCGAGGACCCTGACTCCAGCTAGGCCCATCAGCCGATGATACAATGGCCCCAACATAGCAACATTTCCATCTTCACACCGTTCTCCATGTCAAGGTAGCTATCTGGGAAGGTTGGCCACTCATTCCGGCTATGCTGGGATAATTCCTAATGTTCCTTGCGTGGAACTGCTTTTAGAATCCTCCCGGACTGTCTTGGAATGGCCTCGGGGGTGGTAGTTCCCACTAATAATCTCGTGAAGCCATTCACCAGTCCATGTGTCCAGATAGCCCCACAACTGCACAGCCAGAGGAGAAACACACGTGACTCCAACAAAAGAGAAACAGAAACGGGAAAGCAAGTTTCTGAAAAGCATGAGAAATCAAGTAGGGTCACGGAAGTTGCTACACCTGAACAAAGGAATAGGAACTGAATTTTTAAAAAGAAAAAAAAAAAAAGACTAGGAGGAAATAAAACCAAAAATCATCACAAGGTTATATTTTTAAAATATCAGTGATTTATTTTACTTCCCACTTTCTTCTGTTTTCCAGTTTTTCTTTAAGAATGTTTTTAACGTTTATTTATTTTTGAGAGAGAGACACAGAGGGTGAGTGGAGGCAGAGGAGGGGCAGAGAGAGAGGGAGTCACAGAATCCAAAGCAGGCTCTAGGCTTCTGGCTGTCAGCACAGAGCTGGACATGGGGTTCTAACTAACCAACCGCAAGATCATGACCTGAGCCTAAGTCAGAGGCTTAACCAACTGAGCCACCCAGGCACCCCTTCTTTTTTTTTTCTTTTAATTTTTTTTATTTATTTTGAGAGAGAGCACGTGGGAGAGGGGCAGATTGAGAGAGAGAGAGAGAGAGAGAGAGAGAGAGAGAGAGAGAGAATCCCAAGCAGGATCTGAGCTGACAGTGCGGAGCCTGATATGGGGCTCAAACTCACAAACTGTGAGATCATGACCTGAGCTGAAACCAAGAGTTAGATACTTAACCAACTGATCTACCCAGGAGCCCAGATAGAGTACTTATAAGTGCAATCTACCTGAATAAATTCCTCATAGCCAATTTTCCTTTTTTTTTTTTTTTTTAAGTTTATTTATTTATTTTGAGGGAGAGAGAGCGAGCTAGTAGGAGAGGGGCAGAAAGACAGAGACAGAGAGAGGGAATCCCAAGCAGGCTCCACGCTGTCAGCGCAGAGCCCAACTTGGGGTCAAACTTAACGAACTGTGAGATCATGACCTGAGCCTAAGTCGGATGCTTAACTGAATGAGCCACCCAGGTGCCCCTGTATCTTCCAATTTTTCTAAAATGACTGTGGCATTAATTTTACAACCACTAAAAACTATTATAATGAAAATCACAGAAAATAGTTTGTTAAATTTAGATAATGTTATCTGTATTTCAAGTTAACTTTTTTTTATCAGAGCTGCATATCCAAGTGATTAAAGTATAAATAGCAAGTAATATTTTTAAAATGTTTATTGTTGGGGGGGAGCAGAAAGAGAGGGAGACAGGATCCAAAGGTGGACTCCACACTGACATCAGAGAGCCATTGTGGGACTTGAACTCACCAATCTGAGATCATGACCTGAGCCAAAATCAGACACTTAATGGACTGAACCACCCAGGCACCCCCCAGGTAATATTTTTAATGGGGCTGTCTCTGAGGTTTCTGGCGACCAAAGCAATAGAGGTTAATTTCACAATTCCATAAACAAAGAATGGGGCATACCAATTACCACTTCAAGATAGCCCAACCTTATGATGCACCTAACTTTAAATGAAATTCCTGGGTTTTGTGTGCAGCTTATCTTGGCTCTGAAGGAGGTATCAAGGGGACAATCTATAAAGTTTCAGCAAGAGTAGGTTTCTTCCAATAAATAGATTTCCTCCAATAAGGACTGCTATGAAGGCACAGGATACCTGAGATCAGAGAACAAATGACACATGGGTAGTGCCAGCTGGATGCTTTCTCCCTGCCAAGGAAGATACAGTGCCATGCTAGAGTTGGAGGGGCCCAGGCTGTGTGTCACAGACAATACAGACATCCCTCATTTGGGCAGCTGGCCTACCTAAGCTATAAGTCACTTCTGCCACTGATACTTTAGCACCACAAGTACATTTCTAGGACTGTAAATGTGTTTCTCGTTCTGTATGTGGGCCAATCAGGCCACAGTATGCTCCCCAAGAAGCAGTTCCCAGGCTCAGGAGGAGTTTAGCTTCTAACCAATGCATATAACTGGTAATCCTTCCCATCTTGACACTAGTCAACTCTCCGATTACCTTCAACACTTCTGACCGCTAAACTTTGAATGATGGATGACATACTTCTCTGTCTCCTTAAACAGGATTCTAAACATAATTTCATCTTTTCCAGGCCTCCAGTCATCTTCACAAGCGTGGCCTCCTGTGCTGTGAAATGCTGCTCTTGCTCTGGGCGGCCCTCTGTGCTCCCTCTCCACAGATGTACAACTGCTTGCTGATCCATGACGTCCCCAAATATCGTGGGCACGGTAATGCTGCTACAAACATTGTCCTACAGACATACGTGTATGTATGTTTTCACTTCTCTTGAGAGTAATACCTAGGAGTGGCACTGCTGGGTCACCGGCTTGAGGAATGTGCAACTTTATTACAAACAGCCAGTTTTTCAGAGTGGCTGTGCCATCCTGCACTCCGCCAGCAGTGTGTGTGCATCCCAGCAGCTCCGCGCCCCCCTCTGGCTCACCTCTGCACCACCAGCACCCTGATCCAAGCCACCATCTCCCTCTATCATTGCAATAGCCTCCTAACAGGCACTCCCTGTACTCTTCCTCCTTTTATAAAAGTCAGATGGTGTCACTCCACTCTTTAGAGTCCTCTAAGTTTTCCCAAGGTCTTTTCAATAGCTTCCAAAGTCCCATATGAGCTGCACCCTCTTTAAGCTCAAATCCTACCACTGTCCCCTTATTATTCTCCCTCAATACCAATGGCCTCTGTGCTTTCCCTAGGCCTGGCTTTATTTCCTCCACAGCACTTATTACAACCTGAAATATTACATAGTGATTTGCTCCACAAGGACGACAGGGACTTGTTCTATCTATACTCTTGTCTTGGTCCCCAGACAGTGCTTGGTACTGCTGGGTGCTCAACAGGTAGAATAACTATGTCAACAAGAAAATCATCAGGTGCTGTTAGGTGTTATGCAGAAAACTAAACAGGGCACTGCGAGGGCAAGTGACTAATGGGTGGCTAATGAGCTTGGTCCTCTGATGCCTGAAAGTCAAAAAAGGGAGCAGATGTGACAGGAGGAGGAGGAGCACTCTGGACACAGGAAGCCATCTACTGCAAGCATGCAGCCACCGGAAGGAGCCCGATGCAGCTGATGCGTAGTGGGTGAGGGAAGGAAGTGCCAGGTGACAGCAGGGAGGCTTGGGGGAAGGCTAGGTGAGGAGTTGGGATTTTACCCTAAACATTGTAGGGGGCCACTGACATAGTCCTGCAGGGTGGGATTTATGCCAATTGGCTGCCAAATTCTTTGCATCTCCTATTTAGATTTTTGCAGTCAGGGTAGCTTCTCTCTGCTTCAATCCCCCAGTTCTCATTCACTGCTTCTATTAGGCTGTGGGCTTTTTGTTTTGTTTTGTTTTTAGAGAGAGAGAAAGAGCGTGATTGGAGAAGTGGCAGCTGGCGGGGTGGGGGGGGAGGGCGGGGACAGAGGATCCAAAGTGGGGCTTTGGATGGGGGTGCTCAAACTCATGAACCTCAAGATCATAACCTGAGCGGAAGTCGGACACTCACCTGACTGAGCCACCCGGGTGCCTTAGGCTTTAGGCTTTAAAATCTGTAAGCATTGTTTATAAATTAAGAGAGCTTTTGACACTCGATTTCAGCTCGGGTCATGATTGCAGGATAATGGGATTGAGCCCCACATCGGGATTGAGATTCTCTCTCTCCTGCCTTTCTCACCCGGTTGTATGCTCTCTCTCTGTCTAAAACAAAACAAAACAAAACAAAAACAAAACAGAGAATGTGATGCTTCTCAAAAAGGCAAGACTATAGGGTCAGAAAACATAGCACTGGGTGCCAGACACTGGAAGGGGAGGGACGCTAAGGGAAGCCAGGAAGGGTGGAATATTTCTATATCCTCATTGCAGTGTTTGTTACTCAACTGTATACTTTTGTCAAAACTCATAGAATTCTACACTAAAAGGTGAACTTCACCATATGTAAAAATAATACCTTAATTCAAAAATAAAACAGTAAATACACAAATAAACTGGAAAGAATGATGCTCTTAGTAAGGAAGACAGAACACAAAACACAATGAGGTTTTGGCTGAAAGTATGTAGGAAGCTAAGCAAGCAGTCTGATCTAGGTTTCACTTTTTCCTGAGGCTTCTCACTGTTGCTTCCGGCTGCTGGGCCGCTCCTCCTCTGAAACCCCAACCCCCTTTCTTTTTTTTTTTTTAAGTTTTTTGTTTTGTTTTAGTTTTTTTAAGGGACAGAGAGAGAGGGAAACACAGAATCCGAAGCAGGGTCCAGGCTCTGAGCTGTCAGCATAGAACCCGATGTAGGACTTGAACCTACGAACTGTGAGATCATGACCTAAGCTGAAGTCAGACTCTTAACCAATTGAGCCACCCAGGCGCCTCCCCAACCCCCTTTCTAAGTTCCCTTTATTGCAACAGAAAGAGGATAACATTTTCAAAAACATCTTTAAGGAATACTGTTTGAAAATGATTATTTCTGAAACCCATTGTTGGGCTGAATTGTGTTCTCCTCAAATTCATATGTTGAAGCTCTAACCTCCCACTCTCTCAGAATGTGAGTATATTTGGAGATGGGCTCTTTAAGAAGGTAGTTAAGGTGAAATGAAGCCATTGGTGTATGCCCTAATCCAATATGACTGATATCCTTATGGGAAGAAATCAGGACACAGACACCCAGAGAGTGAGGGCCATGTGAAGACACAGGGAGAGGGCAGCTGTCTATAAGCCAAGGAGAGTGGCCTCAGAAGAAACCTTGATCTTAGACTTACTCTATAATTGTGAGAGAGTTGGTTTCTGTTGTTTAAGCCTCCAGGTATGCCATATTCTGTTACGGCAGCCATGGCAAACTAACACACCACCTTCAGCTGTGAGTCACCTGTACCCAGTCAGGGGGGGCTAGGTTTCTTTCCCTTTTACTGCCTACGTTCCTTACCACAGGAAGGAACCTCTGGTCCTGGGGAGGTCACACCTGTCTTATCCTGCTCCAAGGTCAAGAGCAAAGCTCACCTTTTTTTAGAAAAATTCAAAGCTTTCCCTCCTTCTCAGGCCTGAATCCCTGAAGACCTCCTTGCAGGCTGTTTCTGACAGGACTCGGTGATGGCTGACTCTGGCAGAGTGCTATTGGGCCTCCCTAAACTGTTATGACCTGACCTTTCCAGGCTCTGTCTCTGGGCGGGTAATACTCAAATCCACACCCAGTCTCACAGGAAAACTGAACCCAGGCCTGGACCCCTCCAGCTTCAGACACCTGCACAGCCCTGTGTATGTCCACAGGGCTCATAGGGAGGGACTCAGTGACAGCTTTGTTTAAAGCACTGTTTATACTCTTTCTTGTTCAAGGCTGAATTTGGAAAATCGAGGTTACTGGCCACCTGACATCCAGATGCCCAAGGTATTTTTGTGTGAAGACAACTCGGGGCTGAAAATTGGTTTGGGGAAGATGAACCAAATAACATCTACTCTATCTCATGTGGAATCAGGGAGGAAGACAGACTACTCTCCCTATGGCACATCTCAGGGATCTTAGAAAGTCCTGTTGGCTTCCCCTTCCCCAATCCTGTCTGTGCTTTGATTAATGCAAAAAAGCAAGTCTCCAGGGGCACCTGGCTGGCTCAGTCAGAAGAGCATGTAACTGTTGATCTCAGGGTCATGAATTCAAGCCCCACGTTAGGTGTAGAGATTATTTAAACAAATAAACTTAAAAAAAAAAAGCAGATCTCCAGCAGAGGACATATGAACTATGTAAGCTTGTATTAAAAGTCATTTATTTATAAAGAATGTTTTTCTTGTATGCTTCTTTTTAAAATATCTCAAATGCACTGCATTGGATGAATCATGTTCCCTAGTTTTTGTTGTTGTTGTTGTCATTGTTGTTTTTTAAGTCTATTTATTTATTTTGAAAGAGAGAGCGAGAGAGTGGGAGAGAGTGAGTGGGGGAGGGGCAGAGGGAGAGGGAGTGAGAGAGAGAATCCCAAGCAGACCCTGTGCTCACAGCACAGAGCCCAACATGGGGCTTGATCTCATGATGGGAGATCATGACCTGAGCCGAAATCAAGAGTTGGACACTTAACCAGCTGAGCCACCCAGGTGCCCCCATCTCCTTAGTTCTTAGCGTGTGGTCATCATCAGTCCCCTCTCCTGTGTTGTTTCTCATTTATTTCTTCTCTTTTCCCCCCCTTTCCATATGCGTCACTTCCCTCTCAGAGGCAGCCTTTATGACATGTGTATCATATATCATTTGTTTGTATAAAGTCTTGTAAAAAAAAAAAAGTATACTGTTGTTTTGTACGTATTATAGTGGATCTCATTTTTTCCTCACTCAACACAGTATTTGCAAGATCCCTCCAGGTTTCCATGTGTGTCACTTCTAAGTGCCACAGAGTACTCCACTGTGGGCATCCCCCACATTTTGCTCATCCGCTCCCACATATTTGCAAACCCCAAATTGCCTCCAACTTGCTGCTGTGATAAATAACACTCAAATGAACATCTTCAAATATGGTCCCTATGTGCCTGAATGAGGATTTTTTTTTTTTTTTTTTTTTTTTTTGTAGAGAGAGAGAGAGAGAGGGAGAGAACAAGTGGGAGAGGTGCAGAGAGAGGGGGGACAGGGATCCGAAGTGGGGTCTGTGCTGTCAGCACAGAGCCTGACGGGCTCGAATTCATGAACTGCGAGGTCATGACCTGAGTCGAAGTCTGACACTTAACCGGTTGAGCCACCCAGCTGCCCCTGAGTGAGAATTTTTTAGAGAGCCCGCTGGGAACAGAATTACTGGTCACAGGGTGGGCATATGGGTAAATTGACCGAGTACTCACAGCCACTCTCCCCACTGGTTGTTCTTCTCTACATTCCCACCAGGAGGGCCTGTTGCTCCTGTTTCCCTCCATCCTCACCAACACTTGGCATGATCTTTGTTGCTGATTTTGCTCATCTAATAGGTATAAAGTGATATCTCATTGTTATTTTGTTTGTGCATTTCCATAGTTCCATGATAAGCAATAAGTCTGAGCATTCTTGTTCAGGATAGGATAAAAGTATCAATTTGAATCTTCCATGGAGCAGACGCTGAAACAGGACAGCAAGAAGTTTTTTCGGGGGAGATAACGTCTGTGAAAGATAGAGGAAGAAGCAGGACTGGACAGGGAAAGCCTTCAGATCACAACACAGGTCTGAGCCCTGTAAAAGGAAGCAGGGGAGGAACCAGAACTGGACAGACCATGAAGCAGATCTAATCAGGTCACAGCCATGCCAGTAGGTCGCTCCAGAGCAAAGAATGGCGCACCATGCTCATTTACGCTTGGGAAGCACATGGCCTCTGTGGCAGGGTCTGAAAGCCACGCAGCCGGAGGCTGTCAGCTAACTGAACTTCTAGCAGCTGACAAGCAAGCTTTTTGTTGATGGCAGGTCTGAGCAGTGCTTCTCTGTGACTGCCACAATAGCTGTGCTGCAGTGATAAACTAGGAGACCCCAGGAGCTTAAGATCTCAAAAATGTATTTCTCGTGCAGTCTGACATGGGTCAAGTGGCTCTCCTCGGAGGTCCTCCTCCCAAGGTGATGCTAAGATCCAAGCAGCCCTCCTTCTGAGATCTCTGCTGTCACGAGTTCTTCACTTCTACTGGCAAAGACACAGGGACACAGTGTGCAGAGCTCACTCCTGACTGACTCAGCAGGAGCTGCACAGCCTTCCCACTCACATCCCCTGTGGGAGTGCCTATGTCATGATCTCAACATAGCTACAGACGAAGAAGCCAGGAAATAGAGTTTTGTGTGTGTGTGTGTGCGTCCAGGAAGAGGAGATACGATGGGGGCACCATTGTTTCCTCAACGCTGCTTTGGTAATTTACCTGTTTACTCCTTTGCCCATGTATCCATTGGGTTCTTATCCTTTTCTTATTAGTTTGCAGGAGTTCCTCAGGTATCCGACATACTAGGCCCCTTATTTGTTTTAGACATTACAAATTCTTCCCATCTGTTCTTGGCCTGTTAACTTTGTGGTATCCTGCATTAAACAAAATTCTCAAATTCATCCATTTCTTCCCTTTTAGTCTGTGCTTTCTATTTTTTTATTTTATTTATTTTTATTTTAGAGATAGAGAAAGTACAAGCAGGGGAGAGGGGTAGAAGGGGAGAGAGAATGAATCTTCTTTTTTTTAATAGATTTTTTCTTTACATTTATTTATTTATAAGAGATAGAGTAAGCAGGGGAGGGACAGAGAGAGAGGAAGACACAGAATCCAAAGCAGGCTCCAGGCTCTGAGTTGTCAGCACAGAGCCCCACGTGGGGCTCGAACCCACAAACCATAAGGTCATAACCTCAGCTGAAGTTGGATGCTTAACTAACTGAGCCACCCAGACACCCCAAGAGAGAATGAATCTTAAGCGGGGGTTTGATCCCACGACCTTGGGATCATGGCCTGAGCTGAAATCACAAGTCAGATGCTCAACTGAGACATCCAAGTGCCCCTATTTAGTCTGTGCTTTTGAAGTATAATTTAAGAAGTCTTTTTTTCCCATAGGTCACAAAGATATTCTCCTACATTTTTTCTATTGTTTAAATTTGTAGTTTGATTTGTTACATTTTGAGAATGTAAAAACATGAGGTAAAATACCTAGGAATAAATTTAACCAAGGAGTTAGAAGATTTATACTCCGAAAACTGTAGAACATTGATGAAAGAAATTGAAGAAGGCACAAATAAATGGAAAGATATTCTATGGTCGTGGATTAGAAAAATTACTGGGGCACCTGGGTGGCTCAGTTGGTTGAGCATCCAACTTTGGCTCAGATCATGATCTTGCAGTTCTGAGTTTGAGCCCCACGTCAGGCTCTCTGCTGGCAGCTCGGACAGAGCTTAGAGCCTGGAGCCTGCTTCAGATTGTGTGTCTCCCTCTCTCTCTGCCCATCCCCAGCTTGTGCTCTGTCTTTTCTCTTGTCTCTCTCTCAAAAATAAATAAACATTTTTAAAAAAAGAAAAGAAAAATTAATATTGTTAAAATAGCCATACTAACCAAAGCAATCTACAAATTCAATGCAATCCCTACCAAAGTTCCAACGGCATTTTAAAAATATTTTATTATTATTATTTTTATTATTTATTATTTTTTTTTTAGGTTTACTTATTTATTTGGAGAGAGAGAGTAAGCAGGGGAGTGGCAGAGACAGAAGGAGAGAGAAAATCCCAAGCAGGCTCTGCGCTGGCAGCACAGAGCCTGGTGTGGGGCTCAAACTCGCAAACGTGAGATCATGACCTGAGCCAAAATCAAGAGCTGGTCACTTAACGACTGAGTTACCCAGGTACCTTTCCAATGGCATTTTTTTATAGAAATAGAAAAAAAAAATCCTAAAATTTGTATGGAACCACAAAAGACCCTGATTAGCCAAAGCAATCTTGAGAAAGAAGAACAAAGCTGGAAGCATCATGCTCCCCGATTTCAAACTATATTACAAAGCTACAGTAATCAAAATAGTATGGTATTTGCATAAAGACACACAGATTGATGGAACAGAAAGGGGAGCCCAGAAATAAGTTCACACATACGATCAATTAAATTTCAAGAAAATAGTCAAGAATACTCAATGAGGAAAAGATAATAAAAAGTGTAGAATTAAAAGTATAGGGAAAACGGGGGTGCCTGGGTGGCTCAGCTGAATGTTTGTCTTTTCATTTCGGCTCAGGTCATGATCCCAGGGGCTCTGTGCTGAGTGTGGAACCTGCTTAAGATTCTCTCTCTCTCTCTCTCTCTCTCTCTCTCACTCTCTCTTCCCCTCCCTCTCCCATAACCCCTCTCCTCTGCTTGTGCATGCTCTTTCTCCTGAAAAAAAAATTAAAAAATTAATTTCCACATGAAAGAGAATTTTCACATGTCTTTCTACATGAAAGAGAATGAAAATGGACCCCAATCTTACCCCATGGACAAAAATCAACTAAAAATGGATTGAAGACTTGAATGTAAGACCTGAAACCATAACATTTCTAGAAGAAAACATAGGAAGTAAGCTCCTATACATTGATCTTGGCAACGACTTTTTGCATTTGATACAGAAAGCAAAGGCAACAAAAACAAAAAAAAAATATGTAAGTGGGACTACATCAAACTGAAAAGCTTCTGCACAGCAAAGGAAATTATCAGCAAAATGAAAAGGCAACCCACAGAATGAGAGAAAATATTTTCAAATCATATATCTGATTAGGGGTTACTATCTAAAATATATAAATATATAAAATATATATATAATATATAATGAACCCATAAACAATCTGATTTAAAAATGGGTGGAGGAAGTTAGCCATTTTTCCAAAGAATATGTACAAATGGCCAAAAGATAGATTAAAAAGTGCTTAACATCACCAATCAAATAATTCAAATAAAAACTACAATGAAATATCACCTCACATCCATTAGAATGGTTATCATCAAAAAGACAAGAGATAAATGCTGTTGAAGATGTGGAGAGAAGGGAACCCTTGTGCACTATCAGTGGGAATACAGCCATTATAGAAAACAGTATGGAGGTTCTTCAAAACAATTGGAGCACCTGGGTGGCTCAGTCAGTTAAGCGTCCGACTTCAGCTCAGGTCACGATCTCATGGTTCGTGAGTTTGAGCCCCGCGTTGGGCTCTGTGCTGACAGCTCGGAGCCTGGAGACTGCTTCGGATTCTGTGTCTCCCTCTCTCTGCCCCTCCCCTGCTCACACTCTCTCAAAAATAAATGTTAACAAAATTTTTTAAATTAAAAATAGGGGCCACCTGGGTGGCTCAGTTGGTTAAGCATCTGACTCTTGATTTCAGCTCAGGTCATGATCCCAGTGTCCCAGGGATTGAGCCCTGGGTCCGGCTCCATGCTGAGTCTGCTTGAGATTTGTTGTCCATGCTCAACATGGAGTCTGCTTGAGATTTGCTGTCTCCTTCTGCACCTCTTCCCTGCTCACGTGCTCTCTCTAAATAAAAAAATAAATAAATAAAAGAAATAAAAAAAAATTAAAAATATAACTACTCTATGATCCAGCAATCCCAATTCTGGGCATTTATCCAAAGGGAATGAAATCACTATCGCAAAGGGATATCTGCACTCATGTGTTCACTGCAGCATTATATACAATAGCCAAGACATGAAAACATCTACGTGTCCATTGACATGAATAGATGAAGAAAATGTGACACAAATCCACACACACACACCCCACATACACATTGGACTCTTGCTCACCATAAAAAAAAATAAAATCCTGCTGTTTCCAACAACATGGATAGACTTTGAGGGCATTATGCTAAGTGAGATGAGTCAGAGAAAGACAAATACTGTATGATCTCACTTACATGTGGAGTCTAAAAAAGCCCCCCAAAACCTGAACTCACAGAAACAGAGGCAGGGGGTCAGGGTTGGGTGAAATGTGTGAAGAGGGTCAAAAGGTACAAACTTCTAGTTATAAGATACATAAATCCTGGGGATGTCATGTCCAGCACGGTGACTCTAGTTAACAACACTGTATTGTATATTTGAAAGTTGCTAAGGGAGTAGGTCTTAGTTCTCACCACAAGAAAAAAATTGTAACTATGTGAGATGATGGATGTTAGCTAAACAGTGGTGATCATGTCACAATATATACACATATCAAATCATTGTTGTGTATCTTAAACTACCACAATGTTTTGTATCAGTTATATCTCAATAAAACTGGGGGCGGGGAAGAAGTCCTTTCTCTATAGGTCAAAGATATTCTCGTACATTTTCTCTATTTTATAAATCTGTAGTTTTATTTTTTAATTTTGGTCTTTAATTCATCCCAAGTTTATTTTTACACATAGTGTTACAACAGGAAACTACTTTCATTTTGTCTATACAGTGAGCCCATTTGCCAAACATCTGCAAAAACAATTCATCTCTCCTATTGATTCATAGGGCCTCCTTAATCACAACCTGAGTTTCCACGGTCCCTCTGAATGCTTTTTTCGGGGTCCCATCAGTCTGCTGGTCCTTCTACCCATATTGCATGGTTTTTATTATGACTTTGCATTAGGGCCTACTATAGTTAAGGCAACGCCCCTACTCTTTTTTTTTTTCAAGGTTGTTTTAATTTTTATTTAATGTTTATTTTTGAGACAGAGAGAGACAGAGCATGAGTGGGGGAGGGGCAGAGAGAGAGGGAGACACAGAATCTGAAACAGGCTCCAGGCTCTGAGCTGTCAGCACAGAGCCTGATGCGGGGCTCGAACCCACGAACCATGAGATCATGCTCTGAGCCGAAGTCGGACGCTCAACTAACTGAGCCACCCAGGCGCCCCTTCAAGGTTGTTTTAGCTATTCATGTGTTTTTATTCTTTACAAAAATGTGAAAGAGTTTCCTGTCCTAGAAGATAGGTTTTGATGGAGAGTCCGGAAGGGGAGTGCTGGGGAGAGGAAAACAAGGAGAGGCCAAGTGGGGAAGCTGAAAGGGGCCATCAGCTTAGTTTAGTAGTCAACTTCGCTGGGCTGGGGACAGCGCAGATACAGGGGACAGCAGTGAACTCTGCAACACACGCAGATGCATTGAAGGGTCAGCACGTGGCTCATACCAGAGGCATTGGGGGATTTAGAGGGAAGAGGGGGCATGGACTGGAGGGGTCTGGGCAGGCTGCCCAGGGGTGGGGTCAGAGGGAGGTTGACAGGCCTTTAGCACAGTGGTTAAGAGCTCAGTCTTTGCAGTTGGTTTTTTCAGTTCTGCACCTTACTGGCTCTGTGGCCCTGGCATGGTACCTAACTGCTCCAAGGCTTAGTTTTCTCATCAATAAAATGGGGATAATAATGCCTCTGAATATAGTGACTGGTACAGTGTGCTCTAATTATTACCTATCAAATGGAAAAGAAGAGGAACAGTATGTATTAGGCATAAAGTCAGAATGAGCAAGGCAAGTCCTCAGAATACATAGAAACCTGGTGAGAAGTCATTGGTATTCCTGGGCTTGCAAGCAAGGAGGCCAGCAGCTACCCCCAAGAAAGCTGGCTATTGGCTCCCCACAAGCTGGCTCCCCACCCCCAGAGCTGGCTTCTTGACTTCCAATTTCCTACCTGTAAAAGAAGATGATAATACATGCTTCCAAGTTGTATTTTAAATATAGGAACTATATAAAAATCTTAGGCATGGTGTCTGGCATAATAGTAAGTTCTCAGTAAATGGCTGCCATTGCTATTATTACTTGGTGTCCCTTTAGAGGCTCCCAAACAGTTCTTTGCAGCTGAGGGTGATTGGCTGGGGGGTCAGAGGTCAGGGTGTGGGGAGGTGGTTCTGGGAGTAGGAGCTCAGTAGCTGGGGCTTCTGAAGGGGCACAGAGACGGGACACCTGGGTGGCTCAGTTGGTTAAGTGGCCAACTTAGGCTCAGGTCATGATCTCGTGGCCATGGGTTTGAGTCCTATGGTGGGCTCCGTGCTGACAGCTCAGAGTCTGCTCAGATTCTGTGTCTCCCTCTCTCTCTGCCCCTCCCCCTCTTGTGCTCTGTGTCTCCCTCTCAAAAATAAATAAACATTAAAAAAAAAAAAAAAGAAACATTGTTTAAGTGAAGGGGCACAAAGAGGAAGGAAGGAGAGGATAGGGGCTGCCGACTTGCACCCCTATCCCCTTCCTTCCCTTGTCACTTCCTGAGCAGCCTCCATAGCCCCTCCCTATCTGTTCCTCAGTTGCTTGTACCCCACCTCTTCTCCAGGTGTCTCTCATTTCCCAGCAGGGTTGGTGATGTATTGCCTCTGGGCTCTCAGGAGACCTCAGGTGCCTGGCCCTGGGAAACTGAAGGGATGGAGGAAGGCAGGTGGCAGGCTGGCGCCTCTGGGCCTTGTCAACTGAGCTCCGAGAGAGCACGCCTGTGGCTGCCTGGGTGCATTTGGTCCCTGGTGCCTGGCATACTGTACGTGCGTGTTGACTAAGTCACTTCTTGCTCCTGTTTTGATGGTATCTTGTCCCGTAGAACTGTAGGAGGTAAAGCCTCTGACTTCCCCAGAGACAAGTCCACATGGGGTGGGGATTCTGGATGGCAGATGGGCTCACACTCTACCTTCTAGTGCCTGCTTCCCACAAGCACCCCCATGCCCAGCCTCTCCAGACATGCCATTCTTAGGTCAGAGTTTCCGCGAGCCCACAGATACCACTTCCTTCCCCCTTCACAATGCTCATGAAAGTCAATGTGATGCACCCAACCTGACTTTAGATTCGTGACATCAAGGTTCCTTCCATCCTAGACACCCGCACCCCTCACCTCAGGGATAGAATCTGATGACAAAGACCTGGGGTGATGAAAGGGAGGTGAAGGTGTAACATCTTGTGTCAGGGAAGACTAACTGGCAGAGTACCACGCATACAGCTAGCTCTCCATAACTACTTCCTCTGTGACTGGAGTTGAGGTTAGGGGGACATGGGACCTCCAAGGTTTTCTGAACCAACAGCCACATTAACAGAGGGCAGAAGAACATGATGGCTTATTTCCTGATACCCCAGGTCTCTCCAGCCCCAAGTGAATAAGTACCTCAGAGCTTCTGCTCTGTGCCTGACTCAGGACTCTACTGTGGGATCCAGAAAAAGGGTCAAGCCAGGGGCTTATCATCTTTGGTGGACCCTGGGCTGAGATGCAGGAACAAGTGGTGGGGTTAAGGTGCTGCTGTATCAGAGTCCAATGTGGGAGGCCCAGGGAGAGCTGTAGGAAAGTGCCAGGGGAGAGGGGAAGAGTGGTTTACATGATGGCATGACTCCCCTGTCCTTTGAAGTGTGGTGTGCACAGGGGCCAGGAGCTGCAGACAAGATGCCTGGGAAGGAAAGTGTCTGAATGCTTTCCCAACAACACGGAGTCTTGGCTCTGGGCCTTGAAGGATATGTGGGTCTGGAAGGCAGGAAGATCTAGAGAGGAAAACCAAATAACTCATGCTAGAGGAGAGGGGAGGATGGCTACCTTCGGAACCTGGGCCTGTGGGGCAAAGTTCATGTTCATACCCATGATTATGACTCACACTGCACAGGTGAGCTGTGAAAGCTGGAAACCTTGTGGGTTTTTCTCAGCCCTGCCTGGTATGTGTTGGCAGGTACGGCCTGGGGGAAGCAGTGAGAGGCTGGCTCTGACCCAGCTTCCACTCCATGCCTTTGCTGGGCTTTACCAGTCTAGGAGTTCCAGTATTACCTTAGCCCTTCCCCTGGACCTTGCTATCGAGTCAACCAACAGTTGTCACTGACGCTCCCACTCAGGGAATCAAGGCAGAGTGGCTTTCAGGGGGCTGAAATGTCCCCTCCCCGAGTCTGGCTTTCATCAGAATGGGCTCCAGGGGAAGAAGCAGACGGGAGCTTCCTGGGGGAGGTGGGCTGACTCTGCCGAACAACTGGGTCCTCCATCGTTTAACCACCAGGGCCAGCCAGGTCATGTGCTCCCTAAGCTCTCCGCCTTGTTGCTGCCCTTCCTGAAGTTAGCTCATTGGGGGTTGGCTGAATCATACCAAGCCAAGGGAACGGAGTGAGGATTCTGGAATGGAGAGCGGGCAGGGGCCTGGCTATGACTGGCTAGAACGTTTTACATGGTGGTTTGTCAGAGGGAGGGGTGTTCAGAAGAGGGAAAACCAGTGTCCAGAATCCCGTTTAAAGATGCACGGGCCAAGAACACCATGTGGCAGAGTGAGTGCTGTATGTGGGATTTTGTGTTCTTTGCAGGGAGGGTCAGGACTCTCATTGCTGTGAATCCATGCGCTCCAGAGTGGGAGCCTGGGTTTGAATCATGAAGGCTGGAAGACACATGCTTTACATTACACGAAGTTTCTTGCTCTTTATTCTTATGTTGGACTTTCTCCACATCTAGCCCAACTCTGTGGCTTCCTTTCCTAGCAATGCTGCACTAAGCTTCAGGTGTCATCACTAATTTCCTGGAGGCCAGACTTCGAGAAGCTGCTGTCGGTTCCCGTCACAGGCGCTGGGGCAGGAACAGCTCCTGCACCTCCTAGAAGGCACATCTGCTTGTGGGCAGGGGCCCGGGTTCAACCTTGAGGGGAGAGTCTGTGTGTGGTTCTGGTGGCTGGCATGTGACTGCGTGACTCAGCAACCTCAGAGGGACAGGCACAGTGCCCACAAAACTCAGAGAGCTCAGCATCTCTGATCTCTTTTTGGTCCCACAACCACTTTATGAGGTGTAGAGTGAATGTTACTTTCCCATTTCAAAGGTAGAAAGCAGGTTTGGGGAGCCATGTCCAAGATCAGCCAGGCAGGTGGTGGCCAAGCCAAGCCAGATGCCAGGATCTGAAATTGACAGATTCCTAGTTTCCCTGATTCCTGGTCCAGTGCTGATTCCACACAGCCAAGTGGCCTCGGATATAGAATTTTCTTCTGATTGGGGGTGAAGGAGAGAAGGGGATAGGACTCTTGGGATCATCTTTAAAGGGGCATACGGGAAAAGGGAGGGGGCAGGGGAGATCACTGTACTGGCCTGGAGGGAAAAAAAGATGGGAAATGTTTAACAGTGGACCTACCCACATCCATGGAACCAAGCACATCCATGGCACTGCCCGGAAGGGGCCCCGCAGACACTGTTCTCTGTGTGGTGAAAACCAGCTTCAATGCTACACATTGGCCTCCTTCCCCGGCTGAACTTAGTGCTCAGCTCTCAAAGCCAAGTTCAGTTCTAGGCACCTGAAGGCCCAGACACATCTGTTTATGTTGAAACGCTCTTCAGTTGCCAGGTCCAGGGCTTTCTAAAGAGTTTATTTTGTAAGTAACCCCTACACCTAACGTGGGTCTTGAACTTACAACCTTGACATCAAGAGTTGCATGGTCCAATGACTGAGCCAGCCAGGCGCCCCCCTGGCCTCCAAATCTTGACCAGGTAAGAGTGGAATGTACACAATCCCCAGCCTGGGGGCCAGGCTGCCAGGACGCTTCCACCTGGAGAGGCCAGCAGGCCCACCCCTCCACCATCACCCAGCACTCCGAAGAGCTCTGGTGGGCTGCACTCTATCCAGTGCCATTCAATCAGTTCTGCTGGTTAAGGCCTCCTCCCAGGTCAACCCGTCAATGCCCTCCTCCTTATCACAGTCCTGGTTTGAAACTGACAGATTTTTCATCTCTGATCACATAGCTAGGTTTTGAGTACATGTCTTTTTTCATTTTTATTTTTTTTAATGTTTATTTATTTTTGAGAGAGAGAGAGACAGAGCATGAATGGGAGAGGGGCAGAGAGAGAGGCAGACACAGAATCTGAAGCAGGCTCCAGGCTCTGAGCTGTCAGCACAGAGCCCGATGCGGGGCTCCAACTTGTGAACTGCGAGATCATGACCTGAACCGAGGTTGGACGCTCAACCGACTGAACCACCCAGGCGCCCCCAAGTCCATGTCTTTTTATTGCCCTTGAGATTCCTCTCATCCTGTCTTCTCCCTTCCTCCATTAGCACCTGCCACCACAGCTGTGCCACAGCTCAACTTCACATGCTCGCCCTGAGATGAAAAAGCATGAGGAAATGCTGAGACGGGGGTCCTCAGCCTGGGCAGAGGGTTGGGGAGGAAGGCAATTTTTCTGCCCGTTTTTTTCTTTCAAGATACATAGTAAGATCAAGGGAACGAGAGGCAGAAATATTCTCCTAGCTCGCAGTGTTTTTTCCAATCCACACACAGTTGTGGGGGGCAGGTAGAAATGACTGGAGCAGGGGGACAGGTGGAAGGAGACATGAGTAACAAGCAGGGACACAGCTCACCCACCCCCATGGGTGCTGGCTCTGCTGGAGGCCAGACCGGGTGGGCAGGTGGTCCTGGCACCTCAAGGAGGGAAGGCATCCTTGGAGCCCTTGGTTTTATGGGCACATCCCGGTCCCACTGGGGGTGTGAACTTGCTTGAGGGGAGAAATGATCCTCTTCCACACAGAAGAAAAAAATAATGACCGATTTTATTTTGGTTGTTGCCCACAACAGGAGTGCAAACAGCCAGAGGTTCAGTGTGGACCCTGCTACACCAAACTGAAAAGTTACTTTCTACTTGTTTCCCTCTTTCCTTCCCACTAATGACTCTAAAAGTCATGAACAGGGTCGGCGGGGCTCTTCACATACATAGGCATGAACTTATTTTACATTTATTGTCAACCACTGCGGTCAGCATGGCAGGCATACCCTCTACCTACTCTCCTCAGGCACGGTGTTTCAGAAAACTCGTCTGACCTTGATGCTTCTTCCAAATATCTTCCCATAGGAGAACTTGGTGGGTGTCCTGGGACCGCTCTCTGCATCTTCCAGGAGCAGGGGCCAAGGCCTGTTGGGGTGATTCATTCAGAAGAGACAGTCTGGGGTGACCACCCCTCAGGAGTTAAGGCTCTACCAATTCTGGATCCCCTGGGCTGTAGATGAGGCATCAGGGAAAAGAATGAGGTGTCCCCCTGAACCCCCACTGACCGAGCTGAGTGCTGGTTTGTTCCCAAACTGGTATAAGGCACCAAGTGCTGACCCAGGGCCAGCATCTTCCAGCCTCACCCTTCTGCTTCCCCAACCGGATTTTTACAGGTGATTTTAAGAACAATGTGATGAAGACTTAAAATGTTAATTCTAGGGCCAGAAACAGTATTCTGTCCCAATATGAAGGCTGGCAAGTAAGTCTGGCCCTGGTTACATTTTTAAAATGGTACTTAATTCTTTAAAAGCATTAAAAAAAAAATTAAATAAAATGCAGCTGGGGAAAGAGGGCTGTTGGCTGTCAGGTGCTTCTTGTTTTTTTCTCCCACGGGAAAGACCTGGCATTTAAACTCTTAGGGAGACAACCTGAAGGCCACATTGCCAGATGCTGGATATTCATCCAGACTTCCCCACCAAGAAACTCACTTTTTCTTGTCACTTGCTGTGCCAGTTGCCTGTGGTGCATGTGAGTGAACCCTTGTTCTTTTGGCTTTTGATCAGCACCATAACACTAATACACCCTAGCTTTCACTTGGACGAACCCCTTCTCCTTGGTAATGACTCTGGAGGACTAGGGACCTGTGGTATGTCCCCTGGAGTCACTGCTGGGAGAGCAGGTCTGGTGGAGCTGCCTCAAGATGAAGGTGGAGGTGGCTGGCGGGTGTAGAATGAGGCAGGAGGAAAAAGACTGGAGTGTTGTCCTCTTGAACTGAGAGTGCTGGTTTGTTCCTAGTAAGGCACTGAGTGCTGACTCAGGCTCAGCATCATCCAGCCTCAGGCACGCATCCAGCAGCGACCATCTGAAGGTTCTGGAAACACTGCCCATCTACATCAACCTGTCATGAGTAAGTTAAGTTCCTGAGAGGAAACAGAAGATTCAGCCCAGCATTTTAAGTAATTAAGAGTAAATGCACAACTCCGTTGGCTCACCAGATAGATCTGCGATGAACCCGGGTAGTAGGGAGCCAGACCCTAGAGGTGCTGGGACTGCTTCCCCTCAGTCCTTCTCGGGTTTCTTCAAGGTGAACATTAGTTACCATCATGAAAGATGTCTGCTCATCTACAAAGGCCCTGATTGAAGAATCTCAAACCCTTCAATGCTTTGCCCTCCCATGGATTCTGTGGGTTGGTTACCAGGGAGGGAGGCACTGACAAGTTAAGTGATAGGCCTAAGGCTTCCTCTGAAGTCAGAGAAGAGGCAGGAATGAGTTTCATGTCTGAATGCCAACCTTAATCTTGCCCGACTCACATTCCTTACCACTCTCTCACATGTGGACACAGAAACCAGCAACGTTATTCTCATTTCATAAGTTGCATGAGGCAGCCCCACTCTTGTACTGGGCACTCTAAATGACCCTTCCCCTGGATCTGGGGGTGCTCCAGCTGCCTACGTGGGAGACCATTCAATACAACTGTAATCCTCCAGGCGCTGAGCTGTTTACTGTTACAAGATCCTCAACTTGGATCCTGCTTTAGCCTGGACCCTCAGTTGGACCCTCCTGGGTCCAAAGGCTTATATTCAGCCTACTTTAGAGCTAGAGGTCCACACTGGTTCAGAAAGGGCATACTGACCATGAAAAGAAGGTGCGTGTGCGTACATGTGTGCACACATGTATATGCATCATGGGACGCAGTCTCCTCTTCCGTATGTCTTAGTAATAAGGTGGCTTCTCAGGCAGAGGCAGCCAGCACACATGGCCTCCCACAGAAGCCAGGACTCCAGCTTCCTTGTTTAAGCCCCACCTATAAGACCTCAGGGCAGAGGACACAAGGAGTGGGGCTGTCACAAAATGCTACCTGGTGAAGTTTGACAGCAATAGGTGGTCCATGTGGGAGTGTAAAAGGTCTTTGTGACCCTGGGCACCTGGTCTAACAGGCTCCTTGGTTTAGTGTATGAGGTGCAGCTCTGGCCCCCTGGGCTGATGTTTCAGTGGGACAAAATCCACCTGAGAGGATGGTTTCTTACCCTCTTCACTAGCATTGCTGGGAGGGGATCTTTTGAGCAGATAACACAGAGAAGGGAGTCTCCTTAAGGGGACTGGCCAGCTCATAAAGTAAAATAAAACAAAACATTCTCTCCATTTACCATTTTTTACTCTGATTCCTAAGAAGGGTTCAGGAGGGATTTTCAGAGACATAAGACATTTCCTTCAGAGTTTCTTGGAAGGAAAGGGGGTATGTGTTTCTGAGGTGCACTTACATAGGGCTTATGTATCGTTCCTTTCTGTTGCCTGCCAAAAACAGCAGCCATCATTTCCTGCCACCTGGGGCTGCTGTGACCTGTGGTCAAATCCTGCTTGTTTCCAGCTCTAATCAAAGCAAGACCTCTGAGGAACAAAAGGTGACTGGGATCAGCACAGGTGACTACCAAACTCCAGCCTTTCCCAATAAGCATGTGTCATACATAGCCACAGAATATTCACTCAAGCTGGTTATATTTTTTTCTACCTAAGATAGGGTCCTTTCTTCTTTCTGGGATAGCTGGCAATAAAGCTGAAAGGCTCTAGGAGCCAGCTTCCATGGCAGTGACCTCTAGGCTGGGCAAGGCTCACCTCAACACATCTAGTGCCATTTTTTCTTTCCCTGCTGTCTGTTACTGCCCCAGAGGGAAGCCTTGTGCCTTTGGGATTAGTTCTATGGGTGACAACAAAGTCAGCTATCTCCTGATACGTCAACACACCAGAGAAGGGGAAAAGAGCTGGAATGTGTCTCCATCTGGAGACTAACCCAAGAGGCTTCTTGTAGTGAAGAGAGAAGAGTTCACCAGGATTATTGCCTTCAATCCTTTGGGGATGGTTCCAGTCTAAAGATGGGTGACATCATCTCTCCAAGACCCTATGCTGAATGTAGATGGGGACACTGACACATCTAAACAATTTAGACCTGGAGGCCGCAGACCCCATGCCACTGGGCTTCCCGGTTAGCTGTATCAAAGGACAGAGGTGAGGCAGGCACAGAAGCAGTGCTGGCAAAGAAGGCTGCCAGGACCACAGGATCACTTGGACTTGAAGAATAGCTTCTTTTCACACTAAATTGTTTCAGGAATTTTCTCAAATGATAGCAGTTGGGGGCTGAGCCAGGATAATATGAAGGACTAAAAAAAAAAAAAGCACAAACTAAAAAACAAAAAACAAAACCAAGTTGTGTTCTTTAAACAACCTTGTACACACACCCATGCATATGCCAGACATAAATGATGTGCATGGACAGCATCTCCCTAAGAGAGGCAGGTAGTGGAACGTGGAAATGCATCCTGGCTCACTGCCAAGTCCAGTAAAATTACCTAAGAAATACTCTGTATTTCCGGACGCCTGGGTGGCTCAGTCGGTTAAGCTTCCGACTTCAGCTCAGGTCATGATCTCACAGTTCGTGAGTTTGAGCCCTGCATCGGGCTCTGTGCTGACAGCCCAGAGCCTACAGCCTGCTTTGGAATCTGTGTCCCCCTCTCTCTCCACACCACCCCTTGTGGTGTGCTTGTGCTCGGTCTCTCTCTTTCAAAAATGAATAAACATTGAAAAAAATTTTTTAAAAAAAAGAAATATTCTGTATTTCTTTTAAGAACTTTTATTGCGCATAAAATGGCCCATTCCCCTTCTGCCTAACTGGCAGCTCAGTTATTACCACCTTTCAATTTTTTTCCTTTAAACCTCCTGCCCCACTGAAAAATTTCTTCTTCTGAAAGGATAGTCTATCATTGCTGGTCAAAAGCAACTGGAGGATAGTTTGAGGGCAAAGGCCCAAATATATCACCTGAGCAGGGTTAGAACCCCACATGGAGTCCCTTAGACTCAGGAGTAGGGGTGCCTACAGCCTTCCCTCTAGTGACACTGGACTGGTTGTCCACTGTATTGGCCTTGTGTTTGGGCTCAAACTCTGGCATTTCATACATATATATACACACACATTGATGTGTGTATATTTATATATATATTCTCTGTCTCCTGCCTTCAAGAGGACTTAAATGTCAGGAAGGGGACCTGCCTGGAGCTGCATGCATTTCCAGAGTTGGAAAACATTTCACGCAGCATGTCACCAGGGTACTAAAATAAACTGCAAACTAGTGGTTATAAAATGGGAGCTTTAAAAAAAAAGGTGCACTACTAGAACCTGAAGTCGCAACACCATTGGGAGTGGAGAACTGGCAAACATTTTGCAGGCTGGTGGATTTTTGAAGCTTCTCTGCAGAGTCTTCAGTCTCCCTTCTATTAACCAGCAGTGTGCTTCGGCAGAGTGCAGAGTGTTAAAAGGCTGACCAGTACTGGCCGGCAGCAAGGGCAGACGGTAACATCTGGTGCTCCTGCTACATTAAGCTACTTACAGCACATCGCTATGGCTGCATCCCTTACCAGCCACTTCGTAAACTGCTTCCTTGTTCTGGGATTAGCAGGAGCCACAAGGGATGCAGGCACAGCTCTCCTGGGGCTTGGCTATTTAAGGTGGCATTCAAGAGGTGAAGCAGCTTAGGGACAAGGCCGCCTGATGAAGGTCTTGTCTCAAGTCCAATTTTACTGGAAGGTTGAGGTTTAAAGATAGAATCTAGAACACCCACCCCTCCCCTTTTTAAGAAAAGCATAAAAATGGAGATTCTGTCTCATCAGAAAACAGAAAGTGAAGAAGTCAGAGCTGTGACAGCTGCTAGCAGCACATCTGGATTTCCACAGGAGAGAGACGGCAGCCTTCGGACAAAGTGAAGAGTTAAGACAGGTTCTTTGCTCCTTTGTACCAAGAATGAATGTTCAAGTTGAGGCATGGTGTGGGTCCCCCTGGAGGTTCCAAAGTCAGCACGGACACCTGATCTAGGCTGCCTTGAAGAGCTGCCAGGCCTCTGTTCTCTCTACACTGGCCCCTCTCCACCAGAAGTCTTCTGCTGGAGGACCCTCCCGGATTGGCCTGGCCCTGACAGGAATCTTCCCTGGGTGGACCGCATGTCATTGTGTGGCTGGACAAGCCCTGTGCCACCAGATTTTCCCACACCGTGGCTCTATGAGCTGCACAAGGCCAGTCTCTGGTTGAACTAGGAGAAGTGAGCAGTTTGGCTCAAGGAGCTGGTTACATGGTGCTCATTACCCCTGCCTCCCCATGGAGATCTGGGTGCAGAGGAGGTCTGGGATGGCGTTAACTGTGAGAGACCAACCTAAATTCCAATATGTGCTACAACACTTGCATCTCTGTCTGGTGGGACCTGAGGCTGGGCTGAGGGGAATTCTCATCAGCTAGATGGATTACAGGGTCCCACCATACACTGTCTCGGCCAGCTTGGAAAAGGGCTTACCCCCAAACTTTAATAAACATGCTGTGGGAGGTGAAACCCTGGCACCAAAGCAGAGGAAAAAAAAAACAAAAAAAACCAAACGGGTTCTGCAGAGCCAGGGTTCAATAGAGAGAGGTGAGTGACATCTGTGCCTTTTGGCCTGGCCTCAAACAGTGCTGAAATGTACCCCTGACAGATGAATGGTGCAGACACAAAAGTTTGGTACCACAGTAAGAGCGAGCCAGGTGAAGGAGAAGGTGCCAGACACAAAGTACAGGAGGGGACAAAAGAGCTACAACTAAGAACCCACACAAGGGTCTCAGCTGCTCCCTAACGCCAACTGGGTCAGCAACACGATGAAGAAGGCTAATAAATAGACAGCTGTAACAGCATTCAGTCAGTTTGGGATGGGACTGTGTAGGACGCAGCAGACACCCCCATCACTCCTACACCGGGTGCCACGTGATCAGTGTCTCTAGTAAAGATATAAAAATGAAGTTACTTCTTTTCAAGTATTAAAAAAATAAGTTAATTGACAAAAAGGGTCCAAAGCGGCTGAGCGTCTTGCCAGGTTGTCAGCTTCATTTCAATGTGCAAACACAGGAAAAACGTCAAGGAAAAAGATAATCTCCTGCCCCGACGTGAAGCGTTGAACAGTGACAACGCCTGTCTGTCAAGTGGGGGCTTGAAATGTCAGGCCTCATCCTGTCCCCCAAAGTCAGTATTTTCCAGTGTCAAAATTGTTGTGAATTAAAAGCAGAATGCAGCAATCCACAGGCCTCAGGCCAGAGCCAGAGAGAGGCCTGGGACATTTGGCCACCAGGGGTCCAGTGTGTGGTGCGGGGGTGCCGGGGAGCAGACCCCTCCTGGGTCCTCCTTCTTGCATAATGAATTCGGGAGCCAGCCCGCCTTCAGGTCCCCCTGTGATGCCGGCGTAGGCACTGACCTGCTGGCCACTGCCCCCTCCCAGGTTTTGATTCACATCTTGCCTCCTGGAGGGTGTTCTTCACTTCTTTGGTGGTGCTTCAGGGAACATGAAGACGATGGCCGTCCCTTCTGCTCTGTGGAGGCACACCCTGGCGGCTGTGGTTCTGCCAGAGAGGGGGCAGCTTCTGTCTCTTACCTCCTCCCGTGGAAGGGGCACCAGTCACCGTGCGTCCTTGGGGAGCGTGCAGGTTCTCCTTTTCCTGCGTTACGTGTCAAATGCTCTGTGTTCCTCTCTCTCTGGAGCGGGAAGTCAGGGTGGGCCTCTTCCAAGGAGGCTCTGCCACCTCAGATAATCATCCTCGCCTGGGGTTCCCCATAGCACAGACATTTGACCCACTTTTCAAGAGGCACGTAGACATTTGAGTGTAAACTCCCAGGAGGTGCCAGGTCTTCTCAGATCTTGCATCCGGGTGGTTTTTGGAAGAACCCAGCTTGGGTCAGGCAGATGCCACAGACCAGCCAGCCAGAGCACGGGTAGAACTCAGGACCAGTTCAGGCTGAAGCCTTTAGACAGCATGACGGCCTCCAGGTCTTTGTCCTCCTCTTTTTCCCGAAGCCGCTGCTCCTCTAGCAGGGCCACGAGGGCATCTCTCTGCTCCACCACCTCCAGCATTTCGTTCAAGATCTTCTTCTCCTCTGACAACTCCTCCTCGGTTTTCAGGTGATCTGGGCAGTGGCCAAAGACATTAGGTCTACAGGACCAGGAGGCAGCAGGCCCACACCCAGCTTTCCAGAGCGCACTTCCCCTCTTACCTTCCACAGCCATCCGCTCCCGAAGTTCCTGCTGCAGTCGGCTCTGCCGGTCCTCAAGTTCCAGCTCCCGGGCACTGGGATTGGGGGCAGGGGGAAGAGGGAGACAGTGACTTGGGGACCATATTTCCCCATTGCTTAAATTAGGAAACAGCTGTGCTCCTGCCGTGACAGGTGCTGAGCTGATAGCCTCCCCCATAGGTGGGTCCCCAATCTCAGGCCACTCACAAAATCATCAGCTCTGACTCGTAGCGCACCATGGCATTTTTCTCTTGCACCAACTTGAACCACTCCTGCATCAGCTTGGGGTCATCTTTCTTGCCCATGCCTGCCAAGAGAGAGGGTACATCAGGCGCAGAAAATGTCTCCTGTCTACCCCGGCCGGCAGGAGTTATCACACTGGGGCAAATGTGCAAAGAGAGCCGAGCAGGATGCTGCCGGAACACTCCCAAGCCAGGTCCAAAGTTTGCCTACAGACATGGAGGGGGCCACCATGCCTACCCCCAGAGCCTAACGGAGTCTGTGTTTTCCATCTGTCCTTCCCAGGCCCAGCCCTCACCCTCTCAGTAACCTGGTCACAGCTTATTTGGACCACTCCTGCTCAGTGGTTTGTTCTTGGTATGTTTTAAGTGCCTTGCCCTCCTTTTTCCCATTCAGCATTTATTTGGTACTTGCTATGTACTAAATCTGCTGAGGAAACCAGTCTCATGAATGAGGCAAATGCAAATTTATAAACTGCACTTACCCCTCCTTTTAAATTACCCTCATTAACCCAGCTCTTTTCTGGGCTACTGCCCCTCTCTGGGCCACTGACTGGTACTGATGCTAATCATTTCTTTACATCCTGATCAACGAGGTACCTTTTCTGAACTTCTGGCCCATCAAGTTTCCTGCATTGTATATGCAATACATCCCAGGATGGCTATCAGGTTTCTCGCCAAGGGCAGAGAAACACCAGCAGACCCTAGAGGCTAAATAAGGCAGTACTCTTTGGCCCAATTCCAGCAGCAGTTTCTGGGGCTGGTGCTCTACACTAACACATGGCCGATACCTAAATCTCCATCAGGGGCAGCCTGACCCTGCTGGGCTTAATTGAAACAGGAGGACAGAAGGAAGAACCTTCCAAGGAATGAAACCACCCAAGGAGGGAACAAACTCTTTTTCCTTGGAACACAAAGAAGCTCATGGCAAGGGGCACCTGGGTGGATCTGTCGATTAAGTAGCTGACTTTTGATTTCAGCTCAGGTCATGATCTCACAGTTTGTGAGTTTGAGCCCCACGTCAGGCTCTGTGCTGACAGTACAAAGCCCACTTGGGATTCTCTATCTCTGTCTGTCTCTCTGCCTCTCCCCTGCTTGAGCTTGCTCTCTCTCTCTCAAAAACAAATAAACATTAAAAAAAAAAAAGCAGTAGCAGCTTGTGGCAATAGTGTGGTCCTGCCTGAAGCAAAATACACATTACATCAGTGGTCTTCAATATTTTGGGATTACAAACCATTCTGAGAATCTCAGGAAATCTAGGGACTCTCTTCATAGAAAAATGCATGTGTACACATCCAGCAATCTTATATAAACTTCAGGGTGTTCATGGGCTTCTTGAAGTCCACCCACGGGCCCCAGGTTAAGAGGTGTTGGACTGGGAAATCTTTCAAAGTGCCTTCCATTTTATGACTCACTTGGCTGGATGTCCCATCCCAGTAAAGACCAGACCCAGAAACATATGGAATATACCCTCAGGTGGGACAACTCCCCTGTATCAAACTCCTTTCTGTTTTCCTACATTCTTCCCATCTGACTTCCTTGCACACAGTTCAGAGATAACTCTCTTTCTGCTAGGTTGTTTGCTTGACACACAGGAGGCCCCTGCCAGTTAGTCTTTCAACAGGGGCCACACTCTGGAGAGGCAGAAGTGAATTGCACTCACACAAGCAGGGGTTAGTGTTTGCACTGTGCCTGGGTGCACATGCAGCTATGCTTCCAAGGTGAAGTCCTGTCCCTGAGTCCTACTCTGAAGGACAGAAGCTCTCTCCTGACCGGCCAAGCCTGCCTCTGTGGAGTGCTGGGGTTTCTGGGGACAAAAGCTCTCCTTACCCGACCCAATAGACTTGGTCCTTAGGCTTTTAAAGCAGCCCACAGCTCAGTTCCATGCATTCCTTTCTGAGCGTCTCTGCACAGTGTGCCCACATGGCCATGGAAGATGGAGCCCTGAGGCATGCAAGCTGCCCAGTGCGGCAAGCTGTGAATGCACTGGGAGGTCTCTCCCTCCTTCCCACCTCCCCATGTGCAAGGACAAAAATTCCATTGGGAGACATCCGAACACTGCTCATGAGCTATGGTAGAGACTGTTCACAGCCGATGAGCAAAGGTATATGGCGGGGTGGGTGAAAGTCAAATGTGAGCGCCATGAAGAGCAGAGTAAGAAGTTAGCAAGGGTTAGTCATGACCACACTCCCCTTTCCCCTTCCCACATGCCTTTTCAACAACAATCTTATCACCACAACAGACTTCAAATCAGACAAACTTAAAAAAAAAAAATACACACACACACTCAGCAAGACACAGGGTAGAAAGTTTGCATCTAGTGGTGTTTTGTTTTGTTTTTGTTTTTTGTTTTTTTTTTTTCGGAAAATAACTTGGGGACATTTGACCAGTCTTTGTAAGGACAGTATTCCTCGACGACACCAATAGAAATCTCTGCCACACAGGTAGGAGGTTCCTCACCTGTGTCCCTGGCCCCTCTATCTGCTAGATTTGAGTCTGAAAGGTCCAGCCACGAATACTGGCATAAATCATGGGATGCTCAGCTGCAGCCTGAAAAGCCCCTACCTGGAGGCTCTCTGGCTCCCCTCTGTACCCCAGTCCTCCCCAAGACAGTCAAAGGGATACTGTACCTTGTAAGAAACTGCCACATACTCATAGAGTTTTGTAACAAAGCTTTCAAGTGTCAGAGAAAAAGAGAGAAATAACTGGATTTTGGGTCCCTGTTTGACTAGTGTTGCTATGACCCCTGAGAGGCAGTGGGGATGAGGTTGGGGGAGTTACGTTACCTTCCTGGACACAGCAAGGGCAGAAGGAGAGAGGTCTACGCCGTGGAGTCCCGCCACTGGGCTCAACTTCAAAAAGGACCAAACAAGGAAAAGGAGGAGGAGGAGACGAAGAAAGACAAAAAGGAAGAGGAGGAGGAGGAAGAGGAGTTTGGAAGTGGAGAGGGACAGGGAGAAGGTGAAATAAAAAACAAGCAGAGGACAAAAAGCATAAGAAGTGAGAAAGGAACAACAGGAGGAAAAGAAAAAAAATACAAGAAATGGAAAAGCAGAAACAAGGGAAACAAAGTCTACAAATGAATTAAGTCCTTTTTTCAGCACGGAAACTGAACAAGAGCAGACCCAGGCATCGGGCATGTGGCTTCAAAAAGGAATGCACGTGTTCCCTTATGATGGTGGGTGGCTCTTGGGGTGAGTGGGATGCTCCTTCTTCCTCTGTTCCTTACTGGGAAGGTGGTGACATCTGGGTATTGGGTTCCCTCCTCAAAAATACCCAAAGCCCCTGGGACTTGTCTGCCTATCTCTGTGGAACAGTTCATGTTAAATATGTGGCCAACACTGCTCCTAAGTTTGCAGGTGATAACCTCGGGTCACCAACCAAACCTGTGTGAAATATTCTAAGATGTCACCACAGACGCATGCACTCCACGTAAAACTAACCCTGGGTAAGTCTAAGGGATTGCCATGCCCACAGAAAGAAGCTCTGAATCTATGGAGGCAGCACCTGACCTTGGGATGGGCTTCCAGGGCTGATATCTGTAATGCTTTGAGTTCTGATCCAGGGTGACTTGAGGGAAACATAACTACACAGGGGCAACTTCCACCAGTCCATCTCACTATCCCCCCATGTACCAGGGAGAGACAACCACCCCCTTTTCTTCTGCCCCTCCATCTCCACAAAGGGTTCCAATGCCACATCTAGGGGAAGGCTGTCATACTTTGGACTGGAAGACCAAAAGGGGTGAGCTGACAGGACATGCCGAAAACTCACAGTAACAATGCTGGTAAGAGTCATGGACGGGGCAACTGAGAGAAGACAGTGTGCAGAGAGACATGTCTAAGACTTAGGGAGACCTGATGGTTACCCAGGAGGAGGGAGGGGAGCCCAGCAAGGGACCATCACAGAACCACCAGGGCACACACAGGAGACACAGGCTCAGAGAAATGGCCTCAGGACTACAGGGAGCAGGGGCAGTTTTAGGATTAGAACAGGGTTTAAGAAATAGACCTGTTTTAGTCAATAAGAGGGCTAAATAGACAAGCTATTGGTTGATGGGCCCTTCTGCTTTGCAAATGCAGGCACCACATTTTCCCTTTCTTTCACGCCCTTCAGTGTTCATCATAGTGCTTTGTGCACAATGAACCTAGTATCAGGTAATACTTCAAAACTAAAGCCAGAGACTTGTTTGTGGGTATGCATGTGTGTCTGCAATGTTGATTACATCCAGGGTTCTAAACAGACATGACTGTGATCAGCTGATGCACTGGGGTTGGGAAGAAAGGCTCCTTTCTCTGCTTATAGCTGATCCACATTCAACCTTCTCTGTTTCAAAGTGCAGACTCCCTGTTGGTGCTCAGAATACCTGGATAAATCTCATGACACACAATGTCAATGTAACATTCTCTGTTGCTTCCTGGTACTGATATTATATGCAAACACACCTGCGGTGCAGAGTGGAACAGTGTCCACATTCATTAGCAAGGGACAGTGACTTGATACACAACCAACACAGTTGAGCCAATGTACCTGCATGTATGTTTAAATGTGCTTCTACTTTCTGGATATCACAAATGTAGCTTTTAGTTCTTTTTATGTGGACCACATCCTCATACACCCTTTCCAACACAGACGACAATATGAGGTAACAGGATATTCAGAACAGAAATCAGCAAATGAAATTAGAAAAGGGGACATCAGGTAAAGCAGGTGTTAAAAAAAGTGTAAAAAAAAAAAAAAGGCATTATCCTAATAACAGAAGGCAGAATGGGAACCCCTGGAGAGGCGCTAGTGGAGCTGACAGGATGCATGGTTATGACTTTCCTCTTCAGACTTTCCTTCATGCTCCAAATTCTAAGTAATAATATATACTACTTTAATAATCAGAAAAAATGCCCAATAAATACTGCTTTAAAAATAAGAAGGGGAGCCTGGGTGGCTCAGTCGGTTGGACGTCCGACTTCAGCTCAGGTCATGATCTCACGGTCCGTGGGTTTGAGCCCTGCATCAGGCTCTGTGCTGACAGCTTGCAGAGTCTGGAGCCTTCTTCAGATTCTGTGTCTCCTTCTCTCTCTGTCCCTCCCCCACTTGTGCATAGTCTAACTCTCTCAAAAATAAATAAATGTTAAAAAACAATTAAAAAAATTGTATGGAAACCAATTTGGCAATAAATTATATTTAAAAAAATAAAAAACCAAGATGAGAAAAAAAATTTCTTTTTGGTTCTCAAAAAAAAAAAAGACAGAGAAATCAAGGGGAAAAAACCAGTTAAACAAGGGGAGTTCCACCCAGACTTGAATCTGAAGTGAGCATGCAAGGAAAGCACAGAGGTACTGATTTTGAGTGTAATTTCTTTGCCTTTTTTGGAGATGTGAGAAATAGATGATTTGGTCCACTAGTTCTAAGAGCAAACATATCATCAAGCTTATGGCAAATACGAGTTTTTTAAAAGTTTATTATGGTTAAAGTGCTAGGGTGCTAGGTCTCTGTGTCTTTGTAATGGGTACCATATGTGTCACTTATCAGACTATTTCGGTGTCTCCTGAGGACGGCAGTCATCACCTCTGAGCAAACCCAGAATTTGGTCCTGGTTGGAGGCTTCTCAGCAGCAGGTCCACACTCTCATCCTGGACTACTCTGTCTGCCTTCCAGATGCTGCAGGCTCACCTGCCCCACTTTTACCCTGGCAGCAAACTCAACTTCTTCCTCTGAAGCAGTGCTTTCTTTTGAGAGGTGGCCACCATCAGTGGTGCTCTAGCACCCACTCATCTTGACATCTGGGGGCAGGGATGAGATGGGTCATTGGATTTTGAAAAGTGGCAGAATATCAGATTTAGTGGGATGCATGTAAGAAGCATGAATAGTGCTTTCATTTCAGAACATTCTCACATGTATTATTTCATTTGAGCCTTACACTGGTCCCAGGTGGCTACCTGGACAGGCATTAGCTTCTCTATTTTCAAGTGAGGGATCTGAGGCTCCAAGTAGTGGCACAGCCTGACTAAACCCTTAATCTTCCTCTCCCATTCTGAACTAAGAGTTTGCCCTCTTTTTTTGAACATTTTTTTTAATGTTTATTTTTGAGAGGGAGAGAGAGAGAGAGACAGAGCAGGGAAGGGGCAGAGAGAGACAGAGACACAGAATTGGAAGCAGGCTCCAGGCTCTAAGCAGAGCTGGATGCGGGGCTCAAACCCACAGGCTGTGAGATCATGACCTGAGCTGAAGTCTGATGCTTAACCAACTGAGTCACCCAGGTGCCCCAAGAGTTTGCCCTCTTTAAAGGGCCAAGAGGGACGCCTGGGTGGCTCAGTCAGTTAAGCATCTAACTCTTGATTTCGGATCAAGTCATGATCTCACGGATCGTGGGAAGGAGCCCCATGTTGGGTTCCATGCTGGTAGCATGGGGCCTGCTTGGGATTCTCTCTCTCCCTTTCTTTGCCCCTCCCCTGCTCACTTCCTCTCAAAAAAACCCCAAACATTAAAAAAAATAATAAAGGGCTAACAAAGGCTCTAGGCAAATCTAGCAAATGGCTGCTGGAAGCAGCTGGGAGAAGAGTCACACATAGACCCTACTCAGAATGCCAGACCAGGAAAGCTGGCAATGTCATCCCTTCCTCCCATTATTTTGCAGAGGCCCAGACAGGTTAAGTGACTTTGCTGGGCATATGGTGAAGCTAGGACCTGAATCCTAGGTTGGCCGCATTCTCCACACTACCACTTTGCCCTGATCTGTTTGGATACCTCACTCTAGACCCTGCCTCTCACGTGGCCCGGGGCCACTCCAGGAGCAAGTTGGTGGGCCAGTCTCCAGGATTCTTGAACAAAAATAAAGGGGATGTCCAGGTCTGGTATACAGCTGAGAAGCAGCTGTGGGCATCTGCCTCATCTCAGGTACTTATCTCTTCCCATGATACAGGCTCCCAGTTCTCATTGTTGGACAAAGGAGCCCTAACCACAGGCTTCAGGGTCTCTACCTGCCTGGTAGACCATGTGGAGACTCTAGTCAGATGGGCTAGGGAGATATCTAGATTCCAGAAGCCCCAGCCTGGGACTAGAATGTTCCAGCCTAGTACTGTGCACCAGAGACATGGGGAAAATGGGCTTTTTATAACCTGAATCACCACTTGTATTTTCACACAAAAATACAGAATTCTAAGTGATCAGCTTACAAACATCATCACCCTTTTACAGGCTCAAAAATTGCACCCCTCCCCCAACATTTTCCCTTTTGATACACCATAGCTTGTTTCATGTACAAAAATCTGTAAAGTACCCCTGGGTTAGATGACTTCCTTTCCAGCTACATATTTGGAAAATCCTGCAGAAAGTAAGAGATTCTTTTTCACTTCCTTTTGGTCTCTGAACAAGCTCTAGGTGTCACGGATAGGAAACAGGTATGTTTATTTCTCAGTCACATTTCGTGCTTCTATTTTCCTGCTGCAGTAGCTCTGGGCCAGTCTCCGTGGGCCAGCCTGTGCAGCCTTCATCTTGCCTGGGTGGACTTTCACTCATTTCTCAAACTTGTTTTTGGTAGTAATGCTACTATATTTACTGATAACTGAGCCAGCATTGCAGCAATACCTTTTTATACAATTCATCCTACAGATACTACCAGAATGTTGTTCATCTTTTCATAAGGGAACATCAGGGGCATTACCTGTCATGCCCAAGCTCCATCTACCAGATTAGCCTTGCAGAAAGCCACATGCCCAGGAAGGGGAGAACTTCTTGGTAATTCGGGTATAATGAACAAGGCTTCCATTGATTTTCTTTTGTGTTTTTCAGGTTACATAGCCTGAAGCAAGGGAAGACTGACCAAATGTTTTGTTAACTAAGGTTATACTCAACTGTTCTGACTCCTCAACCCAGGAAACCCATTTGCTCAGTATCAATGCTATGCTTCTGAGAAGAAGTAGCCTTTGCATTGCAAGGCTGAGGTGCCCAATCCCAAACTCAGGGGCAACGACGAACACTTTGGCCCTAAGAGGGAACCAAGTTGGCTGGTTTGCACTGCTGTTGGGTGGTAAGCAAGCATCACGATACGGTGGAAGGTTTCTGGTCTAGCAGGCCCAGTCTACATACACAGACAGGGCTAAGATATGCCTTGTGTTATAAAAGCTCAGTGTAGCATGAATCTCTAGATTGGGGAAAAAATGAAGCCCTCCTCCAAAAAGAAAACTAAAAAAGCATGTAAGAATGGAGATCCAAGGTATACACATGCAAACAGACACAGACACACACAGACACACACACACACACACACACGCTTGGAAATCTCAAAGATTTTAAAGTTCCTAAGCAAAAACAGAGCAAGGCTAATAATGCTCAGACCAAAAGACAAGTAAAAAATGTACCAACATCAAATTAAGGGAAGCCAATAGAACAGAAAGGGAGGGGAGGTGAGAAGGCCTGGGGTGAGCCTTCCTGTGTCTCTGCCCCAACTCACCAGCAACCATGAAAGACCACTTTCCAGGCCTTTCTGTTACATTTTTAAACAATTCATGTTCTTTCAATTTCCCTTTGAGACATACAAATCAAATGGGGAGGTCTTCGAAAACGAGAATTTAGGTATATGTTTTTAATTGAAAGTTCTTTGGAAGAGAAACAGTTTTTATATCTAAAGATTTCCAATCATCTATCTGTTCTAGTGCAAAAAAATGTGGTGGCTGGACCAGTTAGGGAGGGCCTGCTCAGTGTCCTGGGGAAGAAAAAGGAAAGGGAGTGAGGTCACTTGGGGACACTTCCTCTCTGGTACAGGGTTCATTATATGTCCTTCTAATGGTTTCTTTTGAAACTACAAGATTCAACTATATGAAGAAGAGATCTTTATTCTCTATACTGTGTGGCTCAAAAAGAGACTTTTGATACAGGTTTGGAACTTAATATAGTTAGCTGAGGGCCACTGAAAGACCCTATCCAAGCAATATAGTTTACTAGGCAGAGGACTGAGCAGGGATCAGGAGTGTGGACTTCTGTGGGCAGGATATGGAATTCTTAACACCTGAACACTGCTTGGAGCTTCATCTCACCCACCTGATAAGATCGGTGCTGGGGCCCAGCAATGGGGTTGCCCTGTAGTCTTTTGGTGATGTAAGAGTAGAGAAACAATTAGGCTCTATAATTCAGGCTCCAGATTTCAAAAGGGCAATTTTTCTTCTCAAATAATGAATATTACCAAGTATTCTAAGAATGAAACACCAGCAGAAAGTGAAAAGGGACCTAATTTTTGGCATCTATGTTTTCCTCCTGGAGCCGGGCAGGAACAGGGGCCAGAGGACCCTTTCTGCCAGGGGTACAAATCATTCCCGTCAGAATAGATGACTCTTTTTTGCTTCATTGGTAGGACAGTAGCAGCTTCTATGTGGTGAACAGAACCACAAGAGAAGTTTAAATTTAACACAGAAATCATAATGAGCTGGCAAAAGAGGAAGCAATGAGTTGATGAGAACCAAGTAGCAGGGGCTATAAGGTATTTGATGGTGGGGTATTTTATAATTCAGAAAATACACTGGGGTTTCTTTTTTCTTTTTAAAAATTTTTTTAATGTTTTTATTTATTTTTGCGACAGAGAGAGACAGAGCATGAGCAGGGGAGGGGCAGAGAGAGAGGGAGACACAGAATCGGAAGCAGGCTCCAGGCTCTGAGCTGTCAGCACAGAGCCCGATGCGGGGCTCAAACCCACAGACCGTGAGATCATGACCTGAGCCGAAGTCGGACGCTTAACCGACAGCCACCCAGGTGCCCCGGGATTTCTTTTTTCTACTTATTTCCTTTTTCTCTGAAATTTGATGGAATTCTAAATCTGAGAGGCTAGAAGCTCTCAAGTCAGGGACACAGAACTGAAAACAGCCAACAACATTTTATCACCCAAGCATGGGAGTGCAGCAAACAAAACTAGACACACAAGGTAACCAGTGGCAACAGGATCTTGAGCTGGAAGGGAAGGGTGAATATAACTATAAAGGAATGGGTTTTGACAGTTCCTTCTGGGAGATTTTAAATTAAAAAAAAAAAAAATCTTTTTCACACACTGAGATTCGTTTTTAGGATTGACATAAACATCTGCCAGGGCATGTTATGAGGAGGTGGGAAAGGAGTCAAGGATATTAGACAGGAAATGGGATTTGTTAATTGGAATGCAAGCATCAGCCCTTTTACAGCATCAATGGCCATGAGTATGGAAGTCCCTGAACACACCAGAAGCTCTGGGGCACTGAACGGATCTGAAGAGGGGTAGGTGTCCATGGGACCCTGGGGACAGAAAACAAGCAGCGACCAGCAGCAACCCAACCGACCCGAGGTCAAGAGCCTGTTTCCTTACTGCTCAAGGCTAACAATATGGAATTGTCATACAGTAGAAATCACAGAATTATGTCCTTGGCTTTCAAATGAATGGGCCACGAAGTGACTCTTAAAAGGATGGGATTATGGCAAAAAATGATAGACAATAATCTTTGCCAGTTCTTGTAAGACAACTTCTAGGCAAAGAGCCTGTAAGGGGAGATGAAGAGGTCAGAGGGACCATCCAAGGATGCAGGAACTCCAAGGAGGGGCCCGAGTCTCCCCTGGTTAACCTCAGGATCAGCTGCTTGGCACTCCTCTTAACAAAACTGCCCAAAGTCTAAAAATGAGACTCACGGATTCGTTATTACCCTAATCAAATACAAATGGTAAGCTTTGTATAGTCAAGACATCAAAAATTGTGAATTCCTTTAAGGCAGTGGTTTTCTTGCTTTAGAGGGCATGAGAGTCACATGGAAGGTTTGTTAAAACACAGATAACCATGCCTCACCTCTAGAGTTTCTGATTCCGAAGGTCTGGGATAGGGCTTGGAAATTTGCATTTCTACTAAGCTCCCAAGTGATGTTGCTGATGCTGCTGGTCCAGAGACCATACTTTGAGAACGGCTGCCTTAGGCTTTTCCTATCTTCACTGAAAAGAACTGCAAAGTAACCTCCATGACACAGCGAGGAGGGAAGGACATAATTATAGGCATCTGTCAACACAGCCTCAAGGTCAGTGAATTTGGGCAGAAATCACAACTGCATCTTTTTCCATGCACTTGGATCTTTTAGGGGAAATATGAACGCAGCCTAATGAAAATGGGTGAGGCTGAGTTCTTTACACGTTTGGTTCTTGAGTGTGACTGGCAGTGAGATTCCTAGTGGATGTGATACCTACATGTAAGGAATGAGAATGAGACTCAGGGCACAGGTCATACTGGGGAAGGAGAGAGAAAATGTGTGTGTGTGTGTGTGTGTGTGTGTGTGTGTGTGCGCATGTGAATGCATGTGCATGTGGGTTACTACTGTCAAAGGACTAAACTATATTAGAGGGACCAGGATGCCAATGTGAGGTTGATGGGGAAGGGTAGGTGAACTTTTATTAAAAAAAATTAAATTAACCCGGGGCAACAAAGGCTATCTCAAATCTTCCTCTGGATTATTTATGTGCAGGGGATCCAGCATGCTGCTCCATTATGAGCTGGAAAAGGGCCTGTGCTTTTGCCATTTGGTTACCAGGTTGATATCTTCTTGTTGTTTGTGAGCAGAGACTGGGAAGGGCGGGCGGGGAGAGGGTGTCAGCAGGGTTAGTGTCAGCAACAGATGCTGCTATACATACCACCCAGATGCAAGTCGATGAGGTCACTGTAATAAGACTCTCCCCAATAGTCTACAACAAGGAATTGGTGAAGAGAGAGTTACTGGATCACATAACCCTCCTGTGCCCCCATACCCAAAGCAATCAATGACATGAAGCATAAGAAACAGAGATATAGCAAGAAGGCGAGGAGAACAGCTGGAGAGCATGCATCTAAGTACATTACAATACACACATGCTGTAGCTACATACTTCCTGGTGGTGGAAGGGAGTGCTCACTAAAAACCACAAGTGATACAGTTAATAGCCAATTAGCAATGTGATTGCTGTTTAGACCTCTGATCAGTTAAGACAGAACAGAAGCCCTTGGCTTTGCTGGGACCCCTGCTGGGACTCAACTGCATCTAACTAAGATTTTTAAAAATTCAAGGGCAGATCAGGGGCTACTTACTACCTTTTTACTGAACATTAGAAGCCCCAGGCTGAGACATTGAAGGCAAGATATGAACATCCTAAAAAAGCTCTGCAAGGCCACCAATCCTTAGGTTTAAAGGCAGTCAGAGCTCTCCCAAGAATTCACCTGTGACCCCACTGGTGAGCATATCAAACTCTTTGCAGAACCACTTTCACTGGATAGGTATGAGATGAAGGAAATCCTGTTTCTTCTGAAGTTAGGCCCAACTTCAGCCAGACTTCTTTTTAAAAGCACACAATGAACCGTGACTATTTGCCCTAGGGCTCCTGGAGGTCTGCTGGCCACAGGCACTCCTTGCCTTTCAGCTCCACGTGGCTGTGCAGCATGGATGTGACGTTCTTCACATGCCTGAGATGCAGAGACTGGTCACTGCGGAGGGCCTGAGCTTGGGCGGATGGTCCTCACGCTCTCAGAATCATAAACATATGCAGAGTCCAACAAAAGTCAGCTGCTATGTGTTACCCTTTGCCTCCAAATCTCTCAATCTAAATGCTGATCCTGGCAGCCTTTTGTTCTACACGAGGGTTTCCCCTTTAAGAATGGACAAACCAGAAGGCAGAATGTAATCCTGGAATGGTTTTTCAACTCATGCTCAAGGCTGATTCAGTGGTTTAAATTTGAATCACAGTTCCAGAAACAAAAAGGGTTTCTCAGGTGCTCCACACTAGAAATCACATGTGCCCTAGGCTTGAAGGCTCTGAGCCTAACCCTGTGGCCCAAATATATGTGAGCCTTAGACCAGTGGAGATCAACAGGATGGCAGGTCCGTATCAGATCTCTTCTCTGGAAGGGCAGCCTGGCTAACACTCGGACCCCTTCAGACATCTATGGAGGCTTGAGCTCATCAGGCAGGACAGGATGGCAGGCTCAGCCAGCTGTGCACCCTCAGGGAAGGGACGAACTAGCACTGCTGGAAGACTCCAAACTATCATGCTCAACTGAGTCTATCTCCTTAAGGACTCAGCCAGGAGCAACCAGACTAACAAGAGGAATGGAATGTAGAAGCAGGAGAGAAAGGACAGCCAATGTTCACAGTTCAGCCTCAAAGATGATCTCTGCCAAGTAGGACCAGGGCCACTGAGATTTCTGACAAAAGGCGAGCCTTGGAAGCAATATGTTTAAAATAAGAAAAAATACGTTTGGAAATACATTCTCATGGTAGGAGTTACTATATCTTGAGAATTTCCCAAATGCACCATGGGTAAATCTCCCAATGGAGCTACCAAAGCCTGTCTTTAAAAACAGGATAAATATGTATTTGGATGAAGGTGTTTTGATAAAGCTTTGCTTACAAGAGTTTGGACTAGAACAATGGTTTTCAAACTGTTCTGTGAAACCCTAGGGTTCTTCAAGTGGTCTTCCAACTAACTGATTCACAAGTACTTTGAACTCCTTTCAAACTTACACAAGACACACCACATTCAGAAGTCTGATATGCCAACTTTAACCCACTGAAGACCATCAACACATCAATCTGTGCTATCAGGCAAACTTGCTTTTGTGAGGCTCTCAGGACCAAGTTTCTTCGGCTCTGTGTGCAAGTATCTGTATCTGCTGAAAATGTGTTAGGGAAGAGGATATCTTACATATTTATTTAAATTCTGGCCTGCAAGTAGAGTACTTATCAACAATAGTATAGGACAGCATCCTGGGGAACCATCACTCAGTGAGACCGAGCCTGTCAGAGCAGCTCCTGTCACAGTGCGGTCCTCTAGGAGGATGACATCCATGCTATGATATCACAGCAGAGTTGGCTTTTGTGTTTACCACATGCCTGGGGGCTTTTCTCTCAGATCTACTCTTTATAAGAAATAAGGAGCTTCTGGGGCGCCTGGGTGGCTCAGTCGGTTAACAATCCGACTTCGGCTCAGAGGGTCATGATCTTGCAGTCAGTGAGTTCGAGCAAGCCGTGTGTTAGGCTCTATGCTGACAGCTCAGAGCCTGGAGCCTGCTTTGGATTCTCTCTCCCCCTCTTTCTGCCCCTCCCCAGCTCACGCTCTATTCTGTCTCTAAAAACTGAATAAATGTTAAAAAAATTTAAAAAAAAAGAAAGAAATAAGGAGCTGCTATTAGATTTGTTAGTGATTCAACTGTGAAAACAATTCCTACTGCTCCACCTTTAGCTTCTAGCATGGAGGTAATTTCAACTGCACACATCCTGAGACGCCCAAGTGAACTGCTAAAACACTGTCACCATTCACAGCAACTCCCTCTGTGTGTCAGGATGCTGTCTCCACTGGGCCCTGGGGAGGAGGCCTGTTATCACTGGAGGTATTTCCAAACTGGTGCTTATCAACATTCTTTTTGATTTAAACTTAACTTATAATTTGGCTGCTAAAAAACAAGTTTGAAAACCATTGACTTAGATGAAATCCTGGTTATATATTTTTATGAAAAGATAATTACCTAAATAACTGGAAAGGGGAACTTTGGCAATCTCCCATGCCAAAGGGTAGATTTTTCTATGACCCCTTGGCAGTCAGCAGCTTGAATAACATGGCCTGTTACAGAAATACTGAAGCAATACCACAGACTTGAACTGCATGGGACCTGATAGGTGCTTTACAGAAACCATCAACCCTGGGGCGGGCCCACTGGAATTTCAGAACCCTGTGAGGAGGAGGCAGAGACTGTCTTCCTTGAGAACTTATGCTAACAATGAAATTGAGAAGCACATGCTGGTTGAGTTATTCTGACTACGTGTTGGAAGATCTATCCCTCACGTTCCATCTTGGCAGAAATAACCTGTGGAAAAGGATAGGAAGGAATAAAGGTGGGCCAAGGCTCCCTCCTGACATCTTCAAAAGAGAAAGCAGTGATGGTAGGGCTCTGGGAGTCCTGTTACAACTGGTGCAGAGCATCCCTGCTGGGCTCAGGCTAACTCCCTCTGGGTGGGCAGGCTTTACTAAGGATGCCAAGTAAGCACATGCAGGGCAGGGAGCCAAAACAAAATGGTGGGGGACATCACAGCTTCATTTGGAAGCCTGGAGACCATTTCAGGTGAACCCAAATCTCCACTCCTTGACACAGGGGCCAGTGCTTGCCTCGCAGTCACACGTCCCAGGCTTCTGGCTGACTGGCTGCTCAGTGGTTCAAGCTTTTGCTTTTGGTGGCCCAGGCTTCAAGCAGTAACTCCAGCGTCAGGTAAGGCACAAAACCAAGAACATCACATCCTCATCTTTCTCTCCCATCCCATCTCTTCACCTGAAGGTCATCATTGAATCGACTGGTCAGCTGCAATTTCTAGGCCTTGAAGGGCTTGGAAAGATCCACTTCTATGCCTGAACCCTGACACCCCCCCCCCCCCCCCCCCCGCCACATGAACTTTGGACCTACAGAACCCTGTGAATTCATCTTGACATCAGGCACACACTGTGAGGTCAGCTCAGCAAGATCACATGGCAGCAAATGGTCCTGTTCCTGACTGCCTCTTACTGGTTCTGCTTCAATTTACAGAGAGCCTGCCCACCAGGAGATGCACCACCCCTGCCCTTCTGCCATGCTAGAATAAGGAGTTAGGGGTTACCGCAAAGTTAGGTCACCTCCTTTCTTCATCCCCAGCCTCACAACTTGAATGCTGAACCTGGAGGCCTGGGCTCTCTATAAGGAGAGGGAAGTTTCCCCATCCAGACACTGGACCGAGACTCATGGACTCTTGAGAAAGCAGAGATCAGTCACTCCATGCCTGAGTTGGAGCTATAGTTGGGGTTGGCCCAGTGGTTTCAAGGTCTTGAACCAACAGGGCTTCTTCCTAGGCCCTTGGGACTAGGGATGACTCAGGTTGTTCCTTGCTTTCTGTGTGCCCAACTGTGCTGAATCCACCTCACAGGCTCCTTGGATGAACGGTGGGGGTGATTGCACTATGTTCCACAGCTCTTCCCTGGGAATGGCAGCCACTGAGCACGTGGTCCTCACAGCCATTTCCCAGTGTCTACTCTGTGCTGGCTTGCCACCATCCCCTGAGCCTGTCCACCCTGCCCTGAGTGACCAGCACACTAGGACACCTGTGTACTCCACACACAGGAGGCAGTGAGGACTCTGTGGGGCACATGCCCTCCTATTCCCTGTGAAGTCTGAGCAGGAGAGGGAGCCCAGAGAGCTAAAGACTGGAAGTGGCATGTGGGAAGCAGGCTGAGGGCCCTGCTCGTGCAGTTCTGTGATGGTTCCTTTTGGTACAGTTTCCCTCATTCCCAGTTATTTTCTTCTAGAGAAAATGATGGGGTGGGAAAGGAGGAGGAAGAGAGGAGGAGGAGGCCCAGTGCTTGCCACCAACAAATGAAGTGGACTGAGAGTTCGTTCTACAGATAAATGGCAAGCCCTCAGACAGGGCGGAAGAACAAGTCCAGGCCTTGGGGCAGTCCCAAACAGAGATGCTTTTCTTTTCCTCTGCTTAGCAGGAAGCCCCAATCTCGGTGATGAAGGGCCCCAGAGAACCCTGCTGGAAAAGAAGCTGAATTCCAGACGAGGTGACACAAAACTAGCCTCCCATGGGGTGGGGCCAGGGGCTTTCCTTTAGGAACAACCTCCTCACAAAGGAGACCCAGACAATACCTGCTTCACCACGGAGTGCCTTCTCCACAGCAACCCCTCTTTCCTCCAGCTGCCTCTGCTTCTCCTCCACCTGCTCCAGCTGCCGCTGGATAATCTACGGGAAAACAGAACAGTGTAAGTACCCAACTTTCTCTCTCACCTCCTAGCTTTCAGGAAGACAACTAAACTGTACAAACACAAACAGGGAGAAAAACAAATTAGGACCAAAAGTTGGAAAGTAGTCCATGGGCATTATGCCCAGAGTGTGGTGTGATGACCACCTACATCGAATCCCCCAGGGCCTTGTTAACTATGCAGACCAGGGCTTGTCATTAGTAAGCACCACAGTGTGTGGGTGCACATTAAAGGAGCGACCAGCCCTCTGTAGGGCAGTTCAAAGATAGAAGTGGATATAAGCTCCTGCAGGAAGGACTGACATTCTGCAGCCTAAGTAAGACCTTGCTAATAGTGAGGTTGCTAAAGCATTAGCAGGCGTTTTTGGAGAGTACTGCAGAAATCTTGTCTCTAAAAGATTAAAAAAAAAAAAAAAAAATCTAGAATGGAGCAATACGCCAGAATCTGTTTGGAAGCACACAGTGAGAAGTTTCTCTGTCCATGGGGACTGATAATGGTTACTAGAAGGACATTCAACCCAGCAGGAGCCAATGGTGTATATCTGGAGAATGTCACACAGAAAATGAAATAAAATCCGGGAATCCAATCAATGCAGAGAATGTGGATACAGAATAATGTTCAAGAAAAGGATTAAAAGACTGGTGGTTTTGATGCTTGCTAAACATGGAATTCAAAGGTGTATCTTTGTTGGTATTTGGTTGGTTTGCTGTTAATGTTTCTCATTGTTGTATGAATACAACTATATATATATATGTATATGTATATGTATACGTATGTATATACATGTATGTATATATGTATGTATATATATATATACACACACACACAATTTCATTAAAAATCTTTTTTTAATGTCTATTTATTTTTGAGAGAGAGAGAGAGTGAGAGCTCAAGCAGAGGAGGGGCAGAGAGAGAGAAAGAGACACAGAATCCGTAGCAGACTCAGCACTGTCAGCACAAAGCCCGATGTGGGGCTTGAACCCATGAACCGTGAGATCATGACCTGAGCTGAAGTTGGATGCTCAACTGACTGAGCCACCCAGGCAACCCTCATTTTAAAAACCATATTATATTTAGATATCTTCTATACTTCATATAAAAAATTATTTTTTGTTCCATGAAGAAAATCTAGAATGGTCTAGGATCTGTGAGGCCTGAAGACAGAGGCTGATGCCTGGAGGACAGCTCTGACCTGGAAACCCCAGGCCCATCAGAGGCTGCCAGGTCACCTCTTGACAACAGCTGACTTTACAATGATTACTCCAGAGCAAGGAATTTAGGAAACTCAAAGCATGGCTCTTCCTTTCCTATGAGTAACTCCACAAAATCAAGGCTTCTACAGTTGCATCGAGCCAGATGCTTGTGGCCTGAGACTTTGGGGCTATTCTCTCAGTTATCAGGGATACCCCGTCTACCTCTGCTCTGTCCTCTTTACCTACCCTCATTGTGGACAAGGACAAGCATGTTAGAGAGGAGGGTGCTCTTTCACACTTGGAATTGTGGCCCCTTTGGGGATTTTACCTGAGCTCGGTGTAGCCGCTTCAGTTCCTCTTGCTTGGCCTGCCTCCTAGCTGCCTTCTGCACACGCCGGGTCAGCTTGGCGTTCAGTTCCTCCTCTGTGTAAGTTCTTGGCTGGAGAGAACGAGAGAGATTTCCTAAGTCAGGCGCAGCAGGCCTGGGACAGGTTTGGGTGCTGGTTGTCAGGGGGCACAGTGAGCACTGTCCCTAGGTTGCAGCTGCCCTTCTGCAGAGTGCCCGTGGGGTGGACAGGGAGCAGTGAGGTGTGTGCAGACTCCCAGGCTGCAGCTCAGCCAGAGGCTTCACTGACACTCATCCTTGCTGGAGCCCTAAATACTACAGGGTACAGCTAAAGATCTGCAAGTGAGATACTTCCCCACTGTGACAGGGACAGGAGGCTGAGTAGGGACTGACTGAGGGCCACATGCTCCTTTATCACAGAAATCACTTGTTTCCCACGTCAGGATGTCTGGTCTTTTTGAGATTTTCCAGGGGTAAAAATATGGTAATTAGTTCCCCTAAGCCTCCTGCTTCTAGGAGACATATAGGGAAAGGAAAAAGAAAAATCAGGATCCTTTTATTTTCTTATTTAGTATCAAATGCTACTTTCTTCAGATGAGTGATATTTATAAGGTTCTTTAAGAAGTAACATCTGAAGTAGAGAAAATTGGGATGCCTGCATTCTAAGTTTGAGTGAACCCCAAACTAATATAGTCTGAAGGGACATGTGGAGGTGAACATGGACTGACTCCAGGGTCTGCACAGAGGCAGCAGTGGGCCACTGAGAAGGAGGGAGGAAGTGGTCTGGCAGGGCGGTTTCAGCCAGTGCAAGCCCTGAGGAGGCAACAGGCCAAATCCAGGGCAAATCCACAGATGCATCTGCCTGACAACCCCACCTGCAAATGTGGGCACCAAGGGCACAAGGCAGTGTCAGAAGCCTGGAGTAAACACTGAGCAACCACCAAGAGGCACATGCTGTTGGGGCGGGGGAGGGGTCTGCTTCTATTCCTAACATCTTATTTCCTCCAAGGAAAAAAAAAAAGAGAGAGAGACTTTGATAGACTTTAAAAGGTACTTCCAAATTCAACTCAGGAGTATAGTCTCATAATCTTTATTTTAAGAACTCAAGTGATCATTGAGAGCCAACTGAGCAGGTAAGTCTGAAAGGATCATCATGGTGTTCTAGCGCCCTAAGCATTTCACCTCGCAGGTCACAGAGCTGAGGGCTCGTGAACTCCCGATTCCTGCGGTGCCCAGTCCCAAAGGGGCAGCCCTGGAGTGAAATTACCACATGCACTCCAGCCAGTGAAGAGCAGGGGATCTCACCTTCCTCCATCATGACACAGCTAAAGAAAGTTCTGCTGCCAGTGTTTGCTACTGCTCCATGCATGTGTGAACAGTTAGTGAGGATGTGGCCGGAGGGCCAGGGCTGGGGGCTGCTCCGGGTGGTTAATCACAGACACGCATGCAACAATGACCAGCCATGGGAATGAGACACTACCTTTGATGCATATGATCTCCTGAATGCCAAGGCGTGTGGTACATAAATCAACTTTTAAGGGGATGGCAACAGAAAACAAAACAGAATAGTAATAATAACAATTAAAAAATTAAAACTAGAACACAGAAATGGAGTAAAATCAGTTAGAAGTTTAAAACAAACACACAAGACTAAAGACTTAAAACACGTGATTATTTTTCACAGTGTCACACAGGACTGCGTAAGTGAGGAACCTGATTACATAGATCCCAGCAGCAGAGTCTCCGTGAAACCCTGGTTTTGAATAAGGCCTGGGTTCACTTTTATACTGAGAAGACAGCTTCTTCCTCACTATGCCCCAAATCTCTGTTCTCTTTTTACTCTCCCTTGTGTATAATAAACGAAAACTGTTCAAATATATGGTTATATATGCTACTTCTCCTTCAGTATAGCCCATTTGCTTGTGGAAATTCAGACTACTTCTTTCAGCTCAGTGTTATGGTGGGGGGGAGGGGGACAGGTGGTGGGAAATTCCTGTTGCCAGGGACACAGACCACAGATACAGGGCAAACTGACTATAAAACCTGTTCTCTTCCAAAAGGCTCTCTCCTGGCAGTGTTCTTTTTTATTTATTTTAATTAATTAATTAATTTTTTAAATGTTTATTTATTCCTGAGACAGAGACAGAGCATGAGTGGGGGAGGGGCAGAGAGAAAGGGAGACACAGAATCAGAAGCAGGCTCCAGGCTCTGAGCCATCAGCACAGAGCCTGACACGGGGCTCTAAATCACAAACCTTGAGATCATGACCTGAGCCAAAGTCGGTCGCTCAACCGAATGAGCCACCCAGGCGCCCCTCTCCTGGCAGTGTTTTTGAACAGGGCCAAGGTAGGTTTCCAGGGGACCACCCAGAAATCCTGAATGGGGGTAGGGGTCATATCTTGATTATACAGTGTGATAGGAACCTCAAATAGCATAAATAACTGATATTCACCAGATATATGTCAGGCACCTATGTCGGTGAATGCAACCTCTTCTCCACTAAACCTTGAGCAGAGCTGCCCAGAGCTAAGGTTAGTTACATTTGCTCTCTCGTCTTCTCACCAGCCCCAACAAATGCCTAAAAGGCAGTAAAGGAGTAAGGGAGGGGAGAAGAGCCAGGAGCTCTGGATGCTGCCGACGAGAGATTCTGAGAGCTTCAGGATAGACTGCAACCCCCTGTTCCCTTGTTGCTTCTCTGTGCATCAGTGGTGACCAGTATAGTGGGACTGCATTTCAAGAGCACAGTGGCTCAGAGCAGAATGGGTCTCCCTCCTAGCAGTGGCACTGAACTTTAAGTGTGTACGTACTGCCTCAGACTGACTCCTCTCTGCCACAAACCAGAGGGAGAGGATGAATCTCATTATAACAACAAGTCCATTAAAAACACAGAAGACACAGAATTTCCCCAAGCAGCAAGTAAACCACTCCACAGGAACTATGTAACCACAACCACAAGGAACAGCACTTAGCATCTGTACCTGTGGCTGGTGTACAAAGTAAAGGGAGTGGGGGCAATCACCTACTGATTTCTGGCAGAAGACAGGTACCAACTTGGCAGGGGCAGCGACTACAGGATTGAAATCATGACGCATCTGTGCTGTGCTGAGAAAATGAGGTCAGCCACAGAGCTGAAGCTTCTGCTATGAAACGTCTTGGCCTGACCCAGCGCAAATGACAGGCCTGTGGCTAGGCCACAGCGATCAAGATGCAGTGCGCCATTTGTATTTAAAGTAAGACTGAGGCAAAGAAAAGAGGTGGACGTGAATTACCTTTGGTTGGTAGGATTACGGGTGATACATATATTTAATCTGTATTATCTTTTCTACATAAGCATTTTCAATAAAAATAAGTTGTTCTCAGTTCCAGTTGTCTGTCTTTCTCTTTCTTTCTTTCTTTCTTTCTTTCTTTCTTTCTTTCTTTCTTTCTTTTCTTTTCTTTCTTTTCTTTCTTTCTTTCTTTCTTTTTTTTGAAATGAAACAAAACTCAGGTACTTGTTTCACAGATGCCTGACTCAGAGATGGGTCTATGATGCAAGAGGAACCACTTCCCCCAACTGTGTGGGCCCGGTTGCTCGGGTAAGGCATGTCAACAAGATGCTTCTTCCTGAGTCAATCCCAGCCACACTGTCCCTTTAGGTATCCCCTCTCCCTTCACTTCCTGCTCTGAAAATTTTCAAACATAGGAAAAGTTGAAAGAGGACAGTGAACCCCTAGGCCCAGATTTGCTAAATGTTAGCATTTTGCTACGTATTTGATATATATAATCTTTATACATCTTTAAAAAAATGATTTATAGGCATTTTTTATGCCTACAAATTCTAGCATGTTCTTCTTAAGAACAGATGTTTTCCTATATGACTATAGTACCTTAATGTCTTACAAGGAACCTGGCATTGATGTGATAACATTGCATATCTACACATATTATACCATCCATGATCAAATTCACTTAATTATTCCGAAGTGTCCTGTATGGCTGTTTTTGTTTGTTTTTCTGCTTTAGCTTCCATCCTTAAAAATACATAGTACCTGCTCTCGCCCAGCCCGACACCACACCATGGTGGGATTCTGGTCAACATGTCCTAGGCTCAGCTTTGTCTTGAGTATTCTTTGCTTAGCCTATAGCAAATGGCTCTGCCTCTGTGGGCACACATGGAATGTGAAGTCCCCAAGGCCTCCGATTCTGGGGTTCTAGGAGTGGGGTCCATGACTTGTTGTTCATGTAGGAGGGGAAGAGCTACCTATGGGGCCAGTAAGGCCCCAGGAAAGGCTGTTGTCAGTGACATGTATTACCAAGAACATGGCCTTGGCATAGCCAGCTTGGGCAGCCTGCCACTCTGCATTCTGCCAGGATTAACTAATAGAGAAACAGTGGAGAGACTGACCACAGATGGGTATTTCTGACTGCATGGAAGCAAAGTGACCTTGGACCTTGGTCCTTCAGGGACCCCCCCCAGCCCTCCCTATGGCAGTGCCAGTCCCCAGTGTCAGGACGTGTTGAGGGACCCATGTACATATCCAGAAGCAACTCTTAATTCCAATCCCAGGATCAATACCACTGCCTGGGAAAGCACTTGATAGGAGGCACATGAAACCAGGTCTCTGCAGGAGAGAAGGCACACAGGTCCCAACCCTAACTCAGTGCTGTCCGTGCTGGCTCGGCTGGGACAGGTAGAAGTTGGCTCTGCACACGGAGGGCAGGATGACAGGCCTGGCTGTTTAGGTATACTTCTAGGAGAGTGGATAGGTAAATAGCTGGCATGGCCAAGGGAGACCAACAGACCAATAATGAGAGGAGAACTAAAACATGGGTTTCCTCCAGTTGACCAAGTTGCTAAAAGCTGGATTGGGCTGGGAGCAGGGAGACTGGAAATGGCTGCAGAAGTCTTCTTTACTGAACAGGTGTGTGCAGGGCATAGGTCTGCCATGGCAATTGCCTGGAAGTTGATGGAGAGGGCAGACTCAAATCCAAGCCCTGGGGAGCCTTGTAAAGAAGGCACATGATGTTCTGGGGAAATTTTTCATTCAGAAAAGGGAGCTGAAAGTAGCTGGGCTATCGGCTGGGACAGGAGGGTGAGTATGTGTCCCAGGGCCAGACAATGGAGATGGAACAGCTTCAACCACTCCTGAGTGCTGCCCAGGCCTTTCTGGATTGTAGTCCGCACCCCATCATTGTCTCTGTGACACAGAGGTTGTGTTAGAACTTCTCTAATCCCTCTCTCTCTTCCACCTTCACTGTACCTACACAGAGCTACAAGAGCCCTTAGAAACCAAAAGATTGAATAAATATCCAAGGGAGCTAGTGATGAAGGAGCGCTCCACATTGAGGTTTTACTTTTCAGGAGACTTGAGTGGCCACATCATCTCCTAAGCCTGTAGTAAGAGGGACCAAGTCAGATACACAGTGCCCCACTCAGCACAGAACCCAGGGCAGTTTCCTGGACCAGTTCTTTTATAGCAAAAATTCCTCTCTAATCCACAAACATACAAAGCAGGGGTGATTCAGCCTCTGTCTAGAGATGCCTAAACCGTGTTGTCCCTGTCCAAGCCTCCACCAGAATGTGTGGCACGAACAACCCTTATCCTGTCACTCTGGGCATTGGTGGATGCTATTCCACATGGGATCTTTGAGGACAAAAGAACAAATGGACAATGCCAGATGCTTGCTAAAGATCTAGTGACTCTTTGAGTGTGGAATGCCTCTGCCTTCTTCCCAAGAATTAAACACAGGAACTCTTGCCATTGAAGCAAATAAGCGCCAGCTGTTCACTGAAAAAGCCCAAGAAAAGAGCTCCCTGTATGTGTCTCTTACTTGGAGCTGGGCTGGGCTCAGGAGACAGCTGTGTGTCTACTGGGAATTAGAGGAGGGTGCTCACTTTCAACCCAGGGCTTGAGATGTGCTTTCCCTCTCTTCCACCTCACCGAAGACCAATTACACAGAGGATGAGAGTCAAGTCCTTGACCCCTTCTGAAGCCCCGTTACGGACGGGGCCTACATACCTCTCGCCTGGACTTCTGGGAGGACCTCTCAAGGATGTCATCACTGGAGAGGTCAGAATCCTCTGAGAAACTCAACTGGCGCCGCAGCTGCAGCTCTAATGGGATGGAAAGAAGAGGCAAATCGAGGACACCACAGTACTTTCCTGATGTCTACATTCACACAAGCTGCCCAGGGGAGTGGGGTACAGATTTTATTTCTTTCCAGTCTGAGTGGCTCTTAACCCATAGTGGGGAGCCAGGAGCTTGGAGGCTGACACCTGTGCTGGCCGGGGCAGCGCTAACACTGAATAGAGGCCTGCCTGGTTCCTCCCGGCAATGCTGCGCTCTGCCTTGCTCAGAATCAGGCTCTCCTCTGAGGTGGTGTGACTTGAGGAAGTGCACAAACCTCCCAAGTCTCCCTTAGTCAGTTTCGAGCCGGGTTTTACCATTAGTTTATCACGCAGAATATGCTGTGTGAGCTCATGGTTCAGTTTCCTTCTCCCTCACCCCATTAGCATTGCTCCTAAGGACCCGTAGGGAGGCAGCATGAGGAAATGGATCTTAAGAGAAGAACCGATGGCTGAGAACACACACCTTATGCCCTGCCCCAGGAAGGGTCCCTTGGTTCTGACGTACCTGTTCTCACGACAGGAGACATCCTGTGCTTGCCAGAGTCCACAGTGGCACCGCTGGAAGGGGTGCTGGAACAGGACTTGTCATCACCCTTCTTCTTCTTGTCCTTCTTATACCCAGAAAAGACTGACTTCCACAAGGACTTGGGTTTGGCGGCTGCTTCCTCCAGGAGGTTTGGGCTGGGCTTCTCTGGGGGCCGGCCCTCACCTTTGGACTTCTTCTCTTTCTTGTTTCTGCGGGGGGAGAAGAGTGACGATCTCTTCTTGCTCTTCCCACTGGAGCCCTCGGATGAGGTGACTGAACCATCTGGGCCCCCTGAGTCCGACGGAGGGGAGAGGACCTCCTCACTAGTGGCTTCATGCTTCAGGGTGGGCTCCCTGGGGCCTTTGAGAACTGGGCGTTTAGGGGACTCGAGGCCAAGTTCTTTGCCCTTGGAGGGAACTGAGGAGGCTTTGCGGGAGGTGCCTCCTGGGGGCCTGGAGGTCCCAGCCGCCATCTCCATCTCCTTCATCCTACTCAGCTGCTTGGCCATAGCGTCTCTCAACGCCTGGCTCTTCACAGACTTCTCCCTGGCTCGCATGCGCTCCTCAGCCAGCTCCTTGGCTTCTGGAGAGACTAAGGGCAGGACCCTCTTCTGTGGCTGGACCCCACTCTCCAGAGTAGGCAACCTACCATTCTCCTTGGTTAGGGGTGGATGGAGGGGCCTCTCGGTGCGGGACCAGCAAGAGGGGGGTGTGAAGAACTTCTCCTGCAGACTCGAGTCCTCTGTCTTGTCATCATAGGTGTCCTCCACGTCATCAGCAAAGGGGATCTCATCCACACTCTCCACAAAAGACTTCCGCACCTCCTCTCGAGGGGGCTGGGCAGGCTCTCGGGGGGCCCTCATAAAGGATGCAGGTGGTGGGGGTGGGATTACTGAGGCCTTGGGCTCGGTCTCCTTATGCTCATAAATCTGATATGGCTTCCTTCGAAGAGTTGCGGGCTCCTCATCCTGGGGTGGGGGTGGGGGTGGGCTTGAAGGAGGAGTGAGCATGGTGGAGTCAGAGGTGTTGAAGCTCTGGCTGCCCAAGGTCTTCATATTGGAGGAGCTCCCGTGAAGGCCCAACCCAGAGCTGCTCGACAGGTCTCTCCTCTCCTCCTGGGAGCTTTTCAGCTCTCTGTCAGATGGGGACTTGGGGGTTGGCAGCGAGGGCTGGTCGCCATCTGACTTCGGCAGGCCCAGCCTCTTAGGAATAGGTGGAGGTTTTAGAAGCTGGAGCCCCTCACCCTGAGGAGACTTCTCAACTGAATAGGATTTTAGGGACACTGGTTTAAAGGCCGGGGAGGGGAAGCTGGACTCGGACACCTTGCTCCGATCCACGGGTGTGAGTCCGAGGCTACGGCGGATCTCGGCACTCTTCATCCAGAACTCTGCCACCAGGTCATTCCGCTTCAGGGCTTCATCCACAGCAAGAGGGCTGCCCAGTCTGTCCTTGGTGTCCCCTTGGGTCTTCAAGGGGAGGGGAGCCAGGGGAATGGGTGTTTTGGCTGGAATGGGCTGGAAGCATATGGGGGACTTGGTGGGGGACGGGACAGTGGCCTCAGAGGAAGGCTGGGGTTGGGAGCAAATGGGGAGCTGGGTAGTGGTGGGGGTAGAGGTGGCCAGCGGTGACAGGTGCTGTGAACTAACTGGGGAGGTAGGTGTCCTGGCTTCTGGCAGAGCCACTGGCTGTGATCGGATAGGAGAGTGCACAGCTCTCTCATCACTGGGCACTTCTTCTTTGGGCTTCTCTTTGGGGAGCAAAGGCTCAGGGAAAAGGCTCTCCTTGGGCAATTTCACCTTGGTGGCAACAGAGGCAAGTGGGATTTGGGCCCCCTACAGAAAAGGAAAACAGAAGCTGCTTAGAAGGTAGTTTGATGGTCAGCAGAGACCCCTTGGGGAGCTTGCTCAAAGGGCCTGTGTTTGTGAAATAAATTCCTCTCTGCCTTTTAAGCTGTTAGCCAAATGGCTCCAGGAGAACCTTTCTCCCCCTTTCTGTTCTATTTGTTCAATTTTTAAAACCACTGTACTTTGTTGAACAGACTCAGCTTTCAGGGTTTGGTTCACCTCAAACACATTCTATATTCTTTGTGCACTAAAATGGACACTGGCCAAAGCGCACTAATGGATCCAGCTCTCACTCCTGACCATCGACCCCAAGAGCTCAAGATCTCTGATGTATGAAGATATGGACCAACACTTTAAGATTTAAAATAGATATTTTCAAATTTAAATTTTTTAATTTTTTAATTTGAGAGAGAGAGCGGGGGGGGGGGGGAGGGTCAGAGGAAGAGAGAGAGAATCTTAAGCAGGCTCCATGCTCAGTGCAGAGCCCAATGCAGGGCTTGGTCTCATGAACCCTAGGTTTACGATCTGTGCTGAAACTGAGTCAGATATTCAACCAACTGAGCCACCCAGGAGCCCCCAAATGGCAATTTTTTATACTCTACACATCATCCTTCCCAGGAAGCTCAAAGATCCAGACATTTCTGCACGAATCCTTATATCATCCCACCCGCGAGTCCCAGTAAACCTCCCACAGTTTCACAGATGAAATCACCCAATTCATCTTGGTTCTTGGAATCTCAAAGACCAAATCAAGCTAACCCAGGTCTTGAGTTTGGCCTCCCTCCCCGATGTGTCCTCCAGATAGCATTTCCCAAAACACGTTCCACAGGACATACTGCTATGATCTATTTACGTAGCATTCTCCAATGCGTGGCTCACATGCCACTGGTAATCTGGGTGAATACATATATATTTTTAAAGTTTATTTATTTATTTTGAGAGAGAGAGCAAGAACAGTGGTGGGGGAGGGGGAAGAGAGAGAGAGAGAGAGAGAGAGAGAGAATCCCAAGCAGGCTCCATGCTGTCAGCACAGAGCCCAATGTAGGCTGGATCTCACGAACCATGAGATCATGACTTGAGCCAAAGTCAAGAGTCAGATGCTTAATCGACTGAGCCACCCAGGCACCCCTGGATAAGTATTTTAAATTTTAAGTCATACATTCATTTTAACATAACACTAAGAAACAAACGTATCTATCATATCAAACCAATGATTCCACAACAATTATTGCTTTAATTTACAAATAAAGTTACTTTTAAAATGGCATGGTACATGGACACAACAGAGTGACATGGTGGGAAGACTCAGGTTTGGGATTGGTACAGTGCAGGGTTAGGGAGCTGCTGCCCAGACTGCCTTGTCCTCATGGTGAGGACTAAGCTGGAACCCCAAGGCCACTCCTGTTGTCAGCAGCCCCACTTAGTACAAGATGCAAAAAAATGGGCTGACACCAAGGGCCTAAGATGAGGGAGTTAATATGTCCACTCAGGATCCTATCAGTTTTGTCCCCCACAGTGAGCCCCGAGTCCTTACCTCTGCCTCAGGGCTGTGGCCTGGGGAGAGCAGACCAGCCTGCTCCTCAGGGGATCGGGGAGGGCTGGGGACTTGGGCGGGACCTGGACAGAACAGACACAGGATTTATAAGAGGAAACAACACCCTGCCCTTCCCGCTGAGGGCTCCTCTCCCAGCCAGCTCTGCAGGGGGGTCACTGTTGGTCAACAGAAAGAAAGTCCTTTCCCAGAGTGTCCCTAGATGCCACCTCTGCTCATTTCAGAAGTACGGGCTTTTTTTCACTTGTGCGATCTGTGTCCAAAGCTTGGAGATGTACCTTCTACCCTTTCATAGCTCCAGAGCACACACAGAAAGGGGCTGTTGGCCAAAGCCATGCGCAGGATCTGTGCAGAGGGAAGGGGGAAAGACAACAACAGGCAGAGCTGTCTGCCATTTGGAGGTTGGTATGCAGTGCACCAGCTCTGCTCCGGCTCTGCTCTGATGACCTGTGTCTTCGGTGCTGCCCCTGTCCTTGCAGGCTCTCCACAGGAATTCTGGAAGCAGTTTCTGCTGAGACAACAGGCTTACCTCTCTCCTGGTGCCCTGGTGTGGTGGCAGGTTGCTCCTCCTCATTTTCCGATACCCTCAGCTCCAGCTCCGCCTCCAATGCTGCCTGGTGCTGCATGCGAAGCTCTGTTTCGGCATCTGATGGGATATCATCAGACCAGTGCTGATCTGGCAAAGGGAAGGGACAGAGCAGCACTTGAGTGAAGCCCTGCTTCTTTACCAGTCTCCAGCTGGCCCCAGAAAGTAGCTGAATCAGTTCATCAACTACAGCACCACTGCTTGATGTCTGGACCTGGTTCTGTGTCCCAGCTAGGACCTGCCTACTGGTCCCTACTGAGCTTCTGAGACTCAGAGCCTTTATTCTCTGCAACATAGCGCTCTCATCAAAGCCTACAGTGTTCCATTTCCTTTTCAAATACACAAGATGGTACCTGATAGATCACAACAGAAAGAAACATAATGGGTGTGCCTGTGAAGGGCAGGCCTTACTTCACGGACTCACCATTGGTCTGTTTCCCCCAACACCACGGCGAGGTCTATGCTCCCTTACAGTCTTGCCTGGACTCGTCATTTCTCCCAGGCTAGTCCCTGCCACCCTTTCCCCAACCAACCAGCCTATAATTCTTAAAATACCATCTCTTTTGTAGCTACCTTTCAGAGGCCCACTGAATAAAGGCCCTTTTATAAAGCACCCAATCTGCTCAGTTTCTCAACCACAACTTAATGAATGCAGGCTATGCTGCATGGTGGCTGACAGGGGGAATGACACACATTCAAGTTAGCAGCAGACCAAGGAACACAACCAGGAGACCTAATGGCCACCTCTTTAGAGTGCCTTGCTTTTGCTTTAATGTATATTATCTTTCCCAAGTTCCAATCGCACAGTGGGGAAGAGAGTGATCAGCACAGTGGAGAGGGGAGGCTCTGGGGTCCCCCGTACCATCATCCAGCTCAGCACCAGTGTCCCCTGTGTCCCCATTCTCCGCTGCCTCCCCTTCTATCTCTGCCGGCTCCGAGTCCACATCTTCCTCCAGGTCATTCTCATCAAATGGGACTGTAAAGCAGAAACGTTCAAAGGAAGGAAGAAAAGGACAGGCAGACAGACAGAGACTGCCTGTGCAGGTGGAAACTGGTGGTGGTCTTCCCAGGGCTGCAGTGTGAAGACCATGAGGAGAGGCGGGGAGATGGACTGTGAAGTGTCTGGATTTGGACCCCAAGGTGGAAGTCGGTCAGCCTTGGGGGAGCTACACACAGTGTGGGTGCTGGTGAGGGCCTGGGGCCCTTCCTGAACACCCGGGACCAGCACTGCTCGACGCCAGCAGGGCCCAGCGGAAAAGGAAGGGCAGCTTCCTCTGGTCACCTCCTCTTCCCCCGAGACTGCTGTAAGTGCCTCGGTGTGAGAAGGGCAGAGGGGAAACGCTGCCTCTGCAGGCCCAGGGGCAATGATGACTCTTCTGCCAGCACGCCCTGGACCGCTTCACAGGCCACGCGCCATTTACTCCTCACAGTAATCGTTCAGAGGGCCTGTGGCAAAGCCGAGGCCAGAGAGTTACGGGATTTACTCATGGTCATATTGCTCCATCTAGCAGCTGCAGTACTGTGTGTAGGCAAAGTCACTGATGGATGAGGGACCAACAGGATGGACCCCTGAGGGCACCCACCTCCCCTTTCAACGGGTAGAGGTGATATCTTTGCTTCGGATAATTTAGAGAAATGTTTTTTTTTAAGGCTTGAAGGAGAGGATGAGGGGATATGTAAAGTTCACTGTCTAGATGCAACACCAGCCCTTCAGTGTTGCAGGACAAGGCAAAGCACTCATCGACTTCTCTTTCCTCAGGAGGAAACAGCCCCTAAACATACACACACACACACACACACACACACACACACACACACACACATACTCAAACCTGTTCCCAACCTCTGCACACTTAGAACTCACACTAACAGTTTGGAGTAAGAGAAAGCAATTAGGAAAGCAAGGTGTGCTACTTTAAAGGATGCTGTGAGGCCCCAGTGTTACCCGACACCAACAGGACCCATCTGTCAGGTGTCCTGAGGGTTTCTTCTAGGCTCCTAAGCACAGCCACTCTCACATCACTCCTAAAGGTTCTCACTTCAGGAAAAGGGGTTACGCTTAGGTTCGTATATACAAGGGCCAGAGGATCAAAGCCCAAGGATGGGCAGGCAGCAGAGGCACTGGCTGTGGCACAGCTCAGATTTTTTAAAAGGCTGTACCACAGTGAGAGGCCGTGTAATGGCTGGGCCCTCTCAAGTCAGTGCTCTCATCACTGTCCAGTCTCATGAATCTGCATCGCTGGCACCTTAAGGATGTGCAGAGTGAGTGTGGCAGAAATGTCGAGCGTGGATACCAAAGTCTGAATATGATGAAAATCCAGGAAAATCAAGTGAATACCTTTGGAGGCCGGGTGGGGAAGATAGGGAAGGGGCACTTTGAAGATGCTGGGGATGTGTGCTTTCTTGACCTAGTCACAGGAGTTTTTGTTAAAAAAAATAATTACTGGGGTGCCTGGGTGGCTCATTTGGTTAAGCGTCTGACTCCTGGTTTTGGCTCAGGTCATGAACTCAGTTTGTGGGATTGAGCCCTGCCTTGGGCTCTATGCTGGCAGTGTGGACCCTGCTTGGCATTCTCTCTCCCTCTCTTTCTGCCCTCCCCTGCTTGCATGCACACGTGGTCTCTCTCTCTCTCTCTTAAAGTAAATGAACATTAAAAGATAATTCCTTAAGCTGTATAATTAGCTTCCCACCCTTTTGTATACTCAGTTTATAAAAATAAGGTGATGATTTGCATCTAATTTTGGAGAACCATACAACATAGGTTTAGAATGGACTATGGGGAAAGATGAAAGAATTCCAGAATAAGTTCTAGGCTGGCAAATAGTTAATGTCACACTCCTTCTTTTGAGATACCAGAGCAGCCCATGGAGCTGGTAATGCCAGGATGCTTTCCTGTGATGGTGGCATTTGTTGGGGAAAATATTAGGGGTAAAACTACTCAATTATTTCCACACACTTAAAACCTTTGCACGATAACTTTGCTGTTGTAGTTCATCAAACACCAGGAAGTGAGATTTCTTAGGAACAAACAAAAGTCTCTGTGCCTTTCTAACCTGAGCTTCCTATCTGGATAACAAACTCATGGTTTCATGACACCATTTCTGAAGAGGCTGGACAGTTACCTCTCTTCCCCCAGAATCTTTCTCCTCTGGGAGTCACGTCAACCGGGTGGAAACAGAACCTGGGCTCATCCCGTCTGGGCCCACTGTGCCCAACACATATGTTCAAACAGATATATGAGTGGCTAAGCATCAAGATGGCAATCTGTACTTCTGTTGGACAGTGTGCTGGACGCGGGCACAAAGGAGACCACACTGTTCAAGTCACACTGCCCTAGGTCAGCCTGACCCCAGCCCTGGTCCCTTGGCCCTCATGTGGTTCTCTGACTCGGAGTTGCTGCTAAGAAATGTCTGTTGTAGAGTCAGAAGGGTAACAAGTCTACAGTCCTTGGGAGTACCTTGAAAGGAACAATTGTCACATACATTAAAAAACAAACAAGTGAGAAATATCAATGCAGCAGCAGCAGAGGCTGGAAAAACGCAGCTTGAGGGATGGAATTGGGAGATTAAATCCAGGTTAAGATGGAGTGCAGAGTGCTAGAAGCTGCCACGCACTATGGAAGCTGGGAATCACAGACATACTTAGCTTTTGGTTTATTTCAGCTGCCAGCTGGGAAGTCTTGACACCTCAGCCTTGTCCAACCATCCTGGGAGACGTGCTAACATGAGGAGAGATGGCCAGCAGCTTCTGTTCACAGAGCTAAGGTCTGGCCTCAGGCTCAGATCTCCCTATGGTTCTGTGAAGGTACCTCCTGACTTGTGTGCCTGTGTCCTTTTCTCCTGCTGCGTGTCAGGTCAATGGAACGGGCTGGTAAGAGGCTGGTGGTAAAGATCCATAACTCCAATCCTATGCATCCCAGAAGCAACCACAAGGACCATAGTTTTCAACCAGGGGGTAATGCTTCCCTTCTTTAAGTGGTACTGATATTGTGTAGGGCAGTTTTGGTTGTTGCCTTGATGGCCAGGGTGGGAGTAGAGGCTGTATGGCTGATGACATTTTGAGGGCAGAGGCCAAGAAAGTTAAATGTCCTCAATAGAGGGGCGTCTGGGTGGCTTAGTCGATTAAACGTTCGACTTTGGTTCAGGTCATCTCACGGTTTGTGAGTTCGAGCCCCGTGTCGGGCACTGTGCTGATAGCTCAGACCCTGGAGCCTGCTTTGGATTCTGTTTTCCTCTCTCTCTTCCCCTCCTCTGCTTGCACTCTGTCTCTGTCTCTGTCTCTGTCTCTCTCAGAGATAAATAAACATTAAAAAAAAATTGTTTTTTTTTTTGCATGCCCTACAATGCAAAGAACTGCCTGCCCCTTGTCAAGAACTGCCATCACCCATGCTGAGGAATACCTGTCCAGAAAAGTTTAGGAAGGACAACCAAGGTTTCTCAGCTATCTCTTGGCCTAAGTACTTACAGAAACCCCGCACATCAGTACGAAGACCCAGCGGATGCTACATCGAGTTATACCCCGCCTGTCCCTCTACTGTTAGCAGAACAATCCTATGTTCTCCACTCTTCACTGAGGAGTCTTCCACAAGTCCCCTAGTACTGAATGTCTCCTTCTCTGTACTTTGGTGGGTTTGTGGGATATTCACCGATTCTTCTACTTTCACACCCAACTGCTACACAATTTAATCTCTACAGACTTTAGAAATCACTGCTAAAGATGTTCCTTTAGCTTTGGCCTTTACTCAACCTTTATTAGTAAAAAACAAGTTTATGTCCTGTCTATGCTATTGCTCTCCTCCGGATCTTCCCTGAAAGGCGTGGGGTGCGTGTCTGGTCCATGCAAGAATGGGCCGCCTGAGTGAGGCATGCATGTGCCCCCCCGCCCCAACTGTGGCATGCACTAGCAGCAGGACCAGAATTCTAGTGTTAAGGTACCAGCAGAGCTGCCGAGAGAGTGGTTATGGTGAGTGGGGAGAGAACAAACATCACCAGACTACCTCCGGAGACTGTCTCCAGCCAGGCCTGCACTGCTGCGCGGCGAATGGAGGGAAGGTCAGGCACTGAATTTAAAACAGACGATAGATACAAAGTTACACAGGAATGCGGGTTCCCAGTGAGGAGAGTCGAGGTCATCCTAAAGCCCCAAACAGAAGGGAACCTGACAGATGTTCTAAGCCAGAGGCTTGTCCGGCAGCGATGAGGGGTCAGAGTCCCGCCGTAAGCCTGTATGACGGACGCTCGGGATGAGAAAAGAAGAGAGAAAACAGGGAGGGTCAACAGTGGCTGGAGGCTGCAGAGCTGCCCCATGCTGTAGGCCAGCCAGACGTCCTGGGTCAGTAGGGCCAGTCTCCTCACTCCCGTTGAATGGTTATACTGCTGCAAAAGTAGTTAACAGAAGGTGGTCTTGCCTAGAGGTGAAGATTTGGGGCCAGGGAGGATCAAATGTCCTCGTTAAGGGCTAAGTTTCCTGAAGGCAGAGTCCTGCAGGGTGTGTGGCCCCAACAGGCCTGAATGGAAACGTGAAAACGAGTGAGAGACAGAGGTTCATGACAGCAAGGATCCATATTTGGATGATGGGTCTGCTGAGGTCAAAGGTGTGGAGAATGACACGGCAGCCGCCGCATCCCTCAGCTGTCTCCATTTTTTCTTTATTGCTTGTATTCATCTCCACCCTCCTGTGGAGCACAGGCCAGCTCACCTAAAACCTAGAGCTGGATATTACGCTAGCTATTTTTAAAGGCCTCCTTGACATAAATCTCTTAAAACTTCATTTCAGTTCAAAATATACTGCCCCACCCAGTCCTGCCAATGTACATTCACACTCAGACACACCACAGGAGGAAAGCATCAGAACATTTTACCAAGTGGACAGAGTAACCCTGTCTAGCAAAATGGGGAAAGAAAGCAAATTCTTGGTTTTCCCAAGGCCAAGTTCATTTTACTATTTTGCGTCCATGGAGAAAGATCCCATAACCTCTTAACCCATAGAGAACTTTATATATCCTCAAACAAAAGTTAAGGGCAGTGGTCATGATTAACAATACCAGGACAACAAAATGGTTTGTTGGCTTTTACATTTTGATTAAACTGATGGCTTTGGCCCTACCAGAAGGGTCCTCTGTAGCAATGAGAGGGGAAGCAGGGACAGAGCTGCTCTGAGGGGCATATCGGGCCCTTGGATCTTGAAACAGTTACCTCTAGAAGTGGAGGACTCAGAGGTTGGTACCATTCGCTCCTCCTCCTCTTTCTCTCGAATATGTGTCCAGTGCACATCAGCCTGGATCTCCAAGGGGTCGGCTGGATTTATGATCTGCTGTAGCCTCTGGCTCCCGACTAGTGTACCAGAGTCAGAGGTGGAGGAGATGAGGAAGGGAGAGATGGTGGAGGAAGGAAGCAGAAAATAAACAGTGAAGGGAAGGAGGGGATGAAACATCACAGGAAAGGAAACAGAAAGAAAAGTTACTGTATTTGCCAGGATCACTTTGAATCAGAAAGAGGCAAAAATTGAGAATATACACGCGTGCGCACACAGACATGATTTCTACTCGTTCAGCTTGATTTTGTTGTTTCAAGCTTCACTTACACTGTTAATTTCAATGAAGTGAACCATATACCCCGACTCTAAACAGAAAGAATTCTCCTTTCTGATGCTCTTTCCATCTCATCTGCATTTGAGGGACCCAAATGCCAAGTCAGAAAAAAGAGCAGGTCACAACTGGCCTCTGGAGGGCCATCCCTCTGGGTCAGGAGTACTCTGCTGTTAGCCAGCACAGTGTGAGATCCCGAAGGATGCAACGCTCTTGCCCCTTCTGAGGATACACAGCATGGTGCTTACCGTCACCTGCCATGTTGACAGCTTCTCCTTTGAGATTTAAGCCAAGTGACAAGTGAGAGATGGGATGGGACAGTGTCATTCTGTCATGAACCACCTAACTCACGCAGGACAGAAACGTACTTTGTTGGTACTTCAGTGTTTATCTTTTGCAGCTAGAGAGAGAGAAAAAAAATCCCCTTTCCATAATAGGTCTCATGCTGCATGCAGGTCTGCGGCAGGGACACAGCTATGGGGAGAAAATGGAGACAGGGGAGGCAGTGGCTAGGAGAGGAAGCAGAGCTCTATCTTGTAAATTCCCAAGACTTTGGGAGTTCGTGGGCAGGAATAAAACAATACCTTTCTGCTTTTTCTGAGGTCAAAGCCTTTTTCTTAAAACTCCATTTGGTGCACCACTGCTCTCCTCTGGACACAAGACCTGCCTTTTCAGCTAAATGAGAAATCACCAGCAGCCCCTTCAGATTATTCCTGCTGTCAGAGCCCAAAGAATATACATGCAGCCTCTGCCCTGTAAGCTCCCTATAACCAGTGCTTGGACCATGCCATACAGTTGGGTTAAAATAAAGGGATAGCCAGCAACTTGGGGGAGGGGACATTTTGGGAGGGAAGATGGCTTTTCAGTAGCAAGAGCAGGTGCCACCTGATCTGAAGGAGTCTGGGATTCCTGATGGGAGCCCACTCTCAACTATCTAACTGGACAGTTTGGCTTTGGCTTCATCACTATCACACAACCTCTTAATTTTTAAGCAATGGGGAATGTGATATGGACAGAAAGTACTAGTAAGATTACCAAATGTGGATGCGGGCACCATCCTGTGTTAAATGTGGGGTGGTAGCCCCGCATGCACTCTCTTGTCAGAACTACTGGTCTCTACGGATTCATTTTTCTAAGGTCAGTTGGCTTTTATGGTGTTGGATGGGGCTGAATCACGGCAAAGTCACCCAATAGCTTGAATGTCACATGACTAAGGAAGGGAAGTCAAAGAGAAAAATGCAGACCCTTTCTTCATCTTCTAAGCCACAAAGAGAAGAGAGTGAGTCTCCTCCCTGGATAATGTTCTGCTTCCTGTTAATAAATGTAGCCTTGGGGACTTATCAGCCAGCATGTCCTCCTTTCTCAGAGAAATGTTACAAGACACAGTGGAGGAAGGTTCTGGGTACCTGTGCTGATGAAAACACCTGTGCTGGCTCCCCTACTTTTGATAGCTGTGACTGTGACATGATTTTTCAGCATTACAAGAGGCTGAGTCTTCGCTAGATGAGGGGACTTGCAGCAAAGCATACAAGAGGCCTACTTGGGGCCACCATCATTAAGACTGCTTCTGGAATCTTCTTCTCAGACTTCCCCTTGATTCTGCTTGTCTTATATGTTATTTGCTACATGACCATTCCCAAAGGCTGGGCCCAGGGACAGGTGCCCAGCTAGGCATGTGACAAAGCCTGTCTGCGCAGCTTTATAAAGCACAGATCTTTTAATGTGGGACCTGCTCTTGAAGGCAAATTCTGGATGACTGCTAGGGAGCCAGGGTAGAAGGTGGGCAAGGGGCAGAGTGGGTACCTTTACATGTACCCGTATCTTCTTCCTTTGACAGATGCTGGAGCCACTGGCTTTGCAGGAGTTCTCTGTCCCAGGGGCAATACTCCCCTTCTACAGCAGGGGGAGCCAGACACCCACAAACACAGCATCAAGAATCCCGCGTGGGGATAAAGAGAAAAGAGAATGGAAGGGAGGAAAGAGAATAGAGAAGAGTTATCTTCAGGTGCAAGGCAATAACATCCTGTCACTGTCTACACAGCCATGGAAGTCCACTGACCAAAAGATACACACACACACCAAGGGCTAGGAACAAAGGCCCAGAGCTTGGCTGAATTTGTCGGTATGTGTTTCTGCAGTTAAATCCCATTCCCTGCAGGTTTGGTCTTGACACTAGTTCCAGATCCAGGAAATTAAGTCTGCATGAGGGAAAGCAGGGATAAAGTCTCCTGAAAAGGGCACAGGCTTTGACCCTAAGCTGTGTGTGGGGCTACAAGCCACTGAATGTGTGAATCACCAGATGGAGATAATGACAAAAACAAAGTACCTTTCCCCTGGATAAGCTGTGAGCACAATCACCACCTCTGACTACTAGGGACCCAGAGGCAGCCCTGGGCCAACCACAGCTCTGTACACACAGCAGTTATGGAGAAAAGAACCCAAGGTGCCAGCTTTCCGGCCTGGCCTCCTGCTCGCACAGACCTTACTTCTCATCACGGGGAGGAGGAAGGGCCAGGGCACCAAGTGCTGCCTCTGTGGGCCCCACCCCAGCCTCTGTCTTTGGAGGAAAGAGCGCAGGAGAACTAGGTCTAGGGAAGCCCCTTAGTGGTCTGAGGAAGAGCCCTGCCTCTGAGCGTTCACACTGGCCCTGGGCACCTTGGGGGCAGGGAGAGGCTGTGCTTCCTTCTTGTCTGCCCGGCCTCGGCAGTGTCTTGGGCTACACAGCTCTCAGGACCGGCTCAGTAATGTAATTGGGAAGAGCTCTGCATCTGGTCGGCACGCGGTCCTTCCTGTGCCAGACTGCGGGATAGGACTGGGCAGCCAAGCACACTGAATTCCAGGAGGAGCAGCAGAGCAATCTAGTGCCAACTCTACGAGGCCCGGGGCTGTCCAGAATCTAATGTGCTCCTCTGACAACGGCTGGGAGGGATTGGTGCTTTAAAGGCCCATGTCCTTCTCTTCCATTCCATGTCCCCTGGAGAGAGAGCACGGCCGTGAATTAACATGGCACCGTCGTCAGGGGGATTCAGGTCTCTACCTGCCCTAGTTTCTTCCTCCCCACCCTCCAGACCTCTGTGCAGACAGGGCAGGGAAAGAATGACCCTCTCTCTTACAGAGACAAAAAAGGATGCCCACCAAATTCTTCCTCATCACTCAAGGACACACACAGCCAGAGATGGGGGCAGAATGAAACATTTCAAGTCCAAGGCAAGAGAACATTTCAGAGCCAACCAGAGTGACTTAATACTGGAACTGATGCTCTGTCTCAGGACACTGGTCCAAACATGTTACTACCTGTCATCGACTGAACCCTGTCTGGTAGGCACCTGGCCCCTCCTCAGTGACAGCAGCTCTGAGCAGAGTGAGATTCAGTGCTCTGCAGCCTCCAAAGCCCAGACTCTGAGTCAGGGAATCCTCTAGGAAGCTAAATTCCCTTTCTTTATTAAAATAAAATTCTTTAACAGAAACTAAAGGAAAAAAAAAAAAAACAACAGAAAATGAGGAGAGGAGAATGAGTGACCTAATTTGGTTGGAGTACTTATGCTGTTGACCCTTTGCCTTCCACTTCCAATATCTACTCAGAATGTGCACAAGGGACATTACTTCCACTGCCAATGGCCTCCCCTGCTCCCCAAATCTAAGGCTAGAGAGAGGCAGGAGGGATCGCCCCTGGGGCCGCAGACGGCACATTGGTGTGACTCCAGCCACAGAAGCCTTACTCAGGCATGGAACAGAGTCAGAGTTAAGAGAAGAGATTTTTTTCTGACCTTCACTAGACTCTTCCTCTTCCTCCTCATATTCTTCCTCTTCCTCCTCTTCCTCCTCCTCATACTCTTCCTCTTCCTCCTCTTCATTCCCAGGCTCGTAGCTCTTTGAGGCCTCCAGCTCCTCTTCACTCTTTCCTTTCAGAAGGGCATGGATCCTCACAGCCTCCTTCCAAGGAACACCGCCCAGGTCGGAGGTGGGCAGAGGCTCCTCTTCCTCCTCCTCCTCTTCCTCCATCTCGGACTCAGAACTGCTATGGGGAAACAACCATACAACCAAAGTGAGGGAATGACAAAAACTGAGAAGGAGATGCTCAAAAGCCACAACCAGAGGCAAAATGTCCCAGCAAAGCAACTGCTGGGCAGGAAAGGAGAGAGGACATGCACAGAGGGGTGTGGTGTGCTTTTCTGCCCAGGTAAGACCCACAAAGGGAAGGAAAGAGAGTGAGTAGACGGCCAGAGGAAATACACATGTACAAGTAAGCCCTACATAAACCCACATGAGCAAACAGCTCAGCCTGGGCGGGGGCAGAGTGGGGGCTCTATTCAATGAACCGCAACTCCACCGAGTCCAGTTTCAGAGGCCCTCAGAGACAGTAGGAGGCACAGACTCATTTTGATATGAACTCAAGACCCTGGGAATCGAGAAAGGAGAAAGTCTCCTTTCATCGTGATCTGTCTGGTTTGAGGAACTCAACTCTACTTGACTCAGGTGGGTTGGCAGGCTCTCATGGGAAACATGGTGAGAAAGAAAAGCTGCCTCCAAGAGGCCTGAAGTCTTAGCCACAGACGGGCCGGCAATCAAGGAGTGTGTGCTGGAGGGAAGGCAGCACATTCATTTCCACAGCGTTCTTTAGTCCCCACAACGTGCCCTGCCCAGAACAGGATACTATGGGGAATACACAGTTAACACGGTAGCAAAGGCGCTGTTCACCACAAGGTTATAGTACAGGGACTATGGGGAGAGGGTGAAAACAAATATCCCGATCACTGGGGTCATCACCCTGGACAACCAGCCACATTTTCTACCACCATTTCCTTTATGGCACATGGCCTAGCTCAGCTTGAAACAGGAAGCAGCACTACATGCGAGAAGACCCTTGCCGTGACCTGTGCAAGCCAAAACCGTGGATCTCCACCCTCGAGGCCACCACCTGGGAGCATTTCTATCCGCCTTTCCTGCCTGCAGAGTTAAGCAGTCAATAGGTGGTACACAAATAAAAGTGCCCTACAATATAGCTGTAAGGCAGGAAAAAAACCCCAAACATCATGATACAAATGAAGTTTCTCAGACCTGTTTCATGGTCTGATAATTCCCAAAAAGTCTTTTTCAGGAGAGGCTTTGCCCTCAGTGAGAAATGTGTCATTGACTGGGCTAGAGGAAATTTGGCTTTTCCAATCAAGCATGGTCCAGCCTCTGGCATGAGAGAGCCTCAAACCCCAGAAGCATCAGGCATGGGATGGATGTCCAGTCCCATCTTCCTGTGATGGGGGGGGGGGTGCTCTCTCCCCACCCAGAGTGGGGCTGTGAATGTGGAGAGGGAATCAGTGAATACAGTGTGATAAGGTCAATGACACCTCACTACCAGTGCTATTATTAGTACCTGTGCAGTATAGAATTTAACCTAACTCAAAGAGAGGTCTGGCCTCTGTCTTGGCTTCTGGGATGTAAACTCTAAGCCCTTGGAAGGTCTTGCCTGATGGGAATGTGTTTATTTCCGTAGGATCCTTAGGTCATGGTAAGTAGTCTAATAATGTGATTTAGGGTGAGGGCTGGCCACATCAGAAAGACCAACAATTTAGGGCGGGGGAATTGAGTCATGAAGTATTAGCTGGCCTGGAGACTGAGATCAATCACAACATGTTGCTAATCAGTTAATCTGTCAATTGATACCTAGGTAATGGAGCCCCAATAAAACCTCTGAACACCAAGGCTTGGGTGAGTAATACTATATGGGTTTTGTCACACGTTAATACCAAGAAAGTAACACTGTCCTGACTCCGTAGGGAGAGGACAATGGAAGCTCCACATCCGTATGTTCTTGGACTCTGCCCTGTGCACTTCCTTACTTGGCTGATTTCAGTAAGTATCCTTCCCTGTAATTAACCACAACCATGAGTATACACATTTTAGTGAGTTCTGTGTGTCTTTCTAACAAATTATTGAACTTGAGGGTGGTTTTGGGAACTCTCAGACTTTAGTTGGGTCAGTCTGAGGGCAGCCCTGGGGGCTGTATGCCCGCCTACTTCTCAGGTGGCTGATTCTCAGTGTTACACTGGCTCTGCTGCTTACCAGCTGTATGACCATGAGCTGATTATTTATGCTGAGCCTCAGTCTCCGCATCAGTAAGGAGGCAATGTTCACATCTACCTTGTAGAAACGTTGTGAAGATTAGGGATTTTACTGATTTTTATAATGTTTGTGTTATACTCTGGGTCTCTTGCTATTCACTTCTTTGTTTACCCATTTACATATTCATTCATTCATTCATTCATTCATTCAATGAACATTCTTGAGTACTTACTAAATCTCAACCAATGGATACAAAAATAAAAAGAGGCAGCTCCTTACTGTAAGCAACTCATTTTGGTGAATACTACTTGATTCACTTATTCATCCATTCATCCATCCATCCACCCACCAAAATTTACTGAGCGTCTTTTACTTATAATGCACTTCCTCCACATTGCAGAGAATACAAAGATCCGTATTCTCAAGGGAGATAAGATGCGAACACAGCATGATAAAATAAGGTAGGAAATAACTGTAGTGGAATGAAAGGTTGAGAGGAGGCAGTTTAAGGTGAGTAAACATAAGAATTTGGACCATGGAAAACTTGGCATCTGGATTTTGACTGTTTTTCAGTATTTATTTAGGTATTATTTTCATTTGTTTACTATCTTATTATTTAGCAACATATAACAATGTGCATCACTTAACATCTTTCAAACATGAAATAAGGATAAGAATGCCTCCTATGCTCATCTTAAATCTTATGTAAATTTATTCAAACTTCAGGTGGGCAGAAGGCAGGCCAGCTTGTCCTTCCTTCCCAGCCAGGCATACAAAGTAACTCCAGCAGTCGGCAGGTACAGTGGGACTACACTGCCACTGTTTGGGAGAGGTGCCTTCAGCACGGCCCATTCCTTGTACTGTGCCACGTCATGAGGGCAGTGGCACTGTGCATAATGTGAGCAATTAATACTCTATGATGAGGGCAATGGGACTCACAGCTATGAGTGTGATACTGGCTAGTTTTATGACAGCTCAAAGACCACGGGAGAATAGCAAGTGAGGCATGGAGCATAAAAGATAGGGTGGAAAGGTCAACCCTTGCCTTTCTTCATAAGCTATTAGCTCTCAGTCTCTTTCTGAAAGGCCTTGATACGTTGTTTCTGGAAATCTGAGACAGGCAAACCAGTCTCCCTCCCTCTGTGAAGGAGAGGGGTGGACAAACATTGCCAACTATTCCTTTCCAAGCCATCACATCCATGGGAGCTTGGAGCAGTCCCCTGAATCTCGCCAGGCTCCTTATGTCGTGCAAGATTCACAGCGTAAACTCAGTACTTCAAGACTCATTTTTACATTTTGTGGCTGTTCCCAGTGCCTGAATTTCTGGGTCTGGCCTTTGAAGAGGCTGGGGGAAGGGTACAGAGAAGGAATCTGTAGTGAGGCAGACCCCCTCACCCCTACTTGGACATCAGCCTAGAAACATCTTAAGTGGGAAGATCACTACGCCAGAACAAAAGACAACATAGGGAACAATTTCTCTATCCTTTTGGGAAGAGAGCATGACCTCTCAGTTTATAGCCTCCTAGGAGATGAAGGCCACAAGAAAATATAGTTATCAAGATCAGCATTTGTAACAATCTATTGTTTGATGTAGGTCCACCTCCCCTGGACTGCACTCTCTCTGAGAGCAGGACCAGGTCTGCTTGGCTCACTGAAGTGCTGCTTGTAGTGCCTAGCACAGCCAAGAAAGGCAAGGAATGATGCACAACCAGAGAAAGCCAGGGTAGGTTGCTACCTAAATTCACAGGTGTCAGATGATACCTCTGATGCCCCTTGGTGAAGTCCATCAGTAGGAGCAGAGCCTTTGAGTTACAATGACACCTTGCAAAAATCCTCCCTGCTACAATTTATATCTGATCAATGATCTCAAAGCACTTTACCTGAACTCCCTATCAGATGCCATCTTCTCACTGAGGCTATGGTGGGGCCTGATAGGAGGAAGTAAGACCAGCAGGCACATGGACTAGATTCTAAAAAAAACAAGATTTGCTCCAGACTTCTATGAGCTGAACAGAGGTTCTGCTGTGCCAGAGGAAGGCCAACGGTGATCATCACAGTAGTGATGGCGAACACTTACTGAGCCCTGATGAAGTGCCACGTGGCACAAGGCACTTCACATGAATTAGGTCACTCAGTTACACAATAACTCTAGGACTCCAGGATATATTAATATCGTCATTTTTACAAATGAGGCCACTGAAGCTTAAAAAGGTTGGATCATTGGTGTGAGATCAGGATTCCCTCCGGTGTCTGCACCTGTCACACCGTGCCCTCTTGGATTGTTCACCAAGAACCCAAGAATTCTTCAGCCACTAGCAGCTGTCAGGGTGGCAAACCCAGGAGCAAGATCATGACCAGTCTCCTGGCTGCCTGGGTCTAACTTCAGAAAGTGGATACTGGAAATCTGGGCAGGTCCTACTGTGAATGAAGCAGGCTGCTATGTCAAACAGCACATGAAGTTCTTAGATGGTTTAAGGGAAAATAGGGAATCATGGCTCTCATTTTTAAATGAATCCACCCATAATCAGAGAGTCCACTCCTAGATCCCACCCTCTCTGACAACTGTGTAAACATTATACTGCTAAGCAGACTGCTGGAGAAGATGTATATTGTCCAGCAATCATTACATGATGAACATTTAATCCACGCTAAAAGCAGTATCCTGCTCAGCAATGGCTCACATTACTGCCTCCACTGGAGAAGGGATAAGGGAGAAGAGAGGGAACGGTCAGGAATTTCCACTTATATTGGTGAGTCTTGAAGGAGGGGCTTTTCCTTGTTGTGTTACTCTGATGGAGAGCAAAGCCCCTTTGGGATGGCCTGTCATCGACTTTTGGGGAGTCCTCTGTAACCCGGTTGTCCCATCTGGATGGAAAGGATACCTGTTTGCTCTAGTGCTAACTTGTTCTTTAGAGCCAGCAATGTGCAAACAGTTGAGGACTTCAGCAGATGGGTACTGCACAAGCCATCTTCATTGCCTGGGGCAAAGTTTTCCAGACAGGCAATCAGGGAAAAACAAAACTAAAAGAATAAAGCCAGTTTTCTTTTGTCCTCAGGCACCTGTTCTGTTCCAGAGAAAGTAAAAGTACTATTTCCAGGGTCTCCTTTGGAAGATGCTTCCCCTCCCCCTCCCCCACTCCAAGGAAGGATCAAGGAGCTAATTAGGTCTGGGCCAATAGTCTCTGTGCAAACTAAACCACAAAGCAGCTAAGACTCACCTAGGGGGTTTGTTAACAAACAGGTATTCCTGGTCTCCACCCCAAGCCCACTAAATCAGCTGCTCCAGGGGAGGGTCCAGGAATTATGTTTTTACCACATGTCCCAGGTGGCACTTATAATCAGGGAAATTTAGAGCAGCCATCCTTGGTCTTTAGACCACAGCATTACCTGGGAACTTTTTAGAAATGCAAATCTTGGGTTCTACCCCAAATGACTGAATAAAAAACAGCCCAGCAATCTTTGGCTTAACAAGCCCTCTGGGTGGTTCTGATGCCAGCAAAGTTTGATCAGCACTGCTCTAGGGCCAAGCCAAACCCAACTTGTGGCACTTAAACCAGCCGTTTAAGGAGCCCAATACAAGAATCACTGGCCCTGCCCCTCCTCGTGAGGGATACCCCTGTATTGTGCTTAGAGCTACAATGCACTGCGGTGGTGACAGTAGGGGTGGCAATGATTTAGTGCTCCCTGGGCACCACGCACTGTGCCAGTTGTTTTATTTGATTTCATCCTCATAACAAACCAATGAGGTGCAGTGTTCTTTGCAGATGAGGAAACCGAGGCACAGAGAGGCCAAGAAATGTGGCCCTAACTACTACGTGGTAGAACAAGGCTTCAAGTACAGGTCTGTCTGACTCCGATGTCATGCTCTGAATTATGATACTGCAATGCTCCCCCAAGCAGACAATGAAGTTAAGAGTTCTTTAAACCTGTCAAAAGTGAGTTCCTGGATTGGACCAGTGAATTCCTTAAAACAGTCATTCCTCATCTTCAAGGAAGGTCTGAGGGCTGAGAATGCACCTAACTCTGCTTGGTGCTACAGGGAAGATGGAGAAAATACATGATACACTGTCTGCATCTGACCACTGCCCTCAGGGAAATAAGACAAAATCTGTGGCTCCTCCCTCTGGGCAATTTGGTTTAAGAGACCATTTTTTCACTCTGCAAAGAGCTAATGCCACTTGTTGCTGTCGAGTTTGAGACACAGGCACCATTTGGGGCACCTGGCTGGCTCAGTCAGAAGAGCATGTGATTCTTGGTCTCGAGGTCATGAGTTTGAGCCCCATGCTATGTGTAGAGATTGCTTAAGTAATAAATAAATAAACTTAAAAAAAAAAAAGAGGCAGACACCATTTGATGCAGACTGATTTCATATTCTTCTATCCTGCCCTTCCTATTGCACCCTGCTACATGTGCCACGGTGTAGCCTTCCTGAAATGTCCTTGTTACATACTGCTGCCTCATTCCCTGTTAGTTTACAAATCACAGTGGAGGAAAAATCACAATGGCAGAAAAGCTGGCTGACCACACTCACCCTGAGGCTAAGCTATTAGGTCTGCAGAGAGTGGGCTCTCCCTCATCGACACAGAGCAGGAACACATGCTCTGTGGATGTTCTGGGTAGAGATGTAGTTGTGTGACAACAGTGTGTATGTGGTGATGGCTTCTGAAATGCAGGTACCCAGGGGGAGGCTGCCCAACAATGCACAGAAATGCTGTCTCTGAGGCCAGCCCAAGAAGCAGTTGATCCAAAGTATGTGTGAGGTGGTGGAATGCAGCTGTAAGTAGCTCTGCCCAGCAGACACCCTAAGAACATTCCTGGAACTTAAAAAAAAAAAAAAAAAAAAAAAAAGCACTGTTTTCTTTAACCGCACACATTCCCTTCCTTACTCATGGCAACAAAGAAGCATCCTGCTGGTGTCTCAATGATAAGGCAAAGCCTCCACTAGTCTGGGAGACAGAGTAAGGGCTCCCCAGAAGCCCTGCAGGACAGTCTGACCAATAGTGATTTTACTCCAGCTTTTATCTTATTCCCTTTCCATGTCCTTGATAATCTTCATGGAGCATTCTGAGTTCTGTACTGACCCTGGTAGACCTGGGTCATAATGAAAACATTAAGTTTAAGGAGTTAAGACAGTGGACTTAGGCAGTTCTGTGGGGGCTGGAGGGCACATGTCCTCCTCAGGCATCATTCAGTTACACTTAATTAAAACATCGGGATGACCAAGCACAAAATCACTGGCTGCTGTGTGTGGTCCCTGGGATGCAAGTTTTCTGTTCTTCCCTTTATATAGAGGAGAAAGAAGGAAGTCTGGAGAGGTGATGTGGCTTCCCCAAGACTGCAGGGTGAACTGGTGTCCTCACAGAAGCCCCTAATTCCAACCCTGAAGCTTCTTCTACTGAACCACCTGCCCCTCAACAGCACACTGCTTCAGGTTTCTGTTGTTCCCATGTGGAAGTCCTTTCTCTTCCAGTAAATTTGCAAACAACGCCTGAGGGCAGAACCTGGGACTATTATTTATTTTTTTTCGTGTTACCTTTTCAATGAAAGACAAAGTGTTAAGGCCATGGTAGGTGTTCAAGAACTACTTACTGAATTTCTGCATTAAGTTCTTACCAGCTAACAAGATGATGAGAGGGAACTGCATGGAAAGGGGGAGATCAGCAGGGAGAACAGGAAGAATCCTGGACTGGGATCCAGGAAACCTGAGTTTGAACCTTAGTCAATCCTTGATCCTAATATTAGTCCCCATGTGTTTCCTTAACCACAGAGTGGTTAAGATAAATGTTTTCGTCTACTTTGCAGGATTCCTGTGAGGATGACCAAGTGAGGTGATGGATACAGAAGTCCTTTGTAAAAACTCCAGCGCCATGCAAAGTAGTGGTAAAGGCAACCACCATCGACATGCACTTACATGTGCCACATACTGTTTTAAACACTTTATACTATTGAATCCTCACACCAATTCTGTGAGGAAAGTACTCGTATTGCCTTCATTTCACAGATGAGGGAACAGAGGCATAGGGAGGTTGCTTAACTTGCCTAGTGTCACACAGCTGGTAGGTGGCACCGATAGTCTGGCTCAGATCCCATGCCGAGGGCACGGTGCTGCCTCCCCCCACAAGCAGGACAGTATATTCATCTGGGGAAGAGGCTGCTAGGGCAAGCCATGGGCATGTTGCAGCACACGAGAAAGCGGGGCCGGAGCTCCCGGGCACAGGCTGACCTGCTGGCCACGTCCTCCTCTGCGCCTTTGTCCAGCACGCTGCTCAGGTTGTGCTCAGCCTGCGTCTCCTCGGGCACCTCCTCCAGCTCCTCTGCCTGTTTCACAGACAGGCGGTAGTTCTCCAGCTCAATCCTTTCAGGAGTACCCCTGAGTCTCTTAGCAATGCTAGGCTCTTCCAGGCCATTCACACTTGAACCTGCAAGACAAGCAAAGCAGCAAAGTTCTAGGACAAGTGAAGGGAAATGAATACATGCGGTGGGGGACAGAGAAAGTGCACGGAGGGAGGGGGCACTGACAAGGATATCTAAGCGACCAAGGGAGCCACCACTCATTTCAGTGAAAGGAGGGACAGGCCCTCCATGAAGGCCAGGGATCCAGACAAGGGACAGCCTGAAAGTCAGTAAGGTCACAGAGGCCAGGAAAGGACTGTGGGCTGGAGTGGCAGCCCTTCCCTGAGCAGGAGAAACAAAAGTCAGCCCCTAAGGGGGGGGCGCAGGCTCAGTCTCCTCTGTCATCCCTGAACCCAAGCCCAGTGGAGGGAAGAGGTGGTGGTGACTGTGGGGGAGGGGGTAAAAAGGACTTGGGCTAGACGCTAAGGAAGCGCTTTTCACTGATCCAGCCCTTCTAAAGTAGCTTTCATGGAGAAGGTGAGTCTTGCCAGCTGCCCCCCACCCTAATGATCCAGGACCCAGTCAAGGCTCATGCCCTGCATCTGGCCAACCTGCAGAGGTGTCCAGGCCAGCTGCCTGCAGGACCTCTCACACTATGGAAGTGTTTGTCCTGTCACGATTAGATTCATGGTAAACATTTCCTATTTAACAAGAACACATAGGTGATGCTGTGCCCCTTCTGCTGCACAGTTTGGAGGAATATTGTCAGGTTGCCTCATTCTTGGTGATACCAGCTTGACTGCTTGGGTATGGTGGTGCCCAACCATCTTTCTGCTGTAAAGAGAGGATTTCCCCCTTTGTAATTAATGAGTAATCCATGGGGTCATAATGTAGAAACCATGGGACTATCCTGTTCCACTATACTTTCATCCAGTGGTTTTTGTACCAATCCATTGATGAATGGTGATTTAAAAATTTTTATCATTCCTTCTCCACTGTCATTCTTTGTAAAGAACTTTTCCCATTTCTCTGAGTACCACCATGACTCAGGGATTTTGAAAAACTTAAATGCTGTATTTGACTACTATGTTTTCTTACTCTCCTTTAACCTAGAAGTTTCCCTGTTTCCCCCATTATTATTCTTTTTCATGTACCTTTTTATCTCAAATTTGGTCAGAAGAAGCCCACCATATTTATTCTTTAATGTCTTCACTGTAATGTGATATAGTCTGTAAGCTTAGAGTCAGACAAATCCAGGCTAGACACCTGACTCCATGAGTGACAAGCTGAAGGATCTCAGGAAAATTATGTAACTACTGAGAGTGCATTTTCTGATCTATAAATGAGGACAACCCTCAGCTCCTATGATTATTATGAATATGGAATGAAATTATATACATATATATACAAGTATGTGTACGTATGCCAAATCTGTGTGCACTCCAAACCTATTGTTTTCCTCTTCTGCTTAAACCCAGCACATGGGCAGGATTCAGCAAATATGAGTTAAGCGATGTAACTGATGCCCAGTAACATTCTTAGCACCAGTTTGTGTTGTATCCATTTGCTCTGGATTATGAACAACAGTTACTTGACAAAGATGGGAAGGGAATTCTGGGCAGAGGGAACAGCAATAGCTAAGGTACACTGACATGCGATGGCAGCTTGGCATTACTAGACTTTCTGGTGGCAGTGTACTTGAAATGGTAGTGAAGAGAAAGAGACTGGGGTGGGAACAGAGCATGCATGGCCTTCGGTGCCATTCTAAGATCTAAGAGATAACACTGGGTTTTGGCAGGCAACATCATACCAACCCAGTGTTGAGTGACAGGTGGCTTATCAGGTGAAGGCCAGAACCTCTGTAATGAAGGACTAAAGTAAAGGGGTAGGAATATTGAATTAGTAATATCTGTGACATGACAGGTGTGCAGAAAATCTTCTGGAAGCCTGGCACTTTTGTTGTGTACAATGTTCTCAACCTCTCTGTAATATCATTAGAAAGAACAGTTTATGAATCCAGGTAGTCACAGAATAAAGTCTGAGCGCATCTATTGGATTACCAGGTTCTTCCACCAAATAGCATCTTTCAAATTTACTAGAGAATCTTTACTGAAAAGCAAAACCCAGGGCACGTTCATCTATAAATTCAGGTAAATGTCTAATGATGGAGTCAGAGCATGAATCCTTGGGCTCACTAGGGCCCTGTGCAACGCCTACCTGTCCTAGTCTTTGCAACTCCAGTTGGGGCATTTTACACATCCCTGGCCCATTGCCCAAAGTATAAGCTATAATGCTGGATCAAAGCATCTGGACAATTAGGAAATATGTGGGCTTCAGGTAATAGAAAAAAGAGACAGGGAGCACATCAGGTGGATGCTGCTTCAGCATCCTTCAAACCAACCCCCCTATCCCTGGCCTCTGGAGTGCACAGGCTCCAAATGCACTGGTTCATCATTTCCAAACATCAGTCTTCCTGTCCTCTGTTGCTCCTTCCCTTCATCAAAACCCAACATGATAAACATGGGAAGGCTAAGGATCCCCTGACTATAATATCATCTGATTCTTTCCTTCTCATCATGTATTTTTGACAAATGTCCTTAAAACAGAACGCAGACAAGAAAGTGAAATACATGTGAAGCCACTACCCAAGTATAAAGTTTTGGGGAACTCCATAGATAGAGAATAAAAATCAGTATTTCTTTTAGCTAGGGAACAAAAAAATAGAATAAGAACTACCACTTCAGGGAAACAAACAACCAACACTCATCAATTCAGATCCAAGCAATTTCAAGGTAGAGTGAACAAACACACTCATGCAGAGAAACACTCAATACGTGATGTCTGTTTTTAGTGGGTAAAAACCATACTCTGTGCCAGAAATTCTACCAGAACCTTGAGCAACAAAGCAGACTAAAACACTCTCTACTCTTAAAGATCTGTGGGCTAGTCACAGAAGAGACAGTCCTGCCCAGGAATCATTTCAGTATGATGTGTCAAGTATCATGGCTTATGCATGCATGTGGTGCTATGTGCATACATAAAAGGGCAACTCTACCCAGAGAAGTCAAGAAGATGTTCTGGAGGAATATGGAGGTTGCCTAGCCAGCTTTAAAAAAAAATTCCGTAAGGGGCGCCTGGGTGGCTTAGTCGGTTAAGCGTCTGACTTCAGCTCAGGTCATGATCTCGCAGTTTGTGAGTTAGAGCCCCGTGTTGGACTCTGTACTGACAGCTCAGAGCCTGGAGCCTGCTTCAGATTCTGTGTCTCCCTCTCTCTCTCTGCTCCTCCCCCACTCACACTCTGTCTCTCTCTCTCAAAAATAAGTAACATAAAAAAAAGAATTTTGTAAGGGAGGTAATAGCTGGAAATGAGGTATCTGAAATTCAATTCAGAGACATTAAGCAACCTGCCCAAGGTCACACAGCCAGTGAGCAGTGCAGCCAAGATTTGAATCCAAGGAGGACAGCATTACTTCAGAAAACTACCATGGCTGTCCCTAGGCCTATGATGTGAAGAAAAGAAAAGGAAGGAGTGTTTCCACAGAGTCCTATTCTGCTTTCCCCCTTGGGACTCTTCACCATTCTCTCCTCCCCACTACAGTTTTCAAGAGGAAGGGCACAGAACTTCATGAGAGCATCTTAGAGCACAGAATCTGGCATTTGGAAGGACATTCCATCCTCCTTGAAGAATTTCTATAAGCTCTGGAGTCCTCAAAATGCTATGGGGAATTAAAAAAAAAAAAAAAAAAGAAATCAACAAAACTAGCATGGTTGGTTCTCTGTGCTAAAGCAAGGGGCTCTCTTCTAGATTAACCAGATGGGAATGATAAACTAAGATCTCAAAGGAAGTAACAGTGGAGGAGACCTGGGCAGTGGCTATAACACTGTGACAAACACAGAACTTCTCCCTCATCCCCTGGATCCTCCCTCTTTCAACAACAGAAGAGCTCGAGGGAGCAAAGACTGTAGGAGAGCAGATGTAAAAATAGCTGACAGATGCTGGTTTGGCAAGTCACTGTGTAACCAGTGGGGTCAGGCTGGCTGGCTCAGGCCCACCTGGCCTCTCCACTTCACATGCCTCAGTGCAAGAGCAACTATACAGGGACTTTCCAGCTAAAAGTGGATGAGAGATTTGGAATAATTTCTAAGGCTGAGTCTTCACTAAGTCAGGGCAGGCAGATCTCGGGTCATTGGAGGCCAATTCCAGCTTCACACATACCAAAAGGAAACAGCTCCCAGGATCTGGGTCGCATCCTAAATAGGAAAAAGGCACTGGGCCTGACCTAACGGCTCTGTTTTGGAACAGTCACTGCCTGCATGAGCTCCATACATCATCCTGAAAGAAATATTTTTCCTAACAGGACAACCTGCTCTCAGCTGATGTGCCACAGCTGCCAAAAGCCTTTATTTGTGTCTGTCTGATTCCTGAAGGGACACGAGGGATGTACATGACACTCTCGAGGCGGGCCTTCCCAGTCCTCAGCAGGCAGCAGCGCCATTCCCCCTTTTCCTCCTGCAGTGGCAGCAATGCCCCATTACGAGGTGGAGCCAGATGCATAGGACGCTGTAGGACTTTGGGCAACTGTGAAGGGTATCACCTAAGAGACTGGAGCAACTGAGGGGATGCTCTCCTTCTGCCCATATTCACTTCTGGCCTGTTTCCCCATTCCTTTTCCTTTCCTATAAGCTTGGAAAGCTTGAATGAAATCTGAAAGTCTAAAAAGGACTTAGGAAAGGCACAGTAAATTGAGATTGATAATTGATTTTCATCATATTCCCCATATTTAGAAGTAGAATGGATGCTACGGTTCATTCATTCAAGCATACGCTCAACAAATATTTATTGAAAAGCTACTTCTAGCCAGGCACTGTGCTAGGTGTTCAGGCACACCAGCGGACAACACGGGCAAGATCTCTGCCCTTGGGGAGCCTGCACTCTGATGGACTATGGGTGTCACATATCTGTTAAGAGAAACCAATGACTCAAGGTGTCAAAAGGTTTCAACTGTGGTCATGTTCTAACAAAATGGCCCTGTGATTTGCAATGATTAGTATCATTTGAGGAAAAAAGTACTCTTGCCATTTTGATACACAGAGATTTTTCTCTTAAGGATGCTCTCTCTTATCAAAAGTTCCTGGATATTTTTGTTGCAACTTCTTTTTTTAAAGAAGGTCAACTAATTTCAGATGGCCTTCTCACACATTCATCCAAAGCCTTGCCTGTCCACAATCCTGCACAAAGGAAAGCACCAAGTCATGAATTAGGTCTGAGCTATAAGGTCTCAAGGAGGTGTTAAGGAAAATAAAGTTTTCTGAAGAAAATTACCAGGCTGGCAGTACAAATCTAAATTCGTGGACCCAGTGCAAAATCTGTCACAGTGACTTTTATGTTACCTGATTGTTCACTGGTCTCAGAAACATTCACAAAATCACCCTGGGAGATTAGGGTGTCCCTCCTCACACAGAACCCCAACCCTTATAAGGCTACAGGGGGAATTTGTGTCTTAATTTTGTTTTCTCCCTGCTCTTGTTGGAAATGATACAGAAACTACACTCTCTCATGTTTCCTCATATACTGGGAAATAAGGATGAAACCATCTGAAGTGGTGGCTGGTCTAAAATAGAACCACCGTCCAGCCCAGAGAGTTTCTCTGTGTGGGACAAAGCCTGGGTCTTGGGCCTTGCTTCCTTTTGGAATGTATTAGGCTGCAGCTGGACCCCAATGACTTGAGCAGGGCTGGTCATAACAGTAAATAATCACCGTGGGTATTAATCCACTCTTTCCATCATGCTTTGAGCTCAAGTTTCCATATGAGTTGTTGGCTTAGTAGCCTGAAAAGCAGGCAGAGCACATACCATGCAAATTGAGTGCCATTTTGGCTTTCACCTGCCTTAGGGACTTCCTCACTGCTCTAGTCAAGCTGGACAATGTGATCTGGTATCTGTGGGAGAAGGACTTTGGCCTGTGTTTAGGATTAGGATGTCACTCCCAGCCTAGAACCCAATCTAGGGAGGAAAGATTTATTAGGGCTAGATAAAAGGCCCTACAGTTTGTAAAACGCCTTTCTTTGCTTATTATAAGGTGCCTGGGACCACAAATTTGGGCTCTCCCCCTCTTTAGCTCCTCAGTTCATTTGCCTTAGTAGACTCTGCTTGACTGGGCTCACATTTTTACACCTTTTACAGAGATTTCTCATTCTCTGCACTATGCACTTTGCAAGCATTGCAGCTGTACATGGAAAAGGACCCTCTTGCTTTGGAGACCAAAGAAAGAAGTTTCCAAGCCACTGTTAGGGCTAGGTGGCTTTTGCCCCTCTACCATCTAGCCCCCAAGAGACTCTACTATGGCTTCCTACTAGCAAAGAATCTGCTTCTGAAGCAGGTGATGAAGGAATAAAGACAACTACCTGTGTCAGGCACCATGACAGGTATGCTACACACACTGGCCAGTGACTGTCACAACACTCTTGTCAAAACTATTATTACTATTATTACACTGAGGGTCCTGAGTCTCTGTGATGTTAAGTAATATGCCCAAAGGTTCAAATGAGGCAGATCCAAGACTAAACCCAGGGCTGTGTTACTCTGCAGCTTGGGCTCCTTCCATTAAACTATGCAGGGTAGAATTGTTAACAGCCCCTTACTCATGAACTATTTATTCTTCAATTGGGGTAACTGTATTTTTATGTGGGCACAGAGAAAAGTAGGTTATGTGGATTCAAGGGGAAGCTCAGTTGCTTTGGAGACATTTAATTACCAAGAGTTGAGAAATTCTGTGCTAAATATTACATGACAGATGCCAAGAAGGGAAAAACCCAACAGGGATCAAATCAGAACAGTGTCAGAAAAAAAAAAAAAAAACAAAACACCTGCATGGGAACGGGGGCTCATGCAGACTGGAATGCTGTCTCTCAGGAATGCTGAGGGCACTTGCCCTCCCTTCATCAGGGTACTGAGGGGCTCTTTCTCCACCACAGCTCTTTGCTCTTCATCTGTGTGATTCCATGGAACTTTTACCCTTAAGTCTGTTTTCTAATGTTAAATTATTCTTCCTGTTATTATTACAGTATCTCCCAAAGGTGCCTTTTGGCAGATGGAAGTCCTGGTACACGTCACTATATGTGGCCAAGGCAAAAAGGTTTGTTTTAAGGTATATACCTGACTCTTCCTTACAAAAATTCTTACCAGTTCATCATATAGCTGTCTTGATAATATATTTTTCATGTGTTGTACTGTCTCACAGATAATACTCAACTTGATCCTTAATAGTCAACTGGGTCACCCTACTAAAATAGCTACCTCTTTGGTGTTGGAAGTTGTGAGCATTTCTAAAGCACAGGGGTCTGGTTGTGTTTTCTCTTAAGTCTCATGAGAGCTGTGCTCTAGCTAATATTCTACCTTCCTTATCTGGCTGTCCACTTTCACATACCTGAGGGTGAAATATCAGAAAGGGGTAACTGTTGTGCAATGGGCCTTGAGCAAACTATTTTCACGTATTAGTTTATGTATATGCCTCACCACCCAGGAGATTCTGTACATTTAACTATATATAATCCATCAAATCAATCCAATGTGGAGCTGATCTCTGAAATCATAAAAGGCAGGTAAAGAGAAGGATGGTTCAACAAGGTAAGTCAAGACCATCCCTTCTCTTCTACTTCTGCCTATTGCTACCTAATTCTGCCTACTGGATCCACCTCTGTCCTCTTGAAGGGCTCTTTCATGCATCTATCTCCTGTTCATGGGGCTGAATGTACCCCCAAACCAGAGGTTCTCCTAGGGAGTGGAATTATTCCAGTCATCTTTGTGTTTCTGGTGCCAACTGTTGTGTCAATAATGTGTTTTGAATAAATGACCAAGGTAAAAGTCCTAACCCTGTATCTAAACTAGAATATCAATTCACTATAATTTTAAGAAGTTAGTTGAACATATTATGGTCTCAGTTTCCTCATCTTAAATTTTTTTTAACATCCATTTATTATTGAGAGACAGAGAGAGACAGAGCATGAGCATGGGAGGGGCAGAGAGAGGAGGAGACATAGAATCTGAGCTGTCAGCACAGAGCCTGATGCAGGGCTCAAACTCACAAACTGCAAGATCATGACCTGAGCCGAAGTAGGATGCTTAACTGACTGAACCACCCAGGCACCCCTCAGTTTCCTCATCTTAATGCAGAAAATTTAAGGCCTCTGTGGAGAGCCCCGAGAACAAATGGGAGATACCACTCTGTGAAAAGGGTAAGTGTACCAAGACAGCAACTGTTCCCTTAGCACCTGGGAAAGAGAAATTCCTATGAAGTTGCCAAGGTCTTAGAAGACCTTGCATTAAGACTCTGAAAAGAGACTATCTCAAATAATCTGATGTCCAAAAGTAATGACTTCATTCATTTCACAGTAGAGAGTGGGTTAGTTCTAGCAGCAGCTTAGAACTGCTTCTAGTAAGACCAGACCCAATAACAGGCCAAAAAAGAGAGGTGCAAAGGCAGAGAAGTCTGCATGCAAGGCACTCCAAGCTGATGCGCTTTTCTCAAGATGCCAGGTTTAAATTCCAATCCCTCCTCCTCTACTCCAGAGCAGAGTGCCAGTGGCACTTCAGTCAAGAGTGTATCCAAACCTGGCTCTCAGGTGGCTGACACATGGCCAGTTGCTCAGCCAAGAAAGTGATTTTCAACTTCTCAGGGCTTTACCCATAATCAGACTATCAATAAGGACAAACCCACATCCCCATGAAAGCCTCTTCGAAATAGGTTCTCTCTTAAAGACACAAAATCTCAAACAGCCATCCCTTATCTAACCAAAGATATATTTTTGGAAAGGAACTAAAATCCCGTCCAGCAATGTCTACAACTACCACTTGATACTCATATTTACAACGGTTACATCTTTGTTTTCATCTGTTAGAAGGTCATGGAGACTGCCCTGGAGAAGAAACAACAGTGCTGGGGACAGAGGCTCTACAAGGCTGATGGAATGGGGCACACTGACCTGGACTCGGAGAGTCCTTGCTAACAAATGACGCTGTAGCATTGGCAGCAGGTGGGGGCTACGGTCCTCTGGGCCCCCGTAAAGTGCCCATCTGTACACTGATTCCAAAAGAAAAAATCAGACCCTTCCCTCCTGCAAATGGGTCATGAGGTGGCACTGAGGACTACAGGGGATGGCGGTTGTGGGTCAAGCCAGCAGAGATGCAGACAGTCCCTAGGACCATGTGTAACCCTAATTCTGCCTAGGATAAGGCTAACTGGCACCTGCTCAGGCCTGACTTTTGGGTTAGGTGTTAACAATTTACTTTAATGTAAACCCTATCTATGATTGTTTTCACTTTCATTACTATGGTGAAGACTCCCTAGGGTATCATGGAATTACTATGTGATTTCACATCCCATCCATGCAGGCCGAGAAAAAAGCAATGCCAAATTTAGCCAAGCACTTGCAGAGACTTAACAATGCTTCAAAAGAGCTGGCATTTGGTGCATGCAGGCCAACTCACCCCAGCCCATTCCCCTAAAGACTAAAGAGAGCCAAACCCTTCTTACTGTTCTGTTCCCCTAATCTCTCCCCCCAGTCAGATCTCCCCTTCCCCTAAACCTCTGCTGGTTAGAACATATCCCAATGGGCCTTCTTGTCCTAACCCCACAGGACACACAGACCAGAGCGGGAGACCATCAGCCAGTCAGTAGAAACAGTCCTAATTCATTTTCTCACTCCAATTATTCCAGAATTTTCTGGAATTCCTACAAATGATAATAATATGTGATATTCCTATAAAGCTTTTAAATAAACAAGTTTCCATACATTTTAGCTTATTTGCTTTTTACAACAACCTTATGAAATAGAGAGGAGCAGGCTCTATTTTTTTTTCATTTTATAATTTCATATGTTAGGCTCCGAGAAGGTAATGACCAAAGATGACAAGGATAATAGGCTGCAGACTTGGAACTCAAATTAGGATCTTTTGTTATCAAGATCTATGCTTGTTCCATTTAGACCCAGCCCATTTCTCTGAGGCTGTGGTCTTCCCAGAAGGGTAAGCACATTCTGAGGGTGCAGGGACAATTAATTCACTGGAAAAAACACTAGACCTTCATTCTTTACAAGTTTTTTTTTTTTTTTTAATGTTTATTTTTGAGAGAGAGAGAAACAGAGTGTGAGCAGGGGAGGGGCAGAGAGAGAGGGAGACACAGAATCCGAAGCAGGCTCCAGGCTCTGAGCTGTCAGTGCAGAGCCTGACGCGAGGCTTGAACTCACGTACCGTGAGATCATGACCTGAGTTGAAGTCAGACGCTTAACTGACTGAGCCACCCAGGCACCCCTAGACCTTCATTCTTAATTTATTTTTTACCCTGCCTTCTAAAATGTTTTGTAAATGCCCAATAGCAAATGCAATGTTAGTGGGGTACCGGCATGTACATAAGTATACATATTTTGGAATGTAGGTGTTCATAATTTTCACAGGGCGAGGCAGAAAAACTTAGAGATACTCCTGTAAGGCTCCAACATGGTCCTGTATCACCTTCATTATTCTCACACTCTTTCCTGATCTCCTACTGGGAACAATAAAATTGAGGTTAACTGCATATCAATGTCATGCCATTTCTGACTTTTTCCCTCAGGTATGATTTGGCAACAGCTGGAGACAGTTCTGGTTGTCATAGTCTGGGGAGGGGGGTGTACTGACGTCTAATGGGTAGAGGCCAGGGATATTGCCAAATATCCTACAATGCACAGGACAGTCTCCACAACAAAGAGTTATCCAGCCCAAAATGTCAACAGTGATGAGCTGGAGAAGCACTGGCCTAGAATTTATATCAAACTATTTCTAATCTCCCACCAACAGGCCACCAGTCCACCAAATATTCTGACTGTGGCTTGACTGGACTGGGTGCATTAAGAACAAAGAGTAGTGAGCTCATGAATCTTCATCTCTGCTGCCAAGGTAAGACATCTTGACCAACGGAAATGCAATATATGAATGGCCAACTGAAAACTGCCACGCTGAACAGACAGCTCTTGGCTTGCTGCCCACAGAGAGGAAATCTAGGGAAGATGTTCAGATTGCTGAGTGAGGAGCTAGTTCTCATGCACACACTGAGCAGATGTACAAGTCGTTGCATGAGACACGGGGACTTTCATCACCCTATGGTACACCTCCACTTACAAAAGATGACCTTGCTCACCCTCAGCAATGCCACTCAAGGACAACTTACCCATACCCCCATACTGTCCACACTTATCTTACGTGCGAGCCCCACGATTAGGCCAAAGTAGGAATTAAAGGAGACTTCTCCTTTCACTCACTTTTAGCTAGAATAGTCTGTGACAGACACATTATGGCAGGACCTCTCAGTAAACCCAGGGAGAAAACTAGGCTTGAAGACACAATGTGGCAAAACGTATCTTCTTTCTCTTTTTCCACTTTCCAAAAACATCTTATCTGTGAGCTCTAGGAGCTCCCTATCCTGTCATGCCTTTCCAAAGCTGTGTCCAAATGTGTTCAGGACACTTCTTGAAATCAGTTCTGTGCCTGCACCAAATTTTAACCAACAGGGCAAAACCAAAATTGTTCACCCGGAATGATATGTATATTTAGTCCAAAGATTTAAAAGTCAGTCATTTGACATGTGAGTTGAGTCCAAAGTAGCCCAAACTTGTGCAGGTAAGAACATCCATGTTTCTCTGACATCACAGGTGACTCTATTCAAACTGTCGGTACAAAAGAGGCATAGAATCATCTCTCTCTTCCCTCATACCCAAACTCTACCCAGGGCCAGGGCAGGTAATTTCCTATGAGGACTGTGAATGATAGTTTTGTAAAAGCAGTAAGAATGAAAACGTCAGTTCAACCATCCTGGAGCGTTTTAAAGAAGTATAATAAAATGAGATAGTAGAGCCAGAGGATAAGCAAAGATTTATAAGTTAGAAGCAGTTTCACTGGGGTCCAGGGAACAACAACAATAAACATCCCCCGCCCTCCCCGCCCGCCAAACATAATTCCGTCTCCTCCAGGTTGTCAGCAAGGTATGTTCCCATTTGGAGGGACATACGCCTGTTCTGGGCTTATTCGTGCTAATACAAACCTTAGGCTTGATTTTATCTGTAATGAGCAAAGACAGCTGACATGGAGAAAACAAAGAAGGAGTCCATTTCATATTATTTACAGTCAATTCAGTGATTATTATCCTCTTCCTCAATTTTTGATGCTTTCCCCCCCTCACACCTCAGTGATAAAACCTTTCTCTCTTTAATATAGTATCTTCCCAAAGGCATACTCCTAGCCCTGGGATCACTGCCCAGGAAACTGGAGGATGTATATCTCTCAGAAATAATCCAAATGCACACTCACTGATTTATATAGCACATTCACACATGTTTACAAAAATCTTATTTGCGGAGCTACACATAGTGTTTTTCCCTTTTACCAAGTACTGACAAGGTGAGGTTACAGAAAACAGATGAAGGGAAGCTGTATGGCATAGTGTGTAAACAATGCTCTTGGATCTTCTGCATGGATTCTATCCTGACTCTGTATCGACTGTTTATGTGGCCTTGACCAAGTCTGTTCGACTTCTGTGTGCCTATTTCCTCATCTGTAATATAATACTTCCCTCACAGGCTACTGTGAGGATCACATGAATGCTATACATAAAACTCCTAGACAATGCTTAGTACATATAAGTGCTAGGTTATTATCGGTTATTATTACTACTATGTGTCTTCCTAAATTATTTTCTATGAGTTAGTACATAGACTATGGTAAATTAACCAGTATTCACCACATGGGGGAAACAATAGGAGTTAGCTTCAAGTTTTAATCTCTTATTTTTATTTGAGTTAAAGACTTTGGCAGAGAAGGGGCTCCCTTGATTATAAATACAGACAGCTCTCTGGTGCAATATTTTCAGCAGCATGAAGGATGGTTGCCAGCTATCAGCAATAGAGCAAAGCCTTTAAGACTCTGGCTGTTAACTTCTACATACTATCAATTCCCCGTTACCCCAGATGCCCAGTGCTGCCTACTTCTACAAAGCCCTTCACTGAGATTTGGATAGCCCTGGAGCCATCTTCCCTGCACCCTGTGTCCCAATGTTACTAGGCTTTTGTACCAATGCTAATTCCCCAAGAAAGGTGAACCAGCTAAAAGACAGGGAAGTAGCTGGTTTAGAGTAATTCACATTAGAGTAACTCTAGGAGAGAATATTTACTTTTAAAAGAAGAACCTACTAACTCAAGTAAGTCTTTTGTTGGTAAAATGGTGGGAGGGAAACTTTATAGTTGGTATCTCTCTGACTTAGTTCTAAAAACAGAGAAACAATAAATAAGCTGTTGGGGCACTTGGGTGGCTCAGTTGGTTAAGAATCTGACTCTTGATTTTGGCTCAGGTCATGATCTCACGGTTCGTGAGTTCGAGCCCCACATCCCATGTCAGGCTCCAGGCCCTGCACTGACACTGAGGAACCTGCTTGGGATTCTCTCTCTGCCCCTCTCTACCACTTGTGCGTGCATGTACTCCCACACTCTCACTCCCTCTCTCTCAAAATAAGTAAATAAACTTAAAAAAAAAAAGAATGAATAAGCTGTTATAATCCTATTATAGTCAATATCAGCTATTCACTGGTTATCGGGTTGAGCTCAGTCTAAGAAACCCCCTACGAGTTAACTTTTAGAGACAAACTCTTCTCCTTAAGGTTCCAGTTAGAGTCTACCTAGTCATACTTTTTAGTTTCAGGTTTGCTTTCTGAGCAGCTACCACATGTTAAGAGGATTACCCTCTCTAGAATGTACTTTCATAGTATTCCTGGCTTTATTATAACCTTGAAAGAACATGAGAACTGAATGAAAACATATTTATTTAGGCCTTTGCCAGTGAAACCGTTCTGGTTTTGTCCTATGTTTGCTGAGGAAACCAAAACTCACTGAGGTCCTGAGTTTTCTGGTGCCCTTATGTCCTTGCCTGGTAGTGGCGGTCTTTAGTAACTAAACTTGGGGCTCTTACCCTTTTAGCTGAGTTCATCTTTTTCAGGGACTTGGCTTTAGTAGAGGCCCAGTAATACTAGGACACAGGGTACAGGGAAGGGAGCTTTTGAAGCTTAGAGAGGCAGATATTCCTGGGTGTAAAGTTCTTCTGGTAACAGGTGACTTACTATGAAATAATTACTAAAGGCCTACAGTCCCAGGCAAGGACCTAAAAGAAATCAGGCTATCCTATGAAACAGTGACAAAATGGAAATAATCCTGATATTTTACAAAAATACAGAATAAGGAATTCAATCACTTAATAGGCACATTTGGAACAGTTTCATATGATTAATGTACAATCACAACAAGCTAGGTAAGAAAGAATAGAGGTGAAGAAAACATACGAGGCCAATGGAAATTCTGACTCAGTTGTAAAAATTTTTCTACTAATTATCCTAGGATGGCCCCAGGAGACTCTGTTCTATAGCAAGGCAGAGCTGGGGCCCTGGACTCCCTTTCTGTTGAAATGTGTTCTAAAACTCCCCCTTTTATGCCAATGAGGGGCCCCGGTGAGGGGTGTGAGCCTTCTTCATATTTTGGGAGCTCTCGGACTATACTTGTGCGTACAGGTTGGGAGGAAAAGAACAACATCAAAGCAAGGCAAGGTCGAGTTTAGTTAGCTTGAGTTAGGGTTTGGGCGCTGGCAGTGACTCAACCTTTTGCCCATTGTCCTTCCTGGAGGCCCATAAAAATGCCTCAGAAATAATTCAAAATGTTCATAAACTACGCAAAGCTACGTGGAAGCTGACCCACAGGAAGTAAAAAAGGAAACAGTGTGCATGTGGCTAGTGAAACCTGGAAGTAATTGAAGGAGAGTCACTTCTGCTGGAGCCCCACCTCTCTTCTCAGGCATGTGGAAGGTGTTTCTGCGCAAAAGCCTACCCCGTCCAGAATGTAAGTGTTGAAGAGACAAGGAGCAATTGTGAAGAAAGAGCTATCAGGAGCCAACACACACAGCCGAGAATTATGGGCAGTGACGAGACAGAGAGAGGAACACAGCCCCATGGCCTAACCTAGGCAGGGAGTGCCAATTTGACTTCCCTCCCTCTCATTTCATTATGACTAGTCTACTTGTTGGCACTTGCTGGATGCTTGGCTGGGTGTGAGTTTCAAGGTAAGGACTGGTTTTGGAGTCTCCATGAGGTTTTGGAGCCTTGAGAAAGGGACTGGGATTCAGGGAGGATTCTTCCTGAAATCTCTGTCTGGCTGCTATATTTAAGACAGCCCCACATGGGCATTTTTCTTCTATTTGTACGTCAAGGGGGACACTTGTGGGACCTGGGTCTGACATGGCATCATTTTGCCCTATTTTTCAGTATGAAAATAGAGTGGCCCATTTTCATTGCCTGTACTGCTTCCACATCTACACCAGAGGATCCCTCATAGGGAGTATCTAAATTAGGGACATCTTCAGGGAATTTATGAGAAAAAAAGAGAATGGATTTCAAGAAGTTTCAGAAAGAAACCGAGACCCAAAGGGAATTATTCAGGGTCTTCACAATGGGTGGCACGGAATCACATCAGGTGTCAACATCTTCTTGTTAGATGCCTTAGGACACTGTTCTGAACAATGTTGGCTCTTCTCCCCTTTATTACTGGGGCATGGAAAATGCAACAGAGGCAAAGGTCAAAAATTTGAAAATTATATACATATATTTATCCTTACTGATTCTTAGTCAATTTATTAATTGTTGCTTATTGCATCCCTCACATCCCAATTCTTTTTCTCCCAGCCTTTTTCAGGCACCAGGATAGGGACTGACTCATTTCAAAGAAAGGGGAACAACAGATCATAGACTTGGAGGTGGGGGTGGGAATGAGCAGGCCAAGAGAGGCCACTCAAACTCTCTGTGGGGATAAATTCTGAACCAGCCATGCTCTGAGGATTACAAACAACGGTGTTCTGACAGAACTTTAGGCTCCCTGACAGAGTAGTCTGGTAATCTAGAATGCCAGGAGAACCCAGCACTGTGCTTCTCTACTCTGTGGGTAAACCTAAGAACTCTAGATCCTAAGCAGACTGCTTCAGAGTAGAGGAGGCCAGGAAGGCCTTTTTAACAACAGACACCCAATTCCCTAGAGCCCAGTGGGAGCAGACTTGGTGCTGAGTGCTCCCTCACCAGCTGCCCTCTTTTGGCCCAATTTAGCACCAAAGGTGGGCTGTGCCACTGTGGTCAGTATGCCAACACTGCATAAGAGGCCATCACTGCTACGGTCACAGCAGTGTGTGTGAGAAGGGCCCAGGTTCATTTCTCCAGGCTTGAGAGTGAGTGGCCAAGCAGAACTGGATATCCTAGCTTAGTGTCTAGGCCACAGCAAAGACAGAAAGAGAGAGACATCAGCTGGGGAGAACAGAACAAGAACCTTCAAAGTCATCAGGAGTGAGGTCACTGTGCCTTAGGCAAAAGCCTCAAAGCCGAGGAGAGAAACATAACTACCCCAGTTCCCTATAGCAGTCTGCTAGAGTCAGGAACAGGAAAGGCAGGCACCTGGCTCTGTGTCTCCATGGCAGACATGGGCTCAGTGTGTGTTTCTATCCCTCCATCTGCTCTAGTCCTCAAGTCCCTCATGCTGGCTGACTGGATGTGGGGCACAGGTGGTGTCTTTCCGCTCTTTTCTATCTGCAGCTGCTACAAAACAAAATGTCTTCCACATCCCCCGTGAATAGAGGCCCTTCTGTTAATGACAATCTATATTTTAGGTGTAAACAGCCCATTTCCCCATTTTAATACATCTACACTCTCTCCTGATCCCACCCCAGAACTGATAGTCCTGAGGCACAATGGCTTTCAGGCCCACTCCTGAGACCTGAAAAGCTAATCCCTTTCCCACCCTCCAAACAGGAAAAAGGGAAGGAAAAGAAAAACTCAGAAACCTGAAGATTGTTTGGAATTTATTCTCTTAAATAAGAATGGTAACATTTGTTAAAAAAAAATTAAAAGCACAACACCTTAGTTTCACAGTAACGGCAAAAACAAAGTTACACAATGAAATTAAAAAACTCACAAAGAAACACACCAAAAACTCACATCACAGATTAAAAACAAGGGCAAAAATAAAGGCTTTAGGGAAGGCCAGAAGCGGACAGGTGATGCATTCCTTGGCACAGTTCATCCTCCCTTGCTCTGGCATCTCTGTACCACTGCCATGGGAACCTGGCTTGTTGCCATCCCCCCACCTCCACCCCAAGCTGAATGGCCCAGGAAAAAGGGAACCCCTTAATTCACTGATCAGGACTTCAAGGCCATGCTGCGGCCCCTTTAGGAGGGACTGAAAACAGTCCACTGCCCGAAAGACACCAAACACCGAGACAATAGGGAAGCTACAATAACTAACCCAATGTAACTGATACACAAGCCTAGAAGCAAAACAGAGGTAAGGTGGGGGGTTTGGTCTTCTGTGGCATTTCGCAAGCAACAGAACCCCTGCTTTCCTAGTCTGCTCCCAAATCAACTTTCCGAGGTTGGGAGTGTGTGCTGCTCATTTTCTGAGACATCCATGCCGCCCCCCCCGCCCCCCAAAGTCTCCACCTCCACAGGTGTGCTGGTTGCTCTATTCCCGTAAATCCTGACCCTAACTCTAACCCAGGCCAGTGGCATGGTTCCCCAGTGTAAAAAGGCTCCCTTGATTTCCAGAACCAAGGGAACAAGAAGCTTCAGAAACAGCTTCATTATTATTATTATTATTATTATTATTATTATTAGTTATGACACAATATATAACTATCTACTTGTATATATGAAATTAAATCTACATAAATATACATGTGTATGTGTATAAATATTTACACATCACCATCAAACTAAGACTTGTGGGGGAGGGCTGGGGAGTTCAGCTGGACTGTAAGATTCTCTTTGCTCTACTAAGAAGTTACCCAGAAATGCCTACAAGGGAAGGGAGCCTGGGAAGCAGTGAGATTTCCTAACTTTGTCCTGACAGGCAGGAACCCCAGGAGTGCATGGAATCCCTCATACTGCATGGCTATTCTAGCCGGTGTGGGAAGTGCCTGCATTTCCTAATGGCCCGTGTGGCATCCAAACTATGGAATCTAATGGTGATCATGCAAGGGTTGTCTAGGGACAGGGAGCAGGCACCCGCCACTTGCAATCTGCTAGGCAGCTTTTAAAATTAACACTATCTTTTCCATCCCATCTCTGTGGCCTGTACTGGAAGAAAAAAGCTCTTCTCTTACCTTATGATTCCCATAGCCTTTATGATTCATTTTTGATTGTCTTCTATATGCTATATGAACTGTAAAGGGAATTCCTCTCACAAAGAAAGGATCCAAAAAACCTGCAGTAGAGGGTCTTGTATTCAAGGGGAAGATACCTCATTTAGGGTTTTTCTTTCTCTACCTGTTGTTGTCCCACTTTTTCTTAAAGTCAGGGCAGGTGCTAGGAGGCCAGGGTAAGAAAATCTGTGTCAGGTCCACTAATCTATTCAGTGTAAGAAGCTTAGAAACAAAGCATTTACAGATTTGGGGAACAGAAAAGAGGGTTTCTACATTAAAAGCACATTATAAACAACAGCATTGTAAACAATGTCCTCCTCCAAACACTAAATTAGCAGCAGTTACAGGTTAGGTTACCAGAGAAAGACAACACTGCAAAGCAGGCTGAAAGCAGGTTCTCTTAACTTGTGAGTGGTTTGGTTTTTTGGCAACGGCAGTAATTTTGGCATAACGGGAAAAGAACATAAGGGAAAAGAGGGTAATGGCACATATACAGAGGTGGCACAGGGCAAAAGCACAGCAGGTCAAGTGCCAGTCATAGCTTTTTCAGCTCTGCTTCCTGGGAGACGGGAATCTAGGAGGATGGTTTATTTATACACAGTGGAATCAAGTTCATTCATTTATAGCCTTTTCTTGTCTAGCGTGCAGGAGAGGAGATGTACCATGGGTCTGGGTTAATGACTGTTATTCATGACACATATTCTGGAACCCTGAAATACCTGAGTTTTTCTGAAGCTTTTCAAAAGGAAATTCTAGTTAAGCTTTAGTTTGAGATTTAAAGAAAGATATCCCTATCAAAGGAAAAAAAGAAATCTACTTCATGCCAACTCTAAACTACCACCCATAATTCCGTTCCTTTTCTACAGAGGCTAGCAAAGATCAGACACCTCCTAGGGGAAGTGTTGGAGCTCTGGAGCACGTTCAGACTCAGAGCTGTAACTTCCAAAAGCCCGAGTCTCCAGGGGCATCAGCCCCAAGCTCTAGTGTTCCCACTGCCCTACAGAGTACCTTAAAGTGGGGGGACAGTGCCTGCCTCATTCATTTTAGGAGCTCAGGTGGTGATTCCTTTGGGATGCCACATCTTGAACCCCTTGTGCTAGAACATGTAAGTCATGTTCAGAATCAAGAAACACAGGGGCTGAGACATCCTCAGGGCTTTGATTTTTTTTTCGCATTGCCAGCTCTCATCTCCTTGCTTTGTAGAATATTCTTTTCCTTCTCTATGGAAGCTTTAATTCATTAGAACTGCTAAAAACCTGAGATCCATTATGCTTCCACACTAGACAGTAAGAATGGCAAAGTGGGAAAGTGTTCACATGGGAAAGTGAACAAACTTGGCTTGTTCAGAAATGACCTGAACTTCATTGTGTTTCTTTTTGAAGAGTGTTCTCCACTTGATACCCCAAAACCAAGTTCATTTCCTTGAGCTGTTTTACTGAATAGCCAAGTTCCTTGGAAAGTCCATCTCTGCTGGACGAGGCCCAGACTGATGAGGTGGAGCTCTCACTTGGTCAAGTGCATATTCTAGGGCTCAGAGCTGACCTCTCTGTCTAGATCCCTTTGGTAATTTTTCTCTGCCAGCACTTCCCTCTGGTGCTCTGAGAGTGTCAACTGCAAAAGGCTGCCAGCATTTCAGGGGAAAGACAAATTATAAAGGGTTTCAAGGCTATAGAAGGTTCCAAAGTCATTCGTGGCTTAAACATTCCTATAAAATGTTGGTCCAATTGGCAGGGCACTTAAAAAGCTTCCCTGGATTATAATAAGGGCATACATAGGAGGAGAGGCCGAATTTTACCTAGCTCAGCTGGGGTTTGCAGGGTCTCGGCTTCCAAATCCCTGCCCTCTCTGGGTATATTCTCCCTTTCTCCAGTTCTTAAGCACAGGGAAGGAAGCAACTCTGAAAATCTCTCATTTGAAAGTGGAGTGGATAATCCTTCTCTTTTCCAATTTGGAAATTTCACTACCAACTCCTTCTCCATAGTTTCTAGCATTAGCTGATAATCTTTAGTTTTTATATGGTAATTTTCATGAGTTTGTAAATGGCTGCTTGAGATATATCTGCTGTGAAAGACAGAAAAAGTGTGAGATATAGAAACATGGCCCTGTTGACTTCCTCTCTCACCTACACAATGACCCTGGGCTGTGTCTAGTCTGGGTCTGTAATGAGGGCATCAGGACCACTCCACAGTTTGTGGTACACATCTCACAGGCTGGCTTGACATATAGCAAAGAGACTCAATTTTAAGGGTCAATTTTAAACTACAATTTTAAACTACAATTCCTTACAACAAACCTAATGTCCACGAGCCATGAGCTAAAACCAGAATAAATGTGTTTTTTAGAGGTAGGGATAGTGTCATTCACCTCCTGACATAAGGAAATGATTAGTTGAAATGGAACAAATTAGGGTTTGGTTCCATTAGAAGTTCAAATGCCCCAAAGTGATCAGGACAGGGCATGTCCTTTAATGGGTTACAGGTCAAATAGAAGAGCCATGTCAGCTTATCTAGATACCTAAATAGGGAGTGGGATGCAAAAATTTCAAGTTTGGGTGAACATAAATCCAGATCGTGGGGTCTTATTACAATTCCATGCTCTGTCAAAGGAGTCCAAGACAAGAAGGCCCTGTGACTCTAGATTCTCACTCGGGTCAGTGATAAAAACAGCCTATTCAGAATTCCTGTTTACCTGGATGGGGCCTAGACCAACCACCCCAGTGTGTCTGATCGGTGTGGGCAGGCCCCAGGGCTATAGCAACAGTACTTTGAGATTCTGAATAGACATTACTGAAGCTTGGGTGATCTCGCTTACTAGATGGTGCCCCTACTGGCTCACGGTCTGCCAGTGAAACTCCCCTCTGATTTGTACCAGCACCTCCGACAGGCCATAGAGAAAGGGGACTCCAAATGCAAGCAGCTGGCACATGAAAAAGGAGTCCAAAGGGTTTTGGGTCACTTGATGCCCAATCGAAGAAATGTTGCTTTGGAGGTGCTGGCTCATCCCCTTGGCCTTGTCACAGAGGCCAAGAGAGTGACGCGCCACCCAGCCAAACAAGGAAGTGAGGCTACCTGGGGTTCTCTCAGCAGGGCTGGCAATGGCGCTGGCCCGTCCATTTGTGTCCACAGTGGGGCCATCCTGCAGGGGTTCTCTGGCCTCCTAGGAAAGTCCGCAAGAAAAAGAAGAGTGACTGACTGAAGCACTCAAATCTCAGGAGGCGGTGACACCTGCCTGGCTGGTTTACTGCGCTCACCTGTCAATCCAGGCTGTATGTCTCACAGTATTAAAAAAAAAAAAACAGGACATATTTCATGTAGAAATCACCAAGAGTCAAAATCTGGGTCTACCTTGGAATACCTTTCCTTTCCCCACAAGTCCCACTGCAGTCAACAAAAACCTCTCAAGGATGTGTTAGCCTGCATGCTGACAAGGTAATATCATGTAGCAAAGGGAATACCTGGTTTATCTTGATAAAGACAGGTGGAGGAGCTAGTTACTCTCATTAAAAAAAAAAAAAAAAAAAAAGAAGAAAAAAAGGTACTTAGTAAAGTAATTCACAGAAATAAAGAAAGTGCAGATTATTTACAGCCACATTCCTTTTCAGGGTGTCCGTCTCTCAGAAAGATGTTTATTTACAATGACAAAAGTCTTTTATATGAGCGAGCCCGAGGGAGGGTCTAATATAGTCTCTCAAATCCAACTCTGGTGGTGTGTGGAACATTACCTTAGTGAAATGCAACATTAGATTATACTTGAAGAGTTGGTTTCCTTCCCAAATGGACTGCGACCATCTCTCAGGCCATTCCCACCCAAAGGAAAGGCAATTTAGTGGCCTTTCAGCAGGCCCTACTGGCCACACCTTCACCTGTCACTGTGCAGAAATGTGCCTGCTGCTTCTCTCCCACTTACAGATAGATTACCATTACCTTTCCAGACAGAGGAGCCACTGCCGGTCTCTTCCTCTGTGCGGAGCCGGAGAGTCGATAACAGTAGTGTGGTTTGCAGTAGAATTTACCTGTGCAGAAGAGGCAGGAGACAAGAAGTGAGCAAGACTCTTAATTCTGAACTTGACTCCCTCGTCTTAGCACACTCCTATCTCTCTCCTCTAGCCACAGGGTGCTGTCACCACTGCCCAGGGTTCTTGTCCAAGGAGGCCAAGCCCTCCCTATAAACTTTGATTTCAGCCCTCCTCTCCCTTTTGCCCGAAGGGGGAGGGGGTTTCTTTTGGATATGTGAAGGCCATTGAGCCATCACCCAATCAGCGCCCAGAGCAAAGACGTGAAGCCTGCATGGCAGGGCCAGCAAACAAAGTGGCAGTGTGTGTAGAACAAAGATGTGGTCACATGGAAAGCTGGGAGTAACATTTCTGGGGAAACCAGAATGAACATAAGCGCAGGGTGGAGGCGTGAAGACTGCAGGGGGTGGGGCGGCATTGAGCACTGGCTTTAACAGGACCCCCTCTGCTGCTCCCCTCTCCCACAACTATCCACAAGCCAGCCTTATGACCCCTTAGTGGGTGGGATCAGCATTAAAAACCAATACAAAATGAAACCAAACAATCCTGCAATGGACTATGAATAGAATGAAGCACAACAGAATGCATTAAAGTGCACAGTGGCATACCTAGAGTTAAGTATTAGTCCTTACAGCTTTTAGTTGTGTTTATAGGTGTTTACTGGGTCCTAAACGTTTTCTTTTGCAGGTGTGGCCCAAAATTTGAAAAACAGATCGTGGCTTTTCCCATGACACCGGTAGTGGGAGTCAGTCACAAAAGGTCATTTTTTTTTTTAAACCTTCCCTTACTCCCACTTTAAAAGAGCCAAGGCTTTTGAAAATTAAAGGACAGACCATACTATAGAAACTGTTGAAACAGGAGTAATCCCACTTATCCTTTTCATTTGCAAAGGGTACTCCTCTGACAAAACAAACTTTTCTGCTCTCAAAGTTAACATAAGAGAACCTAACCAGAAAAACAATAAAAAAGAGTAATGAAAACTAAGAGCCAGCTTTTTGAAACAATAAACCAAATGGACAAACCTTTACTATACTATACTATACTATACTATACTATACTATACTATACTACACTACACTACACTACACTATACATACTATACTATACTATACTATACTTTACTTTACTATACTAATTCAGAAAAACAGAAGACTCAAAAAAAAAAAATCAGAAATGAAAGAGGAGACATTACAACTGATACCATAGAAATAGGATCATGAGAAGCTACTATGTATAATTATACACCAAAAAGCTGGATAACCTAGAAGAAATGAACAAAGTCCGAAAAATATATATCATACCAAGACTGAATCAGGAAGAAAGAGAAAATCTAAATAGACCAATACTGAGCAAGGAGACTGAATCAGTAATCAAAACCGTCCCCAGAAAAGTCCAGGAGCAGATAGTGAATTCCACTAAACATTTATTTATTTTAATTATTTATTAAAACATTTTTTTAAATGTTAATTTTTGAGAGAGAGGAGAGAGAGAGTGAGCATGTGTGCGTGCACCTGAGTCAGGAGGGGCAGAGACAGAAGGAGACACAGAATCCCAAGCAGGCTCCAGGCTCTGAGCTATCAGCACAAAGCCTGCCACGGGGCTCAAACCCACTAACCATGAGATCACGACCTGAGCCCAAGTCGGACGCTCAACTGACTGAGCCATCCAGGCAGGCGCCCCCCACCCCCCACCCCCCCGCCCAATATTTATAGAAGAATTAACAGCAATCCTCAAACTCTTCCAAAAATCTAAACAGGAGGAAATACCCCCCAAATTATTTTATGAGGCTAGCATTACTCTGATACCAAAGCCAGATAAGTATACTACAAGAAATTACAGACCAATAACCCTGATGAATACAAATGCAAAATTCTCAACACAATATTTGCAAACCCAATTCAACAAAACAACAAAGTGGGATTTATCCCTGGGATGCAAGGATGGTTCAACATACACAAATCAATAAATGTGATACACCACACTAACAAAGTGAAAGATAAAAATCATATGATCTCAATAGATGCAGAAAAAGCATTTGACAAAATATAACACCCTTTCATAATAAAAACATCAACAAATTGGGTATAGAAGGAACATACCTCAATACAAGAAACATCATATACAACAAAACCATAGTCAATATCATTTCAAAGGTAAAAGGTTGAAAACTTTTTCTCTAAGATGAGGAACACAAGGATGCCCACTCTCACCACTCCTATTCAAGAAAGTACTAGTCCTAGCCAGAGTAATCAGGTAAGAGGAAGAAATAAAAGGCATCCAAATAAGAAAGGAAGAAATAAAAGTGTCTTTGTTTGCAGATGGTGATCTTACATATAGAAAATCCTAGACTAGATTCCACTGCCAGAGCTAATCAACAAATTAAGTAAAATTGCAAGATACAAAATCAACAATACACAGAAAGTAATTGTTTCTTTTTTTTAAAGTTTATTTACTTATTTTGAGAGAGAGAGGGAGAGAGAAAGAGAGTGAGCAGGGGACGGGCAGATAGAGAGGGAGGGAGAGAATCCTAAGCAGGCTCCACACTGTCTGCACAGAGCCTGACACAGGGTTCGATCTCACAACCTGTGAGATCATGACCTGAGCTGAAATCAAGAGACAGATGCTTAACTCAATGGGCCACGAAGGCACCCTGAAAGCAACTGTTTCTATACATTAACAACAAAACATCTGAAAAAGTAAAGAAAACAATCCCATTCACACCAGCATCAAAAACAACAAAATACTTAGGAATAAATCTAATTAAGGAAGTGAAAGACCAATACACTGAAAACTACAAGACTTTGATAAAAGAAATTTAAGAAGACACAAACAAGGGGAGCCTGAGTGGCTCAGTCAAGCGTCCGACTCTTGGTTCCAGCTCAGGTCATGATCTCATGGTTCGTGAGTTTGAGCATTGTGTTAGGCTACGCACTGACAGCACAGAGCCTGCTTCAGATTCTCTCTGTCTTCCTCTCTCTGCCCCTCCCCTGCTCTTGCTCTTGTTCTCTAAATAAATAAATAGATAAATAAAAGACAATAAAAAAAGACACAAAGGGAAAGATATTAATGAATTAATATTGTTAAAATGTCCATATTACCCAAACCATTGATCAATTGCATTGATCCAATGCAATTTCTATCACAATTCCAATGGCATTTTTCACAGAGATAGAAAAAAAAAAAAAACCCTATAATTTGAATGGAGCCACAAGAGACACTGAATAGCTAAAGCAATCCCGGGAAAGAAGAACAAAGCCAGAGGCATCATACTTCTTGATTTCAAACTATATCACAAAGCTACAGTAATCAACATAGTATATGGTACTGGCATAAAAACAGACACAGACCAATGGAACAGAATCAAGAACCCAGAAATAAACACCACATATACAGACAACTAATATTTGAGAAGGGAGCCAAGCATACTTGATGGGGAAAGGACAGCTCTTCCCAACAGTGATGGGAAAACTGGATAACCACATGCAGAAGAATGAAATTGACCCGTCTTATACCACTCACAAAAATGAACTTGCAATGGATTAAAAACTTAAGTGTAAGGCCTCAAACCACAAAACTCCTATATGAAAACAGGGGAAAAACTCCTTGACAGTGGTCTTGGCAGTGATTTCCTAGGTATGACAGCAAAAGCACAAGCAACGGAAGCAAAAACTACAGAAGTGAGATGACATCAAAGTCAAAAGTGCCTGCACAGTAAGAGAAACAATCAACAAAATGAAAAAGCAATACTTCTCCCTACAGAATGGGGAAAATATTTGCAAATCATGTATCTGACAAGGGGTTAATATCCAAATATATAAAGAACTCATACAACTCAACAGCAAAAAAGCTAACAACCTGATTAAAAAATGGGCAGAAGAACTGAAGAGACAGTTTTCCAAAAAAGATATGCAAATGGACAGCAGGTAGATGAAAAGGTGCTCAATATTACTAGTCATTAGGGAAATGCAAATCAAAACCACAGGATATCCCCTCACACCAGTTATAATGCTACCATCAAAAAGAGAAGAATTAAGTGTTGGTAAGGGTACGAGGAAAAAGGAACCCTAATGAATTTCTGGTGGGAATGTAAATTGGTGCAGCTACTTTGGAAAACAGTGTGGCTGTCCCTCAATAAATTAAAAATAGAACTGCCATATGGTCCCAAAATTCCACTCCTGGGTATATATTCAAAGAAACGGAAAATCAGGATCTTGTACAGTTTCTGCACTTCCATGTTCACTGCAGCATTACTCACAATAGCCAAGATATGGAAACAACCTTAAATGTCTGCCAATGAATGAATGGATAAAAAAGATGTGGTATATATACACAAGACAGTATTAGTCAGCTATGAGAAAGAAGGAAATCCTGCCATTTGTAATAACTTAGATGGACCTTAGCACTTTGCTAAGTGAAGTAAGTCAGATAGTGAAAGACAAAAACTGTATAATCTCACTTATATGTGGAATCTAAAAAAAGACAAACTCCGGAGATAGCACAATGGTGGTTACCAGTGGTTAAGGGGTGGGGAACATGAGGAGATACTGGTCAAAGAGTACAAACTTTCAGTTACAAGATTAACAAGCTTGGGGAATCTAATGTACAGCATGGCGATTATAGCTAACCATGCTGTATTATATGCTTGAATGCTGCTAAGAGAATGGACCTTAAAAGTTCGTACCACACAAAAAATTAGTAACTATGTGATAGGATGAAGGAGGTACCTAACACTATGATGGTAATCATTTTACAATTTATAAAAGTATAAATCAACACACTGTACACCTTAAACTTATATAATGTTATGCGTCAATTATATCTCAATAAAGCTAAGAAAAAAAGGGGAGGACCTAAAAGTCAAAGGAAATAAAAATGAGATGGACTTCTTTCTTTTTTCCCCTTTACTTGGTGCTCTGATTACATCTTTCTTCTTTTCCTTCAAAGTAACTGATTTCTCTGTTCTTTTACCTGTACCCTGCTTCCCAACACGAAATCTTTTAGAAAAACATAGTTTATGGACTTTTATAAGTCAAATAATATTCATACACATAATATGTTTTCTGAAACAGAATTTCCCACTACCTTTTGGCACTTAACCAGAACTCAGAAACACTACATCTATTGTCAGGAACACTGATAGCCAAAGGACCAACAATCTCACTGCTTTTTTCTCTATGAAGGGAGATGAATCATGGGTTGTTTTTTTCAGCTTGGACAATCTATAATAAACCATTTCACTTTTGTGAATTTTGGCTAAGAGAGAAAATGTAATTAGGAAAAGACAAAACTATTAGTCCTTGGATCGTATACTACTTTTTTGTCTGTTCTGTATTTTAATCTTCTTTATGGAACACTTCCCTCCTCCACGTGATTTTGATGGGCTATCAACCATGAGGCCTAAAATTATCCACCACAAAAATAAATATATGACCTATATAGGCCAATCATAATATCCCCTTTCCTTCTAGCCCACTCCAGGATATAGCATGTGGCTAAGTCAGGCTAACCAGAGCCATTCTTGGGGATTCTCAGGGATAGTGAGGAAGGGCAGCCCTTCTCTGAGACTGCTATCTAGAAAGAAGATATAAATCTAATGCTTCAACTTTAATCTGACTTGAGTTTCTATTACTTGTTACCAAGTCTTATTTTATTACAGTATCAGAAAACTACAGTTATAGGGGTGCCTGGGTGGCTCAGTCGGTTAAGAGTCCAACTTTGCCTCAGGTCATGATCTCGCAGCTCCTGAGTTTGAGCCCTGCGTGGGGCTCTGTGCCGACAGCTAGGAGCCTGGAGCTTGCTTTGGATTCCGTGTCTCCCTCTCTCTCTGCCCCTTCTCAGCTCACATTCTGTCTCTGTCTCAAAAATAAATAAATGTTAAAAAAAAAAAAAAGAAAAAAAAAGAAAACTACAGTTATAGTTACTTTCACTCCTTTCTTGTATTTTTTCCCCTGCATTAGTTTGCTTTTTTCTACAAAGTAGAATCCTAGATTTTAAAAAACAGCTCAATAGGCTAACCTCCAGGGAATCCTCATTGAATTCTGCTACGGTATTCTATTTTAATAAAGAAAAGAGGCTTAGGTTTCAAAACAAGTCCCACAAGCCTAACCAAAAGGTAATTATCAAGAAAATTCCAGAAACTTGTTTTCTCTATAAATGCAGTACAATGTGATAGAAGGAATATGAGCTCTGAAGTCAGATCTCAGTTTAAATACTGTCTCAACGACTCAATAGGCATGTAAACTATTTAGCATTTTGAAACATGTTTCTTTATGTAGAATATGAAGATACTACTCATAGGGTGAGATAAGTAAATGAGAGACCACATTATGTGTTATAGGTGCTCAATTAATGTCTCCTGCCTCAAACTCTTCCCACATTCAACTTGGTGGTACTTTTTGCTTCTTAGATTAATAACAAAAAGAGCTAATTATTATTTTATTATTTTTAAATACAATTTATTGTCAAATTTGTTTCCATACAACACCCAGTGCTCATCCCAACAAGTGCCCTCCTCCATGCCCATCACCCACTTTACCTTCTTCCCCACCCCCCGTCAACCCTCAGTTTGTTCTCAGTCCTTAAGAGTCTCTCTTATGGTTTGCCTCCCTCCCTCTCTGTAACTTTTTTCTTCCCCTTTCCCTCTCCCATGGTCTTGTTAAGTTTGTAAAGATCCACATACGAGTGAAAACATATGGTATCTGTCTTTCTCTGCCTGACTTATTTCACTTAGCATAATACCCTCCAGTTCCCTCCACATTGCTGCAAATGGCCAGATTTCATTCTCTCATTGCCAAGTAGTATTCCATTGTAAATATAAACCACATCTTCTTTATCCATTTGTCAGTTGATGGACATTTAGTCTCAAAAAGAGCTAATTTTTTTTTTTATTAAAAAAAAATTTTTTTTTAACATTTATTTATTTTTGAGGCAGAGACAGAGCATGAACGGGGGAGGGTCAGAGAGAGAGGGAGACACAGAATCTGAAACAGGCTCCAGGCTCTGAGCAGTCAGCACAGAGCCTGACGCGGGGCTCGAACTCATGGACCGTGAGATCATGACCTGAGCTGAAGTCGGACGCTTAACCGACTGAGCCACCCAGGCGCCCCAAAAAGAGCTAATTTTTATGTAACATTTACCACATGCCAAATATGTATTATAACGTCTATCAATTCATTTAATCCTCAGAACTCAATAAGGTAGATATTATTACCCACTTTTTTCTAGTTGAGGCACAGAAGCGTTAAGCAACCTGCCCAAAGTGTCCCCTACTCAGTAAATCTCACAGAGGACTTGAACCTACTAGTAAGCTTGACTCCAAGACCTATACCTTTAGTCACTACACTATGATGCCTGTCTCAATTAGTGAATACAACCACGCTGTTATAAACTACCCACAAATTATGGTTGATTCAGTCAAGCCACTGATTTTAGATGATCTAAATAAATGAAATCTTGATAATTAACTATGGGAAAGACTAGAAAAAGAAATTGGAGGAAACAGATGGCTAAAGGACAAGCTTAAGCCAAAATGGGGCCATGCATTTATTCATTCAATAACTTACTGAGTGTCATTATAGGACAGGTACAAATCTAAACACTGAGAATATTCCAGTCAAGAAGACAGACTAGTCTCTACTCGGATGGAGCAGATGATATGTGAATAAGTACCAAGCAGTGATGAGTACTAGAGATCAGGAGGTCTGAAAAATGCCCCTCTGAGGGGAGAATACGTGAGTGAAGAAGTGAATGACAAAAAGCCCACCCTGTAAAGATTAGGGGGAAGTGTATTCCAGGAGAGGAGACAGTGCCAACTGCTAAGGTAAGCAGTGGCCTAATCATGTTTATGAAATGGAAAGAGATCAGTGTGGCAGGAGTATAGTGAGCTAGGGACAGGAAATGCAGGCTGGGGTAGACATGCCAAGCTCTCAGCCCCAGCAGATTCTATTTGTACTATAGCGGACCATAAGAGTACAAATCAGGAGGTTGCAAAAATCTGATTTACATCTTTTAAGATTCCTCGGTTGCTTTGTGGAAGCAGACTATAGGGGGCAATGGTGGAGGCAGGGAGATCAGTAGTCCAGGTGGAAGATGCAGAGTGTGGTCAGGGTGGTACTCGCAGAGACGGAGAGCAGTGGACTATTTTAGGCTTGTTGCTACCAATGGAGGCCCTTCACAAAACACCTTAGCCAGTAGGGTGTTTTCTCTCCTTGAGACGACAGGGAATGACCTGATGTACTGTCTGATTTAGAGTCCTTGTCTTCAGAGTTGGCAGCAGTTGAAAATAAGCGAGTATTTGGGAAGAGAAAGAAGATCTTAGTTTTAGGGTAAACTGCATCCTTTTAAAAGAGCTGAAGGGAAGACTAATTAGGGACAAGGGTAAAAAAAGGTGGATGTTTCTCTAAAGTGTAAGATTCTCAGTTTACCTGTGTGGAGCTGACATGGGCCCAGAGTCACTAATCCCAGGAGGCCAACCTGGAAGGGATCCCAGAGGTCATTTAGTGCAAACCAGTACTTATTAGTTGTGTGAACTTGAACAAGCATTTACAACTTCTCTGAATTCACTTTCCTGATGTATATAAAACTGCAATAATAAAACTAGTTCTGTATAGGGTTGTTGTGAAGGCAGAATGACACGGTACATGTTAAAGAGCCCAGCATAGTGCGGGGGTTATTTCTTTCCTCCTATAAATGAGCTATGACTTTCCTGTCTTTTTCTTATCTAAGGGCCTTCAGTTAGATTTCTGAGTCACATGGTAATGTGGATGAACAACAGGCTAAAACTTCAGGAGCCCCAAAATTCCATTCTTTTCTCCAGTTCACTTGTCTTTTGTCATGGGGCTGAGCTGATGAAAAGTTTATCTGGGTTAGAATTTGGGGAGCTTGTTTGGATCCACTGTCCTCCCCGCCCCAGTGTCAACAACAAAGCACCAACCAGCCTCGTCCGTGCCCAGTGTCACAGTCATCTCCACCTGAGCTCCTGTCGTTCTCTTGCCTAGTATGCCATCTCTTCCTCTACTTGGCCATTTCATACTTCTCTCTCAGAGTCTCACCTAAGGTCAGTTAAGTCATTCCTAAAGGCTACTGAGCTTCATTGATTTCTTCTTCCTCTAAACTTCTACAAAGTTAAAATCTGTATGTCGTCTGTTAGCCCTTAATCATATACTCTTCATTGTTGTTGTTGCTCCATGTGCCCTGGTCTTATCATGCCCACCAGAATGTAAGCTCCTTGAGGAACATTTTACATTTCATCTGTATCCTCAAGAGAATGTGGCAAAGACAAGTACACAACAATCTATGGGCAAAAATATTTGTAAATCAATTAATTGGCTGGACCTTGAGCGATCTTCTTTCTAGCCAGACTTCAGTAAAAGGCTAACTAAAATAACCCCAGCATCAAGGACAGTTAAAAGACACTGGATGGGCTCCATCTGCCAATCCCTACCCTTAGAAATCAGAGGCGTTACAGAAAGAGCAGGTGTGTAGGAATGGTGGAATAGAAAATTTGATACCTAAGAATATACTTTTGTTATTTAGTCAACTGTCTTAACTCTTCCCTCACTGGGTGGTGCTTTTTACTAAAGTTAAGGACCAGCTACCCCATAATGGTAAGAGTTAGCTTTTCTCAGTTCAGTACTTTGGCTGCTTTGTTGCTACTTCTGACAGAGCTGCCTATTTATTCATTATTAGCAGAGCCTGGATGACTAAAGTGACCACTTCCTAATGGTGGTGTCCCTCTCCTATGTGATATCATCTTACCATCTCCTCAGTCAAAAATTACCTACCAATATAATGGACATACCATACTGTGATTTATAAGACATATATATTTAGTCATTCAGATAACCAAATATATTTCTCATGTATATTCAGTCTTCATCCAGTTTCTGACTCAGCTCCAAACCCTTGGAATTCCCCAAGTGTTGACAGAGATAAAAGTATCTTTGGCTGTAACAATTAATGTGACTTTTGGATCCCACCCAAGGGCAGGGGCTGTTGCCAGGAGGACCAACCATGTGATTGAGGGTTGGACTTCCAGGATACCTCTCAACCCCTCAAGGGAGATGGGCTGGAGACTGAATCAAACAATGGCCAATGATTTGGTCAAACATGACTACACAATGAAGCCTCCATAAAAACCCAAGAGGATGGGGTTCAGAGAACTTCCAAGTTGGCAAACATATAGAGATGTGGGGAAAGTGGTGCCCCTGGAGAGGGCATGGAAGCTCTATGCCCTTTCCCTAGACCTTGCCATATGTATTTCTTCATGTGGCTGTTGATTTGTTATCTTTTACCATATCCTTTAATAAACTGGTATGTAAGTGTTTTCCTGAGTTCTGTGAGCCATTTTAGCAAATGAGAAGAACCAAAGAAGGAGGTCGTTTGAACCTCCAATCTGTAGCTGGTGGTCAGAAGCACAGGTAATAGCCTGGGCTTATGACTAGTATCTAAAGTAGGGGGCAAGGGACAGTATTACTGGCCTGAGCCCTTAACGTGTGGAATCTGATGCTATCTCTGGGTCGAGTAGTTAGCGTCAGAATTGAGCTGAATTCTTAGACACCCTGCTGGTGTTGGAGAAATACTTGGTATTGGGGCGGGGGTAGGGGACTCCACCACCCTGCCCCCACATTGGATTTGGGTCCAGGAATCCAAAAAGAGGGCACATAATGCCACCTCTATGAGGACTCCCATTAATCTAGATCTTTTCATTACTTTTGAATCAGTAAGCCTGCCTTTCAAGACATTCCTTCAGCATTCCATAGGAATGAGTGTAGTAGTCAGTTACTTTAAGGAGTTTTAAAGAGTCTTTAGATGGCAGGCATGCCAGCCTGCCTCTGTCTATTGGGCTTTATTAATTGTTTGCATAATTCTCCACCTTCTGCTCCATTAACATCGTTCTATTTATAAAAGCAACAAACGTTACAAAAGGCCAGGGCTTGGACACTGTAGTAAATTAGATTTAGATCCTGTGCTACAAACTCTCAATTCATCAGAGAAACAGTGATGCTAGAGAGAGGTGGGCATAATTCGGTCATCCTCAGGAAGCAAAAGTCTCAGAACCCGAAGGGCGTGAAATCTAGTTTCAATTTGCTGTTATTGACCGGAGGCAAGAAATGTGACTTCCATAGGCCTGTCATTTCCCCTTCTCTAAAGTAAAGACAAAAATACCTTATTCGCTTTGTGTCCCTTTTATCTTAAGATCCCACCCTGAGGTAAGAAAGCAAGTGTCTGTGAAGCCAGGGAAGTGATTTACATTAACGCATGCCATTCTCATTACCGTCATTACTGAGTAATACTGTGCTACAGCTTGGTGACTTTAGGGAAATATTTATAAGAGTCTTAGAGAAAAAATAAAGAGTAGAGGGAGATGGATGGGAAGGGTTAGGAGAGGCAGAAAAAATGTATATATAAGAATGCAGTAAGAGCCCTAAGGTCAGCTCACGTGGAAAAAAGTGCCCCTAAGCTCAGTTTCTAAGTATGGCCTCAAGTGCAAATAGACTCACCATCCTCGATGTCATAGGCGTAAGCCGAGAGGCGCAGGGTAGTGGCGCAGTACTCGCATTTGAAGCAGCTCCGATGGAAGAACTTGCCCTCAGCACTCAGCCTCTCCATCACGTAGACCCGCTTCTGACAGAAGTAGCACGTGTCGCTGCCTCCTAAATTCTGTGGGAACTCCTTCTTTATCGAGCCCTGTAATGGGGGATGGTGGAAGATCTGTCAGAGCCAACACTTCTTAAACTCACCTCCTGGAGGTGCACGACCCTCTCCATATGTGAAACTAACCCTCACTAAGCAATTTTGTTTTGAGACAGACTACGATGACTCACTTTATTATTGGCTCTCCTGAAAAACAATGGCACTACTGCAGTGACTGTCACATGTGCCCTCTATATAGCAATCGGCATTAGCTGGGTTCTGAATCGATGTTAATCAACACCCAAGAGGAATCCCCAGTTGGTTTTACACAATTTCTTAACAAACCAAATTATTTTGACAGAATTGTGTTTTGAAGGTAGCATAAAAATACCTACTCAGAGTTCACGTCGTTCTACATGAATGTGGGCCTCCAGGACTCCAGAGCAAACAATCACTTTTACAGATACTAAGTATGTTTTTCCACACAACATTCTAAACAGCCAGTCAGTCCTAGAAATTCAGTTACAAACTTCAGATATCTTTAAAAAAAAGTTACCGCATGGCATATATTAGGTATATATGTTACTAAGCTACTTAGAATAAACCAGGTTTATTTACCACAGCTGTGCTATATCTAGACAGACGGTGCCCTTAATACATCTCTTACCAGTTCCTTCTTGTCTAGAAGGGTTTTGGGCTGTTCTTTCCTTTGAAGCTGATTGGCTATCTGCTCAGCCAATGAGCTCACTCCGCCAGTGTACATCTTTATATACTTCTATTGGTTGGAGATTATAAAATGACCAGAATGATGGAAAATGAGAAGGAAAAAAAATAAATAAATTAAGAAGACAGGGGGAAAAAAATCTTTGAAAGGTATAAAATGAATACAAGGTGCAGCAGCAAACCATGCCAACACAGTGCCCACAAGCAGGGAAACTTGGTGGTCAGAAAAATGGGTGTCAACGTCCACACAGAGGTATCAGCAGAGGTAAGAGTAATGCCTGCAGGAATAACTAAACTCAGTAAGGGAGAACTTAGTCTTCCATGTCTTTTCGGAGCATATAGTTCAGGGAGGTGGGAAGACAGGATGGATACAAATATAGAACATAGTAAGAAGGGCCTATACCCTACTGACTCAAATTACATACAAAGAATTCAAGAGGAATAACTCCCACCCACACGGCACATGTCCAGATTAACATTATGTTTCAAGTTGGGTCTAGGAGAGGGCTTGGCAAGTTATTTCACATTTAGAAAAAAAACTGAGCTTGGGGTGCCAGGGTGGCTCAGTTGGTTAAGCGTCTGACTTCGGCTCAGGTCATGATCTCGTGGTTTGTGGGTTTGAGCCCTTGCGTTGGGCTCTGTGCTGACAGCTCAGAGCCTGGAGCCTGCTTTGGATTCTGTCTCCCTCTCTCTCTCTGCCCCTCCACCACTTGCACTCTGCCTCTCTCTCTCTCAAAAACAAATAAACATAAAAGACATAAAAAAAAAAAAAAGAAAGAAAGAAACTAAGCTCACACTTGCAAGGCTGATTCTCCACTTGGGTAAAAGATGCCAACAGCCTAGTATTACTCGTGATGATCACCTTCCTCCTATTAATGCTTCACTCATAACCCCCGTCATATGCATCAAATATTTCTGAGCTTTATCTGGAAGAATCCTTCTCAGTCCATTCTCCCTGTTAATATTTATCTGTTCTACCCAGGCACTAAGGCCAAAGTGTTCTAGACTGGGTGGGCATCTTAAACACAGCTGCAGGAGGCTAACACCTGGAGCCATGCAGACAAGTTGCTTAGTTTAGTCTTGGGAAGTCAGGAAGTCAGGAAGTCTTGGGAAGTTTCTAGTCCAAGAGGGGTTATTTTTTCATAGGTTGGAAAAAGAAAAAAAAAAAATCCAACCAATTCAATCCTCTTTCTAGCAATGTTGAAGAAGTAACAAGCAAAACTACAAAATTTCAGTTGTAAGCCTTCCTGCTAGGCAGCCTAGCTTTGAGCCTGTCCCAAGGAATGAGGTCAAAGTCTTGCTGACAGTCCTTTAGAGACTCCCAATGTGGAGATGGCCAGGACACCTAGTGTGCATGACTCTCCTCTCATAAACTGTGTGGAATAAGAGAACTGCCTAATGAGTTTGGGGAGCCCTGTAATTCTGACTGAGAAAAACACTCCAGGAGCAGTTGTCTTGGGGATGTCCACAACCCTGTCAGGAAGTGGTTTGAATGGACAACACACAAAGCCAGGTGTGAGAGAATCACTGACCTGAGCAATGGCGTGCCCTGGGCTGAGAAGGGACAAACAAGAGAAGTGCTCCAGGGGTGGGGGAACAGGGGGAACTAGCTCTATGTGAACACGAGAATAACAGAAGTACAGATGAGCAAACAATTCTCCAAGGTTCAGCTGGAACTGAGGAGTCAATTCTATTTTTCAATTTAAAATAAGGAGATTTCCAAGGATTGGTGCCATTTGTTCATTAACTCCACAGCTTATACCCATTAATGGTTGAGAAAAACAAGTGGCTCTAAGATCTAAACCTTCTTTAGATTAGAGCTGTTAGGGAAACTTACTCCTGGAACAGACTGACACCAGGCAGAGCTGAGCAGGTCACTTAACAGCTGACACCGAGGGTGCAGAAAGTAAGTGAGGGTGTAGGCCAGATGCCACCCTTGAGGCTGGGACACTGAGCAAGCTCTGGATCCTCACTGCTCGGCCAGGACCCTTCCCTCCCACCAGAAACTGGCATCCTCAGCAAATACAGCCCAGGGCTGCCTGCGTGCAAAGGCATTTGTCACATTCAGTTCTCAGCAATGCGGTAATAATGACAAGCATCCCCCCAAGAGAGGTGGAAACTCAAGTTCTATTTTCTTCTGGCATGAATAGCAGATGGTATCCTTCTCCCCACTCTTAAGAAACAGTCTAAATGTGGCAATTGCTGGACTTATACTTTTGCCGCCACACATGCATATGTTTCCACACACGTACCACACAGACTGCTCGAGGACAGGAAACATAAACAGAAAGGGCAAAAGGATCCGCCAACCTCTCTCTAAACTACTCTATAGCTGGATCAGTTCCACTGTGGGAAATAGCAGGGTTCACTCCTCAAGTGATCACAATGCAAGAGGCACCCACAATACTGCATATTCACCACTCCATTTAAGAGATTTAATTACACTATTGTTCATATTTTTTAATACATATCCATACGAAGACATTTGGAATTTAAAAAGTTAATGGCTGAAAAATGTTTGTTGTTATTTTATACAGTTGAAATATAATAGAAGTGGGTTTACTGTGACAGAATTTGTTACAATGAAAGCTAGCAGCCTCTTTAACTTTGGTGTTTGCCTATAGACCTCACATGCAAAACTGACAAACACACACACACACACACACACACACACACACACACACACACACACACACGTGGATTCCCACAGAAGACAGGCCAAAGTTAAGAGCTCTGCAACCTCCCTCGGGCCTGATGACATTTGTGTAGGTGAACTGAGGAGAGGCTGGAGAGCAAAGAGCTTTGCCAAGTTCCAGGCTGTGCTACCTGTCGGAGAGAGTCAGAGGAGGGAGAGGCGGGGCGGTTGGAGGAGCGAAGACTAAGAGAAAGCTCCCACTGGTCAACAAAAAATCGGCGAGAAGGTTCAGGCTCTGGCTACAAAATACAAGATGGAGAAAAAAAAATCAAAGGAAATGTTAAATAAAAAGTTACACACTGACCTGAATGTAAGGAATTTGGGAGTTTTAGACCTTTACCTAAGTAACTAATGCAGTAAAGAGACATTCTTAGTTCCCAAAGGTGTGAATGGCTCATTCAAAGCTTCCATTTTACTTTCAGCTCGCTCACCCTTGCCTCATGCTTACAGTGAAGCTCGCTCTGGAACATGGTCACTGTAGACATGAGCCGTCTCTGAAAGCCTTGTCTTCTCTTGCTTGGTGGTTTTACTCCATCCACCCCAAGTGGATAAAGCTGCCTGCCAGCCAGGAGGAGACAGAGGCCAGGGGCTATATCCTGCTCACACACCCACTTTATGTCCTCTGTAGAGACCCTCACAGACTTGAGCTGGGAATTCTCCTGGGCAGAAGGAGACTGTACCACCTCATCACTCCACTGGCCTTACAAACAGCAAACAATAGCAATAGCAAATCTAGAATGAAGTTTACTCCTCCATAAAGGCCAGAAATGTGGCTTTGCCTCTTCCTATTGCTAGTGCTCAGAGAAACTCTGCCTGCCAAGGAGCCAGCCAAATCCCAGCAATGATCAGGAGAAAAGATCCCAAGTCCTCTGCAGACTGCATGCAGCATGTGTTGCAAAAGTAAGCTGGCATCTTCCTCGGTGGTGGGCCCATGCAGCCAGGAACTGTCCAGTCCCCAGAGAGGGAGAAGGGGCCTGAGAGCTCTGGCAAGTGATAACTGCTCAGTTTCCTACAAGGTTCAGGATGAAATACTTGCAGGGTGGAGGGAAGAACTGTCATGGTAAGAGAAGCCCTCTGCCCCTCTAGCTCCAAGCAGATCCATCACACCCCCAATTTAGTCCCTCACTAAATTCACAGCTTTGAGCGGTGATGAAGTGGAGTGTAACCATCCCTGCTCCAGATTCTCAGCCAGCTCACTGGCCCTCAGCTCAGCACTTGGGGCAGGCTCAGAAACACAGGCCCAAGGGGGGGATCTCTGTAGAAGAGTATCACCCACCTGAGAGAAATAAGAGAGAAGGCAACTCTCCCAGGGATGGCAAAGCAGTGAAACTAATGGGAAGACTTGGGGGTGGGGGTGGGGGGTGGATAGGAGCAGGTGAGTGCACAGGCAAGATTATGGAATAGTGAACAGAAAATCCTGGAAGAGCACACATACAGTAACCCTTACAAGTATCTAGACAGGACCCCTGCAGTGAAGAATCTGGAAACCAATCCATTGGGAAAATGAAAGAAAATTCCCTGCAAACCTTCTTGCTTCCTGAGCTCAAAATCCTACCTTTCTTCTGGGGGCATTGTAGCCCTAGACTTCTGATAATTTCTCCCTGCCCATCTCTCCTTTTATTTTACACACTTCCCTCTATTCTTCTTTGCTTAGGCACTGCTTCATTAAAAATCATCAGGGTCTCATTAACTATGCATTCCCTGAAATGTAGGGCTTGCCCTTCTTTGTGAAAATACCTACTTTTCTTTTTGAGGGGAATACAGCCTGGGAAGAAGGAAGAAAGAGGCTGGGCACACAGTGCTCATGGTAGGAAGCAGCCCCAACAGAAGTGAAGAAAGCAGAGCTGGGCCGTGCGTGAGGAGATGAAATGGACACCCTCCTTCCACTTTGGCCCCGGTCTCTCTCCCTAAGCCAGCACCGATCCACGCATGGTCCTGGCAGCACAGATTGCTTGCTTCTTGCTTGGTGACGGGGTGTAAGAATACAGCACTAGCTTCCTTCGCAGTGACTGTATTTCTCAGAAAGCAAAGGCAGAAGGAGAGGTAAAAATAAAAGAAAAAAGGCCCATGTGAAATTAACAGTTACAGAGGATTCTTCACTCTTGCTGCAGAGCTTAACTCACTCAGGGATCAGGTTTAAGGGTAACAGTAACAACCGAAAGTTTCAGAAAATAAACAGGCTTTTAAAAATGGGCATCTCTGCTATTCATCAAATTATATGATGGCCAGGTATAATCACTAGATCCCCCTTCAGTTTTTCAGAAGAGACCCACTAAAGCTTTTCATTACACACCCCTATCTTGTTACCACCTTCCTTCCCCTCCATCAGTTCTTCATACTTGAAAAATCCCCACACCAGTAAGAGCTTTGGCTCTCTCATTATTTCTACCTCAAGATCCCCGAATGTCCAAAGATATAAGCAAATCCCACCCACTTACTGATCTCAGTGCTGGGCAGATGAATGCTCTCCTGTGAATGCTATTTACATGGGTCAACACGGTTAAGCAACAAGAATTCTTGCTCTTGGCTGAGTGACAAGAGTGTGCACAAAGCAAGGGGAGAGGGGACCATCCCCACCTTCCCTCTGCCCCACCACCACAGCGTGCCCCGTCCGTTTGGCTGTCAGCATCCCATGCCATGATTCATGCTCTTTTACCCTCTCATGGTGGGGACTCTGCTTGCCACGGCTGTCAGCATCAAGATCCCTGTACGTCTGTTAATAACAAAGTAGAGACTTAAGCTCCATCCAAATGTTCTATGTGGACCTACTAAGTGACAGTGCCAGATATTCAGAATTCATTTCAACACATATCCCCTGCCCCTGACAGATCCCCACCCCAGGAAACCACAATCCCATCTAAATCAAATCCCATGATCCCAGGACAACTTTCTGTCCAGCACTCTGTCCATCTGGCCTCCAGTGAGGTCAGCCACACAAATAAAGAACTATGGTTAGTACAAAAGTGGAACAAACATATTTCTTTCACACAGTGGCACAAGATCAGAGGCATTAAATGGAAGGTTTAAAATGAGAAGCTGGTTAGGAGGGTGAAAGGGTGAAGCTTTCCACAACAATATATTAGAAAGGAAAGGTGGGGAGATGGAAACTGCCTGGAACAAATGGCCGTTAAACAATCCAGAGGAAACTCGAGGATGGGGAGTGGTCCCTGAATAGGAATATGGGACCAAAGCGTCGTTTATTAAAGGGAGAAGTGGATGACGACTGGAAGCATCTTCAGTCAACAGATAGGAATATGTACATGATAGGCATGGAAATCCTGAAGACAGGCATATGGCTGCCTCTACGGACCCAAGGAAACAACTATCAGCAATTGTGTGGGAAAAGGGAAGGCCACTTTCATCACTCTTTGGATTACTGGTGAGGATTCAGCTTATGGCCTTGTACTGGTGGAAGAACTAATCCAAAGCCTCTAATGTGGCCCACAAACATAATGGTCTCCACAGGCAGGATGAGGCCAGAGGTTGGGTTCCAGAGTCACACCACCCACATTCAATTCCTGGCTCCATTACTTATTGTGTGAACTTGTACAAAGTACTTGGCCTCTCTACCCTATGCCTCAGTCTCATCTGCAACATGGAGATGATAACAGTACCTGCCGTAGGGTTACTGGGAGAACTGATGGAGGTTAACACAACAAGAACTGAGAATGCCGCCTGGGACTAAGTGTTAGTTATTATGTACAGACAAGGCATAGGGTAATTACTCAGTCTACAATGGCTGAATTCTTAGGCCCAGGGACACAGTGTGCGCCTTTAACAATCAGACACATTACTCAGGGGCCCCTTTTAAATAGGCCACTTAGTTGAGAAAATGTCTTTCCATAGATCCTGCCTTTAAAATTAGTATTTTATTTTATAGAAATATCCTACAAAGGTCAATTTCTATTTTATAAATATACTTTATTAATGTATGCTTATTATCCTCTTTAATCATGTCTGTGGTTAACTGCTCTATAACACATTTTCAAATGGTCTGCCTAGAGTGTGAGTGGGGCAGATGGGAAGGACAGGTGTTTGCTGGCATAAGCTGGATAAGTGAGAGGCAGGGCTCTCAAAACCAGAAGGAACCAAACTCATAATATAGTGAGGCCCTATAAAAAGCTTCCAAAAGCCCATCCTAATTATATCTCCTTGGGCAGCAAGACAAAAGTGGCTGCTTTAAATGAGGTTATATAAAAATGTGTTGTTCCCCAGGGCTTTTTGGACCTTGTATCTGTGACAAATATAGTTTAAGTTTTAGTCTGTGCTTGCATAGTTGTTCTCCTATGATGTGGGACTAGATTAAACCAGTGTTTGAATATATTAAGTGCTATCCTGAGGTCTAATTGGAAATTGTTCATCTGTAGCAATAAAGGTGCTTCTGCTACAAATGATCTTTCTGTTTTTTTATTGTGATTTCTGAAAAGAGGGAGTTCTGATTTGGTCTCTACCCTAGCCACCTACACAGGCAGGCAAGAAGACACAGACGAGGACCACGGAGCATGCAGAGAAGATCACCTGCTGGCTGCCAGGCGCCCGACAGGGAGGTGGAGAAGGGGGAGGAGAGAGTGTGATCACTTTTTTGGGGCAGGTCCGAGAATACTCCTTTTCCCGTCGCTTTTACACCAACAGACACAAACAGAGAGAACATTGGTGAAACAGGCGCCACGTTTTGGCTGGTTCTAGAAAGACTAAAGGGCATCTGCCAAAACCATCCCTCCCTTGCCTCTCCATCCTCAACAGCAATCACTGTATGGTTAGGGAGGATGGCTTGTCACAGTCGATCGTTGGCCTCTGGGTCACACTTGCGCTGTTTGGTAAGTGCAGACCACATGGGTAATCTCCGCAGCTGGCCTTGGGGTCAGAACTTGCAGTGTAACACTTTCTAAATGCCAGGGATCAAGGGTATATTCTTTGTGAGTTTTATCAGAGAAGCTGAGGACAGAAGAAATGGGCTTGGATGTAAGTAGAGAGAAAGGGCACACAGGCCAAATAGCACGAGGGGAGCATGAAGACTGTCTCCTGATGGCTCAGTCACCTCTACACCCACCAGCAGCAAAGCAGCACTCTCCTTGAGGGCTCACACAAGACAACACCCTGCCATGGCTTCCCTCTTCTCAGTCCCCTCACTCATGCTCAAAAGGTTCTGGAAAACTACCAAGGAAATACAAGAAAGTATAGGAAACAGAATATAAAACTTAAATATCTTTCACCAACTGAACACCACACATATCCATGGATTATTTCCCCATTTTGCCCCTCTCCATTGTACTCCCTTCCTATGAATCTATGATTTAGAGAACTCTTCGGTACTTAGGGAACAATTACTTATTTCTAGGCCAGAGGAATCCTCCATTTCCTCATGACCAGAATGACCATGTGGGGCAGCACACAGGTGAAGTATGGGAGGGAAAGAAGAGGTTGTGAGGCCAGGGGAAAGAGCCCCATCATCTATTCCAACTTCACATGATGACTTACTTCCAAACCAAGGCTGGTTGCCTGCAGGATGCATTTCTGAGATCAAAAGGTAGAAGGGTGGGGAAGGAAGGGCCAAAGTGTTTACACAGGAAGGTAAAAAAGAGAAGTCACCGGCAAGCAAAATTGTTATTCATTTTTCCTCTTCCATACCATGACCTAAGTGAAAACTGATCCTTGTGCCAACTCAGCCACCATGGCTGTGCTTGCCACACCCTCCTGCCTCAATCCAAACCTCTTCAAGAAAAACAAAAAGTGAGTCATGGTAAGGTATTGCCAGTCAGCCCCTCAATCCTAAAGGGAGAGAAACAGGGTTGCAGACAGGATGAGTCAGAAGCAGAGGGCCAGTGGAGCACACCACTGGAGTTCTTCTGTTCCCACATTTCTGGAGCATGTGGCACTGCCTGCCAAGGTTCTCTTTTAGGAGATAAATTTACAAGGCCAAGACTCATGATGCCACCCCTGATTAGTGCTGAGAAAAAATTACATGTAACTGTGAGTTACAGTTCTTTCACAGCCAAGTAAATTCACGTTCCCAACTCCATAGAACAATGATCTAACAGGATTTTCATTGTTCATGGTTTTTCACTTACCAAGATCTACCCAGATACCCTTTCCACTGTAATCTCTGGTACCCACTCCATAGAACCCAGGTTTGACTTCAATGACTCTATTCTGCTACCCAAAGAGCCCGGCAATATTCTGCTTCATTGACTGTAATCATATATTACCCAGATGACAACCTAGCTATATGTCTCCATGTAGCACCCCATACAAGGTTAGAGGTCACCAGATGTTTCACAAACAGGTCCACAAACACCAAGCTCTTGTCTTGATGCCCCTTTGGTACAGTTCCATCAGGTGATGAGCTGATGTACCAGTCTTCACCAGGACAGGGGCCTCAGCTGAGCGAGTCTCCTCGGGTCACACTTAATACCTCTGAGACCTCCCAGGAAGCCAACTCAAAGCTGCTCTGGGCACATGCCTTTTAAAGACATCAGTTCATCCATCTACACATGTTACTACTGACTTCCCTTCTGTTTTGCTCCTTGCACCTCAGAGGACCTTTCTGGACATTGTCAGAATCTAGAGTTTGGGGGAACCTAGTTTAGAGTTCACTTTCCCCTTCAGCAGATCCTCAACTAAATATTACCTTTCAAATCATACAACCACGTAGACTTCAAGGCAAAGGGTAAGAAAATAAAATGGAATTTTTAATGGACTTTGTTTATTTGTTTTCCTAGGCATAGAGAAAGAAGCAGGCTGGGGTCTGTTGTGAGTCTGGACATTGCTCCCTAGCTTCCATTTCAGACTCATGGGCCCTGCCTTTAATGTGGCATATTATTAAAAAAGAGGTTAGAAAGGTAACTTTTGCCCTGAATATAATTCAAATAAAACCCACCTGCCACTCCCTAGCACCTCCCAGCAATACCTGGCACTCTGCAGCACAAGAGGAAATTGAGGGTTAGCTCACCTGACCTCTCAGAATCTTAGTCCTAAATGATACCAAACCATAAGACAGAGAATCCAGGCTGCACTCAGTAGAGCAGGAACTTGCTCAACTGTGACTTGGGAGAGAGAAAATACAGTAGAGGCCCCAATCTTTCTGATGGGCTTCCTATTATCAGCCAGGTGCAATTCCCCACCCCCTTCTTTCTGTCCTATCCTATACTGCTAATGAGCAGCTAGGAGATCCTGTACAAACTTCACTGAAAATTTTCAAAGAGTATTTTAAATGGAGACAAAACACCTAGAAAATGCCCACCATCATCTTTGTTGAGGGTCTGAAACAAATAAAAATCATAGTTTGAGACTATTTCTCAGCTAACATTTTCTTATTTAACATGAAAGGCTCCACTGCCCCAATTCTCAGCCTTGCTGAATTCAGGATTCTCCCTGCAGTGGTTACAAGGACACATGTAAGCAAAATGTCAACTTGGGACAAAGGTAATAATGGTAAAACTGTAGAAGCTAAGGTAGCTAAACTACTTCCCACATAGCTTTAGCAAGTTTCAACACCAAATTAACCACCTACCCTTTTAAGTGATTTCTCAAATCCCAACAAATTAAACAAATCATGCAATACAATCAGTATGGTCTGTTAAACTTCCCCCCACAGTTGCTACTCAAAAGAGTACAGAAGTTTCCTGTCCTTGAGAGCTAGGATTCTAAAGTGTAGGAGGCCTCAGCTGTGGCTGGTTCAGAGGGAGGAGTGGGGTTGGAAGGCCCAGGGAAGCAGCACCCATTCTGGTCCCTGGGCAGCAGCTTTACCTGTTTCCACTGGGGGGTGGGAGCAGGGCGACCCTGCTCAGGTAGGCAGCAGGACGGCTGGCTGACCCCACGCTCTTGTGTCGGCTGTGACACACAGGCCAAGTATGGGTGGGGGACAGGACATGGAGACAAAACAAAATAAAATACATTAAGGTAGGAGAAGACACAAAAAAGATACTCATGCATGGCTGACAGACACATATCTATGAGCTGGGAGTGGGGGGAGACACGGAATTAATTCTTAGAAAGTTACACTTATAACAAAAACAAGATACCCTACCCCCGCAAACCAAAAGCAAATGCTAAAGGAAAAAAAAGAGGCAATCCAAAGCTGGAATTTTCATTATCCTCTTCCTTAGCTCAAAGCTCTGAGCCTAAACTACTAATTCAGGTTTGGAAAACTAATCTTTCTACTCAAAATGAGGAAAACAACCTTCTCTTAAGGGCAAACTTCCTCTCATGGAGAGCATTCCAGCCTTCCCGAAATGGGGCAGATCCTGCAGTTGCCAGGCAACCTCAGATGTTTACCAATGAATATTATCATCTTCTCTATGAACCATGACACGCATGATTGGAGTGTGAAGATTAATAACCAAAGGCTAAATGTGAGAAGAAGTTAATTATGGCCAGACTCCAAGCAAAGTCAGTAGCCCCCTCAGCCCTGGTCAATTGGAACAATGGCTGATATATATGGAAAAGATGAAGAAAGAGAGTAAAAGAATAAAAAGAATGGGGTCCCTTTCCTCTGGATGTTCTCTCAGGTCATTAGGGAGTTTTACAAGAAATTTTTTGTGTAAATCTCAGAATCCCAGCACCTCCTCTTGTAAGACATCTTTGTAACTTTCAGACAAGCAAGAGGGAGACAAGACATAACAAAGACACCTCAAGTTAAATGCTCCTGTCTAGCACTCTCTGGTTTGACTTATGGGAATGAAAGTTAATTTCTACGATGACTCTTTAAAATGTTCATAACTTTTGAGGATAGCCTAGGAAAACCATTTGCAGCACACAAAAGAAGATCTACCACAAGAATGTTTATTACCTCTGTACTTTATCATGAAAGATGAGAAACAATGAAAACATCCAACACCAGAGAAGAGTTAAGAAAAGCATGGCACAACATGGGAATATGCCCAAAGTTATGTGAACAACGCAGAACAGGAAGTGTATATTAAGAATGACCTCAACTATGGAAACAAAAATGACTAGAAAGAAACAACAAAATGTTAACAGAATTAGAGGTGTCTTGATTACCTTTATTATAGTTTTCAGCATTTTCCTCAATAAACATCCACCTCTTTCATAATTCAAATATGTTTGCATGTATATGAACATATAAATAAGTATAGATATATACAGAAATTTAAAACCCCTCTTCGGATTTTTTTGTCACAGACACCTCACACCTGAATGGTGAGGATAAAGCAGTCCTGAAAGCACACAAGGAGGTTATAAAACACTTTTTCTCTGCTGCAGTCAGACAAGGGGAAAACCAGACACCAGTCTTGAGTGCATGAACACTAGGCTGAGACACACCCATTTCACTTGACTGAGAAGATCCCTCCTTCCTATGTGGTCAGACCAAGTGTGGATGGGTGAGATGTAACATGGGGTTTACCTGTCTCCTTATGCCAGTGGACTGTGGAGGTGCATTCTCTTCAAATTTGGCCAGCAGCTGGGTTGCCATGTATTTCACTTTGTTCTGATTGCCAAGGGCCACATCCATCCTCCTGTCTGTCAGAGTGCTCACCAGTGTGGGCCTTCCTCCTCTGTAGCCCCGGGGTGCTTCCTCCTGATAAACACCAACACCCAAAACCTGGCCTCTGTTACATAAGCCTCCCCGCCACAAATGCCCTTCCCTCAAAGAAGAAGGGCGACCAGTGCCTGGCAAGGTGGCTGGTATTTTTGCTTTAGGTTAAGCTTAACAGCTTCCCTTAAGGTTCTAATCTCAAGATGCCGTCAGGAAGACTTTGGTGCATGGGGCAGTATAAAGAGGTACTTGGACTTTTGCTGGTATTGCTGTATCTCAGAAAAGTCACTGCCCTCTGCCAAATATGTAATTCTAAAGGGACAGGAAAGCACCAGGGCACACGTGTCTGCTCCCTTGGATGTTCTCCAAAACATTAAACAAAGGCAGAAGCCCAATGAAAAAGCATCTGCCCACAAAAATTCTCATAAAAAATGAATATGAGGGGCGCCTGGGTGGCTCAGTCGGTTAAGTGTCTGACTTCAGCTCAGGTCATGATCTCGTGGTTTGTGAGTTCAAGCCCTGCGTCGGACTCTGTGCTGACAGCTCAGAGCCTGGAGCCTGCTTCAGATTCTGCATCTCCTCCTCTCCCTTCCCCTCCATGCTCATGCTCTGTCTCTCTCTGTCTCTCAATAATAAATAAACGTTAAAAAAATTAAAAAAAAAAAAAAAAGAATACGAAAAGATCTAGCAATATCAATTTGGAAATTAAGGATTTAAGCCAAAAAGGGGAATTTGATCATTCTAGCAAATCCCAGATAATTCTTACCTCTTCCGATTGACTGGTCTTTCTCCTCTTTCCAGCACCATCCAAGTCCTTTTCCTTTTTATCCTATACCAAGAGAGGAGGGACACTGCGTTATCCTAGGCACTATAACTTGCCTTTAGGTTTGCAGTAGGTCAAAAACCTCTTCCATTTTACCTTGGGAGAACGTTTCCGAGAGATGGTCTGCCCAAGTTTGCTTAGGAAGGAGATGGGAGATTTGGTGCTAGCTATAAGGACTGCTTTCTCCTCAGCATTCAGGTCCAAGGCATCTGTGAACAGGAAGCAATGTTTGAGGACAGCCCTGGAGGGGGCTTCAAAGTACTGACCAGGAATACCTCCTTGCAGGTGGCTCAAAGAACCTCAGAAAATTCTAAAGGCTCATCTGCTCTGACAAAACCAAGGAGAACTCAGCAGGAAATTCCACAAAGGAAATGCACACTTAGGTGTGGATGTTGAGCTTTTTCTTTTCCATCCATGTAAACAGAACCAACTTTTTCTTTCAATCCACTTCGGTCAAAAAACCCTCCATTTTTGCTTTTCAAAAGTTGGAATCTGCCTATGATTGTTAGTTACAATTGACTGCTAAAGCCTCACCTTTGTGATAAAAATTTCAAGGTGGAGGGAGAAAGGGAGGTAGGGTATGTGGTTTAGGGTCAATGGTTTTGATTATGCATTTAGCTGCACATAAAGGCAGGGCTCTCCCTAAATAGGTATACTGATGCTACAGTGTGGATTTCTGCTGTAAGAACTGCATATTTTATCAGAAAAAGCCACGGACATCTCTATGAGTAAGTGGACTGGAAGACATTGGAGAACCACCAACTCTGTGGATTCTAATGTTTTATTAGTAATGCTAATAATTTTTTAAATAATTGAAACGAATAATATACTGCAGGTATTTGTTAAGTCCTTTTGTCTGCCATTCTCCTTAGCATATCACAATTTTATGTTATACATACATAAAATCCAGTTTGCAAATGGGAAAACTGAGGCACAGGGAAATTTAGTAACTTGCCTAAGGTCAAACAGGTCAAAGAACTGGGAAATAAGCCCAGGTCGGGTACCATGGTGAACACTCTAAAGCATTACACTACACTTCCTCCAAGGGACAATAAATGACAACAGGGACATTTTTTTATAGCACAGTACTCTGGTAGACTGAGGCAGCAGGCTAAGGGCCAAACAAAGACTTTGGAAAGCACTAAAAGGTAGGAGAAGAGAAAGAAGCCATAGAAGCAACAGTTACAGAAGAAAGAGAATGAGGCAAACAAGTACAGGACCACAGAAGCCAACGAGGAGAGAGAACTTCAAGAAAAAGGGCATCACTCCATAGTTCTGAATAACGCAGAAAAGCCAAGTGCATGAGATGCAAAATGAGAAAAGAATACAGATTTGGTGATTTTTCATGACTGTGGAGAACAGTTTTGGCAGAGCAGTAAAAACAGAAGCCGGGTTGCAAAGTGTTATAAAGTTTAGGCCTTAGGAGGCTGAGGCCTTAAGCATAAACCACTTTTTTTCAAAAAGGCTGGTTCTGAAACGGTGTGAGAAAGTAGTAGAGTCAGGGAAAACATTTTGCATAGGAATGATTTTTGTGTACTTATAGGTTTAGAGAGAGAGATGTGGGAAAAGAAAGAATGGTTGAGAACACACTAGCAGAGAAGGAAAAATTAATGGAACAAAGTTCCAGGGACTTATCCAGAAAGCCAACTAGGAATAACAGAGTAAGTGCAGGTTTGCTTTTGGTGGTAATGATGAAGGACATGGTTGGAAGGAAAGACAGGAAAGCCAGGCAACAACAAAGAAGAAATGGAAGATCTCCATACCAGTGTCTGCCAGCCCTTACCACTGGAGGGGAGTGAGTCCTTGAACATCTCGTAGAACTGAGTCAGGTACATCACCATAGTCAGCTTGTCAGGCTCCCCCACTGAGGCCATTTCTTTGCCTGTCATAATGGGAGAGATGCCCAGTTCTTTCTCAGCAATATCAAAGGCCAGCTGGTTATTCTTCTCCACATTTTGCTCATCCAAAGAGTCAAAATCTCTAAGAAATGGGATAAGAAAAACATATCAAGAAGGCTTGCTTGTCTTCACACCAGAAAACACAGTATCAATGGAGTCATCACCATTTCTTAGTCTTTTAGCTAAAATCCAGGGTGCAATCTGAGGGCCAAACTATTGATCTCACCTTTTAGTCTCCTTTTTACTAAGAAAATGAAAATCATCCTCAAGAAGAAATGATTAAAAAAATCTACTTAGAAAGGAAAAAAGAGTGGAAAAGATGAAGAACTACTCTCATTTTTCCAGTAACATAAATTTCTTAAAGGGTAAGCTCAAGAAGAGGAACTATCTTTAACATGTACTCTCTTGTATGTTGCATGTCATCTGTACATATTAAACTAATGCTCAATAATGATAAAAATCCTATTTGGATCAGACTGCTTCTAACGGCCTAGGATTATCACTTGCTGTGTCATTAGGACCAGACAAGCTGTTGATGTACTAACTCAGCTCTGGTAAATCTTACTCAGCCTTCTACTCGAAGGGAAATTCCAAAACCTTCCTCAAAAGATTTTTCCATCGCTAAATTTCTTGAGTTTTCCCAAGAATTTAGATTAACCAACACTTCCCACTGGATTTCAAGCTTCTTGCCATTTAATCAAGTAAAGACTGATAGCATTCTTCTTTAAGAGGTGATTTCAGATCAACTGGGCAGGGCTTATTTTGTGTTAACCTACTACTGACTTCCATAGCAAGTTTTTCATTTTTCTAAATGCCTTCTCTCTATAGATTAAGCCTATTAAACCATAGAGGCCTCATCCTGAATGAAGTCATCATAGTCTAAACTGTGCCAAATTACCTACTCACTGCTTTGTGTTCTATTACAAGGAAATTCCCTAGACCTTCTGGAGGCAGGCTTTGGTTCTTTCTAACAAGAATGCGTCCCCTCCCTCTACCATCCCCCTCCACCTCACCTGCTAGGTTCCCTTCAGTTACTTTTGCCTCCATTTCCTTTTCTTTGGTTCCTTCCCTTTGGAAGAGAACTGATTGACCTGAACCTTCTTCTAAAGCCTTCTGTATCATTCATCACAATCCTTCTCAAGCTAGTCTCTCTTCCTCTCCTGCCCTTTTTTGGTGGGGATGAAAAAGCCCTACTTTCACTTACCATTTACCAACCTCTGCATTAGCTAAGGGATAGGAACACTAGAGGTCACTTAAGTTTATCCAAGCAAATCAGAAACCTCCATTCCTAAACCACACTACATAAGGCTATTTTTACTAGCTCTTGCCTCATTAATTTATAACCTATTATAAACAGAAACTATGTTTCTTATGTTTCCTTAAGCAATCATTAAAACAAAGCAAATGCACAAATTTGGGCCCTAATGATAAAAGGACAGGCAGCCAAAATAATTCAACATGCTCTGCTTCTGTTTTTGGATCTTCTTGTTTGGCTTCCATGGGGTAAATCTGAGTGCACCAGTCACTGCAATTGACTTGGGGTCATCCTATTGTACTGATTCTGCATTTAGGTGAGTGAAGAATGGCCAAAAGGGAAGATGTTACCGATATAAGTGGGTAAGGTGGCCTGAATCTTATGGACTGGACAGAGTATGTTTGTAAAAGGTGCAATTCTTAAGAAAGAGATAATACCAATGAACCATGATAAATCGGGTAAGTGTTCATTGTTTTCTGTTTTGTTAGTAGGGACATATTTGCCTTCGGCCAGCCAAATGTTCTAGTGAGGTTTTCCTTATGCCCAACAGCATTTGAGAGACAGCTGGCTGAAAAGAAGAGTTCAACCAGGGGCCAATGAACAGAATTTTCCTTTGTGTGATGTAAACAGGTCCAGGTGGGTGTTAAAACCAGTTTTTGACGTTCTGAGTGCTGTGATTTTAAAATCTCACCTGGATTCAGCTACATGATGCTTGACATACAGTTTTAAACATAACTAAATCAAAATTAATCACTGCTTTCTAGAGTAGCTTGCTACGTAACTCATTGTAGAAAAAAGTACAACATTTGGCTATTTGATAGCAAAATACTCTGAAGTGCTTAGGGAATACAAAATAAAACACAAAGTTTGTCACAACTTACATCAGATCAGGGCGGTATCTATGGATGATCGCACACAGAGCCAGTCCACTTTTCCAGGACATAGTGAGATCTGTCACATTTACCCCTGCATAGCCATCTGTCTGCCTTTGGCACCAACCCAGTAGTTTGCTTGAACGAGCTACAGACTCTAAAACAATAAAAAAAATATCAGAAGTGTGGTCACCTGGTAGCATTGATAGAGGATCCTCTTTGCAATACCCATACCTAATTTGAACAGTTACTAAAGGTTGGGACAAAAGAGCTGTCACGGTTTTTCAAAAGTCAGAAGCTATGTAACTGGTATCATGACAGTAGAATTTTAGGTAGATAAGAAACTACCAATTTACCCAGACTCTGAGGTCAATGCCAGTCACAACGGGGGTTATCTGGCCTTGCTCATGTAAAGCCCAGTATCACTGCCGCATTGTTTGATAGGGACTTAGATGGAACAGCGCCATCTACTGACCTGTCACCCTCCCTGGATAGTTGCGCGGCAGCTAGCTGAGGAAGCTCCTTCCCTTCAAAGCAATACTGGGGGGAGTAGAGCAGAAAAGATTCCATTCGCTCTGGCAACATGTTAATCAAAGGCAAACAAAGCCCACTCTTACACTTTCCAGAGTACAGAGCGATTTGCCAAGTGAAGAAACTCTGTAGGATTACATTGGCAAGGCCAAGGACCCCAGACCGGAACAATCAATCCCTCAGGTCAGGCTTGGCATTCTATATTATAAATGATCACATCTTGAAAAGGTGAATACAAGAACACATATGCTTGGATGTTTTCCAGTTTATTGCTGTGCCTTATAAAAATCTGTAAACTGCATCAGAGAAGCTCTGATATGCAGCATTTAAAAGAAGCTGTAAACTCCTATTTGTGTCCAAGAATGTCTGCTCTCTTACTTTTAGCAGCTGGAAATAACTAACCTTCTACGAAGTCCTTTAGTGTTTGGGAACTTAACAAGGTAAAAACTGCAATATCATAAAAGTCCTATTTAAGTCTGAAATCCTATTTAAGTCTGAAAATGTATCCTAAAACTACACAGGGAACCAACCACTGCTGGTGTTATTATTGTAAATCAGAAATTTACTTCCGAAATTAATTTTATTCAAATGTCTTCCAAGTCTGTATATCCATCAATCTAACATGTATTAGTCAACTTCAATACTCTAGGCCCTAAAATGACATTGACAAAGGTGTATTGTCTGCTTAGATGAAAATGTTTCCAACTGCCTGCTGGTTGTGATGTCCACCTTGATATCCCAATAGCATGTCAAACTTTCTCATCCTCCCACTTCCTTCTCCAAACTGATGGCAGCACCATTCACAATGCTCTCTTGACCCATAATGCAACCAAACTGCCAATGCCTATTGATTCTGGCTCTCTCACATAATTAATAATGACAATGACAAAGTGGCTGCCATTTGTGACCACTTGCTGTATGCCAGATGTTGTAATAAATACTCTATACATGTCATAGAAGCCTCATGACTATAGTATGGAGTAGGTATTTGTTAGGCCCATTTCACAGACAAGGAAACCAAAGTTCACAGATGCAAAATAACCCGTTCTTGCCCACACACTTCACAAATGGCAGAGCTTGAACTGGGACTCCATTGCACCCGGCCCCAAAGTCAGAGTTCTTCTAACTATGCTCCATGGCCTTGTCCATCCTCAACATCAATATCAGATTTAGGCCTTCACCACCATTAGCTTGACTACTGCAATGCAATTCTTTTCTTTTCTTTCTTTCTTTTTTAATGTTTATTTATTTTTGAGAGAGAGAAAGAGACAGAGTGTGAGAGTGGGAGGGGCAGAGAGAGGGGGAGACACAGAATCTGAAGTAGGCTCCAGGCTCCAAGCTGTCAGCACAGAGCCCAATGAGGGGCTTGAACTCACGGACTGCGAGATCATGACCTGAGCCGAAGTTGGACTCTTAACTGACTGAGCCACCCAGGCGCCCCCTGTATTTCTTTTTAAGTTTATTTTTATTTTTGAGAGAGAGAGAGAGAGAGAGACAGAGAGAGAGAGAGAGGGAGAATGCATGTGCATGAGTGAAGGAGGGTCAGAGAGAGAGGGAGAGAGAGAGAATCCCAAGCGGGCTCTGTACCATTAGTGCAGAGCCCAACATGGGGTTCAAACCCATGCACTGTGAGATCATGACCTGAGCCGAAACCAAGAGTTAGACACTCAACCGAATGAGCCACCCAGGCACCCCTGCAATGTACTCCTAACTAGTTTCCCTGCCTCTGGCATTTCCCTTCTCCATCCCATCTTACATGCAGCTGACCAGGCATACTCTGGTTGCTCTTCTTTTAAAAAAAATCCAGGGGCCCTTCAAGGCACACAAAATACAGAATGGACTTTATCTCTGCAACCGTATCCTGACAATGTCATAATACTCAGCTAAAATACCACTGCTTCTTCATAAAGCCTCCCCCAGAAACCTTGGTTGGTGTATGTGTGTGCACTCACTCCTCTCTCTCTCATCAGCATTTGTATCTGGTTTCTCTTTATATCCTCCTAAAACCTTAGACCGAGGGTTCTCATCCTTGACATTACTGACATTTTTGGCTGGGCAATTCTTTGTTGTGGGGAGCTGACTTGCGCACTTAGGAGGTTGGGCAGCATCCTTGAATGACAATAGTACCCTCCCCTAGTCATGACAATCAAAAATGTCTTCAAAGGCTACCAAATGTTCCCTGAGGGGCAAAATCACCTCTGGTTGAGAACTATTGCCTTATACAGTACTGTGCACACTAACAGCTCAGTACTGACTTCTCTGAATAGGTTACTTACATTTCAAAGGTCATTACTTAGGGGGGTCTGGGTGGCTCAGTCAGTTAAGCATGTGACTCTGGCTCAGGTCATGGTCTTGCGGTCCTGTCTGTGAGTTTGAGCCCTGCAGTGGGCTCTCTGCTGAAAGCTCAGAGTCTGGAGCCTGCTTCAGATTCTGTGTCTCCCTCTCTCTCTGCCCCTCCCTCACTCACACTCGGTCTCTCTCTCTCTCTCTCTCTCTCTCTCTCTCAAAAATAAATAAACATTTAAAAAAAATGTTTTCAAAAGGTCATTACCAGAACTCACCATTACGAGTCAACTTTGGGGTAGTTCGGGAATTCACTAGGTTCTCCATTTCCAGATGAATATCTTTTGTTTCTCCAGTATCATATAAATGACGCACCTGGCAGAAAGTTAAAAAGTTGTAAAGAACTAAAATCAAACACCAAGTAACAAGTTCCCACCAGAGAGCAAAAGACTGAGATAGCAGGTTGGGCAAAGTTCCGATAAAAGTTACAACAATGACCTTTAAATCCTTTCTGGAATGTGGTGGGGTTTACAAATAAACAAACATATATTAACAGTAATAAGTTGTGCTCTGGGGTGCTTGAGCAGCGGTTAAGGTTAAGCATCTGACTCTTGATTTCACCTCAGGTCATGATCTCAAGGTTCATGGGTTCGAGCCCCACATTGGGATCCATGCTGACAGTGAGGAGCCTGCTTGGGATTCTCTCTCTCTGTCCCTTCCTCTCTTACGCTCGCTCTTGCTCTCTCTCTCAAAATGAATAAACATTAAAAAAAGAAGTTGGGGCACCTGGGTGGCTTAGTTGGTTAAGTGTCTGATTCTTGGTTTCAGCTCAAGTCATGATCTCACGGTTTGTGAGTTCGAGCCCTGCATTGGGCTCTGTGCTAACAGTGTGGAGCCTGCTTGAGATCCTCTCTCTGCCCCTTCCTTGCTCATGGTCTCTCTCTCTGTCGCTCAAAAAAAAAAAAAAAAAAAAAGAAAAAAGAAAAAAGAAAAAAAAGGTTCTAAAAATTAGCTATTCAGCCGTAGAGGGCCTTCTGATAGTCACTATTGGACCACTAATGTTGCCCATTGACAGCAGGTCTCATGGACCCCTTCTACAGAAGTCTACAGAAGGCTTGAAGCTATAAACTTCAGGCAGAAAGTAAATAAAAAATTACACAAGTACATAGGCAAATATGTTGAATGGGCTGCTTTCTAGAAATTGCTGGGCTCTATGGGATTACTGTGCTTTGTAAAATGTCATTCTCAATGCATTTATAAGGCTTTAGACATTCTGAGAAATAACTCAGCATCACAAAAAAATTGACCACCAGTATCTTTTACTTGCAGACAATGTTCTAACGTTCAAAGTTCTTTCAACTGAATAATCTCATTTACCCTCACAATGATCCTGTGAATAGCAGGGGTTATTATCTCCATTTTACAGATGAAGAAACTGAGGTTCAGAGAAAATGACATGTCCAAGTCATAAGTGATTGGTGGCAATAACGCAAGTGAAAGTCACATTTCCTGAGCAGTGAACAAGTGCTCTACCCCCTACAACCTGCAATTTTAATTAGGAGGCACAGGATAAAGTCTTAGGTCCACCATTTTTGTCACATGTGATCTTCCGGCAAGTCATCAACACCTCTCTCCCTTTGCTGCTCAATCTGTTGATGGAAAGTAATACCTACCTTCAGTCATTCCAGAGAGACATATACGTGCATTATGAAAGAAGGGTGGGTATACGGTACTAATAGACATGTTTCAGTGTTTCAGAGGTCTGGTCAGTCCTGAAATGGGCTGAGAGGTAGATAACTGACTAGAAGGCTCTTACCTGGCTTGGACGGAGGAAGTTGATGTTAATATTGGGATATCTGGTGACAGGGTCTATGCTGTATTGGCTGAAGTTCTTACTCACATTCTCAGGGGTGGTCTGAGGCAGCAACCTATAAATACTTTCCCTGCAATAACATACAACAATATACTCAGAGCAGTGGCAAGCACCATACACCTCTCCCTCTCCTTTGATAACATTCCTATTTTTTGACACTGCCCCCCAAAAATCTGAAGGATATGACAAATCCTCATCCTTGACCATTATTTTCCTCCAAACCTACATTAGCCCCTGCTCCCATTCCCACCACGCCAGTGATTCCACAGACACTGAACTGGTTAAGGGCCGGTAGCAAAGGAAAATACACTGTGGTGGGCTGGGATAAAAAGCCTGATCCTAATTTAAAAGGCAACTAATTTACTGTTTTGTTTTGTTTTGTTTTTTTCAAGGAGGACAATATTTAATTTTTAAGAAAATTACAGATGAAAAAAGAACTTGCTACCAAAATTGCCCGGAGTTTCTTAAGTAACAGACTTAAAATGCTGTCAACCACCAATTGCACCCAGGAAATCTTATTTCTCTAGTTCTTCTGGTCAAGGCATTTGTTCTTTATTAGCAATCAAATCCTAGGATTCTTAACCTCTTTTGTAATAATATGCTTCAAAATATCTGACATTTGGGAGTTTGAGAAATGTTTACAAGCAGTTTGGGATTTTCTTTTGAATTCAAAGTCATTTTTTATTTCTTTTCTTATGTTAGTATGTCCCCTGCTACTGCACTGATTTCATTAGTTTAAGTCTTTCTACTTTGACAGAAGATTTAATGTACTATTTTTATGTATTTGTTCATGTGACTGTCATAAAGAATCAGCTACTGTCCTTTAATGGAATGCAAAGATTCAGATACTATTTGTCAGTAACAAATTTAATTTGAAAAGGAATAAAAGAAGACCACTTAGATTAAATAATTTTTACATACCTATGATTTTATAAATAAATATCTTGCCTTTCCTTTCTTTAGTACGAAAACATCTTTAATTAAGAAAGGAAGAGAGAGAGAAGGAAGAAAATCTGTAGTCTGCCTGAGGAGCAAACCATTCATCACTCCCAGTTTTCTCGTGGAAGAGACACCTGGCTGCGTTCCATTACCTCTCAGCCAGGACTTCCAAGGGGCTTGTTCCTAGAGACCAACTTCGTACCATCCAGGCAGAGTCCATAGCAGCTAGGAAGCCCCGGGCTATTCCTGTTCCCATTGGCCAAAAAGGCTATGAAGGAGAAAGGAAATGAGGAATTAAATAAATTGTATTTTAAAAGAGGGAAACTAAATTGAGAAACGAAGAAAGTTTGCTGTTGACAGTACTTTTTGGCAACTATTCAGATAGTGGGCTTTTCCACTTCATAAACTGGTAGAGGAGCAAATCACAAAAGCTGCAGAATTTCCATCCATACTTAGTATGTCTGGATGCCCTAGAGCCTGTAATCCTTCCCTACTTCCTGGTGTAACTCCTGTAGGGAGCTGACCTATGCTGCAGCATGTTGTAGATCCTCACTCTATAACCAGGGGTACTCACATTTGCTCTTAATTATTATTGTTTCCTTACTATTGCCTCTTCTATAAAGTGCTGCCGTCCTTACTACTCACCTCTAGGAGGCTGTCCCCAACCAGAGCCACTAACAACTGGTGTCCATTCTGTTCCCGCACCAAGGCAGCATTCTCAGAGGCGTACATACAAGTGAAGTCGAACATGGCCACGTCAGGCTGCCCATAGTGATTGATGGCAAAATCCAGAGACGGCAGCTGCTGCTGAGTGGAGAAGTCTGCTGCCTCCCTGGCATAGTTCAGCAGAGCCTCTTGGTCCACGTTCTCCCGGGAAAGCAAGAGCTCTGTGTCGGCATAGTCCTGTCTCGAGAGAGAGAAGCAGCTTGAAAGAGAAGCCCAGCAAGAGCTACACTAAACATGTTAGACATAAGCTAGTTTCACAGCTTTTCCTTTCTTCTTTAAGTGATTTCATATCCCAAAATAAGTCTTCTACACAACTTAAAGAGAAAAGAGGCAGGCTGTTTCCTTCTTTTTTTTCTTTAAGGAGGCTTCACACCCAGTGCAAAGCCCAACGTGGGGCTTGAACTCACGACCCTGAGATCAACACCTGAGATGGGATCAAGAATTGAACTTTAACTGACTGAGCCACCCAGGCACCCCAGGGTCGGGAGGCTGTTTCTAAAAGTACAGACTTGGGGCACCTGGGTGGCTCAGTTGTTAAGTGTCTGACTTCAACTCAGCTCATGATCTCAGAGTTCGTGACTTCGAGCCCCGCGTTGGGCTCTGTGCTGACAGCTCAGGGCCTAGAGCCTGCTTCAGATTCTGTGTCTCCCTCTCTCTCTGCCCCTCCCCCACTCGCAGTCTCTCTCTGTCTCTCTCTCAGAAATAAAAATTAAAACTTTTTTTAATTAAATAAAAGAGCACAGGCTTTGGCACCTAAAAACACAGTCCTAGAGTTTCCATTTACTTGGAGCAAGTCATATTTCTTTGATTTTGCCCAATCCATCTTTTAGACTTGTTTTGAATACCAAATAAAATAATTTATGTGACGGTACTTTCTAAACTGAAAAGATATTTTATAATTTATGTTATTATTGGCAATCATTATCTTCTGGGTAGCAAACAGCTTTTGGCAACTGGGACCATATACAATATTTAGCACTGCATAATTTATCAAATGCAAAGGGAGTACCCGAAAGCTCCAGTGCCAAAGATATAACGTGGGAGCAACAGCAGTTCCAGGGGGCTGGCAAGAAATAAACTGAAGATGGAACAGAGGTTTTCAAAATAATACATAAGATTCTGAAAGGCTTCAGAGAAACCCACCAACAAAGAAAAACAACGATGAGAGGAAAACGGGCTTTCCACATAAAGAAGTGAAAAACTCCTTTTCTGTTTTGGGGATTCCTGGCTAACTGAGCCAAATTTTACTCTTCTAACATGGGGCCTAAGGTTTGTTTCTAAATGTCCCTGATGGTGCTTTAGGCTAGCACTACAAGATGTTAAAAGTCAAAACACAAATACTCAAGTTGGTCCTTGAAACAGTGTTTGTTCAACATTGAGTAAGTGACCACAATGGGTTTAGTACTTAGCAGCACACATAGAAACATGGCCCCTGCCCTCTAAAAAAATAAATAAAAAGCAAGATTATTCCTACATATAGCCATACCTTGGAGAAACTGCAGGTTCCGTTCTAGACCACTGCAATAAAGTGAATATCGCAATAGCGAGTCAAATGAATATTTTTGGTTTCCCCGTACATAGAAGTTATGTTTACACTATGCTGTACTCCATTAAGTGTGGAATAGCATTTGTCTAAAAAAAAAAAACAGCCTACCTTAACTAAAAAATGATTTATGGCTGAAAAATGCTAACCATTATTAGAGGGTTTAGCAAGTTGTAATCACTGATCACAGATCATCATAACAAATGTAATAATGGAAATGTTTGAAATATTGTGAGAATTGCCAAAATACGACACAGAGACACGAAACAAGAAAATGCTGTTGGGAAAATGGCACCAACAGACTTAGTGCAGGATTGCCACAAACCTTTAATTTTGTAAAAAAAAAAAAAAAAAAAAAAAAGGGGCAGTAACCGTGAAGCACAGCAAAACAAGGTATGCCTATAATTTCAACTGATAACCACAGTTCTGCCTAAGGTGGTAGATTTGTCTTAACTTAGTCCCAAGGCATACATACCACCAGGTTCATTGGCTACTTCTTATTGATAAAGCATCCAAACAAGTATACCTTGCTTATGTTTTTGGCAGAATGGGCTGTACAAACTGCTTTGCCCTATTTCTGCTTATATACATAAAGGAACACAAGGCAGAGAAACAGATACAAGGTCCATGAATGGAAAAGAGACTGTGCTGCAGGCACGTGCTCATTGGCATGCCCCCAACACTGCTCTCAGATAAGGCAACAGTGTAATTCAGTGACACGACTCATTATCATCCTGAAAAGACAAAAGGCACCCTGAAATTCAGCCATGAGTCTGTGGTAAGAACTGTACAGGTCTGAATCAGCACATCTGGTGCCTCTTCTATCCATTTCATCACATGGGGATAGTAATTCTGATTCAGACTGAAGACCAAATAGGACTTAAGAAACTCTCCTTAAAGAGCCACTACTCTGTGGTTCTCTGATTTCATTTTCTGCTCATCATCTTAGGGAATGTCCTACAATTATTCACTTAGAAAAAAGGCTGAGCCAGACCTCTCATCCATTGTTAGATCATGAAGAGGTCAAAATATACCCTGATCCAGTCAGTGTTCCCTAGACTTCTGATAGTTGTATCTGCAGGAAAACCAGAACCATTCTCAGGCTTCCAGGTCAAACTCCCTTCCCCCCTACCACCTTCTCCCAAAAGACGACCTATTAACCAACCAATAATCAGTCATACATGGAATTAACTATAACCACAAACCAAATCACCTAAAATTAAACTGAGTATCAGAGATAACTGAAATCTGACATTTGCTTTAGAACAATCCAATGGCAGGAGTGGGGAGTGGGGTGAGGTACTACTGAAATAATATTGGCCACATAATTGTTAGAGCTGGAAAATGGGCACATGGGGGTTCATTATACAATTCTCTCTAATTTTGTTTACATTTGAAAATTTCCATAACAAAAGTTTGGTTTTTTTTTTAAGTTAAACTAAAAAACATTAGAGGAGTTCATGTTCCCAGGAGATGAGATGGGTGCTCATTTTCATACCCTTGAAGGAAAAACTCATCAGACAATAAAATTCTTTCCCTTAGCGGTCACATTAACTAGTACGACATCAAAAGAAGTTTGAAAGAATACATTACTCACATGCAGTATCACCCCTTTGTCTAGCAAACTCTGCTTTTTGGCTGTCATAACAAAATAATGTGTATCATCTTTGTAGTAGACAATATTCTCCAAGTCGATACCTGCAACCAGAAAACAAATGTGTCACCTAAGGGCTTGCTGAAACGAAGGTACATTAGGGCAGCCAGAAAGTTGTACACAGGCCCACAGAGACAAGAGCTGTAAAACTCCAGGTAGAGCACATGAAAATAAAGAGATGTCTGAGCCCAGATTTTCACTTCCTGCATGTTCAGTTCATGAGAAGAGGGGGAACTTTGTTTTATACCTGCACTATCCTATAATTCACTTGATACCCTAAGGTATCCTAAAAACCATGAATAGTAGGCAGAAATATATGGATTTGAAAAAAAAGGAAAGGCTAACTTCTAGTAAGAGGGTTTGGGTTGGTTCTCAGGTTAAACCTCTTAGATAGTCATCAAAGCAACTGGGAAAATCTCTTTGGCTTTTAATAGGACAACTAGATGCCTGGAAGCAGAGTATGAACTACTGACTTTTTAATTCAATTAATCTAAAACATTGATGTAATTAATGGAAAGAAATCATGTTCTAGAAGATGGAACTGAAATTTGCTGCATGTTTTTGTTGGATCAAAAATATCAAAGTTAGTGTATTCAAAAGTTATCACACAACAATCTCATTCCTGTCTAGCACATGGTTTACTTCATGCCCAAACTGGACCACAAGACTGTATACTCAAGTGTGTAAAGTCAGGTTCTCAGTGAACCAGAGAACTATCAACCAATAGCTTACTGCATTGAGCACCATCACTCAGAGCCATAACATAGGGGAAGGGCTTGGAGAAAAGCTGGTAGAAGACAGAACCCTTAAAAACAAATAAATAAAAACTAAACCCAGAGCAGCCCTGTCACTGTAAGGAAGACAAAGAACACTAGAGTAGGAGATAGTGATAAGGAAAGCATTATACTAACAACAAAGTATAGAAGTGAAGAAAGAGCAGAGGGGCAAACAAGCAATAATAGCAATGACCACCCACCCACTCTACCAAACCCTCTAAGAGAAGAATCACAAGCAGTTATTTAAATTTTTATCCTAATTGCTTTGGAGGCATCTATACCAACCTGTGGCTTCTCTCAGTTCCTGGAAAAACTTTTGGTTGAAAATAAAAGCCACACCACTGATCTCTTCCACTTTGGCTTCTGCTGTTGTATTTCGGTTAATAAAATTTGCTGTAATGGCAATTGCCAATTTGCCACGAAATTCTTTCCGGCGAAATCCTAGAAGGAAAGACATTTTCAGAGGTGGCCACAGCTTGCTAGAAAAGAAGGAAGATCACTTCAAACAGAAAGGGATGCTGATGAAGACATTAGGGAACATGAGGGATGGGAATCAATGGGAAAATTTTAGGGCAATTCTTCTCTATCTGAAAATAAGGTTTACCTGCCAAAAAATATAAGAGTTCAGGAAAGAAGTCAAAGTCTCCCCCATACTAACAAGCAACATGAAATCTAACTGACCAGAATATTACTTAGTGCAAAGATTTCCAAAGGAAAGGAAAGGAAAGGAAAGGAAAGGAAAGGAAAGGAAAGGAAAGGAAAGGAGAGAAAGGAAAAGAAAAGAAAAGAAAAAAGAGAAAAGAAAAGCCACCAGCTTACTAAACTTAGATTTAATCCTGCAACCATTTAAAGTCAACCATTTAAAGTACAGCTTATCTCCTAGTGCCCTAACAAGTATGTCCTGTAAGAAGTAACCAAGTACCAGTTGGCTAGTGGAAGGCTGGGCTTGCTATTCAATTAGTATAAACAGCACACATATGCTGATTCTTAGGAGTATCGATTCTGATGACACAAACTCTCACTCACCCCAGGGTTGGGAAAGGGTTACCCTTCCCTCTGCTATGAAGCAGGCAAAGGGGTATTGACAAATACCTTCCAAGGTGTTCCTACGGCCATCCCCTCCGATGATCACTTCAAATTCATACTCTGATACAGGATGGGTTTTGGGGTGGACCAGTGCCCGCCAACCTATCCCTGTGGACCAAAGTCAAAATGAAGGTCATCACCAAGACCATATTCATATACCTAAAACACCTTTTGGTACCAAAGGCAGACCGCACAAAACCCCAAACAGAAAACACTAGGTGTAAAAGCATGAGGTACAAACACCACAGAAAGAAAGAAGCCTTGAAGAAGGCTCACAAAGGAACATTCCCCATCATATGATTTGCAATAATGAATACAAGTGTTTGCAAGAAAGGCCTCCTCATTCAGGCAAAAGTTCCTCAAAAGATATAGTTTGTACAACTGGAGAAGGCTCTTTAACTAGTTCTGAAAATAACCCAGAGATTCTTGTAGTTTTCTTCCTTGATTTCATCTTTTCTCACCCACTCAATTCCCTTGTATCCCTTCTTCATTCCAATCCAACTCACGTTCATTTTCTTGGTCCTCAGGAGGCTGTACAAGGCCTTGGAATTCCACATTGACATGGATCTCAATGCCTAGGATCAAGGCTACTTTCAAAAGTATTAGCTGAAGCTGACGGATACCTGGGGGAACAAAAAGATCATACTAATGAGGGCACACTGAAGTGATTACTGCTCAGGTGCTCATCTGCCCACCTATACAGTTTACCCAGATTCTCAAAGTCTCTGTAGCTGGAGACATTTTCCAAACCATGCTTTACAGCTTCTTTCCTTCTTTTTAAAGGGAAAATAAATCCTCTGCAAGAGATGTTCTAGAGAGACATTCAAGGTCATTCCCACCTCTTGGGTCAGGTGTTCAAAACCACCAAAAGCTCTGAGACAACAGAGATTGCGGACAACAGGAGACTCTCTTTTCCATCTTCCCCTGATTCAGTCAGAGCCACAGTCATCTAACAGCATCTACAATCCTGACAGGACATTGTACCTACCATAAGAGGCAAAAGATGTGCACCCATACGTAGGCTCTCCAGTCTGATACAAAAGGGCTGCACTACTTGAGATTTCCACAGCATCTCCCTTTCATCTTATTGTCGCACTCATCTTCACACACTCTTATAAAGTAAGAAGGGGAAACCTTAATCTCTTACCATTCCCCCTCCCACCACTGGTCTACAGGTGCAGAAACTAAGGCTCAAAATGACTGAAAGTCTTGCTCATTATTACACTGAGATTTGTTTATTTCATGTCCAATGAATGACTACCAAGTGGTAAGATAAAAATCTGTCCCTAATGTAGGACTCTCTCAGCTCCAAGGCAAATCCTACATAAGGCAGACAAATCCACTGAATCATATGACCCTTGGTCCTCTCTTAAGACCAAACTCACCTGCAGCTTCTGACTAAGCTGGTACATGCAAATCCTCATCTAAGCCATCTCGGTTATTTTCCCCTGCTTACCACAACCACCACCCTTCTGAGTCACACTCCTAAAGGCTCATTAAATCCCATTCTAACACATATTGAATATTTGCAGACAACCGGATTCCAAGATGCTTTACATATTATAGCCCAACAGATGGGCAGAGTACTTCCTCTGCCAGTGGAGTGTGGTAGCTGTTGGCCAATATTTGAAAAGTTGGCACAACTGCCTCAAACAGCCAAAGTTAAGCAGTTTAATGTTTTTTGCAGGACACATCTGGAGGAGCTCAGAACAAAAGTTCCTTGATAAGGCTTTCCTGGAATCATTAACGATGATCAATAAACAAGACTTGAACTTCATAATGTAGACATCATCTGTTCTGGATCACTTTTTAGATAGGCTGCTTACTCATGAAAACAAAATCACTGTCTGCATTAACTTGTATTTACTCTATAGGGAAAAGCATGGGCCCAAGCAGAGCTTGGAGATGACAAAAGTACAGCAAGAGCTATCCAGGTTGTAGACCTTATGAAAATCACCTAACCAAACGAATCTCATTACTGATTTGCCACTTGTGACAAAATTAGGAGGCTGCTTCCATAACTGTGGCTTTACAGAAATGTGTCCCCATAGCATTTTGTTCTTACATTAGTAGAGTATCTATCATATCACATTAGACAGAGCCTCATGCTTTGTGCTTCTTCCCCTGGACTAAAAACCACCAAAGGGTCAAGGCTCAAATTGGTAGTATTTCCTAGCCCGGCCCCGATGCTGATCCCACCCACTGCAAGTGCTCAGTAAGAGTTCAAGACCTAACTTTAGAAATCCTTAAGCTAAACTCATTTCATAGGAGATAACCCTTGCAGTTAAGAGTCCTAGGTTACAGACCACTGCATCACAGGTATGTTGACTCCAAGCAGAGTGTATTTTCTATACATTAGATACTAATGATATCAGAACAAACTGGGCTGGATGAGTATGAATTCCTCAATCTGCCTCTTTTTATCGAGCAAGTGGGTAGAGGTAGGGGTGAGATCTTATAGGGGAACTGGTTTTACTTACTGATATGGTCAATAGCTCCAGCACAGAACTTGCCATAGAACTTCTTGGCACCCAGACCTCGTAGATCATGTATGGTGAATGGCCAGAGATGCAAGACATTGTTGCGGGAGAAGGCATCTCGTTTCTCAATAACAACCACTTTAGCTCCCAATAAGGATAAGTCAATGGCTGTACGGAGACCACAGGGGCCAGCTCCAATGATGAGACACTGAAAAACACAGCTGCTTTCAGGGCAAAGGGAGCACCTCTTAGGAAAGTTCACATTTCTATAACAGTTTCATGGATCACATAACCATCATTCCCCAAAGCCCCCAAACAGGGCTATTCTCCCAAGAAATCTTGGGAGACCCAACTGGGTCACAGGAGACCACCTGCAATGGCTTGAGAGAAAAGCTGGTGATTGTTATGGATACCGGAGGCTCTTAACTGTCAGTGCTGGACATAAACCCAGCACGTGTGCACCTGTAGATTTGTAATACATTGAAGTGGATCATCATTTCAACAAATGATTTGAAAATCAGATGTCACCTTAATTGACAGGAGAGGATCTTTTGCGAGGTTTCTAAGTCAAGGAGATTTCTGTCCAAAGAGACACAGATTATTAAATACATAGTTCAGGCAATCTTTTTCTTTTTAATGTTTTATTTATTTTTGAGAGAGAGGGAGAGACAGAGTGTGAGTGGAGGAGGGACAAAGTGGAGAAAGAGAGACATACGGAATCCAAAGCAGGCTCCAGGCTCTGAGCTGTCAGCACAGAGCCCGATTTGGGGCTTGAACTCACAAACTGTGAGATCATGACATGAGCCGAAGTTGGACACTTAACCGACTGAGCCACCCAGGGGCCCCATGTAGTTCAGGCAATCTTAAGAGTCTTGGAATGAGTCTACTACTCAAGGATTCCTAGAAGGTAACTTTCAAGAGCCAAAGTTTTATGTGCTGAAAAGAGTTCTAAAATCACCATCTTTAGACCAAAAATCCAGGAAACTGATCTTCAAGACCCTTATTCTAGAAAGTACTCAGGGTGAGAATGGACACTTAACTAATTTGTACTCTATTCACAGAAGGGAAAAAAGACATAAAATGTTTCTGGTTTTGAATTCATTTTATTTGCAATAAAACTCCAGAACTCAGTCATAAAAGTCATGCCTTTAAATTTCTTGAATTCTGATGAGTATCTACCCAGATGCAAATCCACTGGAGGAGGTATCCACACAGGGCAAAGTAAAGCTCATGAAAGGACATTAATGATCTAGTCACGAAGTCATCCGCAACTTCATTTCTTTGCTAGCCTGCTCCAAATTTCTCACAAAAGGTGTTTTCACATAAGGAGGAAAGCAGGAAATATATTATTCCTTCTTCAGTTCCTTGTACCTACCCCTGCACAGGTGACTGAGTATCTCCCCTGTTTCATGAAAACTCTCTTTCTCTAGATTGTGAAGAAAGCAAAAGAAATATTTTGGCTTACAAGGCCCTTGCTTATCAAAACAAATCTTTGGAATACGGATGAAAAGAGGTTTGAAGCTTGCGGCAAATCCCCAAGTTAGCAAATACTATCTATACCTTATCGGTCATGAGTATGGAATAAAGACTTTATAAACATGACATGACAGGTAATACGAAGCCATGTTCAGATAGGATGCTAACAGGCCATGGCTACTTCTTTGCTAAGTGACTTGCATCCTCCTAATAGTGTGAGATTCAAAATAGAGCCTCAGGGAAAAAAAAAGTTCCTATACCACTTGACTTCGGGGTTGTTCAGCTCTTAAAGAGCTGAAACACTGAATGTTCAGTATGTGAATACATGAAGTAAAAATAGGGTCGGGGGTACCTGGGTGGCTCAGTTGGTTACGCACTAAGTGTCCAACTCTTGATTTCGGTTCAGGTCATAACCTCATGGTTCACGGGATCAAGCCCTATGTCAGGCTCCACACTGAGTGTGGAGCCTGCTTGGGAGTCTTTCTCTGTCCCTCTCCAACTCGCACACACACTTGCACACGTGAGTTCTCTCAAAATAAATAAATAAACATTTAAAAAAAAAGAATAGGGTCTGGGAAATGGGAACAGTCAACTGAACACAGGTAACGAACCCACGAAGTTTCAACAAGGTAGAAGTTGGACTCTCCGTGATAGGTCTTGGCTAGACTCTGCCTAGTTCTCACCCAGTCTACCTCTACCCAATCCTTTTCTTTGTCCTACCTCTACTCAAAATCTTTTCTTTTCTGGTTAAATCCTTAGGTCAGTGACCCCAAAGCCTGGGAGAAGCCAAACCCTTACCTTGGTGTTAGTGCATGCTTTTCCCTTTTTGTAGTCTTTGTGGCTGCCCCGCTTGTCCAACTTTGCCCACAGGGCTTTGGCTTTCCAGTAGTTAAGCTTGGACTTGAGCTTGTGATAAAAGGAGCGGTAGTCCTTAGGCTTCAGTTCTAGGTGGTCACATAGCTCTTGGAAGGCCTTAAGGGTTCCCTTGCAGGTGGTGGCCTGCACAAACCGGTCAAAGAGGATGTGAGCGCGATTCATTGTCTCATTCTTACTGTCCTCCATGCTTCCCCACTCTCAGCACCCCCAACAAAGGGGGCAATGGGATGGCTGTTGATCCACCCGATTCTGTCACATTAATCTAACAAAAATAAAGAAAAAAGAATGGTTAGCAAATCCAAATGCCTACCTACAAACATTTCCTTTTCTTTTCTTTTTAAATGTTTATTTTTGAGAGAGAGACAGAGTGCAAGAGAGGGAGGGACAGAGAGGGGGAGACACAGAATCCAAAGCAGGCTCTAGGCTCTGAGCTGTCAGCACAGAGCCCGATGAGGGGCTCGAACCCACAAACCATGAGATCATGACTTGAGCTGAAGTTGGACACTTATCCAATTGAGCCACACAGGCACCCCGTACCTACACACATTTTCTAGGATATGTACCTCTTTTTCAAAGTGGAGTTCCTAAGTGTCATATTCATTCAACAAATGTATATCCTATACCTTTTTGTTTTAAATTTTTTTTTCCTTTAACATTTTTATTTATTATTGAGAGACAGAGAGACACAGAGCATGAGTGGGGGAGGGCAGAAAGAGAAGGAGACACAGAATCCAAAGTAGGCTCCAGGCTCTGTGCTGTCAGCACAGAGCCTGACATGGGGCTTGAACTCACAAACTGCGAGATCACGACCTGAGCTAAAGTCGGTCGCTTAACCAACTGAGACACCCAGGTGCCCCTACCTTCTACATGCCAAGCACTATCTCAGACACTGGGGATGGAAAGATGAGTAAGACAGTGTTTGCTTTCAAGGATCTTACAGTTCAGTGGGTGAGACAGATTAATAAACAAAATGTTAAACGTACTGGGGCACCTGGATGGCTCACTTGGTTGAGTGTCCAAGTCTTGATTTTGGCTCAGGTCATTATCTCATGGTTCATGAGATTGAGTTCTACATTGGGTTCTGCACCGACAGTGCAGAGCCTGCTTGGGAATTCTCTCTCCCTCTCTCCCTGCCTCTCCTTGGCTAGTGCACACGCACATGGGTGCACGCACAGTCTCTCTCAAAAATAAATAAATAAACTAAAAAAAAAAAAAGAATGTTAAATGTACTATGCTACATGTCATTAGAGAGAGAGGCATGAGGGATTTGGTAATATAGAAGATAAGAACCTAATTGCAGTGGGTCCTTGTTGAAGATGAACTTCTGAAAGGTGACAGCTGAGTCTTTCAGGATAAATCAGTGTAGCCAGGTGGGGAAGAAGTGTAGAATGTGGAAAAGGAAATAAAATAGGAAGGCTTATGAGTGATTGACTCTTACAGATGAAAGACTCCAGAATGATTTCCAGGTTTCCAGCTAAGGCAACTGAGTAAATGGTGCGCCAGGCCAATAGATTAAAAATAGAACTCATCTGTGAGGGTAGAGTGGTGAGATCCCTTTTGGCCTGTTACATGTGAGCTGCCTTGCAGAGGTTCTCATTAGGCAGCCAGGTATGTATCTGCAGCTCAGGGGAGTAGCTGGGGGTGAACGCCTAGACTGGGGAGTCATTAGCATACAGGTGGTAGTTGAACCTACAAAAGTGGTACAATCACACAAGGAGAGCCCATGGCAAGAGAGAGCCAAGAGCTCTGGATAAGATCTGGGACTCATCAACTTGTAAGGAATTGGCAGAGAAAGAAGAGCTCTCTAAAAAGATTATGAGGTACAGTGAAGAGAGGTCTGAAGAGAACCAAAGGGCAGTGTCCTAGCAGTCTAAGAAGCACAAAGTTCAGAAGTGTTAAAGTAAGTAGGTATTCAAATGACTGAAAAAGTCCTGCTGCTACACATGATACATGGCAGGGTGGGAAGATTTTATAGCCATTCCATTTTGCCCACAAACATATTTGACAAAAATGATAATGTCTACCCCTTCCATTTATCCAAAACATCTACACATCCACCATCCTATGTTTGCTGGCTAGAACTTTAAGATGGGAGAAGACACTTTACATGCTCTTTTAATGCACTCACTTCCTTGGGTCTGTTTCATCATTTTTGTAGCACATTTTATTTATCATCACTACTTAGACCTATTATTGGGAGGTAGGAGGCAAAGGGCCGAAGACCAAAGAACAAAGAAGCAGACCAGAGCAAGGAGACAAGCACTAACACAGCGCTGAACCCCCCTGTGACAGATATTGGTTGCATGACCCTGGACAAGTCACTTTGTCTCACCAAGCCTTGATTTTCCCTTGTGTAAGATGAAATTATACTGGATGTTCTCTAAACTCCTCTTCCAATTCTCAAGTTTTCTGAGTTTAGTAGTGAGGAAATACTCATGGTCACAGTACTCACCTCTGGTGTTCTAGTCAGAATGCTCCATCATAGGTATACCACCAATTTGCTATTAGTGTGACAAACAGGACTGCACTGAAACTTTACTTTAAGGAGGACTTAGTCTATACTACCCAAAACAATCCACACATTCAATACAATCCCTGTCATCATACCACCAGCATTCTTCACAGAGCTAGAACAAACAGTTCTAAAATTTGTATGGAACCAGAAAAGACTCTAGCCAAAACAATCTTGAAAAAGAAAACCAAAGCTGGAGGCATCATGATTCCGGACTTCAAGCTGTATTACAAAGCTGTAATCATCAAGGCAGTACAGTACTGGCACAAAAACAGACACATAGACCAAAGGAACAGAATCCAGAATCCAGAAATGGACCCACACATGTGTGGCTAACACATCTTTGATGAAGCAGGAAAGACTATCCAATGGAAAAAAGACAGCCTCTTCAGCAAATGGTACTGGGAAAACTGGACAGCGACACGCAGAAAAATGAACCTGGACCACTTTCTTAGACCATACACAAAAATAAACTTGAAATGGATGAAAGACCTAAATATAAGACAGGAAACCATCAAAATCCTAGAGGAGAAAATAGGCAACAACCTCTCTGATCTCGGCTGCAGCAACATCTTACTAGACATGTCTCCAGAGGCAAGGGAAATAAAAGCAAAAATGAACTATTGGGACCTCATCAAGATAGAAAGCTTCTGCACAGAGAAGGAAACAATCAACAAAACTAAAAGGCAACCAACAGAATGGGAGAAGATTGCAAATGGCATATTGGATAAAGAGTTAATATCCAAAATCTAGAAAGAACTTCTCAAACTCAACACCCAAAAAACATATAATCCAGTGAAAAAATGGGCAAAAGACATGAACAGACACTTTTCCAAAGAAGATATCCAGATGGCTAACAGACACATGAAAAGATGCTCAGTATCACTCATCATCAGGTAAATACAAATTAAAACCACAATGAGATATCACCTCACACCTGTCAGAATGGCTAAAATAAACAAGTTAGGAAACAACAGATGTTGGCGAGGATGCAGAGAAAGAGAAACACTTTTGCACTGCTGGTGGTAATGAAAACTAGTGCGCCCACTCTGGAAAACAGTACAGAGGTTTCTCAAAAAATTAAAAATAGATACCCTATGACTAGGCAGTTGCACTATTAGGTATTTATCCACAGGGTACAAAAATGCTGATTCAAAGAGGCACATGCACTCCAATGTTTATAGCAGCACTATCAACAATAGGCAAATTATGGAAAGAGCCCAAATGTCCATTGACTGACAAATGGATAAAGATGTGGTGTACACACACACACACACACACACACACACTCGAATATTACTTGGCAATCAAAAAGAATTAAATTTTGCCATTTGCAACAACATGGATGGAACTAGAATGTATTATGCTAAGCAAAATAAGTCAGAGAAAGACAAATATCATATGATTTCACTCATGTGGAATTTAAGAAACAAAACAGATGAACATAGGGGAAGGGAAGGAAAAATAAGATAAAAACAGAGGCAAACCCTAAAAGACTCTTAAATATAGAAAACAAACTGAGGGGTTGCTGGCAGGGCATTGGGTGGGGAGGATGGGCTAAATGGGTGATGGACATAAAGGAGGGCACTTGTTGGGATGACCACTGGGTAAGTGATGAATCACTAAATTCTACTCCTGAAACCTTTGTTACACTATATGTTAACTAACTTGGATTTAAATAAAATTTAAAAAATAATTATAATAAAATAAAAAATAAAGAGGACTTATTCTTGGAGATGGGGAAAGACAGAGGAAGGGAGCTGTTGATCCATTGTGGTCAGGAGGGGTACAGAAGCAAGAAGTGACTCATTATTTAGGGAACCAACCCAAGAGCACTAGGAGCCACCAAACTGTATTGCTGATTAAATCAATTCTCAGAAGGCATCAAGTTCCAGACTGACATGGAAGAGACCAATCTTCTGTCCTAAAGCTCTTATACTGGGTAAGCCTCTGAGCAACAGAATACCCCTTCGTGAAGTAGAAATAACATCCTGCTTCTCTCTACCATGATATTATAAGGCTAAACCAAATCAACTGGAGATGTGTCTTAAGTATCATGGGAGAAAGTAATAACTACATAAGAACTGACATTTTCCCTTTACATCAACAGATACGACAGTCTTCATATACTATGGAGGCCGAGTTGAAGATGGTAATTCTTTACCTGGAACACACTGACTCGGCTTCTCATCTCAGATATATACTTACTCAACAATCTCTCCTGGCTCTGGATATAAAAAGTACACTGGTAAAAAACATAACTTGTCTCAATAACCACATGGCCAAGAGTCCATCAAGAGATGGAATTAAATAGAACTAACCTCTAGTCCCCTCTAAATAAAAATTTACTCTAGGTAACAGTAAGCAGCAAGAGAAATATTTTAAAGTTCCTAAAAAGAGCCCACTCTTTTTCTTATATGCCAAGGCTTATCTTAGAAATGGTACAGTACCTGGTTGGCTCAGCTGGTCGAGCATCTGACTCTTGATTTTGGCTCAGGTCATAATCTCCCAGGGTTGTGGGATTGAGCCCTGTGTTGGGCTCGGTACTGGGTGTGGAGCCTGTCTAGGGTACTCTCTCCCTTTCTCCCTCTCCTTTTGCCCCTCTCCCCTGCTTGTGCTCACTCTTTCTCCAAAAGAGAGAGAGAGAGAGAGAGAGAGAGAGAGAGAGAGAGAGAGAGAAATGGGACATATTCAAAAGATGGCTTGTGGGGGCAGAAAAAAACAGATGTGTTTATCTAAAGGCAGAAAAAAGGGTGACAGGTAACAACCAATGACTAGAAACAAAGTTCCCAGAGTGATTGCCTCTTGGCTTCCTTGTGTGGATTTCTGTGCCTTTATTTGCTTTTTTGGCAAACAGACAGCATTTTGCAATCCTGACCCTGATGCCAGACCTGCTTTGACTCCACCAGAGTCACAGTATTTGGGGAGCTTTGAATATACACCTAGTTTGATCTCTCTGCCTCTTGTCAAAGAAGAAAATGATTTCTTTCAGTTCCTAAACAGCAGCCACCTTCCACTCCTTGCCAAGATTTGGGGCACTCAGTACCAGATGTTCTTGCTGAAACCAACCCATTAAAAATCCTGCAACATTATTTCTAAAAGCCTTTGCCCTGTCATAATGCCTGCCTTGTGCTCACACTTCCCTAAAAGTGTCTTGAGCATTTATTTTCAAAGAAAAATTCTGATTTGTACACTAACTCCCCCTTGACTGGCTGTAGCCTGCTCTGTTTTACGTCCACAGAGCTACCAACCACCACAGAGAATTTCCAAATCAAACCCCACCACAGATGAACACCTTCATTAGTAACTGGCCCCCAATCCTTCTGTTGACTTTCAAGTTAACAGGTTTCAACCACAGCTCCCAGACAGCTGCAGAGAGTCGGCTTCCAAGCAGTAGTCAAGTATTAAATGCCCAGTCTAAGGGATTTCGACCTGCAGGTCACTAATGACAACAGATAAATAGAGGTAAGTTGGTTCCTGGAACAATGTGACAAGCACCCACGGTAAGAGTACACAAGATTAATTCCCCTGGGCTGCCTCACTTTTCCTACTTTGCAAGCCAAATGACCACAGCAGGAAGACACTCTCAAGTACTACAGTATTATTCTGTAACTCTGCTGGACTGTGACTGTGTCATTTAGCAAGGGGAATCTGGCATTCTGATTCACCGAGAGCAGCTGGGGAGAGCAGCAGAGGGGCCACTCCTGTTATTGCCCTCGCTTCCCTCATTCCCGAAGGTCTAACTCATCCTGCTCCTCCGGGCCTCTCCTGGGCCATCCCTGGGTGCCATATATCCTAGTATCCTGGAAAAATCAATATTCATAATTACAGGAACCTAGAGACCAGGAAACCTGGCCGGAAGGTGCCAGAAACCCTGGGGACTGAAAAGCCAAGGTGTGGAAGGAAGGGAAACGGGAAGTGAGGAGCCCGAGGAGGGAAGAGGAAGAGGAGATGATGCCAGGTTTCCAGGGCACTGGTGCAATTTCTGCCAGTGGACAATATCCTGCATGTTTTGTTCCATGGCAGCTGACTGCTGACTCAGAAGCCTTGCACATTCCTTGGCCGTGGAGGAAAATGCTGGAGAGACAGCCTATGAAGTACATTCAGGAACAGAGTTTATGTTTCTATTTACAGCAAGAGTAAAGGTCTGTCACTGACTCATAGCTGGTTATGAGAACACTCAATCTCTACCTCTTAGAATTGGTGGATGGTTATTTGTAAGAGGGGAGAACTATCTTTAAAAATAGAAAAAGGAGGGGCACCTGGGTGGCTCAGTTGGTTAAATGTCTGACTTTGACTCAGGTCATCATCTCACAGTTTGTGAGTTTGAGCCTCACATCGGGTTCTGTGCTGACAGCGTGGAGCCCACTTCAGATCCTCTGCCCTACCTCCTCTGCTCCTACCCCACTCGCTCACTCTCTCTCTCTCAAAAATAAACATTAAAAAATACAAATAGAAAAAGGAAAGAGAAACAAAACAAAAAAATAAGAACTATACTTCAAGGGGCACCTGGTTGGCTCAGTCAGTAGAGCATGCAATGCTTGATTTCAGGGTTGTGAATTCAAGTCCCACGTTGGGCATACAGACTACTTAAAAAATAATAAAAAAGAAAATAAAGAATTACACTTCAAGAGTATGAAACCAGAGTCTGCTTAGCCACTGCACCATCAATATACCAGCAGATGTGCAAATCTCTGAATCTTATTAAGGACTCAACGAAATGCTCCTTTCCCTAGCCCATTCAGAGGTGTAACTTGTCTAAATAGATCTTAGGAGTAAATCTATACATAGGAAGGCATATTTTGGAATGTAATTAGGAGGAAACTCAGATGAAAAATGCACTTCAGATTATAGAGATTCCTTTGTGTTTTGCCTGAGAAACAAAGACCAAAGTCGCCAAATGTCTTGAGTTCTGCATCAGTTTTTCTGCAACCAAAGCCACTAGGGCCATTATCATCTGTGGATGGGGACACTGAGGCCCTCACCTCAGGAGGCAATGAGCTGACTGAATCAAGCAGTCTGGGCACGAGACTCCTTGTTGCCTCTTACTGCTCAGGCCCCAATGGCTTATCTCTCATAACCTTATCTAAGGTTCTCTGGGTACCTAGGAAGCAAGCCAAAATATAGTAAGGAAACAGTCTTTCCCCTGTTATTCTTGTTTCTGCACTATTCCATTCTCTGCTCTTTTCTGACTTCCCATCCTACTTAGCCTCAAAATGACATTCGGCAACATGCTAAGGAAACAGGAAACCAGCCCCCACCCCTGCCCCCACCCCTACCTCCATGTCTCTCCTCATTCCGTGGATCTGCTCTTTAGTCACATGGTATTACTCATCTGCAACTGTCATTGAGCAGACATTATTTAAATGGCTCTCTCCTCCAATAAAAGCCTCCTTAGTACAAAGACCAGGTCTTTGTAGCTATAGCCTGACCTGTAGTGAAAACACTGTTTCTATAGAGCTGATGAGGGGAACAGAACCCCTTGAGGAGATTCTGTATGAGAGCCCAGAAGCTCCACATTGGAAGGGTGGATCCTGGGGAAAAGCCTTGGCCTGCATGGCTGAAGGACCATGGAGGAGAAATGGATAGATGCTATAGAGGAGATTTCTACTGTGCTACCAAAAATTTGTATCTAAAAATGCAATAGTAAGCCTGGATAGGGAGTGATGATCTAAGAAGAGCAATAGCAAGAATTTAGCACTTTTCAAAACATGGAAGCAACCTAAGTGTCCATCCACAGATGAATGGATAGAGATATGGTGTATATATACAATGGAGTACTACTCAACCATAAAAAAGGATGGAATCTTGCCATTTGCAACAACATAGATGGATCTAAAGTATAGTGCTGAGTGAAATCAGTCGGAGATACACAAACACCATATGATTTCACTCAAATGTGGAATTTAAGAAAAAAAAAAACAAATAAACAGGAAGACAAACAAAAAACCAGACAAATACAGAGAACAAACTAGTGATTACCAGAGGGGAGGTGCGTGGGAGATGGGTGAAATAGGTAAAGGGGATTAAGAGTATACTTACCTTGATTAGCACTGAGAAATATATAGAATTGCTGAATCATTATATTGTGCACTTGAAACTAATATAACACTGTGTGCTAATTATACTTAAATTAAAAAATGTTTTTCCCTTGTTCAATATACTGCATTCTAGATAATCCCTTAATGTGTATCTTTAGATTTTCTCTAATCAGCTGTTCAAACCATCCAGTTTTTAACTTCAACATTTTTATATCTCCTTTCTTAAGGTTCTTTCTCATATTTTCCTGCCCATTTTTGATAGTCACTTGCTCTAAAAAAATCAATACTTATTCAGTTTTTCACTTTTAAAAAACATATTATACTAAGTATCTAGTTATTACAATTCCTGGGGGACTTTTTCGGTAATTTTTCGGTAATTTTTACAAATTAAATGTGTCATTTATTTTTTCTATTGAAAATGTGTTTATTAATTTTCTTTTTTCCCAGAGGGGAGGTAGGTGGGTGGGGGGATGGTGAAATAGGGGATGGGGATTAAAGAACAAATTTATCATAATGAAAAAAATAAAATTAAAAATGGGAAAAAATGAATAAAAAATTTTTTTAATTAAAAAAATGTAGCACTTTTGTTATGAATTCTCACAGCACCCTTTCCTTGGTTATGGAATGGCCCTCTCTAGAGGGAGATGAGAAACAGACTGGACAAGATGATCTCTGGGTTCTTCTCTAAGTTTCCAATTCTGAAAGAACTGGTATGGCCCTAACCCCTATGTTATATCTAACTTTTTAATTTTACTCTTTGCTAACAAACTATTTCTTCAAGAGCAGCAAGTCCAAACACCCAATAAACACAATGGCTGATGCCAATGCTGATGCTTGCCTCAAATAAACCAGAAAAACAAGGAGTTAAAAGAAGGATATGCCCCTCCCTTGCCAACCAAAAAAGGCTAATGCCCGAGGCCCAGTCTCATAGTTTCCTCATCTGTAAAATGAAATAACACCCATAGAATCACAGAGCTTTGCAAAAACTGAAGTTAATGACTGTAAAATGTATAGCAGTTCCAGGAACAGGGCAGGACCCTGTAAATGGGAGTACTGTTATTACCACCCAGTCGTTTATAAACGCAGCAACAAGAGGTTATATACTCAGGCTGAATAAATGGCTATTATACAAGAAAACTAGAGTGCTCAGAGAGTTTTGATTTTTGAAAGAAAAATGCTTCAGAACTGACTTTGTTCCATCACCACTTTGTACCCTCTCTATTCTATCTGTTCTGGAAGGTGTGATGATGGCACTGATGGAGGTGCTAGAGGAATAAGGGTTGTGTCAGGAAGTTCTTGCCAAACTTAGATCTATTATACAAGAAAGATGGAGGAGTTCCATCTTGTTTACAAAATAAGGATTTCCATCACTAAGGGTACAAATAGCTGACATACTGTCAGATCCATAGCTCACCTCATTTCATCTTCGCCACAATCCTGAAGTAGAATCTATTATCTCCATGTGCAGATGGGGAAACTGTGGGTTAAAGAGGTTTAAAGGTCACACAGCAAGAAAGGAGTGCAGCCATGATTTGCATCTCCTTCAGAGCCCAAGACCTCATCCACTGCGAAAAACCACCTGAGAATATAGCTTGAGAAATAAAAGCTCAACAGAATGCATGCTTCCGGCCCCTGGCTGCCTGAGAGCCAGAACCTGCAGATATACACACAGACCACAGGCAGACCCTGTCTGCTAGGAAGATAGCTGTCCAGCTCCCAAAAGACATGCAGCTTCAAGTAAATTTAGTAAGGACACACAATACAGGATTCTTTTTCTCACAATTTATCGCTGCCATCTGCTCCTTTGAAATGGAGCCCTTTCATAAATGGAAGCAAGGGCGGTCTGGTTTCACAGTAATTGTTCCCATTGGCTGCTGAAAGGCTGGGTGACTAAAATAGTACTAACAGAGTTCTTATCAGTCTGCATTCTTCGGTAGGCTCTAGCACTCTAGCCAACAGCAACACCTTTGAGGAGTCGATTACAAACAATTTTCAAATCATCTAATGCCATTCCAAGCATTGTAAGAACTCAGGGCAGGACAGGGGATGAACCTCAACCTACCTACTACCAAGAGTACAAAGCTGAGCTACAAAGAGACCAAAAAATCAACAGCTCCCTGCCCTATAATCTGAGAGCACTGCTATGACTCAGGCTCTCAGGGTGATGAAGGGCCTCAGACAGGGTGATGAAGGGCCTCGGACAGGGTGAAAGGCTCACTGAGTTTGTGGGAAAGCACAACCAAAAGCTGTTCGTCTTCACAAGGGTGGGCTCCAATCTACTTTGCTCAGTACTATGTCCCAGTTCTAGGCACAAAGAGATATTCAATGAGGTTTTGTTGACTAAAGAGGCACCAAGCTACCTACCCTCAGGAAATGATCCACCTGGTAGATGTGCAGGGTGAGGTGGAGGGCCACTGCAGCACAGGGGCTCTGAGAACACCAAAGCTGTGGCAGTCCAAGGGACATAAATACCCCCATAAAGATGACTTTAGACCTGCTGGGGAAAATTTGAGGTCTCATAAAGACACTTGCTCTGTCACATCTTAATTATCTCCCTCTCCCAGGGGCAGACCCGCAGCTAAAGTGTGGCCAGAACAAGGGCGTCTGGGTGGCTCAGTCGGTTGAGCGTCCAACTTCGGCTCAGGTCATGATCTTATGGTTCATGAGTTCAAGTCCTGCATTGGGGTCTGTGCTGACAGCTCAGAGCCTGGAGCCTACTTCAGATTCTGTGTCTCCCTCTCTCTCTGTCCCTCCCCCCTGCTCAAGAATAAGTAAACATTAAAAAAAATTTTTTGTAAACAAAACAAACAAACAAAAGCATGGCCAGAACGTACAAACAACTGGCAAGAGATTAACCTGGAAAAGAATCTGGGGTTTCTCAGTTGTCTAGTCTGCCTACTACCAGTTGCCATGAATCACAAAATATACAATGGTCAAGGCTGGGTAGGACCTGTAAGATCATCGAATCTAGCCAGTCATCCCACACTTGTATCTTCTATATACCATACATAACACACAAACAGCTCCAATAACAGGCAAATTTCTACCTTAAGAAGTAGTCTTCATAATCCTCGATCAGCTTGCTAATCACCTTGTTAATTTCCCAAGGACTGAGTTTCTATGTAGAAAACCAAAATCATTCTGCCCATAGTTTTGTACCCAGTGGTCCAAAATTTACCTCTTAGAGTTATCCAGAACCAAATTAGCTCCTCTCTTTTACAGAACAACCTTCCAAATATCTATCTACACATTCTACACATCCCTACACATTCTCCTTAGTTCCTTCAACTGTTTCTATTTTGACGGAGTTTTCAGTTTCTTCACCTTTTTTAGCATTCTTTCACAAGCTCCTATCATTAAGTCTACACCCATCTCATCTGCCTTTCCTCCTGTGACAGTGAACAGACAACTATCCACCTGCCTATCTAAAGCAACCCTTCATCTGTGCACCCAATCCCACCCCCTCTTACTCAACAACACTGCCTCCCTTTTATTGGTCTCCTCTCTCCTACATCAGCCCCATCCTCCTCCAAATTGAGCTATTTCCATCAACGTAAAACCTCTCATCTTTAAAAAACCTGCTCCGTCCCATCTCCTCTGACTAACTTACTCCACTCCCAGAAAGAACTGTCTGTTTGAGGTTACAACTTTCTCTTCTCCTACTTTTTAAAAATTAAGTAATTAATTAATTTATTTATTGGGAAAGCACAAGCAGGGAAGGGACAGAGAGACCGGGATAGAAGACCTGAAGCAGGCTCTGTGCTGACAGGCTGACAGCAGCAAGCCCAATGTGGGGCTCGAATTCACAAACCACAAGATCATGACTTGAGCCGGAGTCAGATGTTCAACCGACTGAGCCAACCAGGTGTCCCTCTCCCACTCTCTTTTGAACCTACAGCAATTAGCTTCATCTCCACCACTCCAAGGAAATGTCTCATCAAAAACATACATGATTTTCACACTGTCAAATCCAACAGTCAACTCTCAATCCTAGTTTCCTCAACCGATCTACAGATGAGTCATAGCTGATCACCCCCTCTTTTTCACCTTTAGAACATCACTCTCTTGGTTCTCCTCTTGCCTCACTAGCCACTCCCCATATCCTCTACTGGTCCCTCACATATCACCATCCGCTGCATGTTGAAATGGCCACGGGATCACTTAGTCTTTGGGTACTCTTCTCAACCTACATCTACTCCCTAAACACCAGTGGCTTTAAAATTTTTTTAATTGTATACACAGTTACCTCTCTATAAATATATAATTTTTAAAAACTTTCACAAGATACAATCTACCCTTACTACTGAGATATTCTGATGTTTTCTATTCCATTTATTTAAAAAAAATTGCTGATCCCCACTGAACTGATTTCATGACCCATTAATGAGATACAATCCACTTTGAAAATTCTCCAGACCCGTGGCTTTAAGTACCATTTTATAGTAGAGATAGTTGATGACACTCAAATATTTATTTTCTCCCTTCTGAACTTGTATAACCAATTGCTTATTTGACATTTCTACTTGGATATTTGACAGGCAACTCAAACTTAACATACACAAAACCAAGCTTATGGTTCCCATTCCTACCCTCAGCCTGCTTCTTCCTTAGTATTCTGCATCTCAGCAAACGACACCACCATCCACCTAGTCACTCAATCCAAAAACCTTGGAATTATCCTAATTTCTGTCACATCTCAGAGTCAATTCCTCAGCAACTTCAGTCTATCTTCAAAATACAGCCCCAATCCAACCATTTTTCATCATCTCCTCCTCTACCACCTTCATCAAAGTCGCCATCATATCTTACTTGGATTACTACGATAGCTTCTCTCAGCCTCCACTGTCCAAATCCCGCTCCCCCGTCACCGAATATTTTCCATATGGCAGCGCTAGTATTCACTTAAATGTTAGTCAAATCCGGTGACATACCTCTGCTCCAATGGCTTCCCACCTCATTGTTAAATCCAAAGTCCTTACAAAGGCCTATGATAAGGGCTTGAGTGACCTGCTCCCACTCCCAACTCCTTGTTTACGTCCTATCACTCTCCCCTATGCTCCTTAGGCTCTAGCCAGACTGGCCTCTTCCTGTTCATCAAGCACCTCCAGCAGGCTGCCATCCAGAGTCTCTGCCCTTCCTGTCTCTTTGCCTGATGATCTATACCCAGAAGGCTACATGGCTTCTTCCTCACTTTCTTGAGATCTTTGCTCAAGTACCACCTTATTAGATAAGCCCTTCCTGACCACTTACATGAAAGAATACCAGTCTCCTATCACCCTTTATCCCCCTCACCTTGCTTTAATTTGCCTCTTTGCATTTGTTATCACTTGATAAGGTATATGACTTATTTGCTTATTGTCTATCTTCTCCAGCATGTAGGCCTAACTAGAAAAGTAAAGAGCTTGACTGAAATGTACCCTAAACTGTTGACACATACTGTACAGTAGAACACCAAAGTCTTTTTATTACTGATGTACTGTTTCTAAAATATGTATCCCTCACCCTATATTAATGTGCTTTGTTTTCAAGACCCATCAGGATCTTTTAACTACTTTCACTGAATTTCATCTTGTTTGACTCAGCCAGAGCCATGGCTTTGGCTCCCATCTTAGTGAAAATGCAAACATTTCTACAAGGCCTTATAACAGTGCTTCACAAATTTTTGGTCTCAGGATTCCTTTATACTCTTAAAAATACTGAAGGCCCAAAGATCTATCCATATTTAATGTATTTGAGATTAAAACAGAAAAAAATCTCAATACTTATGAACTCATTTCAAAATAACATTCCATTACACTGCAACATAATTAACATATTAAAAAAAAACCCAAATATTTTCCAAAACAAAAATTTAGTGAGAAGAGTAATGTTTTACATTTTTGCAAATCTCCTTAATATCTGGTTTATGAAGACAGATTCTCAGATCTGCTTTCTGCATTCCATCTGTTGCAACACACACATATCATGTAGCCTGTAGAAAACTCCATTGTACATTCATGAATATACAAAAGTGGAAAAGGCAAAGAAGGTCATCTTTGTATTATTGTGAAAGTAGTTTTGACCTAATGGACCCCTAAAATGGTCTCAGGGGGCCCTGACAAGATCTTACGTCATCTTCTCACATCCTCTACTGCTAACCCATCTTGCACTTCCCCTCGGCCAGACTAGCCTCTTGCTGTTCCTCAGACACACCAGACACACACCTCAGCCTTTGCATTAGCTGCTCCCTTTGTCTAAAATACTCCTCCCTCAGATCATTCATGCATTCAAAAATACTGAGCATCTATTACATGCTGAGTACTTTTCTAGGCTCTGGAACAATACAGTGAACAAAGGGAAAAAAAAAAAAAACAAAAAAAAACTCTGCCTCCAAGGGCAGAAATCTTCTAATGGGAGCTGACATGAACACAATTTACTCTCTTACTACTCTTAGGGATTTATCCAAATATCATCTTTTTCATGTGGCCTTCCCTGACCACGTTCTTTAAAACTGACTCCCCGCCCTGCTTACCTTCTCTTCTTGGTTTTCCCCGAAGCACAACCTGACATACCATAAATGTTATTTATTCATTGTCTATCATTCTCTCTAGAATGTAAGCTCTATCAGGGTAAGGATTTTTGCCAATTTATTCACTGGCATATTATTGTGCTTAGGGAAGTGCCCAGTTCATAGCATGTATACAATAATTATCTCTTGAATGAATAAGTGGATAGGTAAATAAACTTCTCCAGCCTGCCCAGACGTCTGAGGATTGAGGCAGAATTCTGTTAGGATTTGAGACATAAGTCATATCAAATGAAAATGGATTGAGTGTCTGTATGCAAGCGCCATCAGGTTGGGAGTTCTTAGGAATACACACACAGAGATGAGGGAATCCCACAAGGCAAATCCAGGTGGCTTCTACCCTCTGGTCCTCTGGATTATCTGCTCCTTCTTCATGACCACTATTTGCTCTGGGCCTGCCTTACACATGCTCTGCCCAGCAGGCCACTGCACCCAGCTGAGGACCTGTTCTTACCAGCACTAGAGGAGAGGAGGACAGGAGCCAAGACCTGGAGACAGCTTTGTTTTCAACAGCCAAATAGGTTCAAAGTAACTGCCCCCTATGAAAAGAAACTAGTTTCTAGAAAAAAAGAGTGGTATCAGTGTCATGAAATGCTATATACAACAGCCCCCAGCTCACTTCCCTAGAGGGGTAAGTGAAGGACCCGTAATATTTTTAAATCCAAGTTATACGTGTTTTTTAAAAATCTGTATCAGAAAACCATAAACCTGTCTTAAGCCCAGGATGTCTGAAAAGCCAGCACTTCTTCACTCAAGACAGGATAACAAAGGGGAGCCGAAGGGTTATTGTGCATTTCACTATTCACCAGCTTCTGATAAGGTTGCCTAGAGATTAGGTGGAGAGGTAGGGAGGCAAATAAAGACAGATAGCTAGATACTTGAAATACCAGCTTTAGAAGTGGAATGAAGATGGGGCAAAAACAACTCTTCTGAACTGCTGGAGAGAAAAAAAAGTCAGCCGTGCAGACTGATGTGGCTATGTTGCACCATCATGTCCAACCATAGGTGGGGTCTGGATCCTGCCCAGCAATTCTTTCACGGAACCCACACTGGTTCCTGTACACCTGGCTCTGTGTTCTCAGGTCCCCTATTCCATCCCCTCTTTCATTCCCAGTGCCCTCACCTTTCACATTGTCAAGAAAAGAGCAAAAGATGCCCTCACCATCCTGCTCCCCCGTCTCAGAGAAAGTTTCCACCAGCCAGAGGCTGTCCAGGCCATCCCCTGGGTTCTCCTCTGAATCTGGCTCCGTCTACTAGCATACATTTTTTTTTTTCCATTTCAACCATTTTTAAGTGTACAGTTGGTGGCATTAAGTACATTCATGTGTTGTAAAGCATCATCACCATACTACCAGCTTATTTCTTCTCCTTTAACCTGCCAATATGCTGGAGTCTCTCTCATCTTAATCATGTCCCCCTCTGTCTGTCTGTCTGTCTGTCTGTCTCTCTCTCTCTCTCTCTCTCACACACACACACACACACACACACACACACACACACACACCACTTAACCTGTATGCCCTTTAATCTACCAACCTCTCCCTCTTGCTTTCGTAATTGAGCCTCCCGAAAGAGCAGTCTACTCTTTTGTCACCACTTCATGACTCCTTAATGACTCCTCTGTCCATCTTTTCATTCCTTTTCCAATCCGGCTTCTGTCTCCATCATTCCACTGAGGTCGACTATGGCTTCCTAATTGTGAAAGGCTCAGACACTACAACCCTTATCTTACTTGTTCTCTCTCAGTAGCTCTTCCTAGATTCTGCCCCTTCCTTGGTTCTGTCTCCTGCTTCTCCTACTACTATTCTCATTGTTGCTCAGCTCTCTCAAGTGGCTCCAGTGACCATCGGCCCCTCTCTTTCATAAAATTGGATGGCCCTTAAACTTTTATCTTTTGTGACCTTGCTCCTGAGGTCCAAATGCTATTAAACATCTTCACTTTGACATCCCATATTACCTCAGAGTGAAGAGTCCAAAACTGCTGTTCTCTTTCCCCCAATTCACACCCTCTTATACAGTCAAATGCCACAACCATCCACTGACCAAATGGAAATCTGGGGCCATCTCAGACCCTTCTCTGTCTTCACCTCTCAATCTGCTCACCAAAAGCAAAGTCCCATGGATTCTAACTCTCTAGGTCCTCTATTTATAGAGTTCATTTCCCTACCATTATCTTGGTGAAAGCACCCATGATTTCTACCTTGGACTATTTACAATAGCCTTTTAATCTTAAATCCCCTCCAATCCATCTTCCATGAGTGCCAAAGTGTTCTTGTTTAAGAGCAAATATGATTCTTTGCCTCTAATGTGATCCTGTTGCAGCTCTCCACTGTCTTTAGGAAATAATCCAAACCATCAACAAGGTTCAAAAGGTCCATCAAGATCTAGCACCAGCCTTATTTCCTACCCTTCCAAACACAAAACATTTTCTTTAGTCACACCTGCAGTTACTGGGATATACCACATTCTTACGAGCCTCATCAACTTTGTTCATGTCATTCTCCTTCACCTAATACGTCCTTCCTCCCCACCCCCTGTCCATTTGAAATTCCTGTTCATCATTCCAGACTACACTGAAATGACCCTACCTACCCAAACCCCCTGCCAAAGTTAATCACTTCCTCTTCTGTGTTCCTTCTCACTTTGGTACATACTTCCCTTTCAACAGTTACCAACAGTTCTGGAATTATGTCCATGTCTGCCTACCCATTACTCTTGTAATGCTAAGCTAGTAGGAAGAATAATTCATCTTTACACTTGCACTTATTACACATGCTAGTGGAAAAGCAAGTGCGAGGAAAGAAGGAAAAAGACAAATGAGAGGCTTACTTGGGACACAATGTTTAATATCACAGAAGCATTCAAAAGAAGAAAAGGTATTTGTATGACAATTAGTTTGTTATTAACTTGTTATTGATTTAGGGTGTAAGAGAAGGATACCCTAAAAGTGGTCAAAGCTGAGTTCCTTAAGGCATCTCTGCACAGTTCCTGATTATAAAAAGGACAACTACTTTCAAGTCACATCCCAGAATGATATTTACCTTTTTCAGATACTAAATGATCCCTAAGTCACAGAAAATGTCCATTTTTTAAAGCTCCCAAAGTTAGAGTCTAAAGAAAAAGCAGTCACCAGATGCCCCATAGGGTTCTTGGAGACAGGAAAGGGGAAAGAAGGATGAAACAAAGCAAGTAAAGCATCCACTCTTCTGAGAAGACTGGCTATAACACAGGAGTGGTAAGATGAAGCTGTTTCAGGAGGTTGACAGCTAATAAAGGAAAAAGGTCTTAATTCTCCAGCAAGGTAGATGTGCCCCCTCCATCTCAACTCCAAAGTGAACCAACTAGGCCTGCCTTGACTCCAGGCCACAGAAAGGAGTGGGGCTACCAGGCTCCAAGGCTATGGTTTTTCCAACTATTTTCATGGAAAAAACTTCAGTTTGTTCTCTTCAAAGCAGAAATAAACTGAGAGGGCTAATCTTTTTTTTTTTTTTTTTTTTTTTACACTCAAGTTAGTTAGCATATAGTGTCATAATGATTTCAGGAGTAGAATTCAGTAGAACCCTACATATGACACCCAGTGCTCATCCCAACAAGTGTCCTCCTTAATGCCCCTTGCCCATTTAGCCCATGTCCCCACCCACAACCCCTCCAGCAATTCTTAGTTTGTTCTCTATATAAAGAGTTTCTTATTGTTTGTCCCCCTCTCTGTTTTTATATTATTTTTGCTTCCCTTCCCTTATGTTCATGTTTTGTATCTTAAATTGCACAAGTGAAGTCATATATTTATCTTTCTCCGACTGACTACTCTAGCTTAGCATAATACACTCTAGTTCCATCCACGTTGTTGCAAATGGCAAGATTTCATTCTTTTTGATTGCCGAGTAATACTCCATTGTGTGTGTGTGTGTGTGTGTGTGTGTGTGTGTGTGTGTGTGTGTGTACACACACACATCTTCTTTATCCATTCATCAGTCGATGGACATTTGGGTTCTTTCCATACTTTGGCTACTGTCGATAGTGCTGCTATAAACACTGGGGTGCATGTGTCCCTTCGAAACAGCACACCTGTATATCCTTTGGATAAATACATAGTAGTGTAATTGCTGGGTCATAGGGTAGTTCTATTTTTAATAAAAATTAAAAATTCATCAAAAAGAGGAACTTCCATATTGTTTTCCAGAGTAGCTGCACCAGTTTGCATTCCCACCAGCAGTGCAAAAGGGTTCCTCTCTCTGAGAGGGCTAATCTTAAATCAAAGCCCTATAGAATATACATTCCCTTCCGAATTAGCTTAAAAGAGTATGGGGGACTTAGGCATAATTTCCCCAGCAAAACAGAAGTTCTCTCTCTCTCTTTCTTCCTTCCTTCCTTCCTTCCTGGACTTAGGCATAATTTCCCCAGCAAAACAGAAGTTCTCTCTCTCTCTCTCTTTCTTTCTTCCTTCCTTCCTTCCTTCCTTCTTTCCTTTCCTTTTTTAGAAACAGAAGTTTTTTCTGCATCAAATGCTGAAGGCCAACCCCTCACTCTACTCTGATTCTTGTTGAGCTCTGACATCAGATGATCACTCCCACAGCTGTATCTCTAACTCCTTCACATGGTAAAGAGTCCATTTAGTTAGAAATGAAACATCCAAAGAAAGCGGATAACAACAAGCTTTTCTTTTTTATGTTTAAGGAATAATACAAATTCCCCAAGCTATACTCTGGCAGGCTCTTGAAAGTATATAGCCCACAACTGCTCTCTACTTACCCCGTCCCCTGCCCTGGGGATGACCCCCAACCCTGACCAAGGGGGTGCTGAAGTACTGCCGAAACATTAGTTTCTTTTCTCCCAAAGACCAATCATCAAAAATCAACTGCCATGAAACCTTTGGGTTCCAAAATTCCAATTGCTCTGGGCTCAAAGCCAGCCCAGAAAAACCTACCAAAGTTTTTCTATAGAAGACTAATTAATCTTATTTCATTGCCAATGAGTTTAGGTGGTATAGCCCCCAAAGGGCCTAAAAGCTATATTCCCCATCCACCCTTGTCCCAAAATGCCAACAGCTAATGGCCAAGAGGCCCGGTGCTGCCACCAGGCATCATTCTCTGGTTCAGCAGCAGCAGTTTCTTTCAGGTTACAAGCTGTTCCTTGCCGGCCACCTGATTTTCTAAAACCCTTGCCTAATTTATTACAGACGTAGGACTACCATTAATTGACCTGCTGGCTCTGGCACACACAGAAGGTAAATGTTTTGGCTTGTTCCATGGACTGAAATCTAAAATCTGAGAGAACCCAAATGCTCCCTAGGGGATATTACAAAGTGCCACTTATGCTTCACCCTCTCACCATTTGGCTTAGGCAGATGCAACTCCAGGGAAGCCATCCTTATGAGGAAGGGAACCAAAGGATGCCATCTGCCCTTTCACAAACTGGAAGACTTCTATCTATGCCTGTAGCCATGAGTCAGGACCACTCAATACCAAGCATTATAAGCTGATGTGGGTATATCTCACCCTCTGGGGAACCTCGGGTTCCCCTTTTGAGTATACCACCTTTAGAAATATCACTCACTTTGGGATAGAAAACAAGTGAATGTATTCTGTTCAACTTAAATACATAATTGATCCAGACACTGGACATTACAGACATAAAGACTTTGTGTTAAAAGACTCTTAATTAAGCAACCTTATATTTCAGGAGACATCTGACTGGAAGCCCCAGAGCACTTCCAAGTACAGTGTGAGGGCAGTAGGAATTCAGTAAGTTTCACACTAGGATGACATCAAAAAGGGGCGGGGGGGAGGGGTGGCGCCTCTTTTTGTGTTTTGACTGCCTACCTCCCATGGGGTAATTTAACACACTTGTTCATATTAAAGCCTCAATTCCTGTTAGTAACAGCAAATTTGGTTTTTAACAACCTAGTGTGTGACAAGTGCTGACCCATAACAGTGAAGGTGGACAAGATCATTGCCAATATGAAGCTTATGGCTCCTGAAGAGAAAGCTAGTAATAATCAGCGAACCAAACTTGTTTCATATTACTACAATCCAACTGGGTAGAGTGGCATTTGGGGTGAAGGCAGGGAAACTTTTTACCTCATTTTCAATCATCTAGACAATCTGGGAAAGAAAGCAAAAGAGGGTAAAGAAGTTAGAGAATACACAGATAACTGGAATCATTAGTTAACCTTCTCTCCCACTGAATTTTCAAATGGAACTGTCGAGAAATGGTCATAATCCAAGATTATAGTTTCACTGAAATACCCTGCTTATCCTGTAACCCAGGTGTTAACAGAGCAATAAAATGGCCCAACAGCAAGGGAAAATAAGAGACACCAGATCAGAATAAACCACAAACTGAGTAACTGGCCTCTGGGCCCTAGAGAGCCTGAGCTTCTCACCTTTTAGCCTGGCAAAAGAAACAAAAATGGGCTGGGCTTATTCCTGGTAGGTAGCCCAGCCAAGTTAGGCAGGAGAAATGGTGCAGTGCTCAGGATTGGAGGGGATGTTTTTCTAGACAACTCTGGTGAGGTATAACTTACATACACTAAGAATTCACCTGTTGTAAGTGTACAATTCAATGATTTTTAGTAAACTTACCAAGCTATGCAATTACCACCACTAAATCCAGTTTCAGAACATTTCCATCACTTCAGAGGGGGTTGGTTTTTAATAACTCCCAAACCCGAAGATGATTCTCGTTTAGTCAGGTTTAAGAGGCTGATGGATATGAAGAGGTTAGTATCCATTTGCTATTGCTGCCAATTCAGCAACATGAAAGGAACTCTGAGCAAGCCACAGAAAGGCAGTCACAGCCATCTTGCCTGAAAAGTACTTGGCTGGGCTTGGCTTGGAGACCTGGAAACTTACACAATTTTTTTAAAGAAGTAACTAATACGGAGAATAATGCTTCCCAAACTGAAATGAAGAATCCCTTAATCTGTTTACATCTCCTGGCACCCTCCCCCAACAATGTCTCAGTAGCACTACTGCACAAATCTCTTATCATCAGGACAGATTTTGAGTGCTACAGAAAAGGAATCAAACACATTTCAGTTAATCTTGAAGCAGGCACCATCACTTCTTCCTGACAGCTGCGTGCTTTCAAAAGCACAGTGTAAAATAATGGGTTGTGAACCCCAAATCCAATAATTTTCCAAATCACCAATCAAATGAAAGAAATAATTTCATAATTTATGAAAAAAAATGCTTTGACCATTTTTAATTTTTTTTGTTTATTCATTTTTCAGAGACAGAGAGAACACAAGCAGGGGACGGGTAGAAAGAGGGAGATACAGAATCCGAAGCAGGCTCCAGGCTCTGAGCTGTCAGCACAGAGCCTAATGTGGGGTTCGAACTCACAAACCATGAGATCCTAACTTGAGCCAAAGTCAGATGCTTAACCAACTGAGCCATCCAGGCTCCCTTGACCATTTTTAAAAACATAAATATATAGGCACCTTAACTGATGTTACCCATGGGACTGCAGGGTTTTACAGATGTCTTTTAATGCTGAGAGGTTGTCGGCCAGAAGCTGTCAATTTTTCTTCATGTGCAGAATAAAAACAAAAGAAGCAATGAAGGGACAGTAGAGTCAGAAAATTAGAACAGGTTAGAAGACTAAAGGTCTACAACTTCCCAATACACAAATGAATTGCTCAGAAATGAAATACCATCCCCTGAGTGCATTTTACCATACTCCCCTTCCGCACCCCCGGATGTGCATGCCCTCCTATAGCTAGCCTGACTTGGGAGATGGAATACCCCAAGAAAGAAGTGTGACTCCATGAAGAGCAACCAGAAAGCCAATCCCGCAAAAGACAAAGGATTATACAACTGCATTCTCCTCCCCTGGTTTCTCTCAGGACACCCCTCTGACTTCTGCCACACTTATAAATACAAAGAGCACCCAGGATTCTGTCCTTGGACCTTTGCTCATTTGTTTCATTTTGTACCATTTTTGTAACTACCTCCTGGACATCTCCATCAGAATATGTTAGGTTACCTCCAACTCAGGTGCTCAAAACAGAACTCTTCATCTTCTCTTCCAAAGTTGGCCCTCCACCTGAACTGCAACCCTACTATAAAACTGCCACCCACCAAAGCCAGAATTCCAGGTGTCCACCCCCACGTCCGTCTTACTCCCCAAGTTCTTCTCATTGCTGGAAAAAAGGGAGATGGGGACTATTCTGTGCCAAGTACTGCAGGGAATGCAGGATAGTACAAGATATGTTCCTATTTGGTCTTCCTAAATATGTCTCCCATATACCCCTTTCTTTTCAAATTAATTGTCTTGAAGTTCCTTATCTCTACGTAGATTCCTACAACAGTGAAGATGCACATTTAGATCTCCTAGATGTACATCCTGCCTCAAGGTGGGTTCTTTCAAAAATTTTATTTATTTATTTTTAAAGCCACAGGATTTGAGAGGCTCCACCACTTATTTTTTTAAAGATTTATTTATTTATCTATCTATCTATCTATCTATTTATTTTGAGAGAGAGTGTGAGTATGCATGAGTGGGGTAGGGACAGAGAGGGGGGGGGTGGGGAGAGAGAATCCCAAGCAGGCTCCTTGCTGTCAGCACAGAGCCCAACATGGGGCTCGAACTCATGAATTGCGAGATCATGACCGGAGCCAAAATCAAGAGTCAGACGCTTAACCAAGTGAGCCACCCAGGTGCCCCCATAGCCAGGTTTCTATCCTTAGCTTTTAGGAGAGTCAGATCCACAACAAACATTCAAATCTTCATGGAATGAATTAAATTTTGGTTTGTAAGTATATTCTTTGAATGCTCAAGATAACTAGTACTTTTAAAAAGCAGCAGAAGGGGTGCCTGGAAGTTAATTGCTAACTTCCAATCCTGCACTATATTAATTCCCTGAGAGAAAAGCAATAAACAACTAAATTTTTTCCAAAGGCTTTCCTCTTCAAAGGCACCTGAACCCCCATCTGTTCCCTGCTTCAGAAGAAACATTCCTCATTAAAACCAAAGGGCTATTTGTAACTGAGAAAAGTCTCATATCTAGAATATGTGAAGGATTTGTACAAACCAGTAAGAAAGATACAGACACCCAATGAAGAATGGGCAAAAGATCTGACCAGGTACTTCATGAAAGATATCCAAATTGCCAAAAAGCATCTGAATACATATCCAAAACCACACTGAGATACTATTATGCACCCATTAGAATGACTAAAATTAAAGACTGATAATACCAGGGGTGGTCAAGTATGTAGAGCAGTTGGAACTCTCAGATGCTCACAGTGTAAACTGGGACAACCGCTTTGGAAAACTGTTCAACAGTAGTTCTTGAAGCTAAAGATACATTTAACCATAAAGCTCAGAAATTCTATTCTTGGGGATACATCCAAAAGAAATAAATTCTATGTTGACCAAAAGGTAAATACAAGAATGTTTATAGCAGCTTTATTCATAATATTCCCAAACTGGAAACAACACAAATGACCAAAACTAGCAATAAGAGAAATAAGTAGCAGTTATATTCATATAATGGAATACTATGCAGCAGTGACAAGGGATGAACTACTGCAACAGGCAGCAATACAGATGAACTCATAGATCAATGGTGAGCAAAGAAGGCAGACACAAAAAAAAGATCATTTTGCATGATCCCATTTATATAACAATAACAAACAAATGTAATTCAAATCTATGGTGCAGAAGTCAGTCAAAATAATGACTGGGAGTGGTGTGGTGGTGTTACCATCAGGGAAGGGGTGAGAGGGGGGCCTTTGGGATCCCCATCTAGATAGTGCTGTGTCAGCTTGGTTGAGCTGGGAATTATGTTCCCCAGAATCCCCAGTTAGGGTTCCAAGTTAGAGGTGGCCAAAAACTTGCATGAGATTTAGAAGATGGAATTGAATTAGTGGCCATTACTCTCTGAAGGTCTTAGTTGTCAAATGTGGTAATGGACAGAGACAAAGGTGCCTGGCAGGTTCCAGCAGGTCCTTACTCTCCTCTACGCTACTCACAATCTGACCCAACAAGAGCCCAAGGCCCACCACCAGACACGTGGCTGTGGACTGGAATGGATAGTAGCTTCCCAAAGGCAATGACTTCCCACAAAGCTCTCCAGGAACTTCTCTTTGGTGGCCCTGCTCCAGAAATGGACACGGCAAGCTTCTCAGACTTCTCTGTAGTCTCTGACTTGTCCTTTCATGCTGATGCTTCAGGGAGACTGGTTAGTGACTCTTCTCTGACTCCAATACCCTAATCTGGACCTTCACATTCCCAACTCTTCCTTCAAATGTATGTCTAATTTCTACAATAAATCCTTTATTCCCTCCCACACACCTCAATTCATAGTGGCATGACTCCCAAATGAACCCACTCAGATACATACAAATGTTTATATATGTAAAAATTTGAGTTGTAAACAAAAAAAGTCAAGCTGTACACTTAAGATTTGTATACTTCAGAACATACATTATACCACCATTAAAAAAAAAAAAGTCAAAAAATAAACCAAAAAGGGCATCTCTTCAGTGTCCTAAGAGAACAGTAATCTAAGGGGGCACCCAGCAGCATACATGAATGAAATCTACTCTATGCCTCACATACCAAGGAAGAACCTGACACAGAGCTGGTTGGCATGAAATGGGAATAGACAGCTGGGAACCCAATGGGTGCGGCCTCTGACCAGAGCCAGGGCAGTATACTTTATAAATAGCAAATAGGACACATGCTCCCTGCCTGGCAAGCTATCAACTCCCTGGAGCCAGTTCCATAGTTCAGAGTAGTTTTCTCTTTTGAAGAGACAGATTCACCAAATTCAGTGTGCACCTGAACGCACATTTGAGTTTAGGGTCTCTAAATGGGTATGAAAAAGACAAGTGGGGGAAGGGCAGAAATGAGACACAAATCCAGCCTGTGGCATTTAGAACCTGCAATCTGGTGGTGCTATAGCAGTCTCAGGTATAGATACTCCTCTGCATCTGGGTCTACCCACCAAAGAATGAGATGTATATCTGGGCATTCCCAAAGTAGCTGTTTTCCAGGCAGAAGTCTTGCCTCCTTTCACTTCATTCATCAAATTATTTATTGAGTGTGTGTGGTATATATCAGGCCCTAGGCTTGGCATTAAATTTACATTGGGGAATGAAAACAGTGCCTGCCCTTGGGAAATTTACTGTCTAGTGGAGGATATGGACAATAAACAAGTACGCGAACAAGCATATAATTACAAAATGTGAGTGCCAGGAAGGAAATGTACAGGTTCCTTGACTTAGAATAGGAGGGGCCGTAAGGTAAGTTGGTCATGGAAACTCTTATGAGCAGGTGACTTAAAGCAGAGGTCTGGACAAGAAGAGGGAATAGCATGTGCTCAGTCTTGAACACTTCCACAGGTTTTCTCTCTAGCTGATTCTTAATGTCATCTTCCTCTAAAAAAAGAGTGGAATGGTGTGTGTCTATGGACTGCTCTCAACCCCACTGCCATGTAGGCAGCACTTCATGCTTCTTAAAGCACTTTCACATAAGTCATCCTACTTACTCCCTGCACAATTCTATGAGTACAGAAGACAGATTCTAATACCCCCCTCTTGACAGACAAAATAGGAATTGAGAGAGATGAACTAACTTGTCCTGAGTCACACAACAAGCTACCAATGACACCATAGTTCAATGGTTAAACTGTCTCCATTATCTCCTTTTGCTTCTTTACAACATACTTTTAAGCAAACCAGAGAAATATCCTCGAACTCTTCTACTCTCGGTCTTTCCAAGGACTCATCAACCCTCCAAAGATAGGATTTTAAATTTGATAATGCCAAAGTCTAGCTTTCCCCCCTCAACTTCACTCCTATACTGACTGTAAAGTTCAGCCCAAAGCAGGGGGAAAAAAAAAAAAAAAAAGATGATCACTATCAAAGACAGACTGCTTATTTTACCATATCCCACACTGACTTCTATCATAGCACCTATAAGGTTTAATTATACTCCAGTATATTGCTGCCTGGGTTGTTCATCGGTTAAGGATCCAACTCTTGATTTTGGCTCAGGTCATGATTTCCCGGTTCATGAAACCAAGCCTTGCATTTAGGCTCTGTGCTGACAGTGAGGAGCCTGCTTGGGATTCTCTCTCTCCCTCTCTCTCTGCCTCTTCCCTGCTCATGCATTCTCTCCCTCTCACTCAAAATAAATAAACATTAAAAAAAAAAAATTATACTCCAGGGGCACCTAGGTGGCTCAGCCTAGGTGGTTGGGCATCTGACTTCAGCTCAGGTCACGATCTCGCAGTTTGTGAGTTTAAGCCCCACATCAGGCTCTGTGCTGACAACTCAGAGCCTGGAGTCTGCTTTAGATTCTGTGTCTCCCTCTCTCTCTGCCCCTCCCCCGCTTGTGCTCTGTCTCTCTCTCTCTCTCAAAAATAAATAAACATTAAAAAAATAATAATTAAAAAAATTATACTCCAGTATATATGACTCCAGTTTATATCATAAACTGTATAAATTTACAGTATAAATTATGCTCCAGTATATATAAACTGTATATATATAATATATATATACGTATATATAATATACATATATATATAATTATACATATGTATATTATATGTATAATATGTATATATACATATATAATATATATAATATACATATACATATACATATATATTATACATAATATACATATACATAATACATAATATACATATACATATATAATATATATACATAATACATATATACATAATATAATATACATATATATAATAATATATATGTATATATACATATGTACATGTGTGTATATATGTACGTATATATGTACATATATGTACATATATACATATATATGTATATATACATACATACATATGTGTGTATATATAATATAATATATATAATATATATACATATATATACAATATATATATAATTATATATATTATAAACTGTATAAATTTACAGTATAAATTATACTCCAGTATATATAAACTCCAGTTTATATGACTCTCTCCCAGATCTGTAAGCTTCTAGAGGCAAGGAGCATGTCCTATTCCCAGCATTAAAGCAGCTAAGATAGGAGTAAACCAAACAAACTTTAAAAACTCCATATATTCTCTTCTCCCTCTTGTGAATGGTTACAGCAATCAGATTTCAAGCTAAGAGTAAGATTTTATAAATACTCTCTGCTTTGGAAGGAGGAGTCATCTCTTAAGAAGTTTGGTCGTCATTTCTTATTGATTATAATAACTGTCTCCATTTATTGAACTTTCCTATATGCCATGCATTATGCTGGCACTTCACAGAAATCTTGCGTTTGGTCCTCATAATAACCCTGTAAGACCTCTTATAATTCTCACTGTGCAATAAGAAAACAGAAAATCAGATAATTAACTTGTCCAGCTAATAAGCTAAAAGATGGTAACACTCAAACCCAGGAATGCCTTACTCTAAAGCTCAAGTTATCCCACCTCCTCCCAAAGAATCCTAATGCATCAAAAATGGAACACAAGTTCACACTTCTGCAGAGAGACCAGAGCACCCAATGAGAAAGGAAGTAGTTATGAACTTTAGATATTTAATGTCATCATTTATTTCATCACCAAGATCAGCAGGGTTCAGCTCCACACACTACTGAGGAACAGATTCCTGGGGTGGGGGTGGGGGGGTGGGGGGCAGTGGCAGTTTCCTTACAATGCTGCCCCTATCAACGATAAACTTGATAGGTAACTGTGCTGTATTGTGGTGCTAAATACAAGTTTGGATAAAAAATTGGGGTGTCAAGATGAATTAGGGGTCCCTTGGCCTAAGATGATGCTTTAATAACTAGACAACCAAAGGGACTAAATGGAAATTGAGCAGAGGGTGAGCCCACTTCTCCCTTGTGCTCCCAACAGTACTCCTGATTCTAGCTGAAATCTCAAGGACATTCAGCACTTATAGCAAAAGCCATTTGGGTAACAACTTAATGAAGGACAAATATACATCCATACAGACATTAAAACTCCAGAATCTGAATAAATACCAGGCTCCTGCTCCCCACCCCCTGGCCACCATGTGTGCAGAACACAGCAAACTCCCCAGTTAGAAGGGGGATTGGACAGGGGCTGAAATCCAGCCTATAACCCCACTCAGCAAACCATACACCTGGTGAGGAGCAGTATCCACACAGAAGAAGCAGTGCATTTTCCTAGCTCACACAAAGGCGCTATAAGGAGCAAGTGATGGCCATGCATCCCTGTCATACCTCCAGGAGAACAAACACCATGAAGCCCATGAAAGGTGGTCTGGACTATGGGCAGTGAATTCAGCCTGGTAAAAGGGCTCGGACTCAACTTTGTGTATCTGTGAAGAACAGACCTGTCTCCGCAATTCTGAAAGGGGGCATCAGAAAATCACTTCCAAAGGAGTCAAATACTTCTTTCCATAATTAGAAATGAAAAGCCCTTCCTGGCTGGAGAGAAACTTGGGAAACTAGGCTCCTCTCTTTATATTAAATTAAGGCAAATAGCCCCATCCATTACTGCTTTGTCTACTGCCAGAAAGTTACCTCAGTCAAAGCACCATGGAACCTTTAGACACCCATTCAAAAACCATCTGGAAACACCAACCCTACTGCACATGCTTTAAACAGACCTAGGAATACGTATTATATTTAGTGAAGGTACTAAAACTCCTCCAAGTAGCCTTAGAAGTCATGTCATTGCAATTAGCAATCCTGTTCTGCTCCTAGGTCAGAACATGCCTACAAGATCAGTACAGAAAGCCCTGGACTTTATAACTCTGAGGCCAAGGACAAAAGTCTGGTTGAAGAAATGCCAAGGTCTAAGAGTTCCACACTGCCACCAAATATAGAAACAATTTTTCTTCTTTTATTAGAAAATAAAATTATAAATACATTATTTGCTAAATCCTTTTAAAGATTTTCACATTTGCCTTTTCTTTTTATTGTTTAATGTTTATTTATTTTTGAGAGAGAGAGAGAGAGAGAGAGAGAGAGAGAGAGAGAGAGAAGACAGAGCACAAGCGGGGGAGGGGCAGAGCAACGGAGACACAGAATCCGAAGCAGGCTCCACGCTCTGAGCTGTCAGCACAGAGCCCAACACAGTGCTTGAACCCATGAGCCATAGATCATGACCTGAGCCAAAGTTGGATGTTCAACCAACTGAGGCACCCCAGGCACCCCTTCACATGTGCCTTTTATTTTATTTTATTTTTTTTGGTTTTACATTGGTTCTTTTTTTTTTTCACATGTGCCTTTTAAATAAAGGTATACATGTTGAGATGAGCACTGCGTGTTGTATGGAAACCAATTTGACAATAAATTTCATATTTAAAAAAATAATAAAAAGAAATAAAGGCATATATATGTGCTATATTTTCAAGACAAAAGAAACAAGTAATATTAATTTGATCACAAGTTATATAAAAATATATTAGTCAGCCATAAGAAAATGAAATCTTGCCATTTGTGACAACATGGATGGGGCTAGAGTATTATGCTAAATGAAGTCAGTCAGAGAAACACAAATACCATATGAATTGACTTATATGTGAAATATAAAAAACAAAACAAATGAACAGATTCTTGAATACAGAGAAGAAAGTAGTGGTTGTGGGGGGGGGGGTGGGGGAATGACAGGCAAAATAGGTGACGGGGATTAAGAGATGCAAACTTCCAGTTATAAAATACTTATAAAATAAGTAAGTAACCTATTCCTGATTACAATCACTGAATTTGTCAATAATCAAAATAGTGTTTAAGGTAAAATAAAATAGTTAATGCTGTCTCAAAAAGATGTTTAAATCTGTAGGTTAACTTGATTTGTTGGTAAAAGAAACTAACCGAATATCCTCATATCATTAATTAACAAAAAAAACCTGGGACAACTGAATTTTATATAAAATTTGACAACACATGATATTGAAATTTTCTGCACTGTCTTCCAAAATATTGTAAATATGTTAGTGATACTGAGATATTGTTCCAGGAAGCCTCTAAGCACCGGAAGTCTTTCTGCTCTCAGTCACCATATCCCAAAAAGTTCCCAAAGAGCACGTATCAAAAATAGCCAATGAGGGGCGCCTGGGTGGCGCAGTCGGTTAAGAGTCCGACTTCAGCCAGGTCACGATCTCGCGGTCTGTGAGTTCGAGCCCCGCGTCAGGCTCTGGGCTGATGGCTCGGAGCCGGGAGCCTGTTTCCGATTCTGTGTCTCCCTCTCTCTCTGCCCCTCCCCCGTTCATGCTCTGTCTCTCTCTGTCCCAAAAATAAATAAAAAACGTTGAAAAAAAAAAACCAACAAAAAAAGCCAATGACTGAGAAGCAAATCATCTTTATTAACATGATGTTTTGTATCCAAATGCCAATATTAATTTGGGTTAAACCATGTGAATTTTCCTCTTCCTGGACTGTATGCCAGATTAGGCCCCCAGAGCAAATAATCAAGCTTCTTTTGTATTCTTTTAAAAGACTAATATGTTGGGGCGCCTGGATGGCTCAGCTGGTTGAGCATCTGACTTCGGCTCGGGTCATGATCTCACAGCTCATGAGTTCAAGCCCCATGTCAGGCTCTGTGCTGACAGCTCACAGCCTGGAGCCTGCTTCGAATTCTGTGTCTCCCTCTCTCTCTGCCCCTAACCCACTCGCATTCTGTCTCTGTCTCTCTCAAAAATAAACATTAAAAATTTTTAAAAAATAAATAAATAAAATAAAAGACTAATATGTTAATATATTATTTGATTACTGACAACAGGTAATAAAAATGAGCTAAGAAATAAAATAAGTCATGGAGATGAAAAGCACAGCATAGGGAGTATTGTCAATAATATTGTCATGACATTGTATGATGACAGATGGTGACTACACTTATAGTGGTGAGCAGTGAGTCATGTACAGAATTGTTGAATTACTATGTTGTAATACCTGAAACTAATATAACATTGTATGTCAACTATACTTCAGTAAAAAGCAATATAAAAAACCATAATGTTGGGACTGTGTGACTAACTTGCTCTAGTTAAGCTGATCTACATAATTTACTTGATGAGAATGTCATTTTTAATGATGAACCAAAGATAATCTAAAATTAATCACCCTATATTTTTCTAATATCAAAAATTCCAAATCCTATATATATCTATTCAATAAGGGACTGTTAATACTGATGATCCCTCAATTTTCTCTGGTTGGGTTTAAATAAAAGTAAAAAAGAGTTAGCAGCTATAAGGAGCAAAAAGTAATCAAGATTACCACTAGGACTAGTGTTTACTCCTCTCAACAAAAACTGACACAAAATTTACCAAACACCTCATTTTCAAAAGTCAACAAATGTGTAAGACTCCTGAGCTGTTACCACACTTTTCTTTCCATAACGCTCTGAATTTCCTTCTTACCTTTAAATCTCAAATCTGACCATTGTGCATTCTAGAACTATGGCTCCATACCCAGCCAAGCCCCCTACATATTCAGTCTCATTTCCTAGAGCTTTCTCCCTATTCTTATTTCATTTTACCTCTCTCCGAAGACACATTCTATGTAGCTTTTCCAACAGGTACTTATTAGGAGGCAATATGCTTGGAGTCCACTGATTTCTACAGTCTCTTCCAGACTTCACCTCACCACCATCTTATAAAATACCTGGACTTTTGAGGACCAAGGTCTGATTATTCTCAATGTATCATTAGTTGCCATTTTAATATCTGTTCTTTCTGGGCTAGTTGAACACAACTTCAAAAACAAGATTTCATATAGGTGAGTGAAAAGTATTTGTGAGTCAGCCTACAAAGAAGAGAACTGACCCTGATGAAAGCTGTTAGCCCACACAACACAACATTAGAAAAGCCAAGTGAAACCCAAGGGAAGGATTAATTCCTTGAAATAGTCAAGTTCAGTGGTGGAATACAGAAGAGAATATAACATACCTGGGAGTAAAAGAATAAAAAAAAACCCTTCATCACAGAAAAGAGGCAAAGTAGTAGAAACCCAAGGCTGCGTAAATACAAAAGCAATGGCAGCTTCGGAGGGGATCAGAAAGGGAAACCAGGCAGAGAACGGTGTAGATATTATGTAGTGAATACTCAAGGAGTTAGAGAACATTTTCTCAAACTATGGACTAACTTCTCAAAGAAAAAGCTATAAATTTTGCCTCTGACAGGTTAGTTCAGAGATGCTATTAAATCACAGTGTAATAAACTACACAAAACAAGCCAAAAGCCATACAAACTCCCACAACCAGGTCAGAACCCTAATAGAATGCTGGGCTAATCTACTCCCTCCCATCTGCCCACTAAAAATGTACATGACAGCCAGCTGTGCTCAGAGGACACCAGACAAATGGACCAGGGAGAGCACTTCTTCTACCACTTCGTCACCGGCACAGTAGGTGCTTGCACTCAACACTGACTGTACCCCACAATTCTTGTTTCCTTAAACCTACACAAGTCTTCATTTTGGTTACTGTGTGGGGAAATAGAGGCAATAAGAGTTATTCCACACCATTTTCTCTGGCCTGGAGAAGTGAACAAAAACATTAATGTCTACTGTCAGCTAAGGTGAAAAACGAAGTCACCCCCAAGAGTGGAATGAATGAAGCCTTTCAATCAGTGGATAGTGGTGACAGCAGGCCATGATCTTGAGCACTTCAAGCACTTCCCCATTCTCAGTTTTTCTGGAGAAAAGTACCTGGGGCTGATAGAGAGACCCTCAGGAGAGCTATGGCTGGGTTCCTCCCAGCAGACAAGGGACTGCCTTGCAAAGATGGAAGTTAAAAGAGGGAAAGAAGAAACAAGGTGAGCTTCAAATGCCACACCAGGGCAACAGGTGTCACTGTTCGGAAAATTTAGGCAACTCTCACTTAACAGAATTAATTATTTTATGATTAAGAACTTTATGGTGGGAAAGAAACTACCATGCACTTCATATGCACCATTTTTCAGGTGTGTGAACTAAGAGAGGGAAAAAAAAGAAAATATATTACATTTTACTATACTCCTGAGATTAGCTTTTTGTTCATTAGAATCATTGAGGAACTTGACAAAATTTGCCAATGTTCAGGGCCTACTCCAGACCAATCCGATCAGAATCTCTGTGGTGGCATGGGATAGGTATATGTCACTCCTCCTCCACCATGATTCTACTGTTGAGATGAAGAGAAACCAGGCAAATCTGGGAATTCAACACACATTTGGCTGGATAATCAGAGGCTCACCTACCTTTGGATGGGCCTTCTCCCCTACATACATGTCAAACATGTATTTGGAAAATCTCTACTATCCACAACCTTAAAAAAACATTAACAAAAGGAGAGTTTCCCAGTAAAGGAATTGAGAAATATTCCACACAGCTCAAGGAAATGGTATGCATAATCTCTCAGTGTGTATGTTTTGTTCAGAAAAATGTAAACCAGCTGTAATGTTCTGTCTTTCGTGGGGTGAAATTGCACCACAACATATCTAAAGATAGCCCAATGATTGTATGTTTGCAGGGAAGCACAGAATTAAGCACAATTCAAGTGGATGAAGGAAGACTGTACATGAGTGACTGTGGTTGCCAGACCAGCTTTAGAGTTTCCTTTTGCCCAACAAATCAAAGTCCTGGGTGCTTCACGAAGGGTAAATATAGACTGGCCTAACCAAGAACAACTCTGTGGGTTGGGAGAGACTCCTGTGCAGTCCTCTATCTTGCCAATGATGCCTCCTGTCAGACACGCCTCACCTCCTCCACTTACCAGAGTGATGTGACTTTTCCGGTCAAGCTTTTTGGAAATGCTCATTAAGGTTAGTGGTAATTCATGTATTACCACGGGTCTGAAAAAAGAAAGGTGGGTTGAAAAACTGTGTCCTGAGGTACTTGCTGGGCCTCTGGCCATGATCATATGTAAAATCTAAGGGGAAAGGCTTTCAGATGCTCAGAGACCTTACAGAGCCTAAAGACAATCACCAGTGAATACCTGATGAAAGAGAGCTTTCTTTAGGTGCTTCATTCATTGGTGCTTCTGCTGCAGAACCCTTGAAGGAGCCTGGCCTCTCCACTAGGTTTCCAGATGTTTTTGAGCAGCCAGAGGTGACAAGTGTCCAGTGATCTAACAATTTTGCTGGGCAATACAAGGAGTGCCTAACCCATGATGTCAACCAAGGCAGTCCTGAAGGTTCTAATGAGTACTACCCTACTCAGGCCAGGCCAGCCTGCTCTGCTGATCCCTGAGAGCCCAACTGTTTTGCCTACACCACCGGAGGCCCAGTAAGGTCCAAGGTGAAAGCAAATCTCATCAAGTCCACTCAAGACTAAACTCACATGTAAATTCTCCTCTTTGGGCTCTTTAGATAAGAGATAACACTCTGAGGTTGTACCATTCCCTTAATTCACACGTTAGAGTTGTCATTATACAGCTAAAGTTTACTTCCATGACAAAAGCATGCTGAGAGCAAGAGCTGCCAAGTTCTGTGAGGAGCCAAGTGAAAATTTCCAATTATTATTCATTTTCCTGAAATTAACTCCTATTCCTATCCTTTCTTAGGCCAGTAAAATAGAGTTTCCTTGAAAATGCCTCTATCCTCCCCTTAACAGAGAAAATTAAAGAAGAAATATCAGAATCTCTTCCATGCAAAAAGTACTACGTGCTTCATGAAAAAACAAAGCTCTTTCCCTATATGAGAAGCTTCCCTATTCTAGGTGCCTGAGACTGAGCTTTGTGAATAAGTCAAAGTGATGTGCTGTCACAGCTCTGCTCCCACCTTTTCCTATCTCATTTGATAGCATGAACTGGAGGAGACAAAAGAGCAAGAGCTCTGCTGTCTGCTGTTTTTAGGCTTGTCCCATAGAGAAAACAATCAGTCTGAGTTTTAGGCCATGACATCATCAGCCACCAATCAACACAGAGAAGGTAGGCAGGTTTTGTCTATGACACCAACCACAATAATTTTCAAATTTAAAAGACAGTACAGGTGTGAGCTAGAGTTTTCTTTTACCCTGTTTTTGTGTTAAACTACAGGGGAAAGTGAGAAGTAGAGGGAGAAAAAGTTGTCTAGGGAAAATATAGAAACCCCCAAATTCTCTAGGTGTAAGCAAAGACTATCCAGGCGCTTATACCTGTGTTTCTATCCCTCTCCACCTGCCAAGACTGACACAGAAGCCTTTGTTCTGGGAGGCACTGGATGGAATCTTCCCAATGCTCCCCACCAAGGAAATAGTTTTAGGAAAGTTGTTTTTTATTACTTGAGTGTGTGTATGGAGGTGTGTGGGTGTGTGTGCGTGTGTGTTTTCAAATAGGGTTCCAAAGCAGTGACGGAAGTGGGAAATACAAGGAAAGTACTTTGCTTATCCAGACACTAGTTAAAATCACTACCCAGAAACGGAACAGTTTTTACTGGTGCATCACAGCTGGAGGTTCTTGGGACTTGGGTTATTTTCAGTCTGTTCTCCCCACCAGAAAGCACTGACCATCTTATGAATGAAGCTGTTTAGCCAAGGTTAGAATATGCAAGGAGAGAGGGGGTGGTGGTGGTGGCAGAGGGCACAGGGCTCCAGGAGAGTAGAGGGTGAAGGAGAAAACTCACAGAGAAATATTGTTTACAACTGCAGAACCAAGCTAATGTGGTCTCTGCCTGTTCAAGCATATTATTACATTAAGTCCTGAACAATAAAGTCGGAGGCAGGGAGAGCAGAGCCGACCCAGCCTCCGCTTTGCTAATGGCATGAGGGCAACATTCCATGCAAAGTTCGCCCAGCAACGTGTGTGCCAGTTCTCCTCAGGCTCTACAGGCTGAGACTGCTGGGCACAGGCAGGCAGCAAGAACAAGCCCTCAACTCTGGTTAAAGGTCAAACCAACTAAGTTGCAAGAGATGGGCACTATGTTCACATGCAGCTATAAGAAGGCATGCAGGAGAAACTGCATTTTTAAATGAAAACAGGGTGCGACTGAACATGTTAAGAGAAGTGTAGGCTGCTGGGATGTCAAACAGCCCTCTGAGAATGCCATGCTGGTGGGAGATGGAACAGTTCCTGGGAAATCACTGCACCCCTCTGAGCTCTTAAAACTTACTATAAGTGAGAAATATACTATTAAATGCCATTAAATATAAATGTCTCACACATAAGCAGTGGTGACTCCACTTTTTTTTAAAACAGTGTGACTAGATGTAAGATTAAGCCACTCAATATAATCTACTATTAGGTTCAGGCTAGACTTAATCTAGCTTTTTAGGGTGGACTGTTGTCAACTGTGATTCTCCCTGACTTCCAGCAGAGAAGATTCTGTTTTTCTCTCACACTGCCATTTCTGTCTTTACCTTCTCCCAACAGTTGTTTCTCTGGTACAGGGCTGGAGTTCCATCTCTCTTCAGACTTCCTTCCCTGGTTCAGCTCAGCCTAAGGCTGCCAGCCTTGACTGCCAGCCAATAGCCTAAGTCTTAAAACCATCCAAGGGCCTGTGTCCCCTTTCTCTCAGCCACTAATATACATGAAAATCTGAATTCAATGGATACCTTGGGCTCTGGGCTCATGCTGAGGTTCACCCTGGCCCGAGTGAAAGCAGGGTCCTTGGCTACCTCACCCTGCAGCACACAGCACCAACATCTGCTGGTGAGCCCTGCGAGCATCCCTGCCCTCCCCCTGCAACCAATGGATTGTGTGAGCAGGACCTGTTACATAAAAACGGCACTAAGAAGATCCCCAATCATTTATACTCCCACATTTCCCCCAAGTAAAACAACAGCAAGATTCACATGAGGAACAGCTTTCTTCTACCAGAGAAGCTATTCCTTGTGACTAGGATGTCAAGGGGTAATGTGGACCCCAATGCCCAGGGAGAGGAGTTCTGGTAGAACAATGCGCCCCCCCCCAAGCCTGCCAGCAGCATCAGTGTGTCCCAATTCTACCATGTGCTCCCATACCCACCCAAGAATGCCTTTCTAGTCCAGCTCCCCCACATTAAAGACCACAGACAAAGCTTCTCTTCTGCCCAGAGATCAGAGAAAGAAAGGGTGAGAGAAAGAAAAGGCTATATTTAGTTAGCAGACAAAGATAAAAGGCATGAAATGAGTCGCAGAGGCCAAGCACCACACAAGGACTTCACTATCGTTCAGTACAGTGGAAGGTCTGGCCCACGAGCCACGTCAGGGCAGGATCAGGGCTGGGGGCAGTTTGCTCAAGAGTACAGCTATTTTCTCAGGTTACAGGAAAAGGCAGAAACAAGCCCAGAGGGATACACAAGCAATAACTTTATTAAGTTGTTAAAAATCCAGTCTGAAAGTCAGGACAGAAAATTCTCCCTCATGAAAACAGGGTACTGAATACAGGTACAAATGACCTAAAGCAGATAGCATCTCAGGACTTTGTACTGTTTTTCTTGGAGTCTCCTTTCCTATCCCAGGACGAGTAGAATGGACTCTCACCAGCTTTAGTCATCAGCTCCTTTGTGTCTGCTAGATAGTCTGGGAGGTCAGGGAAGATTTCATTTTCTGTGTTTGGGTGGGGAGGGAACCACCGCTTTTTAAAAGGACTGAAAGAGGCAGATGAGAATAGCTGGCACAGCTTGCCTTTTGACCCTCTGCTCTGCAAATGGTATGCCTCCTGTGTGCAACAATGACCCAGGCTGTGTATTTACTGTACAAACATAACCCAGGGGAGTTTCTTCCATTTAGTTAAAGAAGAGTTGCCTTGTAAATGGGACACATCTTTCTTTTTACGTACAAAAGATCTCTTGGGAAAAACCTCTGTGAGAACACCTACCCACAGTCCCAGAATGTCTCAGCACCTGACACACTGAACCATTTCAATGCTAGACACACATGGACACATGCATGCATACATTCCCAGACACATGTATCCCCAGAATTACAAGAGGACACATACCCAAAACCACTAGGCTATTTGGAAAAGTCCCCCGTATCTGGAACATATAGTAAAAGCCTATACTTTGTGGTGATGTTTCTTTCTTTCTTCCTTTTAACAAGAGTTGATTTATTTCATCTTCTTTGTTCTAAAACCATCACTATGCTCAAGCTCAGTTATCACAGAAGGACCACATCTGACCTGAGAACAGTAAGCAGGTTCTTCCAAGCTGCCTATTTTTAGCCTCTGGTTCTTCCTGCCTTCTTCCCTAGGGATGCCCCTCCCCGTGCTCTCCAGCAAACTGCTCTGACTGGAGCACAGGATCCTGACACCAAGCGGGAAGGTGAGGCTGTGGGAGCCTTGATGTTGCCTCTCCACACTGCAGACTTCAAAGAGTATGGACTGAGGAGCTGGGAGTAAAAGCGGGAGGGGAGAAATTTTTTAAATCACAAAGAAAGTAGGAGTCTGACTTCAGAAGAGAAACACTGTACATAAATTGTTTGTTGTCCACCTAAGATCAGAGCAAAGCTTGCTGTGCCACATGGCTGGATTGGCGTAAATTCTCCTCTTTGTTCTCTCAGGCCAGCCCACGACTACGGCACACATTAATCTTGCAGCCTGTACCCCTGTAGGCAAGGCTGAACCAGCCAAGACAGCTACTCAACCTGAAGAGACCAAGGCCACCCACCAACCTAACAACAACTGCAATCAGACAGCCAGACTTCACCCTTTAGAAGGGAGGTAATTCAGGGGCGCCTGGGTGGCTCAGTCGGTTGGGCGTCCGACTTCAGCTCAGGTCACGATCTCGCGGTCCGGGAGTTCGAGCCCCGCGTCGGGCTCTGGGCTGATGGCTCAGAGCCTGGAGCCTGCTTCTGATTCTGTGTCTCCCTCTCTCTGTGCCCCTCCCCCGTTCATGCTCTGTCTCTCTCTGTCTCAAAAATAAATAAACGGTTAAAAAAAAAAAAATTAAAAAAAAAAAAAAAAAAAGGGAGGTAATTCCGAGGAAAGAAATCCTTTAAGGAAAGAGGAAAACACTCAGATACCTGCCTCATGCTATGTCCAAGATACGGCCCTCCTTTCACTCAGGGTATTAGATACATGCAGCTGTTACAAAATCACCAATGTGAACAGAAAGGTCAATTTTCACTGACTTGTCATTGTCAAAATGCTTCAGAAGTTAGAAATTTTTTACCATGATTTATAACAAGATCAGACATCCACTGCTGAAAACAAGGCATATTTTATTTTTAATCAAGAGTAAAGGAATGATGGTCCAGCTGGTAAACTTAATGATTTTCATCTTCAAAGAGCTTGAAGTTTATTTGAGAATTCATCCATATGTATCATGCTGTGCTCCAGATAGACACCATGCGTTCAACAGCAAAAGGTAACACAACCTGTCAGCGTGGATGTCAGGCATCAACTCTATGGTCTCCGGGTCCTCAAACCTCCGCTCCAACAAAGTAAAAGCACAATAGGCTCAACAGGTCTCACACCGCTCTACCAGATGCCCATACCATCCACCTCCCCTTCTGCGGCTTGCCATTCAAGGCCAAATCAGTCTGCAATCTGGCAAGCCCTTACTCCCCTGCCCTGTGCAGAAGTATAAGAGCTTGGGGGAAGATGTTTCTACCATGTTGCCACAATGTTATTGACTTTCTGTTTCTGAGAGCTTCCAAGACAGTTATGTAGGCCAGAGTTCACCTTTCAGCAGTCTGCTTTGTGCACGTTTGTAAAAGTATAACTACAAGATGGGAGACGGGGAGATGGGCCGGGCACAGTGTTCCAAGGCAGGGCTAGCAAGGCAGGAGTGTTCTCCCTGTCAAGCTCCTGCTCCTCCCCAGTCCTCGCATATCAGCCAACAGCATCTGAGACCAGGCACTCCTCCCTTAGACTAGTGTTCTTGCAGAAATCACATATACAGGACGGGGACCTTATTTCTCAGGAGCTATGGCCTATCCCAGAAATCATGAAACAATTCAAGGAACAGTAGATGTAACAGGACTCTTAAGAAAGTTATTCATGGGGCACCTGGGTGGCTTGGTCGGTTAAGCGTCCGACTTCGGCTCAGGTCATGATCTCACGGTCCGTGAGTTCGAGCCCCGCATTGGGCTCTGTGCTGACCGCTCAGAGCCTGGAGCCTGTTTCAGATTCTGTGTCTTCCTCTCTCTCTGCCCCTCCCCTGTTCATGCTCTGTCTCTCTCTGTCTCAAAAATACATAAACGTTAAAAAAAAAGATTAAAAAAAAAGAAAGTTATGCATATTTTATACCTTTTATAAAACAGATTATCTCAAAGATTAATAGGAATCCAGTGAAAGTAACTTACTCCCCCAGGTCACACACAGACAGTTAAGTGATGAGGTTGAGAGAATTTATCTCCTGAAGGTTGGCTGGTTCCAATATCTACATGCCCCTTCCAGAAAAGCTGCTTCATTTGGTGAATTCAAATTTGTGTCCTCTCTCTCTTTTTTTTTTTTTTTTTGCCATTTAGCAGTAAATTTTTATGAGCATGTATGTCATATCTCTCATACGATCCCTACATGCTCTGACCAATTTTTCAATAAATGATCAGTCTAAAGCTATTGATTAGTGATTGCTCTGTACCAAATTTGCATCAAGTACTGCAAAGAGATAAAAAAATAAATAAATTTGTAAAGGGGAGGAAGAAAGGGTGAAACAATGAACTAATAATAAAAGCTGATAAATAAATACAAGGTGAGAACTACAAGCAAATGCTTCTCCATGCACACACAAATCAGCTGGGAATCCTGTTATAATGCAGGTTCAGATTTTGTAGGTCTGAGTAGGGGCCTGAGATGCTACATTTCTAACAAGCTCCTGGGTAATGCCCAAGCTGCTGATCAACAAGGAGCTAAATTATTTCAAAGGTCTAATTTCAAAGTACCTTGGCTGGGGTGCTGTAGAAAAGGTAAAGAAGTGAATCAGAAACAGAGCCTTTAAAGGACTGAGTAGAATCAGATGTCTGGGGGTGGAGTGTTGGGAAGAAAAAAAACAATACTTTAGATGAAGGGGGGACAAAAACTAACAGAAAAGAGAAGCATGGACACACAGGTCATTCAGGGTTAGAGCTGTCTATTTAAAAAAGGATAAGAATACTCTTACAATGTATCACCACTTAATTCCCAGGAATTACAGAGACTTCATTCTCTTTGAAGAACCCTGAGCTTCTTATTGACTCTCCTGAGAATAAGTTCTAGATAGGGAATAACTTTAGATAACTTTAGTTTGTTGACCTAATAAACAGTAACGCCCATGATAAATATCTTACAGAAGGCAGCCCCAACGACTCAGCTACTTGGTGATGCTCAGAAGTTCAGAGCCATGAACTCTGGCACAAACCCAGTCACTAGCCAAAGAATGTTTCATGAGACATTTTTAAATACTTACCATCCCATAATGAACAGGAAAGGAAATCCCACTGTCAGCTCCACCCTACATTGGCCTCCTAACATGGATCTCCCAAGAGAAGGGGCAGAATAGTGGTCTCTCCCACTGTGCCATCTGGTGATGTGGCCTAACTTCCTGGCTGGGTCATTTCCTCTGCTGTTTCAGACAAAGTGGCACTGCCTTTTCCCAATGAGTTCCTCAGCAAACAGAAATGAATGCCCAGATGCAAGGAAAGGTCATACAGTGTGCACATTGTGTTCGTGAAGAGGCAGGGTGGTATGGCAGGGGAGCAGTATTCAGAATTAGAAACAGGGATCTGAATCAGGGTTCTATCATTTACTAAGCTACATAACCTCTAAATCCAGTTTTGCGTTTACAAAATGGAAATTATAATCCAAGCTCTACCTACCTTACTATTATGAGTCAAATTCGGCAATGTATGTGAAAATGCTTCATAAGTTGTAAACACAGTTCCTTACTCCTAAAGGCCTGAAAAATAAGAGGCCCTTTATGACACTCTTCCTTTCATGTCAGTACTCCTTTGTATATAGCTGCTATTTATTATCCCTTTTTTTACAAAAGGAAAAACTCAAAGCACAAAAAAACCATGGACTTAAGGTCAAACACCAACACCAAATACAGTCTGACTCTTGAACAACATGTGTTTGAATTATGTTGGTCCACTTAAATGTGGATTTTTTTTTACAGTACAGTACTGCAAGTTTATTTTATTTTCCTTATGATTGTCTTAATATTTTCTTTTATCTCGCTGACTGTAAGAATACAGTATACCTATAACATACAAAATATGTGTTGACTGTTTATGTTATCAATAAGGCTTCCGGTCAATAGTAGCTATCAGCAGTTAAGCTTTTAGGGAGACAAAAGTTTTATGCAGATTTTCTACTGTGCAGAGAGCTGGGACCCCAACCCCCGCACTGTTCAAGGGTAAAGTGTACATGACTTTTGAGGAATGAAATGACGGCTAATGGTTGCCCTGAAGTCAAGTATTTCTCTGTCATTGGATAATAAGAGAGCAATCTACTAATTCACTTCTAGAGAATCAGTATTTCAACATTTCCTAAAGCAGCCCTGCAGAAGTCAAATCACTTAGAACTCCATTTGCATCACCTGACATATGAAAACCCAAAGTGGAAGGATGGCGACAAGATCCCAGCACCAACTCAGTGGCTTATTAGATCATACAACTGTGGATACAACACTTGTTTGGGCAAGGATTCAGATTCCTTCTCTGTAAAAAGACAGGACTGTACTAGCAAAGTGGTTAAGCCTTTTGTTAGCAACCAGTCCCCAACATGTATCTAGAACAGGTAAAAGCTGCTCTCACTGAAAGAGGGGTAGGTGGCCCCCAGCCACTCCAATACCCCATTCATCTCTTTCTAGACTCTTTCAGCAATCTTGTGTTTTCATTTCTATGTGGCACCACCAAGGAAACCCCAGCATCAAGATTATAAGCCTCTGGAGTAAATGACCAGCTCTGACATGCAAAGGCAGCATGCCTCCTCTTCAAATCTCTCACTGCATTCCACTCTCCCAGCCTTTTAAAATTGGCTACAATTCTAGAGATGAGGAGACAGAACTAAGCCAACTTGGGTGCATTTGGGGGAAGGGAGGGAGGAAGGAGTGGGAACAGAAAGAGGGGAAAAACCAATTATAATGAATAGGCTCAAAAACCAATCACACACACACTGCAAAAAAATCTGAGCTTTATGATTTGTTATAAAAGTAAGGGAGCTGTGGACAGAGAAGTTCACATCCAAGCTGGCACGTCCGAAAGAGGGCTGTGAAGCACAATCCAGATACAGCACCTGACTCTACAGGATGTACCTGATAAGCAAAAGACAATCTCTTGGGTATGAAGTCATAGAAAGAACGTGGAGGTTTGGGGCCCAAAAGACCTCAGTTCAACCCCAACCCTGTTCTTTCCCTATCCATGTGACTTTGGGAGATTCCTTAACCTCCTTCAATTTCCTTTTCTGGCAAGAAAAAAAAAAAAAAAAAAAAAAAAAGTAAGTAACATTTACCTTAGAGGAAGGCTGTAACACATAAAATGCCTCTTAAAGTGCCTGACACTAGTAATACTAAATAAAGGCTGGAGATGACAAATGGTGATAATGACAAGGATGATGGGGACTCTGTCTTCTATTCCTAACGTCAAGAAATTGATGGCAATGTCAAATTCACAATTCTTCATTCAATAGACCTCATGGACCCAAGATGAGTATACTTACTCTAAGCCCATAAACGCCTTGCTCTTGGTGGAAAGAAATCTCCTGACATCTTCCCTCCTCTTTCCTCTGAATCAAAAGGAAGTCGTCTATCTCCAGGTCTACCTGAATCTGATTTGAGGCAGACAAAAACATTCAACTAATCTTCTCTTATATCCATAAGGCCTGAATCAAAAAGAATTAGATTGAAATCCTGGTTCTTCTACTTTTTAGGTATGTGACTTCAATCAAAACACTCAAGCTCTCTGAAACTCAATTACATCATAGGATTCTTGTTAAGGATTCAATGACAACACATTTAGCTACTTAGAATGCCTAGCATACAGTAAGTGCTCAAAAAATTGTGGCTATTACCTGTAAGTATCTTCTCTCCCCATCCCATTCCTCAAAATCCCCCTGGTTTGGGGGAGAAAAGAAAGGCAGGGACAGTAAAGAATCAAAGGACCAGACTGGAATGGCAGCCGTGTTCCATCCCAACCCTAACCTAAACTAAGCCACAGGTGTCTGCCTCCCATCCCTTTGTTCCTGTGAAATCCATGCCCACCCATGCCCCACTCTACGGGGAAACTTCTTTCTGTCCTGATAAGCAGCGAATGTAAATGCCAGTACACTGAGGAATTAGCAGTGACTTGCTCACTCAAGGCAGACCCAGCACTGAAAGAAGTGTGTACAGCAGGGGAAACAGACGGCACCTAAAAAGCTGCCAGCTGAGAGCCAATACAGTCTCCTACACTCACACACTTATTCCCACCTACTACCATCCCATAATATACTAATTTAATTCTTACAAATTAACACTTTCTCAAGCTGCTGCTGGGAGCAACATTTTCTAAGATGAACTGCACATTTTTCTAGACAGCTCCATTTGCTATGCATCTCAATGTGTCAGTGACAATTTCCGGACAACTTCCAGTCAGGGGTGGGAAGTGGAAATAGATCTCATGCCCAAAAAGCCCCAAGACGACATCACAGAATCGGAAAAGACCCGAGAAATCCCAATTCACTCGCTGAGCTGATCCAGGTTTCCTGAGGACTTGGGTCCAAAGAATTTAGGAATTTCAGATTTTTAGCCATAAACCAAAAACGTGGACCATTAAATAGCATTTGTGAATATGTATGTACAAAGGGGGGAAAAGTGAGCAGGAAGAAGGACCCTTGAGAATGTGTTCTCCATAATCCCCGGTCTCTTGGGAGATGCTGCAGCAGAAGAGAAGTTGCAGATAAGAGAGGGCACATAAACATACAAGCCACTTTCCCACATGTAAGTCTGCACTGGTTAGATCCACCATGTTCAGAGGTGCTGTGTACTCACTCACCCTGCTAGTGTCCAATCTCCCCGAGGCCTGGCAATGGTAAGCTAAGCTATGAAGCTAAGAAGGTTTCACATCAAGATCACATCTTCTAAACAACAAAGGATTCAGAGAGGAGAAGAGGAAGAACACAGAGACACAAGAAAAGCTACCTCCCAGGTATGCCCAGGCCTGCACTACCACCACTGCTACTGACCAAGCGGTCACCCACAGAAATACTTGTATTCTCTCACCCACCGGGCTTACAACTGACTCCTGCAATTACATTGTTATTTAGCTAAAAGGAGAGATGCAAGGACAGAATCTGGAGAAAAGATCACTGTGGTTTTATGTTCAGCTCCTCTTGATGTCCATGGGAGACAGGGCAGAAAGAAGTTAGACACACCAAGTTAAGAGTTCTTTCTTAAAATAGAACCCCAATTTTATTAACAATGTTACAAACCACATTTCCCAGCCTTCCTTGAAGCTAGCTGTGACCACATTTTCTAAGTTCTGGCTAATGAGATATAAGCAGAAGTATGTGAGTCTTCCCAAAAGACTCCTTTAAAGGCGTTTTCTCATATGGGAGAACAACTTTTTGTCTTTCTCTCCATTTCTTCCCTTTCGTATTTTCCCTGGACATAGAAATATGATGGCTGGAGCACCAGCAGCTATCTTTGACCATGAGGTAACCTAAATGATGGAAATTATGTGCTAGGGTAGTGGAATTAAGGTCAAGTTAAACTCTCACCTGTGAACCCATGCAGTGGACCACATGATGCAGCTATTAAGGCAGAGCTTCCTAGACAGAGCGAGCCAAAGTCCTGATGTCCATGGAACTGGCCCTATTGGCTCTGGGCTTCTCACCTCTGGGCTTCTTTTACAGAATAGAGAAAATCTTCGTGTTTAAGGCATATTTTATAATTTCTAAATGAAACTAACCCTGATACCACTGACCTTAATAGAAGCCTTTTACTTACTAAAGAAAGCTTTGAAGGAGATAAAACAGTACAGTCTTACATATGGAGATAGGACAGACTCCACCCAGTAGCTTATCAATTGATGCCTGCTTACAGAAAATAAGTGTGGGCTGCAGTTTCTTAACTGGTAAAGTCCTGCTACTAATAACAGCAGAGCTTTTCCTGGGGAGTCATGAGAAAGGAAGATTCATCCCCAAGAAACCAAATATTCCACATTATCCATAACTGAAATCTCAGGAAAAACTGATTTAGTGAGGTGGCATGATCTGGTCTCTTCAGATAACATAAAACTATAGATTTTCCTCACCAATTAAAATAATGCAAACCCCATAACAATCAGTTTCTAACAGTTTTAGGCCAGCTTATCTTCTCCTATTACCTCCTGCAGAAAAGCCTTACCAATCCAAAGCTCAGCGAATTTCTAAACCTTCAGTTCTTTAAATCACCAAACAAGATTCACCCTTATTAGGGTACAGTCCTCAGGTCATGTTGTTAATTGCATTATGGTCCCCCAAATGTAAATGCCTAATAGTCAGAAACTCAGTTGAATGAATACTCTCTATAGAGCTAATGATGGTAACATGTGGCTGGAGGCAGTTACAGAAGAAAGGAAAGTGGGGCTTCAGTACGGCTCTGTCCTCCTTCCAAAGGTGTCTCCTCTGCCAGCCTGAGACTCCACCCTCTTCTCCTGTCATAGCTGAAACAGATAGGCTTCTCTACCCCAAAAGCCACAGATAACTCTCAACAGGTCAAACTGAACTATCTATCCATGGAAATCAAACCACCAGTATACTGCAGCTTGCAGGGCCAGAACTGGCCATAAGAAAGGCACTTAGGTGGTAGTGCACCCAGCCCTGGGGCCTGTTTTATATGAAGGTATGGTGCTAAATGCAGCTAGCACCAATGCAGCTAGCACCATGACTGCCTACGGTTTGGAGAAGAGTGGAGGGGGGTTTAGCTAGTAAAATATTAGGTAGGTTAAGGAAATAATTTCCTCCTTGATGGGGATGTGATCCATCTAGGACAGAAAAACAAAGATTAATAAAGAGGGCAAAAAACTGGAAAGGGTACAGGAAAAAAAAAAAAAAAAAGAATAACTGGATAGAAGACAGACCTTATAAGGGAAGGTTAATGGAACTGGGACTCAATTGGCACGAAGATGACAAAACTCATGAGACCTTCCCTTCTTTTAAGATTCAGTAGTATTGCAGTGCCTACAAGTATACAAGTGTATGCAAAAAAGCATTTCATACTTACTGGCTGACTGATTAGCGAAAGGAAGCTGAAAAGTCTCACTCAGCTTCATGGGGAAGAGGAAAAGAAGGAATGCACAAAGAACAGCAGAATGGTTTTAGGGAAGTCATCCTCACTTTAGAGTTGAGAGTCTGTGCTGCTGTCTTAGCCCCTCCCCCTCCCCCAACTCGGTCAGTTTCCTCCTTATTCCCACAGAAGTCTGTTTATCTCTCCTTCAGTATGACTTTCACTATACTGTCTATACTGTCATTACTTCCTCATTTGCTCCTCACCAGGCAGTGAGCTCACTGGGGACAGGGGGCAGCAATTCATGTCTTATTCCTGTGTGTATGTGTGTGTACGTATGTAGTGTGTGTATGTGTGGGGCCCCAGAGCATGGTTCCTAGTACATAATGGATGCAGAATAAATGAATGAAGCCACCAAATAAATATTTATTGTTCAGTCCCCATGTGCCTGGCACTGGGGAGAGAACAGTGAACAAAACAAAAATTCCTGTCCTCATGGAGCTTTCATTCTAGTGGGGGAGACAGACAACCTGCAAGCGAACCCTGACATATTAGGGGAAATACATGTTATGGAAGAAAAACAAAGTATGGAAGGAAGCTAGGATGGACTGGGGGTGAATTGGGGAAGAGGAGGAGGGAAGCCTGTGAGGAAACTGGGAGCAGAGCAAAGAATGAAACGAGCAAGCATGGGATCACCTGCAGGCGGAGGAACCTGTGAGGCAAGGGAATAGCAAGTGCAAACTGAAGGCGGGGACCTGATGTAAGAGGGACAGTCAGACTGCGTGGAACCTTATAGGCCACTGTGAGGGCTTTAGCTTTTATTGGGGTGCCATGGGGAAGCACTGCAGAGGTGTGAACAAGGTAGAAAAAACCCAGGTTTTAAGAGGACCCCTCTGGCTGCTGTGTTGGCAATACATCTAGGGGTGAAAAGGAGGGAGCAGGGAAACTGGTTTGGAGGTTACTGTAAAAATCCAGGGGATAGAGGATATTGGCTTGGCCTAAAGAAGTATCAGTGTAGGTTGTAGTCAGATTCTGGATCAAAATATTAAAGTGGAGTTGACAGGATTTGCTAATGGACAACACTCAAGGTGTGAGAATAAGAGAAGGTAATCCAAAGTGTTTGGGCCTGAGGAACTGAAAAGGTAAGTGAAGAACAAACTAACAAAAGGACAAACATAAACCTCCCTCCTTTTGGGTCCTACTGGAGCCAGAGGAATATGTGAAATAAACCCATGGCCACTGTCACTGTGCAGGAGTCTGCCCCTGGGGAAGACAGTCATCTGGCAGAGGTCCTCTCCCATGCTCAAGATCTCCCCACCAAGGCATTCATCCCCAGATCCAGCCTCTCACCCCCCATTCTGCCTCCTGCATTGTCAACCCCAGGACCATTCCCTAGCTGGATGGTCACATGGTCTCACACTGGCAGAATCTCTTCCTGGAGCTCCTTATCAATCCCGAACATGTCCACAACAGCTGAGTGGAACTCCTGATAAAGCAGAAACCCACATTTCTTAGCACATACACTACTGCTAGAGTTTCCTCTCCACACTTTGTGCTACTTGAGGAGGTAATAATATTTCCCAACATGGCAGGAGGTAGAACATACTTAGGGGAAGGGGTAGGAGAACAGGAGATAAGGAAGGTAAAGCAAGAGAGCTGAGGGTCTACACCCCAAACCCACTCTCAAGACGAACCTGCCCTCAGCCGTTCTAGAGCATCTCCTGCTCAAAGAAGGCTGCCCAGCCTCCTGCCACACCTACTACCACTGTATCAACCATCTAGAGCTACTCCTTTCCTCTACCCCCTCTCCTTCAAAAGAATACTTTGCATTTCTGTGAGATTCATCTTTAAAAACCTACTGTTTGGGGTTTCTTTTCTAGCCAAATCCATACAAGCTATGTCCTGAATATTCAGCCTGAGAAAAACAATAAGACCTACAGAAAAAAGAATTCAAAATGGCACAAAGGTAGGAGAGGGCCTCTTACTATTTTCTATGCCAATGACTCAGAGAGTGGTAAGTTTAAGTGTTTGCTGTCTGCTCTCAATGTCACCAGTGTATAATAACTGATGAAAGAGATATGCACAAGACAACAGTCTCACCCTCAAGAAACTTAAAATCCAGTCAAGGAAAAAACATAGGCACCACAGCAAAGGAGCAAACATTTCCTAAAACTGTATGGCCAAGCTATCAGGTTAAGGATGATTAGAATTTGGGTAAGCCGAGAAAAGAAGGTCTTTCAGGTACAGAGAAGGCACAGAAAGGGTTAGAAGCAGGACTTAGCAGAACGCATGTAGGAGACTGGGAGGAGGGTGAGAAGTTCCCTGTGAGCCTTCAAAGCCAAGTAAGAGAACTGACTGGGGCCATAAGAGGAGCAGCCCAGTCTTCAAAGGGGAATGGCCTGGCCCAGGAGGGTGGCAAGAAGCAAGATGGAACCGCAGCCAAGCAATGTCCAGGAGGCCTGCACAACCACACTGTGCGTGGAATGAAAGGGAACCCGATTGGGTTGTGGCAGGGGGAGCCACAATTTTAAAAGGGAAAGTCATTTAACAAATACTGAGAATCGATTATGGATAAGCAATTTCCAAAGACATTTTGAAGGAAGAAATAACAAAGCAGATTAGATAGAGAGGGTATACAAACCAACTGTTGACTTTATTTATTATCTGCATCCTGTTCAAAGGCGGGAATGCTGACAAATACTTCTATACTCCAGCCAATGCCTTCACTCTACCTACAATTTTCCTAGACACAGAATGTTTAAGTTTTTTTTTTTTTTTTTAGTGTTTATTTATTTTTGAAAGAAAAAGAGACAGAATGTGAGCAGGGGAGGGGCAGAGAGAGAGGGAGACACAGAATCTAAAGCAGGCTCCAGGCTCCGAGCTGTCAGTACAGAGCCTGATGTGGGGCTTGAACTCACAAAGTATAGATCGTGACCTGAGTTGAAGTTGGACCCGCAACCGACTGAGCCACCCAGGCGCCCCTAGACACAGACTGTTTACAGGAAGACTCTGTTAGTCTTATGTGCATGAGATGAAATGATAGCCAACTCCATTCTTTCATAGCAATTATTTTGTTCTGCTCTGTTTTACATAAATATCGAGGAAAAGATCTGAAAATTCTTAACTATCTCCCAAAGAGTAAAACATGACAGTTGCTAACATTCGATGGGACTACTTCCCCATCCCTTACCTTGCCGTGGTCAAGCACCACCTTCCCTCTGTGGGAACCCAAGGAGATGAAGACAATGGGCTGGAGCTTGCAGGGTACCTATGACACTCCACTGGCACTAAGAAAAACTTTTCACTTACCCGAGCTCCCTCCCAGCCCCTTGAGCCTCAGGAGTCCCCACAAACCTGGCAAGTGTGCTCTGCTGAAGACACGACCACATGCGCTTGAAGGGGTCACAAGTGTCTTCAGCCACCTCCCACCCCATCTTAACTCACAACCAAATAAAATGTCACACACTTAATTATCAGCCTTTCAAGGTAAGATGCTCCTAGCTTCAGACAAATAGCCTCTTCACCCATTGAGTAACCAGCTGAGGATCAAATATGTGTAAGGTCCTAGGGACATTTTTAAAGACACTGTCCCCATCTTTACTGCATTTATAACACATGGCAAAATCTGAGCCCCTCACAGATTTTTAAGTGCAATGGCAACAACGACCACGGTAGTAATAGACTTTCTTCTAAGTCTTCCCCAAAAACAGATGGAGATCTGTTTGCTTTCTAACCCTAATCTACACGACATAAACAAATTTTATTCAAAATGGTATTATTGTTGAAGTCGGAATTCTGTGTTCTAACAAGAATAAAGAAAGAGCCAGTCGTTACCCAAAAAATCAGCCTTTCCTCAGCACCCGTACAAATCCAAGAAAGGCAAAGCTGGAGGCAAAGCTTGTTGCTATCATTCTGTCACTCTGTGTTCTTCAGCACCCAGCCCTCCCTCCAACAGGCCTTCATCCCGTCATATCCTTCTGATTGCATTTTTATCTTGCACAGTTGAGGCCAAGTATACACAGCCCAGTCTTTTGGCCATTTATAATGTAACTGCTAACCGAGGGCACTGCTCCATGTAAGACACCACTGCCAATGCCAGAGGCTTCCAAATGATAAGTCTTCACTTCTGTTTGATCATCTGCCCATATGGCTAATGTGTACATTTGGGTTCGGCTCACCATCTCAGAACATGGCACACATCCACACATAGTACTAAACCATAATAGGGGTAAGGACTGGTATGGGGAGTGGGGAGTCAAAGGGATTAGTTTCACAAGACTATGAGCCTACATGAGATTAAAGTCTTAAAACCAAATTCATGCACCTCTGCCAGCTGTCACCCACCTCAACACTGTCACAGTCTACACTAGAATCCTACACACAACAAGGTTCTGTGGGTAGGGAATTTGGTCCACAAATAAACCATCCCTTTAAAGATCTGTAGCAATTTAAAAGCAGCTGGTTTCTGGTATGAACCAGTCCTCACAAAACAACTCTCACTTCATCTACAAAGGACGAGGTCCAATGATTTGAATTTTGGGTATTTAAAAAAATTTTTTTAAAAAGGAAAGAATTGCTCCACACAGATATATTCAAGACTCAGACACAATTGCTGGTTCAAGAACAAGAGGCTGGGGTCTTTTAGAAGAGCAGCCGTCTGGCACTGGCCTTGGCTGATGAATGTAACTGCACTACTAAAGCTAGATGTGATAATCTAGGCCTGGGACAAGAGGAAGGGAACTATTCCTAAACAGAAACACTGTAGCAAGGCCCAGAATTCACCATGGGGGCCTCCAGGCCACTCAGTCCCAGGACAGATCCAGCAGGGCCTTGTCCCACACAGGCAAGGGTCTCAGTCAGAGGTAGGAAGACCTCTGACAGAGACAATTGTGCAGCTGAAGGAAATCCAGGCATTCTCTTCTCTCCTTTCCCTCCTCTCCTCTTTTTATTTATTCATTTTTGAGAGGGAGAGAGAGAGAGCGAGCAGGGGAGGGGCAGAGAGAGGGAGAGAGAATCCCAAGCAGGCTCTGTATGGTCAGCACAGAGCCTGATGTGGGGCTCGATCCCATGAATTGTGAGATCATGACCTGAGCCAAAACCAAGAGTTGGACGCTTAACCTACTAAGCCACCTAGGCACCCCTCCTCTTTTTATTTAAAAAAGGGAAATATTTCTGTGCCTGAGAAAAGTTGTGAATTCAAGAGTCCTTCTATATCAGAAAACAATGACTGACTTTCTAAGGAAGATTCTGAAATTGGGGCAAGATGGTTATAATTTCAGTGCTTAAGAGAAGCACTGAAGGCATATCATTTCTACCATTTAATTAGAGGTAATTTCTTATCGTATATTTTGGAGGCTTTATTCTTTGGTTTCCTGTGTTAAAAAAAAGTGGGGCGCCTGGGTGGCTCAGTCGGCTAAGCATCCGACTTTGGCTCAGGTCATGATCTCACGGTTCATGAGTTCGAGCCCCTCCATCGGGCTCTGTGCTGACAGCTCAGAGCCTGGAGCCTGTTTCAGATTCTGTGTCTCCCTCTCTCTCCGCCCCTCCCCCACTCGCGCTGTCTGCGCCTCAAAAATAAATAAACATTAAAAAAAAAAGCACCTACTCGGTACCAACTACCATGGTGGTGATGATGATGATACTAATGATAACAGCTATAATTTATTAATCACATTACCATGTGCCAGGCATTGTTTAAGAGCTATCTACTATCTATTGATCTATCTTTCCTTATTTAATTCTCATTGTGAAGTAGATATAATTACCAGCCTGATTTTTATAGATAAGAAAAAGATGATACAGAGAAGTTAAGTAACTTGCCCAAAATAAGTGATACAGTTGCCACTTGATCTCAGAAAGTCTGGAACCACTAGACTAAACAGCCTCTATATTTATATTTGTTAGCATCTTAATCCTGGAACAACTCTTTGTTGTCACTATTATCTGCAAGTCACCAGTGGAAGGGACAAAAAGCATGAAGAAAAGTTAGATTACTTGTCTAGCTAGTAAGCTACAGGGTCAGGAGTTCAATCTAGGTCTCTGACCTCCACACTCAGTACTTTTTCAGTTTACCTCACTCCAGGATGGTTTAATCAACCAACATGGGACCTCTGTACAGATGACTATTCTTGGGGCCAGAAGAGGTGACACTAGGTCCCAGGAGCACACAGGGAAGGAAGCATTAAGAAATGAGAACTAGGGGCGCCTGAGTGGCTCAGTTGGTGAAGCATCTGACTTCGTCTCAGGTCATGATCTCACGGTTCGTGAGGTCAAGCCCCATATTAGGCTCTGTGCTGACAGCTCAGAGCCTGGAGTCTGCTTCAGATTCTGTGTCTCCCTCTCTCTCTGCTCCTCCCCCACTTGTGCTCTCTGTCTCTCAAGAATAAATAAATGTTAAAAATTTTTGAGACAGAGAGAGACAGAGCATGAACGGGGGAGGGTCAGAGAGAGAGAGAGACACAGAATCTGAAACAGGCTCCAGGCTCTGAGCTGTCAGCACAGAGCCCAACGCGGGGCTTGAACTCACGAACCGTGAGATCATGACCTGAGCTGAAGTCAGACGCTTAACCGACTGAGCCACCCAGGCGCCCCTAAATGTTAAAAATTTTTAAAAAATAAAAAAAGAAACGAGAACTAGACAAGAGAGTGAAGGCAACAATTGTGCCATGAGGAATCTGCCATCTGCTGCCAACCTCATGGCTCTAAAACAAAAAAAATTTATCCTGTCATATCCTGCTAAAAAATCACACAAATGATTTTCTGCTGGCTCCAGTCACCCAATCTCATCTCCCACTTTCCCTGAGATACTCTGCCCTCCAATTTGGCCATCTCATCCTCATCCCTGCCCGTAAACATATCCTTCTCATGCCGTGACTCCTGCTGGTCCTGCACCTGAATTCTCCCTTCCTCTTCTTACCTAGCCATATTCATACCCCAGCAGAAGATCATTTCCTTCATGAGGCTGCTCAGCTCCTCTAGTCCTTCCTGAGTCCCTCCGCCTCTGAGCTCCTTCACAGTTCTAGGTAAGTTAATACTTATTCATAACCAACAGTATAGTTTGCCATTGTTTCTGTTTCCCTAGTGGAAAATTCCTTAAGAGAACAACCATGCCAGATTGTCAGGAGGTGCAGATGCTAGAAGGCCTTCAAGCACAGGCTTGGGAGTCAGACTGAGAATGGATCCAGACTGCCACATGCTCAGGTGGCCAATTCTTACATAAGTCACTTGTAAAATGGAGACAGAAATAGTACCTACTTAATAGGGTATTTCTACAAAGTAAATGAGAGAATGTATAGCTAAGGTATTTTCTACAATGCCTGACAGAATGCTCAATAAATACTTATTTAAACGACAATGTATCTGCCCACAGTCTAGCCACGTGCTGGCTGAATGTGCAGCAGCAGCCCAACAAGTAGTTGTAATTCTCTGATGGGAAATTATTAGGGGTTAGGGATTATTTACAAAAACTGGACAAAGGAAGAAAAGCAAGAAGGAGCTCAAGAAAATAAAATATTAGAGTAGGATAGGTAGTAGAGTGGGATAGGTAGTAGAACAGGGGTAACAATAATAAGATTTAAGGATTAAATCAAACCTGTATTTCCTGGGCGCTGACTATGTGCAAGTGTTCTGAGGGACATAAAAGGCATGTGAGACAAAGGTCCCATACTCATGGGGCTTACAGTCTAGCTAAGTAGTTAAGACAACATAACTAAAAATACAAAAAAGTACATCATACATGCCGGGGGTGCCTGAGGTTAAGTCAGTTAAGCGTCCGACTTCAGTTCATACTTCCTGAGTTTGAGCCCCATGTCAGACTCTGTGCTGACAGCTCAGAGCCTGGAGCCTGCTTCATATTCTGTGTCTCCCTCTCTCTCTGCCCCTCCTGCACTCACTTTCTCAAAAAGTTTTTTATTTAAAAAAACTTAAATAAATAAATAAATAAATAGAAAGAAAGAAAGAAAGCTGTGGCTCCTGGGGCACCTGGGTGGCTTAGTCATTAAGTGTCCGACTTCGGCTCAGGTCATGGTCTTATAGTTCATACATTTGAGCCCCGCATCAGGTCTGTGCTGACAGCTCAGAGCTGGAGCCTGCTTCAGATTTCTGTGTCTCCCTCTCTCTCTGCTCCTCTCCTGCTCATGCTCACTCTCGCTCTCTCTCAAAAATAAACAGTAAAAAAAAAAAAAGTACATACATGCCAAATGAATAGGATAGCCAACAGTTACCAGTTTTGGGGGGGACACAATGGCTCCTTTGTACCATCAACTATTTTTTGTTGTTGTTATAGGATATAGTCTATTCCTTATAACCTACTGATTGGAAAAAATGCCTAACAATAAAAAGCCTATTATGAAAAACCTACTATGAATTCAACATTTTCCTATGAATTTACATGTCGTTGATCACAACAGCCATCTACACACTGCAAAAAAAGTCGAATATATATGTTTGAGATGGCATAAACTCAAGTTTGGCCACACACACAAATATTCACTGCCTACAGCATGAGGATCACTGGCATAGACTCCTACTGACAATAAGAGTTCAGAAGTGAGGTAGAGATTGGACTACAAACTTCTAACTGATTCATTTTGATAAACACATAACTAATTTAATTACAATGAACATTTAACTATTGTAATGGCAAATAATGCTTGTAAAGATAGGTAAATAGATGCAAGCAAATTTCATAGAAGAAAAGGTGGATTTGAGGAGATCCTGAAGGATGAATAAGGTGAAGATAGGCAGAGAGAAGGGGAAAGAAGAAACGTGAGAAAATTAGCAAGATGAGAAAGGAGGGAGATAGTAGCAAATCAAACTACTGAAGGCTGCCTTTCTGGGAATGGGGAAGAGGGGGGAGGGAGGAAAGGATAGTACCCTTGGCACAAACAAAAGATGAGTAGTACAGATGCCAGGGGCTACTGTAAAAAGGCCCTAGAATCCCACACATCTGGACTTGAATCCGGAATCCACCCATCACTACACCCCTGGATAGTCAAGGCTTCCTAAGCCTACATTTCCCCACTATGAAACAGAGATCCAATACTACTGAACTCACAGGGATATAATGATTTTGAGGTGAGGCTCAACATAGGCAACCATTGTGAAGTGCCTAAGACAGTGTCCGACACAGAACAGAGAACTCAGCGATCAGCATGACTACTCAAAGTCACAAAGTAGTCTTAAAGGTAAGGCCAGTTCCATGCTAGTCCACCTTTTCTCAAATAGATATAACCACAAAAGTTTCACATTAAAATCTGCAAAAGAATACTAAAAGAGCTCAAGAGGTATTAGGTGCACTTAGAGTATGGGACAACAAATTTAAGAAGTGCCTAATGATCCAGGGGCACCTGAGTGACTCAGCTGGTTCAAATGTCCGACCCTTGAGATGGAGCCCCATGTGGGGCTCTATGCTGACAGCATGGAGCCTACTTGGGATTCTCTCTCTCTCTCTCTCTCTCTCTCTCTGCCCCAAATAAATAAATAAACTTAAAAAAAAAGTGCCTAGTTATCCAAACTATGAATTCAACAACATTTTGGAGAAATTTGTATTCTATTAATCATAAATCAAAAGGTCTCTCATGGATAAATTAACTCTTGTAGAAAAGGATCAGTTTTAAATACTTTATAAACAAAATCCTCACTCCTACAAAAAAAAAAGTAAAATTCAATCATTTTATTAAGAACATGTTTTAATTTTCTCTAGAACACTTCAAACACTGTTTAGGAGGCACTGCCTCAAAGTGGGGTGGGATGCTGAAATAGAGAACAAGATAAATAGAAACACAGAAAAGACAATAAATAATACATTTTTCCACACTTTTGTGAATCCTGCTAAATTATATGGCTTAGACAGTCAGACTTGGTACCTCTTCCCACCACCTCCAGTTTAAGAACTATTAAAACACCTACTGCATGCCAGGAACATAACAGGCATTAGGGCAATAGGACTTCATAAAAGGGAAGGGACATAGGAAGAGGCAGTAAGGGAGAAATGATCAAATTCTGCTTCTGAATTTGGATTTTTAAAAATGTATGTATGATATTGATGAAATCTGATGCTTTTTAAGAAGCGAAAACCAAAACTTAAAAATAAGACAATCTGCTACTGCAATAAAAGGGACACAATTCGAACTGCAGAAGCTTCTTTATCTGACTCCCAAAGGAAACCCTGCCCAGAGCGGACTGGGTGGAGAACGGAGATCGTCATGGTGTGGGCTTCATGGCTGGTTAATTGCTCACTCAAGGATGGACTGGAAGACAGGTTAGAATTTGGTACCCACTCCCAACTTGTATTCAACAACACAAGAGGGACCAATGAAGGAGAATCAGTGCCCCCTCTTCTCGCCTAGCTGAGAAAAGTAGGTGTCAGAGGCAGCTGAAAATGGCATGCAGGACTAAAGGTGGGCAGAGGTGACAGACATCCATCCAGAAAAGCCACAAACTCTGTCAAAGTGCTCACTCAGACCGCTGCCGCTCCTCAAACTGAGGACAGTCACTTAAAGTGTTTATCCACAGTGTGTGCCACCACGCCAGGAGGGGGGTTGGGAAAGATGATCCAGTTACTTTCCGTATGTTAATCCTGGCAGCCTAAGCAGCAGCAGAAGGCAAACCCAGGGCAGAGAAGTCGACCAAAGGAAAGTCTGATTAATAATTATACTCTGAGTTTACAGAGCACCTCTTTCTTCCCTGAAGAACTTGAAGTGCTTTGGAGACATTACTTCACTAGATCCTTCAGGTTCTTTATTTAAATATTTTCACAGGCAAGTCATAGACAGTATCCAGTACATGGGAAAGTTAAGATTTTCAATGCACCCTAACAGATTAGGAAAAGCACACATACCCACACCAATTTGCCCCAGGGAAGTCTAAAGAAAGAGGACTACCAGCAGCTCCTTCCCCTAGCTGCTCTGGCGAGTAGCAAAGTCTGTTTCTCAAATATGAATCTGAGAGCTCAGAAAAAAAGTCAGTTTCTCAAAGGTCCCAAAATAAGTGTCTAGAATTCCACAGAATTGAGAATAGAACAACAGTCCTGCCTCACCCTCCTCACAGTATAGAACAGATCAAGAGCCCAAGTTGCCATAAATCATTTACAAGACAAGCCAAAAAAAAGGAGGGAGGAAAGATGGGAGAAAAAGAGAAGGAAAGAAAAAAAGCACATGTATTTTGCTTGGATCAAAGAAGTTTCCATTTTTATCTCAAAAGAGGGACACTGGGTGGGTCCATAAGGCCTATCTACTGCAAACCAACCAAAGCAGTATATCTACAAGATCATCAGTCATTTTGTTTCTTATCCCTTGCACAAAAAGTACATATGTTTCTGTAAAAATATTCAATCATTTAAGAATTTACAGTGAGACTACTAAACACGAGGCGTTGTGCTGAGTCTGACTGAGTACAGAATGTGAACAAAATGCTATGTCTCCTATTCTCCAGAAGTGGAAATACAGTGGTGGACATAACCATCAGTATAAAAGTGTCAACACATAGACCAGTAAGTTTACACTTATATGTTGCAAAAAAGTCTGTGGTGGAGAAGAACAGCAGAATGTATGAGAAAATAACAACAGAAGGGACCTTGTTGGCTGAGGTAGTCAGGAAAGGCCTTAGTAAAGAAGTGGTATTTTGCTTGAGTCTGGAATGATTTCACTAAGTGAATGCAGGAGCTTTTCTGGGGGCAGAAGGAAGCATATATGCACAGGTTGTCTGGTGACAACAGACTTGGGTCTTGTAAGAACCAAGGCCAGTGGGCTTAGAGTTCACTGTGAGAAGAAAAAGAAGAGGATGGCAGGGCAAGTGCAGCCATACCACCCAAGGCCAGGCTGGGCATCTTGAGGAATTTGGATGTAAGGACCTTGGGTTTTTTTTCCCCTATGTCCTTCATAGCTACCAGCCCAATGCCTTCCTCATGGCAGACACTAAGAAAATACTTGCTTAATTCAGCTTATAAATAAAATATAAACCACTAACCATTTAACAAGCAATGCACTGACTTAAAATCTTGGCCCTCAAGAATCTTATAATCTGGTTTGTAGAAAAAAGAAACCAGACTACCCCTTCACCCCAAATGCCAAATGTTTCTGAGACAAGAAAAATATCCTAAGGCAATATCTGATTAAATGCCAAATGAAACTTTCAAGTCATAAAGTTCACTGGAAGGGGGAATAATCTGAGGCTATTGTGACAACAGGTTTCCTAGAGAGAGTGTGACTCCACGTAGACACTGAAGTGTGGGGAGAATTCAGCTATACCACCTGAGGAGAATGTTCGAGGCATGGAGAACAGCATAAAAGGAAATGCAGAAACAGAAAGGAGCAAGGTCCGTTAGGGAGAAAGAAGCACACAGGGACAGCTGGGCCTACCCTAGAACATACAGCAGTCCACCCCACAGGGAGCTCCAGGCCAGCTCACCCCAACCTCAAGGGCTTTCCTTGGACACAAGTGGAAGATTCCCACAAGCCAGGGCCCTGGGCTGGTCTCCTCCCTGGTACACTTTGAGGAAGCACGAAAAGGAAAGTTAGTGAGACTGGCCCAAGGGAAGGAAAGGCAGAGAGCTATGGAGCCCATTCACTGGGATAAAAAAAATTAAACGCCAAGGAAGGGAAGATGGGGGAAAATCCAAGTTGTAGTATTATGCAACTGAAATTCCATGCATAAGCCAGGAAACTCAAAGGTCACAGTTCCCACAGCAACTGTAACCTGAACCATCAGCGCATGTAGTCTTTGGCACTGCTAGACCCAAAACAACCAACCATGCTCAGCGCTGGGCAGCCCACACGTCGCCCGCCAGCACATACCTGCTGCTCGGCCGCCCTGTGGCCCCGCCCCTTAGCGCCAGGGAGTCAACGAGCCTGCACTCTGCTCCAGATTCACCTGGGCTGCCCATTATCAGGCTGCATTGGACCCTCGGCCATTCTCTGCAATCTCTGATTTTTGTGGGCAGAGCTTCACCCTGACTCCATGCCTACTTAACTATGGGTCTTTAATCCTAACTCTTCTGTGGATTGTGTTATCTTAAAAAAAAAGGAAATGGTAAGTGTGTTGGGGGGGGGAGGGGAGGAAGAGGTGCTACCACCTTTTCCTCTTGAATGTTGTGGCACCCCAACACGTGCAAAGCCTCACTGCATGGGAAACAGGTCAGGGTGTGGGGGAGAAGCCAGAGGAGTGGCAAGAGAATATTGGGCTTCAAAGGACATCCATCAAAAAAGTTAAAAGACAACCTACAGAATGGGAGATTTTTACAAACCATGTATCTGATAAGGGACTTGTTTCTAGAGAATACGTAACTGAGCACATGTCCCTTCCCAAAAGAGGCTAGGACAAAGGCAGGTCATCCAGATTCTGCACTCACCCTGGGGGAACCTATATATTGTGATGATAGAGGATGGGGCGAGAACCTTCCTTCCACCTTCATCCCCCAGCCTGGGGTGGCAGTTAAGGCTGTGGATACAAGGAAGACCAAAAGCGACCTGGCTTAGAAACCGATGATCATGGGCCTTTTTATTTTTTTTCATTAAAAATTTTTTTTAAGTTTATTTACTTATGGGTGGGGGAAAGCAGAGATACTGAATCCCAAGCAGGCTCTGCACTGTCAGTGCAGAGGCTGATGCAGGGCTCAAACGCACGAACTGCAAGATCATGACCTGAGCCAAAGTCAAAGACTTAACTGACCGAGCCACCCAGGCATCCCTGATCGTGGGCCTTTTTACTTTTATTTTATTTATTTATTTTTAAATTTACTTTCAAGTTACTTAGCATTTTGTGCAGTAATGATTTCAAGAGTAGAATCCAGTGATTCATCCCCTACTTATAACACCCAGTGCTCATCCCAACAAGTGTCTTCCTTAATGCCCCTTGCCCATTTAGCCCATCCCCCCACCCACAACCCCTCCAGTAACCCTTAGTTTGTTCTCTATATTTAAGAGTCTCTTATGTTTTGTCCCCCCTCCCTGTTTTTATTTTTGCTTCTCTTCCCCTATGTTCATCTGTTTTGTATCTTAAATTTCACATATATGTGAAGTCATATGATATTTGTGCTTCTCTGACTAATTTCACTTAGCATAATACCCTCTAGTTCCATCCACATTGTTGCATATGGCAAGATTTCCTTCTTTTTGATTGCCAAGTAATACTCTATTGTATATATACACCACATCTTCTTTATCCATTCATCAGTCAGACATTGGGGCTCTTTCCATACTTTGGCTAGTTGACAGCACTGCTATAAACATTGGGGTGTATGTATCCTTTTGAAACAGCACACCTGTATCCTTCAGATAAATATCTAGTAGTGCAACTGCTGAGTCATAGGAGAGTTCTATTTGTAATTTTTTGAGGAACCTCCATACTGCTTTCCAGAGTGGCTGCACCAGTTTTCATTGATCATGGGCCTTTTTAAAAGACAAGCCCCCCCAGGTGCCTGGGTGGCTCAGTCGGTTGAGCATCCGACTTCGGCTCACATGATCTCACAGCTCGTGAGATCGGGCCCCATCGGGCTCTGTGCTGACAGCTCAGGGCCTGGAGCCTGCTTCAGATTCTGTGTCTCCCTCTCTCTCTGCCCCTAACCCACTCACATTCTGTCTCTGTCTCTCTCAAAAATAAATAAACATTACAAAAAAAAATTTAAAAGACAAGCCCCCTGAGGTCCTCCTCCTCACTGTTCAGTCATCACAACAGAAAAGACTCACCCTGGAAATCTTACCTACCTCCGGGCCATTGCTTATGTGCATAGCTGAAATTACAGGCTCAAGGCAAAGAATGACTTTTCCTTTCCTATTACTTTGGCTGTCAAGGGGAACAGAGACAAGGGAAGCAACAAAGTGGTCAAGAGAAAGCCCAGCTCCTGAGATACGTGTGACTAAGATTAGCTCTACACTGAGCACCTGTCTGACTCTGAGCACGTCCCTCAATGACACTGATAAAACTACCTTGCATGACTGCCATGAGGACTAAATAAGGAAATACATGTCAGAGCCCATGCTATAGGGCCTAACACATAGAAGGTGCTCAATAAATGGAAATTATGAATACTGTTATTTCTTTTTACACTTCATGTTTTACCAAAAATACTGCTACCCAACTTGATTACCCACTTCATTTACAAGAGCTGGGTCCAGATTAATGTTTTGGTTGTTTCATACCAATAGTAACAACAATAATAGTTGTGTGTTTACTATGTGATGAGTGGTATTTTGTATGCTGTTCTTCGAACTTCACACAGGATTTCACTTAATCCTCACAAAACTCCATGAGATAGGTACTATTATACACATTTTACAGGTGAAGAAATAGAAATTTAGTATGTACTCAAGGTCACAGTTCTAAGTAATAGAAGACAGAATTAAACCCAAGCAGTCCCACTTTAGAGTCCCATACTTAACCATATCACATCCATCTTCACAGTATCTGCCCTCAGCAAGTAAAGTAGGCAAAGAGGACAAAGTGTCACAGGTCCCAAAAACATTCCAAGAGTGACTTCTTTGAAAGAACTGTCAGTCTCAGGTTGACCTTATGATCACAAAGCCATATGGCATGGTTCTATGGAAGACAAAGGCCAGAGAAATCCAAGATGGCATCATCATCATCCATTATCATCCGCTTGATCACAAGCAGCCCAATTCAAAGTGGGAATATGGGGGGGGGGGGGGGTACCTTAGGTGGCTCAGTCATCTAAGCCTCCGATGTGGTATCAGCTCAAGTTGTGTTACCTCACGGTTGTGGGATCAAGCTCCATGTCTCTCTCTTTCTCTGTCTCTCTGTCTCTCTCTCAAAATAAATAAATAGACTTAGAAAAACGAAAACAAAAACAAAGTGGGAATAGGGGACCATGCTTCATTTCAAAACTGCACTTGGTAAAGTCATCCAAGCATTTTGATACCTCATGGGTAACGCTTAGTAAACAAGCTTGGGAATCTAAATGGTCTTATACCCTACTTGACTCACTTCCTATTTCATAAATTCCCACAACTTTCTTGCATCTGGAAAGACAGAACTTCTCATCTTGTCCACTTTTCTTTAATTAGGTTTCCTCTCCCTCTCACATTTTTGTTCTATGTTCCACACACTCCCATCCCCCAGCTACATGATTTATATCTACTTGTTCAGATTACATGCAAAGAATAAAACCCCAAGATTCATTTTCCCCAACTTAGAAATGGAAATAACAAAGAAAGCTAAAAGGGATATGTAACAAATCAGGCTCTGAAATACCACATTTGCAAGTAATCCCAAGTATGCCCCCCAAAAGGGACTGCAGCATTCCTACCTACCAATAGGAATGTGATCTTGGACAAGAACAGCCCCTGCTGCATACCCCCTGAGCTGGCTCCCTCATTGACAGGAAACAGTATTTACTATCCTAGAGGTGTTAGGTGGCTCAGACAGCCAACAGAACATTATTATGTAAGTAAAATGTCTTCTTTTTAGTCTTGTCTGACAATATAGGAAGAAGGTGGACCACTAAAATATTTTGTAGGGATCCAGATAGGAGATAGTTTAAGTATTTCATTCTGGTAACTTATCTACATAATCTAGATGCACTTCATGCTATTAAATTCCTTGCCTTATAGAGTAAATATAGCCAAACATCTCATTAGATAACACAAAGGAGTTAAGATTACAATAAGAAATGACACTACTCCATTTTCTTGGCTTGTGCTTAAATACAACCTCAATACACTTGTGTCCAACCTCCAGCTATTCCCAGAAACCTTCCCCCCAATGTGTTCAGTAGTCATCAGCGTATGGTTGTGTTTTTTGTTATTGTTGTTGCTGTTTTACCAGTGACATGGTGAGTAAAATGCTATGAAGAGCCTATATGCCTTCATCTTTGCTTTCAGCGGATTTTAAGTTTCTAAAAGCTAAAACAAAATCACCAACATAAGAAGTTCCAAGTATTAAAGGTTATGAGACTGGTTATAGACTATTCAACTCTAGAGACTTGTTAAATATAACAGAAATACCTGAAAGCATAGAAATCTGTCATGCCAACATGGGTTTACTCAAGGACTAAGGGCAAATCCGACTCATCAAAATTAAACTTTTATGCTCCAAAGCAAAAAGGACACGATCAAGAAACTGAAAAGGCAACCCACAGAATGGAGTAAAATGTTTGCAAATCATATATCTGGTAAAGAACATTATCCAGAATATATAGAGACCTCTTTACAACTCAATAATAAAAAGTAACCCCCCCAAATGTTTTTCAATGTTTTGTTTATTTATTGAGAGAGAAAGAGTAAGTGTGTGAGCATGAGGAGGGGAGGGCGCAAAGAGACAGGGAGGCAGAGAATCCTAAGCAGGCTCTGCACTGATAGTGCAGAGCCCAACATGGTGCTTGATCTCACAAACCATGAGATCATGACTTGAGCCGAAATCAAGAGTTGGAAGCTTAACCAACTGAGCCACCCAGGTGCCCCAGCAACCCAAACTTTTAAATGGGCAAAGGACTTGAATAGATATTTCTCCAAAGAAGACATACAAAAGGACTTGAATAGATATTTCTCTAAAGAAGATATACAAATAGCCAATAAGCACATAAAAAGATGTTCAACATCATTAACCATGAGAAAAGTGCAAATCAAAACCACAGTTGAGATACCACTTCACATCCACTAGGATGACTATAATCAAAAAGGCAGACAATAACAAGTGTTGGTGAGATGTGGAGAGAACAGAACCCCCATACATTGCTGATGGGAATGTAAAAATATGCAGCCACTTTGGAAAATAGGTAGGCACTTCCTCAAAATGTTAAATACAGAGTTATTATATGATCCAGTGATTTCACTCCTAGGTATATAAATACATAAGAGAAATGAAAACATTTGTCCATACAAAAACTTGTACACAAATGTTCATAGCATTATCTGCTATCTATCAGAACAGCCCAAAGTGGGACTGCTGAATGTATAAAGAAAATAGAATATATCCATAAAACAGAACATTTGGCCATAAAAGGGAATGCAGTTCTCATGCATGCTACAACACAGACAAAACTTTGAAACATTATGCTAAGTGAAAGAAGCTAGTCACAAAAGACCACATATTATATGATTCCATTTATATGAAATACCCAGAGTAACAAATTTACAGGGACAGAAAAGTAGACTAGCAGTTGCCTAGGGCAAGAGGGGGGCTGGAGAGAAGTGAAAAGTCACTGCTATGGGCACAGGATTTCTTTTGGGGGTGATAAAAATGTTCTAACATTGATTGTAGTAATGGTTGTACAATTCTTTGAATACACTAAAAGTGAATCGTACACTTTAAATGAATGAAAACGTATGGTACGTGAATTATATAATAAACCTGTTAAAAAAAAAAAAAAAGAAAGAACCCAACTGAGAGCAGTAACTGTGTCACTATTCTCTCCTACACAAGGGCCTGGCACAGAGCAGGTACTTAATAAATGTTAGTTAAATAAAGAAAATAGAAATGTGATTCTTTCACCAAAGATTTCATTAGAGGAATTCATCACCATTCAGTGACTCCAATGAAACAGTCCCAACCTAGAAGAGACAGGAGCCCCTCTATAGCACCTTCTCCCAGCCCAGGACACCCGCTACATATTAGGCTTATATTCGCAGTCTAAAGTTTCTTCTAAACCTGGATTCTATGTTTTGTCGGTAAATATAAAAAGCCAACAAGGGGTGCCTAGGTAGTTCAGTTGGTTGAGCAGTTGAGCGCCCAACTCTTGATTTCAGCTGAGGTCGTGATCCCAGGGTCATAGGATCGAGCCCTGCATCAGGCTCCATGCAGAGCGTGGAGCCTGCTTAAGATTCCTTCTCTCTCCCTTTGCCCCTTTCTCTCCCCTCGCACTCACTACTCTCTCTTGGGAAAAAAAAACAACAACAAAAAAGAAAAAAAAAAAAGCCCACAAATATTTCTGAAAGCACATAATGTGAGCTCCTGGTCAGGTGCTATGAGGAATGAAGTCTGGGATGTGGGTCCCTCTCTAGCAGCCTGGTTAGAGGCAAAATTAGCATTCATGAAATAAGCAGAGACTTCAGGGCAGTGGATACTGGGGATAAATCAGAAAATTAAGACAGTAAAAGCCTTTGGTCAAAAGTAGGATATTCTTCTAGGGAATCCCTAGTAAATTACTGCAAACTACTATCATGCCTTGTCCATATGGCCTTCCGCATCCCACAATCCAAATTAATTGCTTCCTCAACAGCATTTTGCTTAAAGCCATCTTTTATTACAGTACACTGTACCTGTATCTGGCTCTCCCCACCATGCAATTCATTCCTAATTAGTAAGGACAATGTTAACAATTTATGTTTCCTTGAAAACCATTAGCACCAAGTCTTGCATACAGTAAGTGGGTAATTCATATTTGTCAACTTTAAGTATTCACTTCACAAAAACTATCATTAACGCCTTTTCTTATTTCTTAAACCCATGAGTTGGCCAGCCTAAAAGCAGAATCCTTAGATTGTTACCACAACTGTCACATGATCTACAAGCACCCACACAATGTGGCCCACGCCCACCTTTCCAGAACTCCCACCTTCCTTCTTCTCATCATTATGCTTCAGGCCAAAGGCTTTTCTCCTCAAGCCTGCAAACCTCCTGCAGGCCTACACTCTGTAGGCCAGGTACTCCTCCACTCCCCATTCACTACCACTCAGTGCTTACCTAACCTAACATTTTCCCCCCCGGAGGCTATTCCCACCTCCCCACTCCAGCCCAGAGTAAGTACTCTGTCCCACACTTTCTCTGGACCCTGCACTGGTCCTTCTTGCAGGCCCTTCATACACTTAGATATCTCTGTGACTACTTGTTTGTCTATTTCTCCCACTAAACTGTGAACTCCACACAGGTAGTGTTCATTTAACTCACTAAGGCAGTGTGCTGGTAAATGCTTAATTACCTATTCTCCAAAACCATGTTCATGTCTTTAAAGGTATTTATATGTACATATATTTACATTTATTATAAATTTTACTGATATAAAAATGTATAGCATACAACAGTAACAAAATATACAGAAGAGTAATAAATATGTACTAATATATAATAAAGTATGTATTAATAACATATGTAATACTCTTTACTGTAAATTCCATATAGCCAATTGAGTTTCACAGAATGCTGTCATAGATTTTCGTCTAATTCATATCTACAGCCAACTCATGGATTCAATTGATAAATCAGTGAGTTGATATTTTCATTTACTTCAAGGAGTAAAACAAAATTAGAACAAGAAAGATGTATATCAAACAGGATATGAGCAACTTCTTTGCTGAACCGGACTCCAGCTTTCAAATACTAAATATTTCCTGAAATTTTTTGTGTTAATTCACAATATAATGGCTATAGACATAAAACACTAAGTTCAAACTGCAAATGTTAACATTTTCTCCATCACTCTCTTAGACAATGGACAAAATAATAAATCAGGCCCTGATCTGTAGTGTTGTCGGTTTCCATGGTATAAATACTCTCATCATGGCCAACTTCAGGCTACCAACTTGACATCTCTGAGCACAGACACAGAGCTGGGAAGAGATGCACCATAGCTCACTATTACATAATACTCCACCGTATAGATTACAAGAGACACAAAGCACAGTTTATGCTAAAATAATGAGGAAGTGAAGAATTTTTGAGTATTTACTACCCTTGTGTTAATATAATTTATTTAATTATAAGTATATAGAACTAATTTTTAATAATGGCTATATTTATCAGCCAACCTGCAAAATTCCTGAAAATTTAACAAGGTAAGGCAGGCCATGATTCACGATTATATTCCTAGTGTTTAGTACACAAAAGGTGCTCTGGTGTTATTTGTGGAAACAAAGCATTATCCTGTAGTTACTTCACTCCTAAGAGTCTGCTCTTCCAAAAGGAATCAAGACTTTCCAATAACAAGATTTTACTGTATCTGGGAATTTTGAATGCTAGAGAGAATAGCACAATCTTCGATGGAACACATTATCTTTCAAAGGGAGGGGTGTCTTTTAATATTTAGTGTAAGCTCAAATGAAGGATATTTTTGATAAATTCTCCCTGAGATATTTCTTCCACAAAAACACTTAGGCACTGGGAAGTTGATTTTAAATCCTTCAACAGTCTGATTTGGTTTAGCACCCTGGGTGGCATTATTCACAGGGTGTTCCTGAAAGCTCATGAGTTCTGGCTCCCATTCTGGAAAAAACAGAGCCCAACAAGTATCTCCAGGTCCTAGGGGGTACTGGGCTGGTACTGAGAACTGCTGGGAGCTGGGAGCTTACTCACCCACTGCCTGGGTCTCTTCTAGCTCAGTGTGGGTCCTCTTCATGCTATTTCTTTTGATATTACTGTCGCTACCTTCCCTTTAAGTTTCTTTCTCTGCTCTTCACACTTCTCCCTGGTTCTCTATAGATTGCTTTACCAAGGCTGATTTTGGTCCCTGGCTTCTCATCATCCTCCCCACTCAATACCAACTGTCTTTGTCACTAATGACTTCTAGATCTACATCGGACTGTCTGAATGCTCAGCCTAAAGTACTTTCCCCAGTTATCAGCAACTGTAGTGTCCTTCAGATCATACTGTGTATCTCTATGCCTTTGACAATACAAGCCTGTCACAGCTGCTCCTCTAAGAATGCAACAGATAGACTCTACCACATCAGCCAGGATTTGATGGACCTTTATCTTCTGTAGACTGTAATATGAACAAAGAGCGTAGTGAAATTTCATTTTCCCAAGCATAAAATAAAGGTGAATTTGCTTTTTCAGATTATGCCTGCTGCTCTCCTCCCCAGAACACAGCATTGTTACATAGGAGACCTCCTTTCCCCTTGTCATCTTTGTCCTCTCCCAAGCAGTAATATACCTAAGACTCACTAAACATCTCCTAGGTCTATCTCCCTTTTCCCATTTCTGGTCATCACTCTGCCTTCATTACCCTCCAATGGAAATTATCCCAAACTACCTGCCCATGGGTCCACTTGGCCTCCAGCCCATCTTCATCAAGTAATTTTCACACAGTGCCACTTCTCTATTTAAGAACCTAAGGCTCCCTATCAAAATCTAAGAGAATATTCCTCTTCCTAGGAGATAAACACTGAAGTATTTAGGGGTCAAGGAATGCAATATCTCTAATTCATATGGAGAGAAAGAAAAAAATATGAAAAGCAAATGGGACAAAATGAAAACAACTGGTGATTCTGGGTAAACAAAGAGTTCCTTATACTATTCTTGCACTTTTCTGAAATTGTATCAAAATCAAGTTACAAAAAAACCCCTACAACTCTCATCTTAGCATCAAAGTACTTACTAACAGCCCCTTCTTACTAACCACTCCAGTCCAGCGTGTTGGTGATGGTCACCTCTTTATCTAGGATCTTGTTTTTGTCCCCCTCTCTACACCTAGACTCAGGATTTCCCCTGTTCCTCCATAACAACTGGCTTCCTTCACTGACTCACTTCTTCCAGGGGTGCTGAGGAAGGAAAAGAACTAACATTTACTGACCATCTGCTACGAGCCAGGCCAGCATCATGCTTGGCACTTTTTGCATATTATTTCACCTAATTCTGCTAACAACTCTGCAAGGGAAGTGAGAGCTTGAGCCTTGGAGAGATTAAGACCCTGGTCCAAGATGACACAGTGCGGAGCTAGAATGGGAACCCAGGTCAGCCTCTGCCATCCACAGTGCTGACCCACACCTCACTGCTCCCCTTTCCAGACCAACTCGTCCACAGCTCCTTCATTCGCTCAACATGTACTTCCTGTCTGCTTTGTGCCAGGGTTTGTTCTAAATACTAGAGATACATCAGAGGACAAAACAGATAAAACTCTGTGACCTCACGCAGCTTCCATTTGACAATAAAAACTGTATTTATCAAATACTTATGTAGCACCTACTCCATATCAGGTGTTAGGCTAAGCATTTAATAAACATTAATTCATTTGATCCTCATAAACATTCTATGAATTAGGTATTATTCTTACAAATGGGGAAACTCAGAATAAAGGGGTTACAGAATCTACCCAAGTTCACATAAGTGAACTGGGAAGTGGTGAGGCCAACATGGATACGCAGGCAGTCTGGCTCCAGAGCCCAGACTACTATGCCTCTCAATAAACATAAGTAAAACATGCTAGAGGGTGGGAAGTACTCTGAAAAAAAAGGAAAAAGCAAAGCAGGATAAAAGAGTTAAGAATTTAGAATACTGGGGGACACACTGAAATTTTAGACTAGGAGGCATGAGTATCGTTCCTAGAGAAGGTAACATTTAAGCAAAGGCATACAGAGGCCAAGCAGGTCAGCCATGTACCACCATAGGGGAGACTTGTTTGAGAAGACTGAACAGTGTGTGTGAGGCAGGGTGTGCCTAGACATCCAAGGAACAGTAAGGCAGCCAGAGAAACTAGAGCACAGGGAGCAAGGGGAATAGTAACCACTGCCTTTTGAGCAGCAGAAGACATGGTTTATACTCGAGTCTCTGTATTTGCCTGGTGTTCACTAACTGCTTTTATTATTGATCTTGACTCCCAAGATGAACTATGAACTATTAAGAACAGAGCCTGTAGCATCTACTCTCTTTGTTCATCCCTAGTACTTTTAAGTTAATGTTTACTGAATCCGTCTGCCTTGCCTGTGTGTATTCCCTGAACTGCACAGAAGACAAGCAGATCCTGTGAGAGCAGCTTCTAACATCTCTGACCATCAGTCCTCTCACACTAGCAGTGAGCAGTAACCTCTATCTGTGTTAAGCATGCTCCTGTGAAAATGTATGTACACGGTACTCGTAGTTTGTTTCCAAGCACACCTGCAAATTTTATACTCAAATTTTATCTCCAGTATGTCTCTTTAAATGGCTGATGGCCAACATCTGTCTACTTTACAAATGGCAAAACTGTGACACACAACCATTAAGTGATTCACTTGAGCTCACTGCACAGTAGCAGCTGAGTCAAGGTTTTCTCATGTAGACTGGGAGATCAGGGAATGCAGAGGCACCCAGCACCTTTATCCTCCTTTGTGACCCACCCCCTACCCCAAGGCACAGGGCCTTGCAGACCTAAGACACTGAGGACTCTTGACTCAGATTTCAGATGTCCTCGCTCACCAAGAATGGTCTCTCTGAAGGTCAGTAATGACTGAACACAGTGAAGGGTCTCAATCACGTCCACACTGGCAAAGATCAACCATTTAGTTAAGTCACATAGAACTTAGATAAATGGAATGAGTCACCCAAGTTACACAAAGATAAAAGCCTTCCCTTTATTCCTTTCTCATCAGGTGCAGAATTTCCAGATTCCTTTTCCCATAGTTCCCATGGAACTAAACAAGCTATTACTACTCATAAGGAATTAAAGAGTATGTATCAGACATTCCCCTATTTCTGGTTTCAGTCTCTAAAAATAGCCAAGAAAGGAAAATTCTTTTTTGCTCGAACTAGAAAAGGTAGTGTAGCTTTTCCTCCCATTTTATTTCCAAAATACATTACTCCAATTTAATTCCATTTTATTTTCCAGATCAGGCCTGGAACAAAATCCATCCCAGAAGAATCACCTTCCATAGCCTGAGGAGCAAGGGAGGAGATGAAAGCCAAAAGCAAGACTGTGTCTGTAACTGTAAGTGAGATCTTGGGTGTTGTGGCTGCTGTACTCCATTTAAGAGATTAACTTTCTCAAGAAGGCATCAGGAAATGGCAGGCGCTATGTCAAGTAAATAGCAGTGCCTGTCCTCTGGCAGCTTAGAAGCTCACGATAACAAGTGATCCTTCAGCCCTGGGGCTGCTTCTCCTTTCAGAGCAGCCCAGTGATCAGCCCAAGCATGAGTCCCAGAGAACTGCTACTGCTGGGAGTGTGGGTCCTGAAGACAAGCAGTTGGCAACTTGTGTCTCTAAGTGTTGTTGGGAGGGAATAGCAGCATCAGTATTTACCTATGGCCGATAATCTATGAGTAACAGTTATTGGAGGTGTGCTAGGTTCAAAAACAACCAAGATTGTAGCACTGTTAAGTTTCCTGCTGTTGATCACCATCCTGTCATTACCTTGTCATTACCATCCTGTCTTGACAAATCCATGCTGCAGTACTTAGGGGTAAAAAGGGGCACAATGTCACCAACTTTCAAATGGGCCAGGAAAAAATGGGAAGAGAGCAGGGAGAGAATAAAATCTAATTTAATAGATCTAGATAACAGGCACAAGGGAGCTGCTCTTGCAACATCTCTGTAAACTTGAAATTATATAAAAAGTTATCCAACAAATGAACTTTACTTGGGCCCCAACAAACAGGTGGGCATGCTGTCCCAGTTACAGCAGGAGCCACCTCCCGCCTACAGCACCCAGAGGCCAAGGCAGCAAAGGTGGCTTAGACACAGTGAGAGTCAGAGGGAGACAATTGGGACAATTAACAATGTTGACAGAAGTCTGGGAGCACATAAGGCATCCGCTATCTCTCAGTTTTTCTCTAGAATCAAGCCATGCTCTCTGGTTTTTCTCCAGAATCAAGTCCTACTCTGAGTACATGGAAAATAAGCCCCCAAAAGGGGACTGGGAAGGCACCAAACTTGAAGCTTCAGCATCCTCTGGAGCTCTTCCCTTTCCATATCTTTTCTATCTAATCAGTGTCCTCTTTCCAAAATGTCTCTGGCATGGAGTCCCTTCCTCTCTGTTTCTACCGCCAACAACCTGTTCCAGTTGCTTGTCATGTCACACCTGAATTACTATCAAGGTGGGCAAACCATTACTTGCGGGCCAAATCCAACCTCCAAGCAAGAAGGGTTTCACATTTTTAAATCGCTTGGGGAAAAAAATCAAAAGACTATTTTGAGACATGTGAGAATTGTATGAAATTCCAACTCAGAGGGCCACAAATAAGAGCTTTGTTGGCACAGTGCCATGCCCATTTGTTTACCAATGGTTTATGGCTGCTTTCCTGCTACAACAGCAGCTGCATAGCTGCATCAGAGACCACTGAAGCCTAAAATGTATACTCCTGGCCCTTCATAGAAAAAAGTTTGCCAACTCCTCCCATAGGTGGTCTTGCTTGACTTTCATTTTTCCCTCCTCCACCATATTAATGGGCACAAAATACTACTTCCACACTATTGCTCTGTGTTCAAACACCTCTGATGAACTTCCTGTTGCCTATAAACTTCATACTGTACCATGGCATGCATCAGACCAGGTGAATAAACTTGTTTTTAAAGGCCATGCCTTTGTTCATGCTGTTCTCTGCCTTTTAGAAAACTCTTCTTGGGGCACCTGGGTGGCTCAGTCAGTTGAGCATCCAACTTCGGCTCAGGTCATGATCTCACTGCCCGTCAGTTCGAGCCCCGAATCGGACTCTGTGCTGACAGCTCAGAGCCTTGGAGCCTGCTTTGGATTCTGTTGTCTCCCTCTCTCTCTGCCCCTCCTCCACTCATGTTCTCTCCACCCCTCCCCCCCCAAATAAATAAACATTAAAACAACAACAAAAAAAAAAGAAAACTCTTCTTGCCTTTAGCTGCTAAGCCCTCCTTTCAAGACTCTGGGAGCATTTCCTGGTTCCCTTTCCTGTGCTTCCACAGCACCCTATACTTACCCTCATCACAGCTCTTACCACACTACACTGAAATCATCTATTTGTGTGTCTGTCTCCCCAGCTACAGTAAGATTCCAGAGGGCAAGGAACACGTCTTACTCATCTCCCAACACCCAGACAGACAGTGGCACGGCAATCCCCAAACACTAAACATAACTCCCACCCAGTCAGGCTGGCCTTCTCACTGCCGTGAATGCATCCTGCTTACTCTCACTCCAAGCTTTGCTCACACCAGCACCTAGACAATCCTAACAGTGACCTGGGACACAGTCTATAGGCCCACGGGAGTCAGTGTGGACTAGGGTTCAAACCCCAGGCACCTCCCATGCACATGCTGTGTCCTTGGACAAGATACTTATATCTCTGAGTCCTCCTCTATAAAGCAGGGATGATATAGTATCTCCTAACCTGCAGGGCTGACAATGCATGTAGAGCATCTAAACCAGTTCTTGGTATATAGTAAGTTCTCAAAAGGTAATACAATTGACCCTTGAACAATGGACGACTTAAGGTGCAGACCCCCATGCAGCTGGAAATCTGCATATAACTTTTGACTCCCCACTAAGGGTCAACTGTTGACCACAAGCCTTCCTGATAACTTAAACAGTTGATTAACAGATATTTCGTATGTATATCACCATGCACTATATTCTTATAATAAAGTAAGCCAAAGAAAATGTTATTTAAAAACCATAAGGAAAATACATTTATAGTACCATGTTGTACTTATCAAAAACAGCTTCGGGGCGCCTGGGTGGCTCTGTTGGTTGAGCGACTGACTTCAGTTCAGGTCATGATCTCACAGTTTGTGAGCCCTTGTCGGGCTCTGTGCTGACAGCTCAGAGCCTGGAGCCTGCTTCTGATTCTGTGTCTCCCTCTCTCTCTGCCCCTCCCCCACTCATGCTTGGTTTCTCTGTCTCAGAAATAAACATGAAAAAAAAATAATTTAAAAAAAAAGCCTCATATAAGTGGACCCACACAGTTCAAACCCGTGTTGTTCAAAGATCAAATGTAGTTACTATCCTTGTTTTCTCCAGACAGTAGAGTCACCTGTTTGTGCCACTTTGGTATTTCATTGCTTTCCTTTCCTCTTCACCCAATTGTTTTTTACATTCATATTGTATCTTCTGAAGCAGATGCATTAGTTATGAACAGGGTAAGGTCATATATTTCTATGAACCTGTTACCCCTGAACTACCCCTGATACCCAGTACAATGCAACATGTGGAGGAAGGGCCGAATAGATGATAAATTAATGAACAAATTATTCCAGGAAGTCTACACAGTTGCTAACAAGAAAAAGAATGCAAAAGAAAAAAAAAAAATGCAGAGCTAGGGATAAGGCTGAGAGTAATAAGGCAGAGAGCAGAAGTTGAAGGCAGGGGGCATTTGAGGATACTTTTATATTAAACATGGACCCACACATACTCTGTCCCCAGAAGAGAAGAAACCCAGTGTCTCAGTATTCTTCTCCAAGTTTCATAAGCAACAGTCAATAATAGTACTAGCTAACACTTAAGGTGCTCACTGGGTACCTGGCAGAATTTTGAATGCTTACGACTGTACAAAATAAACAGGATTGTTACACCATTGCACAGATGGTGCAATGAGGCCCAAGGAGGTTAAACAACACAAAGTCACACACCCTAGTAAACTGGCGCAGAACTGTCTAGTTCCAGTGTTCATGTTCCTAACCACTACACATTTTGGTGTTTCAAAAAAAATTTTTTTTAATGTTTATTTATTTTAGGGAGAGGGAGAGAGAGAGAGAGAGAGAGATGAGCAGGGGAGGGGCAGAGAGAGATGGAGACACTTCAGATGGAGAATCTGAAGCAGGCTTCAGGCTCTGCAATGTCAGCACAGAGCCCGACCCGGGACTCAAGCTCACGAATCATGAGATCATGACCTAAGCCAAAGTCAGACGCTCAACCGACTGAGCCACCCAGGTGCCCCCACATTTTGGTTTTTTAAATCTAATTTAGCTTCACTATTCACCAGCTGAGAGGTATCAATCAGGCAGGTCACCTCACATCACTGAACCTCATGTTTCCCAACCTGTTAAGTGGGCACCATATACTTAACTGTTGTTAAGGATTAAAGGAGAGGGATGCCTGGGTGGCTCAGTCGGTTGAGCATCCGACTTCGGCTCAGGTCATGATCTCACAGCTTGTGGGTTCAAGCCCCATGTCGGGTTCTGTGCTGACAGCTCAGAGCCTGGAGCCTACTTCAGATTCTGTGTCTCCCTCTCTCTGCCCCTAACCCACCTGCATTCTGTCTCTGTCTCTCTCAAAAATAAATAAATATTTTTAAAAATTGTTTTTAAAGGATTAAAGGAGATAATGTCATAAGTGTATATATAAAGTAGACTCCTGCTATATTAGTTCCTTTCCCACCTGTCCCATACTTCAGCATAAGTAAGGCTTTTAGCCAACCCCCTTGGCCTGCTTCAGTCTACTAGCAGGGAACAATCTATATATGCTTCACTCTGGATTTTCTTGCCTTTCTACCTATGCCCAAACGTTTGGGCCTCATGAAAGCCAGCAAAAATAACCTGAGACAAGCATAAAAGGAAACTGTACATGGAGCCAAGTGAGGTACCACAGACAGAAATGGTCCAGATGAATCCTGGCACGCAAATGAATACTGCATGAGCAAAAGCTGGCCAGTTGGGCGTAACCAGGATGCACACTGACTGACAGTCATAACAGCAGCTGATTCTGCCTCCCACACCAACAAGCCTGGATGATAGGCCTGGGAGCCTGTAAAGACAGAGCCCAGTAACATCTGTGACTCTGAGGCTGCATGTATACCGGGGGAGGGAGAAAGCCAGGCAGGTAAGTGACATACAGTCATTTCCACCAATGGTGGAAGATCAGACTGCCTGAAAAAGTTGTATGTAGAAAAGTAAAATTTCAAAACCCTACAGAGGGAATTCTGTTGCAAAATTCCTTTGCTGTGATGAATTAAATTTAAAGCCAAGGAATACAGACACAGACTATTGTATTTTGGAGGTCAATCCAATTTCCATACATCAAGTTTGCTTAAAGCAAGAGATACCTTTAAGCAGATGAACCCTACTCTGGAGTCATTGGTCATGAACAGAAAGAACTTTTCATTAGCCGCACATGAAAGAGTCCTAAATGTTATTACCAAACTGAGTCCACTCAATTTCCAGGAGAGATAAGTAATTTCTACTTGAATGGAGCTGATTATAGTGATCCAAAGGTCTTATAAAAGATTAAAACACAAGCAAAAACTGTATGTAAACCTAACAAGCAATATGAAGCCCTATTAGGCCTTTTCCACAATATATCAATTTCCAAGTATAGCATATGACAAAGAGATACTTAAGAAAGATGGAGGAGTAGGAGGGCTGGCAGATACCAACCACCACAAGGCTACCACTGGGTGCCCAGGTCACTATTGGCACAGTAATGTGGTCCTAGAGTTAGAAAGGAGTCATAGTGGCAACATGGTCTGATCTAATTCCCAAAACATTGGTAAAGCATCTCCATGCCCAGGACTGCTCCTTCCCCTACTAGAACACCTGGAAAGGGCACAGCCCAGCAGCATGCTCCTCTAGCAAGGGAGAACATATACATCCAAGCAAGTCACCAAATGACTACACAAGGACAAGCACACCAAACTCAACAGATCCACAGTAGTGACGGGCCTAAAGGCAGCCTGCAGGAAAGGGAGGTGGCCCCAGCTGAGGGGCTGCAAAGAGATTCTCTGTTTGCTAAAACACAAACATTCCAGAAACAATAGCCACAGGGGGTAGGTAAATTTCAGAAATTCTCAACCTTATGTGCATGAAATTAACAAAACTGAATCAAAAAGAAATATTTTGTCAGTAAATATAAATTTTCTTACCACTCCATGTTCAGGGATCCTGGCCAGTTAAGTGACTTACCCCAACACACTATATAGTTTTCTGCATTTGTGTCTGCCTGCCCTGGAAATATGGTGACCTCTTGCTGGCAGAGGCAGCATTGTTTTAATACCTGTCACTTGCTTTATTATATAGTAGTTACTCAATAAATGCATACTGAAACCAAGTCCCAGTGTGTAACCTAAAACTCTTAGGTTCTCGAACTTCTTGGTTCCCCAGCTCCCTTAAGGTGGTTGAGGTCCATGGACTTCTTTGTGCTCCACCAAGCTCACTGAAGCTAGACACACAGAGTGCAATAAATCCTAGGGGCTGTTGCCATCTCATGAACTTCTTTCTCCTGTCCAACACTGTCTTTTTCTTCCCCATTTTCTCTTCCTTTTGCTCCCTCAACATTTCACCCTATAATGAGGTGATTTAGAGTTATCCAGCCTCTACAACTTACTGGGTTTATGGACCTTACCCTCTCTGGAGCAGTTTCCTATCGTAAAATAGGAGTGACAGTACTTACCTTAAGACTTAAGAAATGATGTGTGCATATTAAAGCAGTTGGCACAGTGTATAGCCCATAGTAACACTCAGTAAATAACAGCTATTACTACATAATTGTCCACAGGACTCACTTGCCTAAAGATACTTAAAATGCCAAAGGCAGAAAGTTGATTTTTTTTCCCCTTCTTCTGCAAGTCTGGTTTTGAGAAAAACCTGTTTTGGAAACAAACTGACACATGTCCATGTCACTGGTCACACTATTTCCCTTTTCCTTTTTCACAGGGAAATAATGACTTTGATCAGTTATGACCAAACTGGGTAAAAGGTTCTGTTCCAAACATGGTTAGGACCCCAGACTAATTTATTTAAATAAGTAAGTAAATGAAATTAAAATTATCCACTCCCCCTCCGCTGCTTGTGCTGTGCCTCTCAAAAATAAATAAATGTTAAAAAAGAATTTAAAAAAAAGGGTGGGGGCACCTGGGTGGCTCAGTCGGTTGAGCGTCTGACTTCAGCTCAGGTCATGGTCTCCAGTTCATGAGTTCGAGCCCCATGTTGGGCTCTGTGCTAACAAACAGCTCAGAGCGTGGAGCCTGCTTCAGATTCTGTGTCTCTCTCTCTCTCTCCCCCTCCCCTGCTCATGCTCTGCCTCTCTCTGTCTCTCAAAAATAAATAAAAGTTAAAAAAAAAATTTTTTTTTTTAATCATCCATAAAGCTAGGGCAATGAGAGTGTGTGCTTAAGTTCTAGGTCTTGGGAATAAGCAACCCATGCCAAGACAAAAGGTAGAGGAGGGAAAGGAAAGGGTTCCTCATCTTTTCTAGAAGTAGAGCTGTCATCAGCATTCTTTCCAGATCCCATGATCCAGCCCCTAAGTCCCTGAAGACTCTTATACTGTCCTAGGTATTCCTTCTTGGAAGCCCACCTGGGCCTGTGTTCTCTAAATGCTTCAAAATTACCTTCTCTGACTCTGCCCCAATTTTAAAGGAAGAAGCCAGTTAACCTAAATACATCTCTCCTGTAGCATTTCAGATCAGTAACTTAAAAGAACAGGGTTAAATGTGAAAATGAAGGGGAGGTTGGAAGAGAGGAAAGGTGACCCTCAGGATGGAGAAAACTTCTAGGTGCAAGTTTACTCAAGTCAGCGGCCCTTCACTGGTCCATGAGAGCACAAGTCTGAAACCAAATGCTTAAGTCTGAAGTCTGTCTCCACCACTTTCTAACTGAGACACTCAGTAAGTCGCTGCTCCCTGTGCCTTGGCTTCCTCGTGTACAAAGCAGGAATCATAACAGTACCTATCCTTCAAGGTTGCTGTGAGGACTGAATGAGTTCATCCATGTGGAGCCTGATACACAATTTGTCTCTCTGTCTGTGCTGCTACCACTGCTAATGTCATTATCATCATGATGCTACCTTCCTTACTTCTTTTCCTTTTCCACTCACAAACCCAACAATTCTCAATCACAAGGCAGCTCTGGTGGTAGAGGTGGTTGAAATGGGGGGAAGATGGGGAGGAGTGCAGTCGATTTTACAAGTCAGTGTTTTGTGGAAGCAGTCTGTGCTGAAGGTTTGTTGTAACCCAGAGGGGCTACAGCATCTAGGAGTAAGTACCGCCTACTCTTTTTTTTTTAAATATTTATTTAATTTTTGAAGAGAGACAGAGAGAGACAGAGAGAGACAGACAGAGTGTGAGCAGGGGAGGGTCAGAGAGAGAGGGAGACACAGAATCTGAGGCAGGCTCCAGGCTCCAAGCTGGCAGCACAGAGCCAGACATGGGGCTCACACTCACGAACCATGAGATCATGACCTGAAGTCAGCCACTTAACCGACTGAGCCACCCAGGTGCCCCAAGTTATTGGCTACTCTTAATGTTCCCTTTGGATTACTTGGCTCCTCCTGTCTTCCTAAGCTCCAACACTAACATAGGAAAGTCCTCCCCAAACTCAAGCCTCCTCCATACTTGAATCAACAGAAGAGAAGCAGGGCAGGAGAGAGGGCAAGGCTGGGACCAAAGTTTCACTTTGCCTTTCAGTTATTATTTATTTTAAAGTAGTAAGGAAGTCAATAAAAGCTACTAGTTAACCACCGGCTGTCTCTCTCCTTCCAGAGTTAACCAAACCATATTCTTCACTGGATATACAATATACAAAAAAAGGACAGACCTCTGTAGACCCATCTAATGCAGAAAGACGCCTTTCCTGGTTTTCATTCACATACCAAGACATGCTCGCTTCTCCCTGCTGTGACAGACACAGCAGGCCCTGCAAGAGGGATGCAGGGAGGCATAGCTGTTCTTACCACAGAACTTAATACTCAGCAGAAGCTCCTGTCCTTCCGCCTCTCAGCAAGGTACAGACCAACAGACCTACTTCTCCTCCCTTCTGTAATCTGATTACCACCGCTTTCCTTTTTTTGTAAATTGTGGCAATTTTCTCTCCTCTGGGAAATTCTGACTTGCCAATGACAAAAAGTCAATGAATTACAGGGTTTGGGGTGATAAGTTTCCCTGTCCTACCTCCCCAGTTTCTTGATGACTATAAACCTTCATAGCCAAGACAGCTAAAGCCCACACCAAGAAAACAAGTCATGTACTGCTGAGCCCACAGGGGTAGGGGTGTTCTATTCATTGATGTATCCCAAGCATCTTGGAGCCTGACACCCTCCACGATTCCACCCAATTCTACAGAATCAGAGCTGAATTCTGAAAAGTGGAACCAAAGATGGGGGGTGGGGTGGGGGAGGGGATAGAAGGAAGGGGAAGTCCACAAAGAGTTTAGGTAAAACTCCAAACAATTTCCCCACCATTCCCACAACGTACTGTATTGTTTGAGGAAGCTAAAGACTGAAAAGGAATCAGATTTTCAACTTTGCCATCTAAAGTAGAAACTGAGAGCCTAATACTACACAGATTCTAGCCCAGTCCTGCTGTGCCTCCTGGTTTACAATTTCAACCCACAGCTTAAGTTAAAAAGCCTGGGTACTAAAGACATCCCCTGTGTTAGAATATCACAAATTTCCTGTCAACAAACCACCTTGATTCTCTCTTTTCCTATTCTCCCCTTTTGGCCTTAATAAATACTTCGTACTCTCCAAATATAGATGTTTTTTCAGCTCTGATTATGTTTTCTACAGTAATGACCCTCCACCTGGCTAGAGGAATATTTGTGGTACAAGAAAACTCCAGGATGTGAAAACTTTACTTCAGTGAAAAATAAAACCCCAGTACAATCACAGCTCATCAGGTCCCAGGCACCAGCAACAGGAATTAGGGACTCTGACGTCTGCTCCTTAGTCACCACTAAAGCATGGGAGTTAAGAGCACACACTATGAAATCAGACAGCCCAGGTCTGAGTGCCAGCCCTGCTTTCTGTCACTCCTTTGACCTAGGGTCTCATCAAACCCTAGTTCATTATCTATAAAACTGGGGGTAATAATAAGCCCTACCTTGTATACTGTTGTGAGGAATAAATGAGGTAATATACATAAAGTACCTAGCACAGACTCCCATACTTAAGCACTCAATAAGCATCAACTATCCGTAGCTGTCTAGCAAATCAGAAAAGCACAATGGTCTGTTATCTTTAAGTCCGTCAAGTTCCAAAAAAAAAAAAAAAAAAAAAAAGTGGGGGTTTTTCCCTACAAAAGTATCAATTAAATGTAATATAAGAAGGAACACTAAATTCAAATCCAGTTCAGGCCCCACCTCACTTGCAACTGAGAGCAAATTATGTCACCTCCACTTTCTCATCTATAAAATGGGAATAATAAACTGTACTAAACTCTGAACATCTCAGAGACAAGAAAGAATCTATGAGATAAAAGGCAATGAAAAAGCTGGGGTTTGCCTAGGTGGCTCAGTTGGTTAAGCGTCCAACTTCGGCTCAGGTCATGATCTCATGAGTTCAAGCCCTGCATCGGGGTCTGTGCTGACAGCTCAGAGCCTGGAGCCTGCTTCATATTCTGTGTCTCCCTCTCTTTCTGCCCCTCCCCCACTCATGCTTGGTCTCTCTCCTTCAAAAATAAACATTTAAAAAAAAAAAAAAAAGGCAACAAGGAAGCTTTTACTTCTACAAAGAAAAAATAAGTGAATCCAGAGTATGATTATTATTAAAATGTCACACCCAATATTACTGGACATAAATAAACCAGTGACATATCTTTCTCTTTCAAGAACATCAGGTTTGATAGCCTTTTAATCTGCTCACAATGAGCCTGCTAAAGCAGGAAGAAGTAAAAGGCTTCTTCTTATAAAGCCCACCAAATCTAAGACTGTGCCCCTGTCTGTTGGTCAAGCTTCAACCATCCTGGGCCATTTCTCAGGCACCAGTGTCAGGAGAAATTAGAAAAGGTTTTTATGGGGCGCCTGGGTGGCGCAGTCGGTTAAGCGTCCGACTTCAGCCAGGTCACGATCTCACGGTCCGTGAGTTTGAGCCCCGCGTCAGGCTCTGGGCTGATGGCTCAGAGCCTGGAGCCTGTTTCCGATTCTGTGTCTCCCTCTCTCTCTGTCCCTCCCCCGTTCATGCTCTGTCTCTCTCTGTCCCAAAAATAAATAAACGTTGAAAAAAAAAAAAAAAAAGAAAAGAAAAGGTTTTTAGTTCCACTTGACATGTTAAACCAACAACAACCAAAATCCTTATCTGCAGGATGACTGCTCAAAAGACCCAAGAAAGGGTCAATTCTGACCACCACTTTCTCTCTTATACTGAGTGGTTTAAAATGTAATATGTCAGCTGGGAAGAAGAACTCAATTTTTTCCTTGTTTGACTTTTACTTTTAGGTCCAGGCATTGAGTTTCATTTTTAACTTACTATAAAAATTGTGGTGTTAGAGTTAGAGGTTAAGGTGGGAAGGGAGGGTGGCTAATTTTCCTAACTTAAGAAGGAAGCGTGCAAAACTGCATCGGATTCATCAACCACATGTCTGTCTCCCAAACCCAAAGAGGGAAAAAAAAAATTTATCAACTTTTATTAATCATCTACTGTATGTGAGGCACTGAACTAAGTATATATATTATTCCAAAGCCCATTTTCTCTCCCACATCTACAAACACCATGAAGCAGTCCTCACTGAATGGGAACCATCCCAACTGGGGGTAAAAAATCACAGTCTGACAAACAAGTTCTAGACATTTCAAAGGTTAGTGTTGTGAACACACAAAGAAGTCTTGGATAGGAACAAGGACCCAGTTCCTAAAGATTCTTTGCAAGAGGAATACTCAAACTATGTTTTTCCACTAATTCTGGAATTAACTTGAAGCTATTTAATACACTATCCAAAAAGTTTAAGAATTTTTAAAAATGAAGCACAAGAACTCACTGTAGGGCTAAAACAACCTAAGCCAAATTACTGACCTGAGAGTACATTTAACAATCAAATACAGAATTTATAATATCCTCTTAAAGGATCTTTACAGATGTGCTCACAAGAGAAAGCATCCACAATGAATTGGCATCTGTACGGCCAGGTAATGAGAGGGCAAAGCCTTCCTGCTGGCAGCAGCAATTCAAAGTGAGATATCATTCTCACTATAAAACCCAACTCATTCTCACCCTTGGGGTACAAAGCCATCATCCTAAATGATTGTCTACATAGCAAACTGTCAGATGGGACCAAATACACACTGATGTTCCGATGTGTAAATGCCATTCTCTCCATCTACAACTCTCGAAAAAAGAAAAAAGTAATAAGCCTTAAAAAGGACACTTTTCACAACTGACCTCTGCATTAATGCACTTTATATTAACCATAGTTAATGTCTGTGTTAAACACTAACGTTAAAAGAACATAATTGTGTTCTGTATTCTTGGAACGCTTTCCCTGAATTAAGACTCTGGAGAAAAATCAGCCAAAATATAGGGCTAATCCATGCCCCCTAATGGGATGAGGTAGAGGCCTTGCCTGAGGAGCCCAACAAACAATTGTGATGACTAGTTTACCATCCATGCCAGAACCTGCAAAGCTAAGGCTATCACCACGTCTGGCTTTCTGCTAACAGAAGGTGAGCCTCTGATCTGTGTATAGGGCTCCTTAGGGTGATTTTTAAACTAGCAATTTTCAGCGTACCACACAGACCTCCAATAACGCTATCACCTTGTAAGGCAGTTAGGCAAGGGGGGGGGGGGGGGGGGGGGCGGTGGCTCATAGATAAGTGACGTATGTGGCTGCCATCATCTCAACCAGTCCAACACTACCATAAGAAAATAAAAGGGAAAAGCACTTCATGGTTCTCTCGTGGCCACCTGACCATAGCGACTCAGCAGCCCATACTCATCCCCCTGCTAGACTCCCGATCAAGGGTATCAGGACAAGATCTACCCTCGGGATGCGGGCACTTGCCCAGCCACGGTGCGACAGAGGAGCCCCATACCTCAGCTCCAGTGGAAAGCCAATGGCCCAGGGGCTGGGCTGGGGCGACAGGACAGTGCACACTCCATCCCTAAGCCTCCCGACACCGGTTAAGATAAGAGATCTTCGCCCCCGCCCCCAAAGCTTCCCCAGAAGACTCATTCCAAGCCACTCTCCCACTCACAAATCGCTGGAAGCCTCCCCCTTCCCCTGGCTTTCGCCAGTGCCAAGCTCCCCTGGAACTCTGGGGCCCGCGCGGCCGCACTTGACCGAACATCCAACTCCTGGAGGTCAAGGACAGGGGCCGGGAGGGCCGGGGAAGCGCGAGGAGGGGCTTCCTCGTCGGTCCGCCGCCCCGCTAGGGAAAGGGCTCCAAGGGGCCGCCAGAAGGAGGCGCCAAGCGCCCACGGCGGGTCCCGAGCCCTCCGGGCTGCCCAGGGGAGGCAGGTCTTCAGCTACAGGTCGGGTCGCCGCGGTCGCCTGCTCTAGAGCCGCCCTCTGGGGGCCCCGGAAACCCTGCACTTGGGGCGCTGGTGGAATGAGGCCCCCACGGAACGGTTGGGGCCGGTCTGGGTCCCGAAGCCCGGTCCTCACCTCCGTCTCATGCTGGTGTGTCGTTCGGCGCCGGCGTCCCCTGGCCGGCCTGGGCCGCCGAGCCCCGCTCCGGGCCCGCAGCCCCGCAGTCCCGCAGCCCCAGCACGCCAGCCGCAGCGTCCGCACGGGGAACAGCAGCGGCAGCAGCTAAGGCAGCGGCGCCGCCGCTGGTGGCTGGGCGGGCACATGGGAGGGCGGGGGCTGCAGCCCTCGAGCCCTGACCATAGGGCCCCAGCCTCGGGGGCGATAGATCTAAGTGCGCCTCTAAAAATGGCACTTGGTTCCCATCCTTAGGGTTGCTGTTGCTACCTACAGGCTCAGACTTTGCCAGAATCTCATGGTTATATGCAGAAGGTGAAGAAATGAGCTGTCGCCACTCCCTTCCTCCTCTCTACTTCCCCTCATGGTCCATATGGTACATTCCTCAAAGCCAGGCCCAAGAGAGAGGGAGGATTTGATTGGTTGTGAATCTTGGAAGGGCGCAAGGAGCCACACAAAATGGCCAATGGAAAAGCACGGTGGGCATATCAAACCTGCCAGATGGGGAGAAGAGAGGATGCGTTTAAAGGGACCTTGTTTGTTGCCCTCAGAAGTCACGACAAAACAAAACCAGAATTTTTTTTACTAATCCTAGCCAGACCGGAAACAAAGAGATTAGGGGCTCCTCAAATGTTTGGGTTAGACAGCTAAAAGAAAATACGGAGAGAATTGAGCCAGACATGTGTGTGGCTTTGGGTAGGTTACTCCATCTCTCTGCCTCAGTTTCCTCATCTAATCCAATGACAATATTGGACTAGAAGTGATCTCTGATGGGCTTTCTCATATTTTGTGATCCTACAATCCTTTGCATGGGATTAGCAATATTTACATATATTCCTCAATATTCGCCATGCTCCACCGTCTTAAAGAACTTTGACCTTTTGGCACCAAATCCTTTATACAGACAGTATAAACCCATCTTTTATGAAGACAAATTCAATATACTTTGTCCCTCCTCTCTTAAAAGCATTCCTCTTATGTGTGGAGAGAACCCCAACTCCCTCCTACCCCCAGTATCTCATAATTTCTGCTCTTGCAAGTCACTTTTTCTTCTTCCTTCTCTCTTCATCCACAGCATCAAAGTTTCAATTAATAATTAATTCACCTGTTGAACTGTCCAGAATCCCTGCCAAAGCTTGCTAAAGTCTTCATCAGTGTTGCTGAAGTGCTATCTGAAGTCTCTGGCATGCCATTCAACTATACATGGCCAATTATGCTTTTGGTCATATTACATGTCAAATTCAAGACTTTGAAAACATCCCTTGGGGGCCTAGTCTGCTCTATTTTAGAGCTTTATACTGGCATCTAGGCCTATGTTTTGGCCACCAAACTTCAGACCAACTCCACCTTCATTTTTCAGAACTTTTTGACCTTCCATCATCTGCTCACCCTACATCCACTCAACCTTCTTCCACATTATATGAAGTATTTGGGATATTATTCTTTTCTTTTCTTTTCTTTTCTTTTCTTTTCTTTTCTTTTCTTTTCTTTTCTTTTCTTTTCTTTTTAATTTTTTAATGTTTATTTATTTTTGAGAGAGAGGGAGACAGAGTATGAGCAGGTGAGGGGTAGAGAGAGAGAGGGAGACACAGAATCGAAGCAGGCTCCAGGCTCTGAGCTGTCAGCACAGAGCCCGACATGGGGCTCGAACCCACAAACTGTGAGATCATGACCTGAGCTGAAGTTGGACACTTAACCGACCGAGCCACCCAGGCGCCCCTGGGATATTTTTCTAATAAGCTCAACTCTACACCACCCCCCCCCACACACACACACTCATCCTCCAATTATTTCTCCATGAAACTTTCCCAAGTTGATTAACAGAAGCTGCTAGCTTATAGAGCTCCTATTTCTATTCTGTGCTACCATAATCCTGAGTTTCTGCCCCAATATGCAATTTTTTTCTTTTCTTTTTAAATGGCATTATGGTTTTCTTTATTTTTTAAACATTTATTCATATTTGAGAGAGAGAGGCAGAGTGCAAGTGGAGGAGGGGCAGAGAGAGAGATACACACAATCTGAATCATGTTCCAGGCTCTGAGCTGTCAGCACAGAGCCCACGAGGGGCTCGAACCCAGGAACCACAAGATCATGACCTGAGCCTAAGTCGGATGCTTAACTGACTGAGCCACCCAGGCACCCCTCCAATGTGCAATATTTATTGACATAATTACCTCTCTCATTCATTTACAACAGCAGCTGCTTATATTCATTGAATGCTTACTATGCGCTAAGTACTGTTGGGAAGTGCTCTGCATGTATCATTTCATTTCACCATCACATCAAATCTATGAAGTGCTATTATAATTCCTGTTTTGTGGAGAGAAAGTGAGTCTTAGAGAAGCTGATTTGCCCAAGTGCACACAGTAGAGGTCTAACTGTAGTTTCTACCTTCACAACCCCACAGCGCAATATTATCTCCTACTTCTTTTTCTTTTTAAGTTTATTTATGTATTTTGTCAGGGAAGGGCGTGAGTGGGGGAAGGGCAGAGAGGAGAGAGAAAATCCCACGCAGACTCCGCACTTTCAGCACAGAGCCACAGAGCCTGACGTGAGGCTCGAACTCACGTACCCTGAAATCATGACTTGAGCTAAAATCAAGAGTTGGAGGCTTAACCGACTGAGCCACTCGGGTGTCCCCATCTCCTATTTCGTAAGAACCTACTGCATTCTATACAAGAGATAATGTTATACACTTATACCATTTTTTTAACATTTCTATACCTATAAAATCATTTAAGGCTCAAAACAATCATGTCAGGTTAGAGGCAGTTTGTTTGCAGTGAGAAAGAAAACTACAGCTCAGAAAGCCTGACCAGTTTGGCTATGGTAACAAGGCTGGTAAGTAATGAAGTCTGGTTTTCCAAGTTGTCCATCTTTCCCATTGAAATCCCTGCTTCCTGAGTGAATACAATCTTTTCACATATAAAACGTAGAAAACAATTTTAAGCAACACAGGAACAAATAACAGCAAACCCCACACCATGGAATCCAGGGAGAATGGTACCAGTGCTTACCATGGGCAGAAAATAAGTCAAGGAGGGCTTCTACAAAGAGTGAGAAGCACTATGTATTTCTTTCTACTGTCTTATTGTTTATATTTTGTCTCTGAGACTGCCTTTGACACATCTGGCAAATTCAATAGCAAATAGTAACAAAAACTGCCCCCCCCCCCAAAACTGCCTAGAGCACCTGGAGATAGAACCAGCACCATGCCTATGAGGAAGGAATCTCTATGTGCAGGGCTGACAGATTCAGAGACGTTTCCAAATTGCTGTTTAGTAAAATATCCTGCTTCACTGACACTTGTAACATAGCCCTGAAAATAGAAGCTGGGCTAATGATTTCATTCTTTTTAAACTGCTGAAATCCTCACAGGGGAGGACACACTGGCAAAATGATGTGAGAGCCAGTAAACTTTTAATGTCAGTCAAGAAGCTTGAGCATGGTAATTCTGAAGCCAATACTTGTGGTGCTCATTGCCTGGTCCAGAACTAGTCAGTCCAGTTAATTTTCACTCCCATTGTTCTCCTGACTTTTCTTATCTCCACAGAGCATTCAAATGCACTTATCTAAATGCTTTATTTATGCACTTTAACATTTAGTGGGCACCTACTATGAGCAAAGGACCATCAGATTGTTTGGGGTTATCCTGATGGATCATACATGAAGTTTATTAAGTGGAGAAGGTGATAAACAGCAGATCCACTTGGTGAGGAACAGATCAACCTGAACTCCTGAAAAAGTGTGTGATAGGATTCCATCCCCAGTCTAATTGCAAGCTCATGTTGGAAGGCCCATCCTCTAGAATAGGATGAGGACCACTGGGCTGAATTCTGGGCGAGGGCAGGGGTGGGAGAGATGGGCATATATATTGCGGAGGAAGGTGGAGAAATGTAGGGTACCCAGAAATAACTAGACATGTGTAAAACAGTAGGGGCAATAATATCAATCCATAATTTGGGCATTAGAAGAATTGTCTATTCTGTCTTACTTTAAGAAAGTATTTTTTTCTGATTTCAAAAGTAATACATGTTCATTGTTTAAAAAAATTTTAATACAGAGAAGTACAAAAAATTTAAAATTACCCATTACCCTTAACAGCATTTCACTTACTATTGTAACGTATTTTCCTATGTTTTCTTTGTGTATGTGTCTTCTTTTTTTGTATGTATCTTTTTTTTTAGTTTATTTATTTATTTTGGGAGAGGGAGAGAGAGAGAGAGAAAGCAAGTGGGGGAGAGGGGCAGCGAGAGAGGGAGAGGGAGAGATTCCCAAGAAGGGTCCACACTTAGCACAGAGCTGAATGTAGGGCTTGATCACACAGCCATGAGCTGAAATTAAGAGTTGGTCACTTAACAAACTGAGCCACCCAGGTGCCCCTGTATGTATCTTTTAAATAAAATTTGACCAAACTGTTCTGCAGTCTACTTTCTCCTTAACAATAGACTAGGAATTTTCCCATGCCAATAATTCTAATTCATGATTTTAAGTGGCTGCACTTTAAGGGGCTATACTTTAAGTTATTTAACCAAGATTTTACTTCCAGTCATTGATTATTTCCAATTTTTCATTATTATATGTAACTTCAAGGATTATTCATATATGTAAATGTTTATATATGTTTATGATTATTTCCTAGTATTTCTAGAAATAGAATTCCTTGGTCAAAAACATGCACTTTTTTTTATTTTTATTTTTTTATCTTTTAAAGTTTATTTATTTTGTTTATTTTGTTTTTTTAATATATGAAATTTATTGTCAAATTGGTTTCCATACAACACCCAGTGCTCATCCCAAAAGATGCCCTCTTCAATGCCCATCACCTCCCCTCCCCTCCCTCTCACGCCCCATCAACCCTCAGTTTGTTCTCAGTTTTTAAGAGTCTCTTATGCTTTGGCTCTCTCCCACTCTAACCTCTTTTTTTTTTTCCTTCCTCTCCCCCATGGGTTTCTGTTAAGTTTCTCAGGATCCACATAAGAGTGAAAACATATGGTATCTGTCTTTCTCTGTATGGCTTATTTCACTTCGCATCACACTCTCCAGTTCCATCCACGTTGCCACAAAGGGCCATATTTCATTCTTTCTCATTGCCACGTAGTACTCCATTGTGTATATAAACCACAATTTCTTTATCCATTCATCAGTTGATGGACATTTAGGCTCTTTCCACAATTTGGCTATTGTTGAGAGTGCTTCTATAAATATCGGGGTACAAGTGCTCCTGTGCATCAGTACTCCTGTATCCCTTGGGTAAATTCCTAGCAGTGCTACTGCTGGGTCATAGGGTAGGTCTATTTTTAATTTTTTGAGGAACCTCCACACTGTTTTCCAGAGTGGCTGCACCAGTTTGCATTCCCACCAACAGTGCAAGAGGGTTCCCGTTTCTCCACATCCTCTCCAGCATCTATAGTCTCCTGATTTGTTCATTTTGGCCACTCTGACTGGCGTGAGGTGATATCTGAATGTGGTTTTGATTTGTATTTCCCTGATGAGGAGCGACGTTGAGCATCTTTTCATGTGCCTGTTGGCCATCCGGATGTCTTCTTTAGAGAAGGGTCTATTTATGTTTTCTGCCCATTTCTTCACTGGATTATTTGTTTTTTGGGTGTGGAGTTTGGTGAGCTTTTTATAGATTTTGGATACTAGCCCTTTGTCCGATATGTCATTTGCAAATATCTTTTCCCATTCCGTTGGTTGACTTTTAGTTTTGTTGATTGTTTCCTTTGCTGAGACATGCACATTTTTAAATGTTTCATTTATATCGCCAAATTGTCTCTCAGGAAGTTTACACCAGTTACTTTCTCACCAGCAAGGTATGTTGGGGCTATTTCTCTGAACCCTCAACAATCTGGGCATTTGTCTTCTTTTGTAATCCTTGTCAATTTGACAGATGAAAAACATCTCATTGTATAAATTATTATAGTGTGTATTTTTACCTACCAAGGTAATAAATATGCATTTTTCCTTTCAAGTGCCCTGGAATTAAACCACAAAATGAATGTTTCCCTTTTCCTCATTCAACCATTCTTCTCCCAAATCCCTGAAAAACTATAGAAAAATCAGAGTAGAATCTGCCAAATGATCAATGCTCAGACAAACTCAGTATCATTTCACCTGAACCAATAAAAAAGGTAGTGGAACAGATGGCTCAAAATAACACATAAACCTATACATTATAACTTTGAAATGGGTAACAAATCCATGCATAGAAACTTTTTCAACTAAAACGGATACCAGTGACCCAAGTTATACTTACTACTGGCTAATATTAAAATCAGTTTGAGGGGCATCTGGGTGGCTTAGTTGGGTAAATGTCCAACTTAGGCTCAGGTCATGATCTCATGGTTTGTGGGTTTGAGCCCTGCATTGGGTTCTGGGCTGACAGCTTGGAGTCTGGAGCCTACTTCAGATTCTGTGTTTCCCTCTGTCTCTGCCCCTCCCCACTCCTCTCTCTCAAAAATAAACATTTAAAAATAACAATAAAATACAATCAATTTGAGTTTCTTCAACAATGCCCAATTCTGTGATGGGGACAAGTCCAAGATGGGCCAATCTGGCAGTCCATCCTCTGTATTGAGTGGCTGACTAATCCACTCAATATTACTCTCAGCTCTTGCTTAGCTTTCTTGTCCCTTGGCTTTATCTTTGTTTTGTGGTTGACCTTTACATGATCTCCTTTTCTCCAGCCATCAACAAGCCTAATATCCCATTGAAGAATTTACCCCTCCCCCTTTCTCAGTGTAGTTTGCTGGTATTGATCACAACCCTTCTCTGGACTTGAAGTGGGATACAGATAGCTCTGGGAGCTGCTAGCAGCCATCTGGGGCCATGAGGTAGACCTGGCCTGCAAGAGGAACAAACCAGAAGGAGTGGAGTTGAGAAATGGAGAGAGGTAGAGCTGGACCTGGTCTCATCTGTGAGCCCTGAATCAAGTCTCATGGGAAGCCAGTTATATGAAACAGTAATTAAGCCCTATTTTTTAACTTAGATCAGGTCACCTTTCTCTCATGGCAAAGAAAAAAATGCTTACTGAAACACTGGCTGTGGATGGATTCTGTAGTTCAATAGGAACTCAGCCCAAGTACTACAAATATCACCCCCTTTACTGCCACTAGTTCAGTTCATCATGACCCCCAGAGGTGTTTAGCTTTAAGGCAGTTCCAGGGATATCCCAAGCTACATGTAGCCTAAAGTCTCCTAGGATTCCTTGGACAGGCTCAGAGGCCTATCTTCTCTATCTATAGGATAAGAGAGTAAAGAGAGAGGAAGAGGATGATTTGATACAATTTTGATTCCTGGGCTACATGCATTGTCATATGGCCCTATGAAGACATGAGGATGTGAAAAGCTTGATGTCCTTGCTTCTCTCCTCTTCTACACCAAAGACTGGGTTGAAACAACAGTCTTTTGGAGAAAAGCCAAGGGGACCATGGACTGGGATGTCCCAGAGCTGGAAGACATCCTGGGTTCTGGGGTTTATCCCTAGGCTAACATTTCATAGTAGGTTACAAAAATAGATTTTTTAAATCTAACTAATTCTTGACTTGCAAGTTTCACCATCCCAGGAAAAATGAAGTTTAAATGCAACTTGAAAAGTTTGCAAATCTACTTTTGCATTAATTTTCCACAATACAATGTCAAAAAATTAAGAAGTGTTTGTCCCACGTCATTGGTATGTATGTTCTGTAATCAGAAATTCTAAGTATGAGCAAGCAAAAACCAAGACAGTCTATAGAAGAAATCTCTAGTCACCAGAGTTGCTGCAAAATAATATCTAGAATTACCACACTCTGTCATCACAATAGAGTTTCCTAGAATCATAATGTAACTTTGAAGAAGGCTTTTCCCTAATCCAACTCAGACCAAGTTCTTGAAAGTCTCTAGGAAGCACAGCAAATCTTGCTGTGTTTTACGTGTGGGTGTGTGTGTGTGCATACATATATGCATACCCTTGTGATTGGTTCCTTTTGCAGTGAGGAGGGACAGAAGCTGTCTTTCCAATTCTACCTTCCTTTGCTGCTCACAGTGCTCTTAAAAATAAAAACATCAGGGGCACCTGGGTGGCTCAGTCGGTTAAGCGGCCGACTTCGGCTCAGGTCATGATCGCAGTCTGTGAGTTCGAGCCCCGCGTCGGGCTCTGTGCTGACAGCTCAGAGCCTGGAGCCTGTTTCAGATTCTGTGTCTCCCTCTCTCTGACCCTCCCCGTTCATGCTCTGTCTCTCTCTGTCTCAAAAATAAAAATAAACGTTAAAAAAAAATTAAAAAAAAATAAATAAAAAAAATAAAAACATCAGCTTCAATATTCCATAAGGCATAGGTCAAGTTCAGTCCACTTGGGTTATATTTGAATAGGACTTATTTTACACAGCTCTGTTTTCAATTGTGAAAGAGAAAAAAATAAAAGGAATTGAGAAAAGAGAGAAGAGGGGAGAGAGCATATGATATTGCACATTTAGGAAGTGGAATAATGATGGAAGATGCACTGAGAAAGCCTCAGAATGGAACCAACAAACTTGAAACTGCTGGTATACAAACTGGTATTTTTTAGATTTAAGAGAACACATGCAAATGGATCAGCTCTTTATTTTTACCTTATTTGATTTTATTTTTGAGAGAGAGAGCATGTGAGCAGGGAGAGGGGCAGAGGGAGAGAGAAAGAATCTTAAGCAGGCTCCACAACCAGCGTGAGATTATGACCTGAGCTGAAACCAAGAGTCAGATGCTTAACTGACTGCGCCACCTATGCACCGCTTTTTTCTTTCTTTCTTTCTTTCTTTCTTTCTTTCTTTCTTTCTTTCTTTCTTTCTTTCCTTCCTCCTTTCTTTTCCTTTCCTCCTTTCTCTCTCTCTCTCTCTTCCTAGAGCGTGTGGATCAGCCTTTTACAGAGAAGGAAAAGATGTCAAATCTACCTTTGTCCAGTGCCTACTGAGGGAATATACAGGATCCCAAATCCTCCTTATTCCCGCTTGAGGTCATTGAAGTTCTGTTTGATTTAAGCTTCTGATTCTTTTTCATTAATTCATCATGTTAAGGGCAAGGCACTTGTAGGTACCGATGGCATTCCAAGATCAAGTAGACATAGGGTCTTGACCTCAAGGAGCTAACAATAGGGCAGGGAAAGTGAGACACAGATAGAAAATGGACTTTGCCAGGTGGAAAGTACTATCTTGTGATACTAAGAAGGCTTCCATTTAAGAGATCAGGGAAGTTTTATGGCAGGGTTATTTGAGTGGTCCCTCAACAGAGAGGTATAGAAAAAGGCATTCCAAGAAGTGAGGCCCCTTTTCCCCTTGTTCCAGTTCCTACATGCAGAGAAGAATCAGCGATTCCCCCCTCCCCTCACCCAACCTTATCAGAGCTTTTTGGAAGCACCTCAGTGCCCCACAGGGGAAGCAGATTGAAATTTAAAAAGAAACATAATTTGAAAGGATAAATATTAACATGTGAACATCTAGGTGGAGAGAGGGATGGGTGGAGTTTGAGTTTATCTTCTTTTTGCTTATTTGTGCACTTTCATTTTGGGAAAGAAATGGACTATGGAATGTACTTTTGTAATGAGAAAAAATAAAAACAATTTAAAAACATCAACCCCACTCTCCCCCAAAAAGAAGAGAAAAGGAACAAGAAGAGCATCCACATCTTTTCCACATTTAATGGTATTTTGAGTCCTCTTACCTCTCCATGATCACAGGTCTTTAGTATTGCCAGAGTTTCGTCCTGCTTGGAAACCCAGCCTGTATGCATCAACCAGAGCTGCACCATGTTTCAGAGCTGCCTCCGGAGAGTATGTCATGGAAAAATCATTGGCTTTAATAATACCAGAGGCAGTGAAATAAAATTTCTAAGATAGTTTAGGCCATTTGGGCCAGAGGTCCCTAACCTCATCTAAAAGAGAAGTTACTTTCATTTTCTGCCAATCTTGAATTTCTGACAGTGAAAGCCTTAGGAATGAGTGGGGACAGAACATAGCTGAGGGTCACCACTATTGACTCCATCTCTTGCCTGCTTGCTGGGAAGCCTTGTTTAATTTGGGAGGAAGAAAGGGGGTACAAGCCGAGTCGAGACTATGTAATGGCAGGTGATCTGAAAGTTCTATTGTATAAGCTTAAGCTTTGCTACTGGTGTGTCACTAATGGGTGCCACATAGTGATGGCCTCAGCTCTCAGGGCTGCCTGGTAGGACCAGGAATGGCCAGAGCCTCCCATCAAGCCTCCTCCTGTGGGAGTACCTTGTCAGTTCACCCCAGGGTACTGGTCAAATACCATCTTCTATGTGTATCATAACTTGGCACACATACAGAAAACACTGAGATATAATTTCAATATGTAATGTTACACTACAATTTACTAGTCTGGAGTGGCTGTCTTATGAAAAGTGATGTGAAAACAACAACAGCAAGCATTCACAGAGCTGTTCCTTTGTTCCAGGTCCTAGGATGCTTGATGCATTAATTCCGTGGTGGATATCACCAGCTCTTGCCTGCTCAGCATCCAGGCCCTCTTGCTGGGTAATAGCACCTACATTGTCTGTGGGAATTGTCTTTCCACACTGCATGCAGGCCTGTAGGCATGACAACTAAGATGCCTTGTTCTCCACCTATGAGGTAGACAGCACATGGCCCAGCCAAGGCCACGCTGACTTCTCTTCCTATAATTCAGTGTTAAGCAGAGAGACACAAGAATGGAAAATAACCTGAGCTGATATATCCCATTGTGAATATCCTGAAGAAGGAAACTGGTTATCTTTCTACTCTCTAGATCCCATTAGCTGCCCTAGTCCTCATCCTTTGCAAGACCTAGTAATATAATTTTCATTCAGTTATGTTAGCTAATCCATATTCTTCCAATAAGTTTCTTCCACCCTCCCCAAAGTTAGCCCTAAAGTCTATCTTTGTTGTTTGCAACAACAACAACAAAAAACCCAAATGTATAAGCTAACCTTCTTAAGAACCTCATTTTGTGTCATTATTATCCCTATTTTAAGATAAGATAATTGAACTTCAGAGATGTTAAAAAATTTGCCCAAGGTCACACAGCTAATGAGTGGCAACCACAATCAGAATTTTAAGCCAAGTCCATCTGACATGGAGGCATGAGAAGAATGCAGATTTTGTCATGAGGGCAAAATTAACTCAACACCCCACTTCTCCACTCTCCGCATAGAACCCTGGTTACATCAATGTCTCTGAACTGCAGTTATTCCAAGTTAAAAAATGGGAAAAATAATGCTCTTTTCACAGAGTTGTTGAGGGTTGATGGAAATATGTACATGAAAGCAGTGGCCTGGAGTATGTGCTTAATACACATTAATATCTTTCCCCTAAATATGAAATTTATTATCTCTGCAGAGTTAATTCAATAAACTAATTGAGGTCTTGTTTAGTTCAGAGATTACTGCTTCTGAGTTGACGCAAGTACAATCTCTCCCTCCTACTCTCTCTCTATTTCTCTCTCTCTCTCTCTCTCTCTCACACACACACACACACACACACACACACACACACACACACAGAGTTTTGTTTATGGGGGTTTCCTCTCATATCTTTATCCTCCATCTGTGTCCTGAGGTCCTCTCTGTGGAAGGCCTATCAGAAAATACATATGCCCTTAAGAAAAGGATCAGAGGGGATATATACATAGGCATACAATCTAAATCTTCCACCCAATATGCTTTTGGAGAAGGCAGAGAGAAAAAATTTTCATTCCTCTTAGGAATGATAAAAATGAGGCACAGAGACACTAAATATCTGTCTTCAGGTTACACAGCAAACCAAAGGCTAAGAGGGGACACAGAAATTCTACACTAAGCCATTTGGTCTGAAAATACCAGAGCCTGGAAGAGAAAGAGCAGGTTTTGTGGCGCCTGGGTGGTTCAGTCAGTTAAGCCTCCAACTCTTGATATCGGCTCAGGTCATGATCTCACGTCTCGTGAGTTCGAACCCCATGTCAGGCTCTGTGCTGACAGCCTGGAGCCTGCTTCAGATTTTGTGTCTCCCTCTCTCTCTGCCCCTTCCTCACTCACACTCTGTCTCTGTCTCTCTCAAAAATAAATAAACATTAAAAAAGCTTTGTTTTAAAAAGAAAGAGAAGGTTTTTTAAGTTGCTGTTTTTTTTCTGCCCCCATCTCTTCCCTCCTTTCCACACTTCCCTTCCCAATTCAATTAAAACAGCACCATCATTTAAACACTTGCATTAGGGATGCCTGGGTGACTCAGTGGGTTAAGCATCTGACTTGGCTCAGGTCATGATCTTGCAGTTCATGGGCTCAAGCCCCACATCAGGTTCTGTGCTGACAGTTCAGAGCCTGGAGCCTGCTTCAGATTCTGTGTCTCCCTCTCTCTGCCTCTCCCCAACTCACACTCTGTCTTTGTTTCTCTCTCAAAAATAAATAAAAATTAAAAAAAAATTAAACATCTACATTAGGCACATTTCTAAGAAAATTTCCCCAGATCCCTGTCCATTCTATACCTTGTCTTTCTCTTCAGAATTGTGATATACTTTCAATGACCTTATAATTCTCTTAATAGGGGAAAAAAGCCCCAAAGATGTGTTCCCTATGCTGTAAAAATTAAAGTCCCCGGGGGCACGTGGGTGGCTCAGTCGATTGAGCATCCAACTTTAGCTCAGGTCATGATCTCACAGCTTGTGAGTTCAAGCCCTGCGTTGGGCTCTGTGCTGACAGCTTGGAGCCTGGAGCCTGCTTCCGATTCTGTCTCCCTCTCTCTCTGCCCCTAACCCACTCACATTCTGTCTCTGTCTCTCTCAAAAATAAACATTCAAAAAATGAAAAAAAAATTTTTAAAAATTAAATTCCTTTAAAAATATACAGATAAGGGCAAAGTGTTAATTGTACTGAGATTTCTGATGCTTCTGCAGAGATAAATTCAGGTTTTTCTAGGATTGTGAAAAACACAACTAAAAGACCTATTTAGTCAGTCAGTTAACAAGTATTTATAAACTGCCTGCCATAAGCAAGGAATTTACCCAAATAGACATTAGCTCATAACAAGAATGAAAGAAAATCCATACAGCTTGAACTTATTCAACATAATTATGACTCCCATGATTCTTCTGGTTTCTAGGGCCAAGAAAACAAAACTGTGATATGATAATATCTGGGATTTCTTTTCTTCTTCACATTCATTTCTTTCGATCGTGAAGGTTTTGAGGGTTCTTTGTTATTGAAATGGCAATATACAACAGCAAGTGAATTTTTAAAACTTAAAAATCATCTATAATACATTATTTTAGCACAGCAACTTGCATGTGAATATTGTGTCTTCCAGGTGCACACACATTACTCAATGGCACAAACGTGGTATGCTTGTTATTTTATGTTTCGTTGTCCATTTAATCATAAATCTTTTCCATGTTTCTTTGTACACGTCTCTGGATTTAAGCTTTTGTTATGAATGCAAAGTATTCCATTGTGTTGATGTACCACACATTTTCCCACTATTCCTCTAATGTTAGACTTTTCAGCTTTTCCTATTTTTTTCCTATTAAAGCTAACACAGTAGAAGATATCTTTCATGCATTTGGAATTTCAAAAATCTTTATTAAATAACTTTGTTGGGAAAAATTCTAGAATATAGTACTTCTAGGACTTTTCCTATACACTGGCATGTTGTATTCCTCTCAAATTTTACCTATTGCACTCTAAATAGCATTATGTTATTCTTTTTTAAATTTGTTAATTGTTAGCAAAAAGGAAAACAGTATCACAGTTTTGTTATAATTTGCACTTTTGAGTGTTGTCAAAATAAACACATATTTGTGTGTTTGCTCATTTGTTTCCTCATGTGAGTGAATTTCTTTTTATGGACCCTGAATTTATCCATGGAGGTTTTTTCCCCCCAGTCAGGTTTATGGAGGTATAATTTACATATTATAAAATTTACTGTTTTTAGTGGAGAGTTCTGGCTTTTAACAAGTACATGCTGTTATAAAATAGTTCTTTTATCCCTGAACTTTCCTTGTTCCCCTTTGTAATCAACTTCTCCCTCACACCTCCAGCTCCTGGAAATTGTTAATCTTTATTTTTTTTCTCTATAGTTTTGTCTTTTCCAGAATGTCATGAAAATGGAGTCATAGTGTATAGTGTGTGTGTGTTTTTTTTTTTTAATTCTGAAGAATGTTTTTGGTAGTATTCAAACTACTTTATTAAAGGTTTGGTTCAATGTAAGAGAGCAACAGGAAGAACAGAAGTTGTAATTGTCACTCAGTTTCTTGTACCACCACACCTGGGATAAAGAGCTTTTTAGAAATGAGACTTCAAAAAGCCTAAGTCAATGCTTAACTTTTTCTGCTTCTCCCTTTTCAACACCCCACCTCTCTCTCTCTCTTTCTCTCTCTCTTTCTCTCTCTCTCTGCATGTGTGAGCAGAGGAGAGAGAGAGAGAGACAGAGACAGAGACAGAGACAGAGAGAGAATCTTAAGCAGGCTCCATGCTCAGCACCGAGCCTGATGTAGGGCTCGATCCCATGACCCTGGAATCAAGACCTGAGCCAAAATTCAGAGTTGGATGCTCAACTGATTGAGCCACTCAGGCACCCCTAAAGACATTAACTTTTAATCTATAATATAAAATGCAAATATTTCCCCCACTCTATTCATTTTTTGTCAAATTTTAAATTTAAATTTGAATGAACAGTTCTCTCCCCCATGGATTCATTCAAATAATCCATGATTATTGATTCAAAATAATCCATAGATATAAAATAGATTGAATTCTATTTTTTTTTTTTTTGCTAGCTGTTCTAGAATTTGACTTTTTAATATTTAATTTGATTCAACTTTAGTTTTGGCCAGTGTTTGCAGTAAGGCAAAGACTTTAAAACTTTCTCGGATGTGACCCACAATAAGAAATACGTTTTACATCATGACTAAGTACACACAAACAGATATACACAGAGATAAAACTGAAACACATGTTTTGGGAAACAAAGCTTCCACTCACTGCAGGGGATGCACTCTGATATTTTCTATTCTATTTTATTGGGTTTTCTTTTTCAAATGCTGGCCATGACCCACCAAACTGATTTCATGACCCACTGATGAGTCTGAAAAAGTATAAAATAGGATTTTATTAATGCATCACATTCCTGTTAGGTATTTGCACTCTACGCTTGGGTGACACCTGCAGATGAATGGATATACATGGATTAAACCGGGTCAGTTGGACATTTTCTTCCAGGGGCATGTTGAAGCAAATCGCTCCTTTTCATAGACTAGATTTTGGTGGTCACAGTAGAGAGGGGCATGGTTTTGCTCTTCCCAGTGTAGCCATCTAGTGGACTGGCAGCCTTCACAGGGTTGGCCTAGCCTGCCCTGTGAGGTGGGTCAGCTCTGAGGTGGCCTGTTGGTACAGGGTCTTTGGGTTTGGGGTAGCAGAAGCCACCATGAGCCATCTTTCATGTGGAATTAGTCGAAAGTAGCTCCAGTTCATCTGAGAGCTAAGAGCAGTCCAGGTGAAGCACACCTATGGCCCAGCTTTGCCAAGTGAATGCTGGGGAAAGCCTGTGCAAGGCCCATGCTGGGTAAGTGAAGGCATTGTCTCAGGAGGTGAGGTGGACTCCATGAGGAGACAAAATAGTGTGTGTGTGGCTGTGCACAGGTTGGAAAAACAATGACTAAAGGGAAGGATGGAGGCTGTTATAACTACCTTGGGTTGTTTAGAGAGAGGCACCAAGAAAGGGCTTGCTTGTCTAGGTCAGAGACTGAGAATGCAGAGACAAATAGTCCTGTGTAGCAGTGTGGGAGAGCTATGATCATTCTGTAGTCAGGAAATACCTCCCAGCCACTCACTCAGTGGCCCTGGCACATAATGTTTTGTGATCCACATTAGGTAGCTTGTATGATCTTTAAACAGCATCTTAATTCTCTTGCCTATTTATTAGGTGAATGACTGAGCCATGCTGAGGGTTTCAGAAGATACAGTACTTTCATACCTACTCCTCAAGGAGACCATAACTATTTATCTATTTAACCAAAATTAAAGAGTATAAGGCAGCTGTGATGGATGAATTTCTGGTTCTAGTTTGGTAGATGATGCTTAATAGTGTATTTAAAATTCTAACTTCTCATTCCCAGAGTTTTGAGGCCTTACCTCATTTCCTTGAGCACCTTAGGTATTGCTGTGTAGTTTCTGCCTCCCACCTGCTTTACAGCACTTATGAATATTCATGAGATAATATTAGAATGTGAGCATTGGAAGAACATCCCACAACAAGGTTTGCTTGCCAGGCTACAATAGTACTTGTAGAGAGCTTACCCTGGTGCCTGAATTTTCAGGGAAACTAAGATTTTAGGATTTCCCTTAAACTTGGAGGAGTTCAAACCATTCAGGAGTTTGACCTGAGAAGGATAATGCTTTATAATTCTTAGGTGATTTTGTTGTTGCTTTTCCCTTCTTTAGAGTGACCATTGCATTCCTAACCCCTCCTGTACTTTCTATGTCCGTTCTCCTTGCAGTGGGTGGAAGATTTACACATGTGACTCTGGCTAGTACTAACAGATGTGAAATCTATAAATCTACAGGGAGCCATGGCTTTCACCCTATAGACTTGCAAAGGCACACATCTCTTTTTCCCCTTGCACTGGAGTATAAATCAGAACATTTCATTTAGTGAGAAAACCTATTGTCGAGAGATGCTTACTCCCTCCCTCCTCTGAAATATCACCTTCATCCTGAGCGTCTTTGAAGCATCTGGATCCCTGCCATCTGTCTTCACTTGAGCTTCTAGGCATTCACAACAATTGTATACCCTGCCCTACAGCAGCACCTTATTTGAGAAGCTTAGTTTAACTATCAAGTTCAACTGGGAAAATGTCATCCTAATCCATTGGAATGGTGGATTGCAAATTTCATCATTAGGCTCACCTGGGAGCTTTAAAAAATCCTGCTGTTTAGGCTGTATCCCAGATCAATTAAGTCAGAATCTCAGGAGATGGGACCCAGGCATCAGTATTTTTTTAAGCTCCCCAGGTGTTTCAACATGCATTCAGGATTGAGAACCACTGAATAGTATTGCAGGGACCCAGCAGTTCAGCCTTCTGTTTATCTTTCATTTTAGCAAGATGTTGCCTTTCCTGTGAAAGGAATCTTTTTTTGTTATGTTTTTTAAAGTTTATTTATTTATTTTTGTGAGAAAGACAGAGAGAGAGAGAGAGAGAGAGAGAGAGAGGCAGAGAGAGAGAGAATCCCAAGCAGGCTCTGCACTTTCAGCATGGAACCCGATGTGGGGCTCAAGCTCACAAACCGTGAGATCATGACCTGAGCCGAAACCGAGTCGGAAGCTTAACTGAGCGACCCGGGCGCCCTGAAAGGAATCTTTACAACAATTAAAAACTCTAAATAGTTGATCACAGTGCTAGACCAATAAGAAAGCTTTCTTGGGGGGTGGGGGGGGAGCGGAACGAGATGGGTTGGCTAGCAAGGAAAGGACTTCATACACACAAAGTATTTTGCTATGGAATTGTAATCATTCGATTCTGAAACAAGATGCAGTCCCCTAGAAGCCATTCGACCCTTCCCTTTGCTACCTGGAAGGAATGAACTTGACCATCCTTTTGTTAAAAATCTCCAAGAGAAGTAGTGTGCTGCATCCCGCGCAGCCTCCCGGTACATGCGTGTATGTGCATGTGCCTATTTTAGCTGTGGCTGTGTACTTAGCTGTGTAGGCAAGCGCTAGCGCCCTCTGCTGGAACAAAGTAGAATTCTCTCCTCGCGTAACAATTGTTTCTTCAGGCTGAGGTAATGGATTCGTTTCCTTGAGCTCACCAGAAAGGACGAGGTTTCGACAAGGACTTCCTGGCATTTATTCCTGTGACATCTGGCATACCACTGGTTTGTCTGGGTTATTTCTTTGATTGTAGGAAAGAAACACAAAGCATATTGGATGAAAGTGCTGGGAAACTGAGCCCGGCTCCTTCTCTGAGAGGTTTTGGAGCGTTTATTTGTGATGCTTGGTATTAGCACCAGTGGGGTATTGTGTGGTAATGGAGACACTGAGACTGGAGTGTAACTCTCACTGGTTAAGAGAGTCGTGCATTTAAAGGGAGACGAAATAATAATTCCAAGAAACCCAAAGATGTCAGAAGGGAAAATGCTTCCCAATCATAAGCAATTTAAAGATGTGATTTTTTTTTTTTTTAAGGCAGCAATCAAGACATACAACCTTGTCATTTGGGAGATTCGTTCACCCAAAGGAAGACTTGATGGTACTCACCGGTTAGAGCTTCAAAGGGCATCTCCTCGATACGTAATAAATGCTGGCTCTCCACCGTCAGTCCGTCCTCAGTATGCAGGTGCGGCTGCTATGGCTGCGCACAACGTTAAGTGCTGCACACTCCACCTTCCCGCTGGACCACCCACCGGAGGTTAGCATCGGGAGTCTCCAAGGTACAGCCTCTTCTCCCCCTTGTCCCTTCGCTGCAATTCTCTCTCAGGGTACAGGGATTAACAGTCGAGGCAACGAGGAAGGAATGAGATCCTGGGTGTCTGCCGCTCGCTCCTTGTCCTCACCGCTGCATCTCAGCTGGGGTTGGAGAAGTCGGTGCAGCAGAGCTGGATGCTGGCTCGTCACGGTTGCTATGGTGATCAGGAGCAGGCGACTTGACGGTGGCTGGGGAAGGCAGTGGAGAAGAGGTAACAGATGAGTGATGACGTGCTAGACTCTCCTGGGGTCTGTTGAGCCACAAGAGAGCTAAGAGAAGTGGAGTTCCTGGATGGTACTATCCAGAATGTCTGCTCTTCAGCTTCAAACCAAAACCAAAACCAAACCCTCCCTCTTCTGGGATTCTTTCCCTCCCTCCCTCCATCCCTCCCTGATCCCTATCTCAACACACACCCTAGCATTTTAAGGCTTGGAAATTCCAGTGCTATTTTGATGTTCCTTGCCCTAGGGAATCCCGCATGGCTCCCTGGGGGAAGTGTGCAGTTGCAAGAGGCCTCTTAAGGGTCCTTTTTCTGAGAAGGGCTCCTGCTGCTGGAGTCTAGAGAATCATCTTTCACACTTCCAAATGACTCCCCCTGGATTGTCATGGCCCACGGAACTTGAAAGAAATCTGCCAAGCACTAAAAGATGGAGGACAGGATAGATTTAAATAAATTCCTATCAGGATTTGCTTATTATGATTATAGCTTTATAATCAGAGCAGGAAGAAGCCTTAAAGATTATTTCGTCTTCAAGGATCATTGGTTTCAGTATGATATCCTTCTCAGCTATGTGGTCAAAAGCAGATTGACTCCAGCCAGAACTCTCAGAAGAGGTCTGACCCTTGCCTGATGACTTAGAGAAGGGGCTCTTGCTTGTCCAAAGGGTATCCCTTAATCACATCATTGTCTACCTCATTAATTAGTGTTTCCCTTATTTCCATAATCATTATTATGAGTGCAACTGACAGATTCAGGGGTTGTAGTGTAGAGGTGGTCCCTGCTTGTCATCGTGAGTCCCTCATTCATCACACAACTCTGCATCTGTGTCCGTTCCACCCATAGATCTGCAGGTGTTTTGCTCTAGTTCTAGAATAAGGGAGGGAATACATTTTTACTGAGCTCTGACAATGTTCCTGGACTTTTCATGGGTTATTTCATTTAATCCTCCTGTCAACTTGTGAGATTTTACATCACTGTTTTATAAATTAAGAACATAAAAGCACAAAAAGTAAGTTTCTTGCTTGTGTAAGGGTATTCAGCTAGAGAAGTGGCAAAGCTGGAATGGCTGCCCGGTTCTGTTTGACATGATAATGGAAGGTAGGAGGCCATCTGGGTTTAGCCCAAGTAGATTTTAGGAAAAACTTCCTGGGATGTTCAGAATCACTGGTAATTTCTCCCACTTCTCATGTACTGCTTTAATCTATTTCCACTGTTTTTAAAAAGAAATAAAATGTTTATTTTAGAAAACTTGAAAAATGTAGAAACATAAAGGAATAAAAGCCATCCATACTCCTACCATCCAAAGAAAACTATGATTAAGGGCACCTGGGTGGCTCAGTCAGTTATGTGTCCAACTTCCGCTCAGGTCATGATCTCGTGGTTCACGAGTTTGAACTCCGTGATGGACTCTGCTGACAGCTCAGAATTTGAAGCCTGCTTCAGATTCTATGTCTCCCTCTCTCTGCTCCTCAACTGCTTGTGCTCTCTCTGGAAAATAAATAGAAACATTTTAAAAAATTAAAAAAAACTCTGATTAATATTCCTGTTTTCTTCCAGTCTTTTTTCTTTTTATCATTAAACTAAGACTGTCATACGTAAATGTTTGTGTCACCCCCAAATTCATATGGTGAAACCTAATCTCCAATTGATGGTATTTGTAGGTAAAGCCTCTGGGAAGTGATTAGGTCATGAAGTCCTCATGAATGGAAGTAGCACTCTTATAAAAGAAACTTCAGAGAACTCCCTGGCCCTTCTGCCATGTAAGGTACACGGAGAAGACTGCTGTGTGTGAATCTTCACCAGACATGGAATCTAGTGATCCATGGTGATCTTGCACTTCCCCACCTCTGAAACTGTGAGAAATAAATTTCTGTTGTTAATAAGCCACACAGTCTATAGTAGTTTGTTATAGCATTCTGAATGAACTAAGACAAAGAATACACGCACACACACATACACACACACAATTGTCTACAATTGTACAATTGTAATTGCATCCTGATTTTCATTTAAAATAACATTGTGAAAATTTTACCCTCCATTAGGGTTATTTAAAAACATTACTTTAGGGGCGCCTGGGTAGCTTAATCACTTGAGTGTTGGACTTCCGCTCAGGTCATGATCTCATGGTTCATGAGTTTGAGCCCCACATCGGACTAGCTGCTCTCAGTGTGGAGCCTGCTTTGGATCCTCTATCCCCCTCTCTCTCTGCCCCTACCCTACTTGCACATGCTTTCTCTATCAAAAATAATAAACACTAAAAAAACATTATTTTAAATGCTACACACTATTTCATCAAATGAATGTACCATAATTTATTTTTTAAATATTATTTATTTATTTTGAGAGAGAGAGAGAGAGAGAGAATCCCAAGCAGATTCTGCACCATCAGTGTAGAGCCTGAAGTGTGGCTTGAACCTACCAACTGCAAAATCATGACCTGAGCCAAAGTTGGATACTTAACCAACTGAGCCACCCAGGTGCTCCTGTATCACAATTTCTTACTGAATATTTGATTTATTTCCCATTTTTATTAACTGCATAGAACTGTAATAAAATTTTTTCTATATAAATCTTGCCCATGTTTGTGAATATTTCATTTACAATTGAGTCCTAGAAGTGAAATATTGGATTAAAGGTATTAACTTTTTTCTTTTAATTAAGACTTTAATTAAAAAAAAAAAATATATATATATATATATATATTTTTTTTTTAAGTTATCTCTACACCTAACATGGGGCTCAAACTCACAACCCCAGTCCAAGAGTTGCATGCTCCCACTGACGGAGCCAGCCAGGAGCCTTAAGACTTTATTTTTTATTTTTTATAATTTTTTTAAGTTTATTTATTTTGAGGGGGGTGGAAGGGGCAGAGAGAGTCGAGACAGAGAATCCCAAGCAGGCTCCTCGCTGTCAGCACATAGCCCGATGTGGGGCTAGAACTCACAAACCATGAGATCATGACCTGAGCTAAAGTTGGACATTTAAGGGACTGAGCCACCTAGGAGCCCTGAGACTACTTTTTTAGAGTAGTTTTAGGTTCACAGTAAAACCGAGGGAAAGGTACATAGATTTCTCATATACTCTGTCTTTAGATATGCATAGCCTACCCATTATCAAAATCCCCCACCAGAGGGGTACATTTGTTGTAACTACATTGACACATCATTATTATCCACATAATTTATCTTACAGTTCATTTTTGGTATTGTACCTTTATGGATTTTGACAAATATATAATGATATGCATTAATCATTATGGTATCATATATTTTCATTGCTTTAAAAATTCTCTGTGCTCTGCTTATTTATCCTCCAACCCCTAGCAACCACAGATCTTTTTACTGTTATTACTGACTCTGTAATTTTGCCTCTTCCAGAATGTTGTATAGTTAAAATCATACACTACATAACTTTTTCAGATGGGCTTCCTTCACTTAATAATATGTATTTAAGATTTCTTCATGTCTTTTCATGACTTGATAGCTCATTTCTTTTTAGCACTGAGTAATATTCCATTGTGTGAATGTACCACATTTCATTTATCCATTCACCTACTGAAGGAAATCTTGGTAGCTTCCAAGTTTGGCCAACTGTAAATAAAGCTGCTATAAACAACAATGTACAGGTTATTTATTTATTTATTTATTTATTTATTAAAAAAATTTTTTTTTAACATTTATTTATTTTTGAGACAGAGAGAGACAGAGCATGAACGGGAGAGGGGCAGAGAGAGAGGGAGACACAGAATTGGAAGCAGGCTCCAGGCTCTGAGCCATCAGCCCAGAGTCCGACTCGGGGCTCGAACTCATTGACCGTGAGATCGTGACCTGAGCTGAAGTCGGACGCTTAACCGACTGAGCCACCCAGGCGCCCCAACAATGTACAGGTTTTTATGTAGGGTAAATACCACAGAACATGACTGCTGGGTCATATGCTGAGTATGTTTAGTTTTGTAAGAGAATGTCAAGCTCTCTTCTAAAGTGGCTGTACCATTTTGCATTCTTGTTAACAATGAATGAGAATTCCAATTGCTCCACATCCTTGTCAGCATTTGATGTTGTCAATGTTCTAATTTTGGCCATTCTAATGGGTGTGCAGTGGTATCTCATTGTTGTTTTAATTTGCATTTCCCTGCAATGATGATGTGAAACATCTTTTCATACACTTATTTGCCATCTGTATACCTTCTTTGGGAGAGGTCTGTTAAGGTCTATGGCCCATTTTTTAACTGGATTGTTTTCTTTCTCACTATTGTATGTTAAGGGTTCTTTGTATATTTTGGATAATAATTCTTTATCAGATGTGCCTTTTGCAAATATTTTATCCCAGTCTGTGGCTTCTCATTCTCTTGGTACTTTACTTTTGCAACTAGAAGTTTTTAATTTTAACAAGCTCCAAGGTATCAATTATTTCTTTTATGGACTGTACCTTTGGTGTTGTATCTAAAAATTCATTACCATACTCAAGATAATCTAGGTTTTCTCCTACATTATCTTCTAGGAGTTTTATAGTTTTGCATGTTAACATTTAGCTCTGTTGCCTATTTTCAGTTGATTTTTTTAAATTTTTTGTTTTTAATCTTTATTTTTGAGAGAGAGAGAGACAGAGTGAGAGCAGGGGAGGAACAGAGAGAGGGAGACACAGAATCAGAAGCAGGCTCCAGGCTCTGAGCTGTCAGCACAGAGCCCGATGCGGGGCTCGAACCCATGAACCATGAGATCATGACCTGAGCCGAAGCTGGATGCCTAACCAACTGAGCCACCCAGGTGCCCCTTCAGTTGAGTTTTTGTGAAAGGTATAAGGTCTGCATCTACATTCATTTTTTTTTTTTTTTTGCATACAGATGTCCAGTTGTTCCAGCACTGTTTTTTGAAAAGACTGTCTGAACTTATTGTATTGTCTTTGCTCCTTTGTTGCAGATCACTTGACTGTATTTATGTGGGTCTATGTCTGTGCTTTCTTTTCAGTTCTATTGATCTGTTTGTCTTTTCTTTCATCAATACCATACTGTTTTGATTATTGTAGCTTTATAATAAGTTGTGAGATCATGTAGCATCAGTCTTTTGACTTTGTTTTCCTTCAATCTTGTGTTGGATATTCTGGGTCTTTTGCCTCTCCAAATAAATAAACTTTAAAATCAGTGTGTCTAACTTCTTTTTTTTTCTCCCCTCTCCCATGGACTTCTGTTAAATTTCTCAAAGAGGTTAGAGATGGAGGGAGCCAAAGCATAAGAGACTCTTAAAAACAGAACAAACTGAGGGTTGATGGGGGGGGGGGGGTGGGAGGGAGGGGAGAGTGGGTATGAGTATTGAGGAGGGCACCTTTTGGGATGAGCACTGGGTGTTGTATGGAAACCAATTTGACAATAAATTTCATATTTAAAACTAAAGAAATAAGTAAATAAACATTAAGAAATGACTAGCACAGAAAAAAAAATCAGTGTGTCAATATCTACAAAATAACTTACTAGGAATTTGATCGGGATTACATTGAGTCTGTAGATCAAGTTGGGAATAATTGTCATCTTGAAAATAGAGTCTTTTTATCCATGAACATGGAAGATCTCTCCACTTATTAGTTCTCCTTTGATTTCACTATCAGAGTTTTGTAGTTTTCCTCATATAGGTCTTGTACATATTTTGTTAGATTTGGGGATCCTAATGTAAGATACAAGCATTTTTAAGACCTTCTAATCCTCCTCTCTGGTGGGGATTTCTGAATCACTGGCTGCTCCACAGGGCATGCATAATCCTATCCACTCATGCCTTTCCCAGTGTCTGGTGTGCCCACAGCTGGCATTTGGCATTTATATTTTTTATCTCATAAACGCTTTAGGAAATTGAAGTTAGCTGTTTTCAAAGTTTTTCTGTTTGTTTTATTCAGAAAAACATGATAGTTATTTATTATTTTTAAATGCTCTGTAAATAGCATGGCCCCTGCACAAGGATAATATGCAAATTCGTGAAGCATTCCATATTTTTAAAAAATGATCTACAAGCAAGAAATAGTAAAATATTAGTCTTTAAGAAGAAAAAATTTAAGACAGAAGTGGTAAGCTTTCCAAGGTCTTATAGTAAGTCAGTGATGCTGGAACTTGAAGCTTATTCACTATTGACTCTGATGGTGGCCTCAGTCCCATCCTGTTATAGAAAAGCTGCCTTTGATTTCCTTCTGATCCCTGCATTTTATTTATTTTTTATTTTTTAAGTTTATTTATTTATTTTTGGGAGAGAGGGAGAGAGAGAGAGAGAACACACTAGCGGAAGAGGGGCCAAGAGAGAGGGAGAGAATCCCAAGCAGACTTCATGCTGTCAGCACAGATTGTGTGGAGCTCAATCCCACAAACCATGAGATCATGACCTGAGCCAAGATCAAGAGTCTTACACTCAACTGACTAACCACCCAGGTGCTCCAGATCCTTGCATTTTAGTTCAGTGTTTAACACTAACTGGATGATTAGATGAATTTAATAATGTTGTCAAAGGGGGTTGTGCTTGGATGATGAGAACTTCTGAAGAAAAGCAACTAGAGTAATAGAACTTTCAAAGGATGGGAGATAAGGCTGCTTGATGTCACTGATGATCTGCCTAGTGAAATGTGAGGAATGCCAGGCTAATGCTGACTCCATTCTTCCTTGGCAGAAGATGACAAAAGAGGGAGGACATGTAGGGGAGGGTGGGTACAACACTGAGTGGAATGTCTTCAAGCTACTCATTCATTCATTCATTCATGCATGCATTTGTTCATTTAAAATAAGCTTTATGCCCAATGCAGGGCTTGAACTCATGACCCTGAGGTTAAAAGTTGCATGCTCTACCAACTGAACCAGCCAGGAGCCCCATCCAAGCCTTTTAAGCATTTGTTATTCCCCCATAGAAGAAGTTAGGTGTGGCAGGGTGAAAGGTGGATTATTTTTGACTATTTAAAAATTTACCTTGTAAATCCAGATTATACTGAAAGGTTTTTGCTCTTGGCTATAGGGCTAAAGGATGCTGCAAAATTAATAGGAGTGGGTACATTATGGTAACAGATCTTTCATAAATTATCTTATTGGGCTATGTTAGCATAAATTTCCAAGTATAAAAACATAATATTTAGCACTGATTTCACTAAAAGGAGTATAAGACTGATATTTCATCAGGAAGTTTTAGTTAACATACAGAATTTGGGAACTGAATTTATTGCAGCTAAATTGATGAGTACCTAAACTTTGTTGCAGCTTTTCTCTTTCACAGCTTTTCTTTTCCGTTATGCAAAAGTAGAATGTCTATGAATGAAGGTATCCACCATGTTGTTGTCAGAGTTTAATTTCTGTAAGGGAATGCCTGAGGTTCAAAGTTGAAATCCACACATTTGAACACAGAATTTATGTATTAGAGTTCTTCAGAAAAAAATATAATGTGTGTGTGTGTGTGTGTGTGTGTGTGTGTGTGTGTGTGTGTATAATAAGAATTAGCTCACAGAGTTATGGAGGCCAAGCAGTCCTATGATCTGCCATCTGTAAGTTGGATAGACATAAAGCGCATGGTATAATTCAGTTGGAGTCCGAAGGCCTGAGAACCGATGTCCGAGGAACTCTCATGTTTGAGGGCAAGAGAGGATAGATGTCCCAGCTCATGAACAGAGAGGGAATTTGCCCTTCCTCTGACTTTTTGTTCTATCCAGATCTTCAACAAATTGGGTGACACCCATACACATTGATGAAGTAGATCTTTGCTCAGTCTACTGATTCAAATGCTAATCCCTTCTACCAGACATACCCAGATATGTTTTACCAGCTATAAGGCAACCCTTAGGCCAGTCAAGTTGACACATTAAATTAATACTCACAATTTATTTCAGCAAGTTACCCCAGAGTGAAAGTGATCACTCAATTCTTTTTTCCCCCCTTCTCAGCCTTTTACCAGCTGGCCATTTGAATTTATACAAGACATATTGAAATTTCTTGGGACCCAGGAAATCATTCCCTGCCCCTTTATTATTTTACAGATGAGAAAACTGAGGCTTAAAGAGGAGAAATGACTAGTTCAAGATCACATTGAATTTTATTAGTGATCTTGAAGTCTGAAAGGAGACTAAATTTGCAGATTATAGAAAGCCAGGAAAGATAGCTAACAGAAATAGATTGAAATCTATTTCTAATATGTAGATAACAATATAAATATTAAAAATGGTCTGCCTGGAATGATAGACTAAAACCAATAAGTAGAGATTTAGCATCAATAATGATACAATGATCATACTTTTGGTTGAAAAATCTATTGCATGGTACAGGCCTGTTTTGACTAAAGTTCATGTGAAACAATATGGTGAAATTAAGTCAACTATGTAAAAGCCGTAAGTGAGAAATAGCTGCTGAAACAGATGATGCAACCTCTGGGGCTATACTAATAGTCAGAGAGTGATCTGATGTTGCAGGGAGTATATGGCCTGGGAAACCTGGTGTTGGCCAGTTCATATTTGTAACACTATGTGTGGTACAGGGCACAATGTTCTGAGAAGGAGCTTGTCAACTGGCAGTCATCTGCCAGAGGATAATGAGGGTTCTGAGCTCTGCTCCACAGGATGAAAGGCCACAGCAGTAGGAATGTTTAGCTTTGAGGCTTCTGAAGGACACAATAACTGCCTTCAAATATCTCATGGGCTGTCAAATGAGGAAGAGGTATGTGGCTTGTTCTATGTCACTCAAATGGCAGAAGTAGGATCATTAAGGATGATGGTTTATGTGAGATGAATTTCTTCTCTAAGATTTTCCAACATTGCTGACTCTCAACAGAAATGGTCTGTAACTGTGCTCAAGAAAATGCTGGGGTCCATGTCTCAGAGATCTTCCAGGAGGGTACTACTCTGGAAGAAAAGTTGAGTTCATGACTTCTAAGTTCCCCTTAACTCAAAGATTCTGTGAGCCTCCAAGGGTCATTTCTCTTGTACTGCTATTTCACTCTGCTAGATAATGTTTTAATATTTTTGATCTTCTGATTTCTAAAACAATTCAGAGTGGTTTGTAATATTAGAATATATGTTTTTTAAAAAGCAAACAAAACTTTTAATGAAAAATTGAATCCAGAAGGACCCTTGGGAAAGAGTGAGCTGCTACAGAATTTGGGCATTAAAGTCTGGGCAAATAGAGAAATTATGATGTAGATTCTGTACTTTTATCAGTATTAGAGTTGACCTTGACTTCCTAATGGGATTATAAGATCCAGAATGACAGGGAACAGATCTTTACTTCACTTTAACTTCAATAACATCTATCAGAATATTTTATACAGAATAGGTACTTAGTGGGGCCCCTGGGTGGCTTAGTTGGTTGAGCGTCTGACTTTGGCTCAGGTCATGATCTTGCAGTTCATGAGTTCGAGCCCTGGGTCAGGCTCTGTGCTGACAACTCAGAGCTTGGAGCCTGCTTCAGATTCTGTGTTTCCCTCTGTCTCTGCTCCTCCTCTGCTCACACTCTGTTTCTGTCTCTCTGTTTCCTTCAAAAATAAATAAGCATTAAAAAAACAAAAGAATAAGTACTTAGTGTGTTTTGAATGACTTGCCTTTCTTAAAGGTAGAATAGGACTTATTTTTTCCTTTATATTTTTCCTCAGGGTCTGGTAGAAGAAGTGTCCTGGTTAGGCTATAAGTCATAGTTCTGAAGCTATATTAGCTTGTTCCAATGGGGTAGCCTGACCTTGGCCTACAGTAAGCCCCGACTGCCATAATTACATCTACTGGTGACGGTCATAATTACATCTACTAGTAACTCTTCATGTTTCTAGAACAAATTTCTGTCTTAAATGCATTGTGCTGTAGACTATAGCTGCTCTAGGACACTGGCTTCACTTCCACTGTAGTTCTCCATTGTACCTGGTAGTAACAGTAACCAACATTTATATTTCATTAACTTAGAGCACAAGCACTCTTCTAGGTGTTTGTTTTGTCCTACTTACTGCTGTATCAAGTAGTTACTCCTTTTAGTTCCATGTTTGGAAATGGAGGTGGAGAAGTTAAGTGACTTGCTCAAGGTCACAAGTTAGTAAGTGGCAGAGCCAAAATGTGAACCTAGCATTCTGGCTACAGATTTTGTGCTCCTAATCACTATGTCCTTCTATTTCTCACCGAGATGTCTAAGTGCAATGTGTATTTAATCAAGATGCTAAGGGACCAAAGTCCAAGCAAGTTTGTCTTCTTGGTGACAGGACACCAGGTGGTAAAGAGTTTCCTCTGCCCCTCCTCTCTCCATTGTTCCTTTTGTTCCCTGGAGACCAGCTCAGAAACCTCCCCACTGTATTTCCTTCCCCACCCCAGTTTTCTGGGATTGGCTGCTCTCCAACTCTGCTCCCAACTCTGCGTGGCTCAGGGCTTTGGAATGAAAGACGCAAGACTGAGCTCCTTAGAGTGACTCACATCTGTTTGGAGCAGTTATAGCCTGTTTTTGTGCCACTTAGCAATTCTTCCTCCCCAGATCCAACCCTTCTCCATTTTCCTAAAAATGCCAGATGGTATATACTTATTTTTAAGTCAATGTGAATTTTAATATACTTAGCTTTGGAGAATTTATCAACACTTTTCCTGTTTCTTCACCAACCCCCCTCCCCCAGGGGATAATTAGAATCACCCCATGATATTGCAAAACAGGAAAACCTGGGTAGCTGCTCAAGGGCATGGTGTTGCAGAAATGACTCTTCACCTCTGACCTACTGGTAGATGCTTAATGGGAACTTTCTGATGATGACATCCCAGGTCAGGTGGTGATAGGGCTAGGACCAAGCCCTGCTATGGCTTTGTTGAATCCAGGGTGGAAGGGGGACAGATCTGTGCCTGGCATCTCTTTCTTCTGTTCCTGTTAGACACAGCTAAGCCCAAGGGTAGGAAGAGGGTGTGCCCATGGGAACTTCATTTATGCAGTTTCCACACAGCTAGAAGTCAGCCCCTTTCTTTCAATCTAACCAGCCAAGTCACTGGCACCAAACACACTATCTGAAGTTGTGTAAATCTCCATATCAGTAAATGTTCTCTATTGTAGGAGGCCTCTTGGGGCTGAAGAGTTGGGAGAGGCTCCCAGGCTTGAAGCAATAAATGAGCAAGTCAACAATCTTCTCTACCTGGACACTCTGAGCCTACATGCCTGGAAACAGCCAATATTCTACCATGGACTTAGTCAAATCCACTGAGACAAAAGCCAGATGGAGTACAAACATAAGGGATCACTCATAGAGCACTGTGATTTTCCACCCCTGTCTGGACCTGTTACAGGTAGCAGAAAGAGGAAGGATAAATGAACACCAAGGATACTTCAAAAATGTCTTTAGACCTAAACTAAAACAAGAAAGCCTAAGTTTGAGTTCCAGTTATACCACCTATTAATTGTGTAACCTTGAGCAAATCAACTTCTCTAATGTGCATATTTCCTTATTTGTCAAATAGGAATAGAAATACCAGTTCCCCTCATTTTGCAGGAATATGTGAGGATCAAATGACAATGCACATGAAAACACTTTGTAAATTCTAATAGTCCTATGGAAGGGTAAAGGATTATTATAAATTCTTATTTATTTTACTTAAAATAAATAATAATAGTTTTATCAGTTTGTTCCTTTATTTGATTTTTTAAAAGTATAGTTGACACACAATGTTACATTAGTTTCAGGTGTACAGCATAGTGATTTGGTAAGTCTATTCATTATGCTCTCCTCACTACAAATGCTACTCAATTTTTGATCAGAACTATGTAAAGTGGAGAGCTTCAGTCTTCTGTCACTTTCTATTCCTTGTTCTGATCCAGGGAGGCTGCCAGGGGGCTGTGTTTGGTAGGTGCAATGCAGACTTGCAGGTAACATAAAAAGTATGGAAGAGGCAAGTACCTGTATATTCATCATAGGGAATAGAGCCAGACAGAATTCAGAGTCAGTGGAGGAGATAAGTCTTGGTCACAGTAGTAGAACCACTCTAGACAGAGTTGACCATCAGGTGATGTGTTAGTGTGAAGCAAAAGGTAATCTCAAGCACAGTTTGAAGTCAAGACAGATATAACATAGAGGTCCTTTGACAAGGTCTCCCTACAGAGTAGGGTTTCCTAACCTGGGCTGCTCAGAAAACCCTGGTCACTTCCACTCTGGACCTTGACAGCCTAAAATAAACCAGAATTCCCATGAGGGAGGATTCTTGCCTGTCTGCCCAATAGTCTTCAGTATCATTGTCTAAATGAAAAGCTATGCCTCCCGGCAGACTTAGAATCTTCTTGTGTAACCACAACCCCCAAGGGTTTCCAGTTCAGATTCCTAAGGAGGTAGCATTGACTCATTGAAAGGAAAGCTTACATTCTTTTTTTTTTTTTTTTTTTTTTTTTTAAATTTTTTTTTTTTCAACGTTTATTTTATTTTTGGGACAGAGAGAGACAGAGCATGAATGGGGGAGGGACAGAGAGAGAGGGAGACACAGAATCTGAAACAGGCTCCAGGCTCTGAGCCATCAGCCCAGAGCCCGACGCGGGGCTCGAACTCACGGACCGTGAGATCGTGACCTGGCTGAAGTCGGACGCTTAACCGACTGCGCCACCCAGGCGCCCCGGAAAGCTTACATTCTGATATCAGAAACTTCATCCTTAATGAATCCTGACTGCTTTCTGTGTCTGGAGTAAGAGTTTCAGCAGTAAGATGACGTTGTTATCCAGGCTAACCCCTAAGAGAGATGCTTGAGAAAAAGAAAATCAGGAAGCTCAAAGGAGAACAGTGCAGAGGGTTCAAATCATTCCAAAACTAGCCTATCAACCCTGAGATAGTTAAGCATAATGGATAACTAAGGATAGAACCCAGGATCTTGGCTCCCAAATTAATATTCACCTGTTCCAAGAGGTGATTTTGTAGACTGAAAAAAAAAACAAAACCAAAACCAAAAGCCTACAAATGATTTTCCAAAGAAGTTTGTTGAGATTTAATACTTTGAGTAAAGAACTTAATAAATGAAGACTCTGGTCTTCCTGAAGTATCCTAAATAAGAAAAACAAACCCTCAGTTGATTAGTTTTTGGCTTAGGTCAGGGGTTACAAATTGTTCATGGGCCATGTATGGTCAGAAGGTGTGTTTTGTTTTATCATTTTGTTACACCAGTGTTTTAAGGGCAATTTAACAGACACTGGGGGTTATCTGGTTGAAACATACCCTATGGACACTTAATAGGACTAAGAAAACAGTGAGAGCAGGGCCTCTGATTGGGCACACCAGAGCATTTGATGAGAGAGCTGAGTTTATAATCTAGTTTGAGGAAATGTGATGCATTCACATGGAGGGAACTAACCCTAACTGTGAGACGCAGATGGCCAGTGGAGGTTGAATGACAGGAACAAGGACCAGAAGAGTTCTGAAGAAGGGGAACTCACTCTTACCTGGGTGGTGAGAGAGGCTTTTAGGAGGAAGGGAACTGACACAGTGTTTGGAAATGAGGGTGTTGGCGTAGAGCTGTATTCTGGGGTAGGAAATGAACAAGCTGAGACTTGGAGGCAGGAAATCTCCAGGTATATTCAGAAGACAAAGAGCAGGATGAGGCAGAGAATTTGAGTTGGGGAGAAATGGGAGATCTTGAATGAAGAGAAGTAGCAATCCTGTCTCTGAGTCTAAAACTTATGGAATTAAATGTCTCATCATTAAAAGAATGGTCTTTGGGGGTAAGAGACAAAGGCACCTGGTAGCCAGAAGCATCGGCTGCCTGTGGCTTAGCTCCCCTGGTATCCATCTCTCCTCTCTACTGCTGTGCTACCTATAGGGATCCCCCACTCAGTTCCCTCCTTGGGAGACAGATACCTCAGCCTGGTTAATCAGACAGTGGCTAATGGGGATTATCATCCGCATCAGCAGGGTGAGGGGACTGTGAAGAAGGCTGAGAGTGGCAAGATTATAGCTGACATCATGATGTAGCTGGAGGGCTGCCAGCAAAGATGTGCTCACTTTGTTTTTCTTCTTGCCCAGAAACGCAGCCAAATGTCAGCTCAAAGCCCTAACTTCCCCACATCCCTGCCTGATATATACATATACACACATTGTTATATACCAACCTCTGTAGATGCACTGTCCCTCATGTGTGGCTATCAGGCATACCATACACATAAGCAGATATATAACCTGAACAAGCAGATTTAAACTATACACATACTTATACAAAAGCATATACAGTATATATGTATATATAGAAAAGCCTATATATATATTTGCTTGGATTCTTTTTCAGAATACTGAAAGTCAGAAGCATGGTGTCACATAAGGAAGATGAAGCCTTCAAATAAATCTGCAGCCCCTCCTGCTATTTTATTTGGTCTAGGAAAAAACCTTTGGGCTCCCTGTGCCAACCCCTCCATTCCATCTCCCTCCTGGGATTTCTAGGACCGCCATTTGCCACTCCTCTCTCTGTCTTTGTTCTCTAGTCCTCATCTGATTGGCTAACACAGTAGGCACTCCATATTCTGATGACCTCTTTGTGACATGCAGGGAGAAGAACTGATCTTGTTCATGGCAGGTTTAGCTCACAAGCCTATCTTCTACTTGTTTCCTTGCAACATCATTTAGCTACTGCATCTGTTAGCCACCCCTTCACTCAGAGGTGAGAAGCTCTTCCTTCTTTATTCTACCATAGGATCTCCCTTGACCTAATGAAAGCCTGTGAATTCCAACAGGCAGACCAGAGAACCTTCCTATTTTATAGAGAAGACCTCAGTTTTCCCCCAAAACTCTACTATGGAGTGACCTACTTGGCAAATCACTTTGTGAGAAAAAGTCATTAAATCCTCATTTCTATGTGTCAAAGAATGATTTTTCTGTAGCAGCTTTCCTAGAGGTGATGTATCAATATTTATGATATATTTGTTATGAATACAGTGTACGGATATAAAACAAAAAGAATATGGTGCTCATTCCCTCTAGGAATTCACATTTTCACTTAGGAGACACATCCAAAATATATATCTAATTTGTCCACTTTTTTCAACTCTTCTGGTATAAGCCACCATCATCTTTTTGCTTGGACCTACCAAACACTTAATCTTTTCTTTCCCTTGAATTCATCCTGTAGAAAAAGTGATGGCTTTTTTTTTTCTTTTTTAATTGTGGTAAAATATATATAACATACAACTTACCATTTTAACCATTTAAAAAATTGTGGTAAAAAACATAACAAAATTTACCATTGTAAACACTTTTAAGTGTATGGTATAATAGTGTTAACTGAATGCACATTGTTGTATAACTGATCTCTAGTACTTTCCATTTTGCAAAACTGAAACTCTGAACCCATTGACTCCTCAACAACTCCTCATTTCACCCTTCCCCCAGATCCTGGCAACCACCATTCAACTTTCTGTTTTCAGAAACTCAACTACTTTAGATACCTCATATAAGTGAAATAAAGCAGTATATATTTTTCTTTTTTGTGATTGGCTTATTTAACTTAGCATGATGTCCTCAAGTTTCATCCATGTTGTAGCATATGACAGAATTTCCTTTTTTTTTTAATGTTTATTCATTTTTGACAGAGAGAGAGAGATAGAGACAGAGCATGAGCAGGGGAGGGGCAGAAAGAGAGGGGGAGACACAGAATCTGAAGCAGGCTCCAGACTCTGAGCTGTCAGCACAGAGCCTGATGCGGGGCTCGAACCCACAAACTGTGAGATCATGACCCAAGTCAAAGTCGGACGCTCAACCAACTGAGCCACCCGGGCACCCCCAGAATTTCCTTCTTTAAGGAATTTCTTTCCTTTAAGGCTGAATAAAACTCCATGATATGTATATATTTTTTCTTTATCCATTCCTCCATCAACGGACATTTAAGTTGCTTCCATCTCTTGGCCTTTGTGGAAAATGTTGCAGTGAACATGGGTGTACAAATATCTTTTTGAGATTGTTTTCAATTCCTTTGGGTGTATACTCAGAAGTAGGATTGCTGGATCATATGGTAGTTCAATTTTCAATTTTTTTTGAAGAATCTCTGTATTGTTTTCCACAGCAGCTGCACCATTTGACACTCCCGTTGACAGTTCACAGGGGTCCAATTTCTCCATGTCTTTGCCAACACTTATTTTCTGCTTTTTTCCCCTCCTTTTAAAAAAATTATTTATTTAAATTCAAGTTAGTTTACATACAGTGTAGTTTTGGTTTCAGGAGTAGAACCCAATGATTCATCACTTACGTATAACACCCAGTGCTCATCCAAACAAGTGCCCTCAATGCCCATCACCTATTTAGCCTATCCCCCCACCTCCCCTCCAACAACCCTCAGTTTGCTCTCTGTATTTAAGAGTGTCTTATAGTTTGCCTCCCTCTCTGTTTTTATTTTTTTTTATCTTATTTTTGCTTCCCTTCCTCTATGTTCATCTGTTTTGTTTCCCAAATTCCACATATGAGTGAAATCATATGATATTTGTCTTTCTCTGACTTATTTCGTTTAGCATAATATACTATAGCTCCATCCATGTTGTTGCAAATGGTAAAATTTCATTCTTTTTGGTCACTGAGTAATATTCCATTGCGTATGTGTGTATATATATATATATATATATATATATATATATATACATACATATACATATATATGTATATGTGTGTGTGTATATATATATATATATACACATACATATACATATATATGTATATGTGTGTGTGTGTATATATATATATATATATATATATATATATATATATATATATACACATTCATTAGTTGATGGACATTTGGGATCTTTCCATAGTTTGGCTATTGTTGATAGAGCTGCTATAAACATTGGGGTGCATGGGCCCCTTATCCAAATCAGTATTTGGATAAATACCTAGTAGTGCAATTGCCTAGTCATAGGGTAGCTCTATTTTTAATTTTTTTTTTTTAATTTTTTTTTCAACGTTTTTAATTTATTTTTTGGGACAGAGATAGACAGAGCATGAACGGGGGAGGGTCAGAGAGAGAGGGAGACACAGAATCGGAAACAGGCTCCAGGCTCCGAGCCATCAGCCCAGAGCCCGACGCGGGGCTCAAACTCACGGACCGCGAGATCGTGACCTGGCTGAAGTCGGACGCTTAACCGACTGCGCCACCCAGCCGCCCCAACTATTTTTAATTTTTTGAGGAAACTCCATGCTCTTTTCTAGAGTGGCTGCACCAGTTTGCATTCCCACCAGCAGTGCAAAAGTGTTCCCCTTTCTCTGCATTCTCACCAATATCTGTTGTTTCCTGAGTTGTTAATTTTAGCTATTCTGATAGGTGTGAGGTGAGTATCTCATTGTGATTTTGATTGGTGTTTCCTTGATGATGAGTGATGTTGAGCATCTTTTCATGTAATCTTTTAGCTATCTGTATGTCTTCTTTGGAAAAGTGTCTTCTGATCATTTTTTTCACTGGGTTATTTGTTTTTTGGGTGTTGAGTTTGGTAAGTTCTTTATAGAGTTTGGATACTACCCCTTTATCTGATATATCATTTGCAAATATCTTCTTCCCTTCCATCAGTTGCTTTTTAGTTTTGTTGGCTATTTCCTTCACTGTGCAGAAGCTTTTTATCTTGAGGAGATCCCAACAGTTCATTTTTGCTTTTGTTTCCCTTGCCTCCAGAGACCTGTCAAGTAAGAAGTTGTTCCAGTTGAGGTCAAAGAGGTTGCTGCCTGTTTTCTCCTATAGGATTTTGATGGTTTCCTGTCTTACATTTAGGTCTTTCATTCATTTTGAGTTTATTTTTGTGTATGGTGTAAGAAAGTGTTCCAGGTTCATTCTTCTGCATGTTGCTGTCCAGTTTTCCCAGTACCATTTGCTGACGAGACTATCTTTTTCCATTGGATATGCTTTCCTGCTTTGTCAAAGATTAGTCGGCCATATGTTTGTGCATCCATTTCTGGGTTCTCTTTTCTGTTCTGTTGATCTATGTGTCTGTTTTTGTGCCAATACCATACTGTCTTGATGATTACAGCTATGTGATGATACAGCTTGAAATCTGGAATTGTGATGCCTCCATGTTTGTTTTTCTTTTTCAACATTACTTTGGCAATTTAAGGTCTTTTCTGATTCCATACAAATTTGAGGATTGTTTGTTCTAACTCTGTGAATTCCTTCCCTTTTAGATGGTGGTTATCCTAGCAGGTATGAGGGGATATCTCATTGTGGTTTTGATTTTCATTTCCCTGATCATTAGTGATGCCGAGTATCTTTTCAGGGGCATGTGTTTTTGATCATTTGAATATATTCTTTGGGGGAAATGCCTAATTAAGTCCTCTGCCCATTTTAATTTTTATTTATTTTTATTATTATTTTTTATTTTTTTTAACTTTTTTTTATTTTTTAATTTTTTTGAGACAGGGAGAGACAGAGCATGAACAGGGGAGGGTCAGAGAGAGGGAGACACAGAATCTGAAACAGGCTCCAGGCTCTGAGCCGTCAGCACAGAGCCCGACGCGGGGCTCGAACTCATGGACCGCGAGATTATGACCTGAGTCGAAATTGGCTGCCCAACCGACTGAGCCACCCAGGCGCCTCTTATTTATTTTATTTTTAATTTATTTTTATTAATTTCTTTAATGTTTATTCATTTTTGAGAGAGAGACAGAGCATGAGCAGGGAGGGGGCAGAGAGAGAGGGAGACAGAAAATCTGAAGTAGGCTCCAGGCTCTGAGCTGTCTGTCAGAGACCAATGCAGGGCTCAAACCCACAAACCATGAGATGAGATTATGACCTGAGCTAAAGTCAGACACTTAACTGACTGAGCCACCCAGGCACTCCCTCTGCTCATTTTTAAATCAGGCTGCTTGTTTTTTGGTTGTTGAATTATAGGAGTTATATATATATATATATATATATATATATATATATATATATATACATACACACACACATATATATATGGCATTAACTCCTTATCAAATATGTGATTTGCAAATATTTTCTTCCATTCCATACGTTGCTTTTTCACTCTGTTGATTGTTTCCTTTGATGCACTGAAGTTAAATTTAATGTAGTTCCATTTGCCTATTTTTGCTTTTCTTGCCTGTATTTTTGGTGTCACATACAAGAAATAATTGCCTAATCCAATGTCATGAAGTTTTCCCTTGTGTATTTTTTCTAAGAGTTTTATAGTTTTTGATCTTACAGTTAGGTTTTTAATTCATTTTGAATTGATTGTTGTATATTGTGTAAGGTAAGGGTCCAACTTCACTCTTTGGCATGTGGATATCCATTTTCCCAGCACCATATGTTGAAGGAACTTTCCCCATTGCATGGTCTTGACATCCTTATTGAAGATCATCTGACCATATATTGGGGTGGAGGGTTATTTGGCAGCTTTGTATTTTGTTCTGTTGGTCCATATGGAAGTACCATACTGTTTTGATTACTGTAATATAGTTTGAAAGCAGGAAGTGTGATCTCTCCAGCTTTGTTTTTCTTTCTTGGGTATTGTTTTGGGTATTCAGAGTCCTTTGAGATCATTTTTAAGTGTCCAATTCAGAGGCATTAAATACACTCACCATGTTGTACAACCATCACCACTAGCCATTTTCAGAATTTTGTCATCGTTCCAAGCTGAAACTCTGTACCCACTAAACCATAATTCCCCATTCTGTCTTCACCCAGCCCTGGTAAACCACTATTCTACTTTCTGTCTCAATGAATTCTAGGTACCTATTCTAGGTACCTCATGTAAGTGGAATCATACAAAATTGTCCTTCTGTGTTGGCTTATTTTACTTAGCATGATGTCCTGAAGGTTCATTCACATTGTAGCATGTCAGAATTTCCTTCCTCTTTAAGGCTTAATATTGGTCCATTGTAGGTATACACCAGATTTTGTTAATTCATTTATCTGTTTTTTTAAATGTTTATTTATTTATTTTTGAGAGAGAGGGCGGGGAGAGAGAGAGACAGAGAGAGAGAGAGAGAGCACAAGCAGGGGAGAGGCAGAGAGAGGGAGACACAGAATCTGACACAGGCTCCAGGCTCTGAACTGTTAGCACAGAGACAGACATGGGGCTTGAACCCATGAACTGTGAGATCATGACCTGAGCCAAAGTCAGACGCTGAACTGACTGAGCCACCCAGGTGCTATTCATTTATCTGTTGGTGGACAAGAGTGATATTTTATAAACACAAATCACATCATTCTTCTGTACCTTAAGGTGCTTTTCAATGCTCTTGGGATAAAGTACAAAATCCTTCTGGCCCGGTCTGATGGGACCTCTGCCTACTTCACAGCCTTATCTTCTGCCATTCACTCCTCACCACTATTTATTTTCTCCAATAAGCCTCACATCTTCCTTCCTCAGACTTCTACACATTATTTTCCCTCTGCATGAAACATATTCCTCCCCCTTCACCCACCCCATCGTTTGCCTGGCTGACTCCTAGTCAACCTCCAGGTCTCAGCTGAGACTTCTCAGGGAAGCCTTTCCTGACCTCTTTAAGAAGGTGTCCCCTGCCATCAATGCTTGTGGCACCTGCATCCTTCAGGAGGAGCAGTAACCACAGTTATAGATAATTAGTTCAATACCCATCTTCTTTACTCATACTGTGAGAATTCATCTTTTTTCTCCAGAACATTGAAAGAGTTATTATTACTCTTTCATCAGGAAGTGAAGAGTAGAGAAAAGAAGGTCATTTTGGAGCTATGGAGGTTGCAGTGTGCAGGGTCCTTCTCTATTGACACCCAGGCTGCCTATTAGTGAACAAAGACCCTACACTAGAAAATATTATCACAAGGCCCTCCTGCTATCTCACCCCCAGCATGCCCAGTTTAGGTCCTAATACCTCTGCCTGCTGCACTCCTCCTTCACCTCCTTCTCTCCTTTAATTGATGTTTCTTAGGTTTCCTTATTTCCTACCCAGTAGCCATTTCCAATGCAAGGTTTGTCTTTCACCTTCAACATGTTTAAATCAACTTTTCAAGAAGGTTTCCTTATAGCTGCATCCCAAACTGTGAGTCACAACCCACTATTTCTAGAAATGTGTACGTTTCATTTGATTCTCAGCCTTAAAAAAGATTCTAACCTTACCACAGAGGAGGTTTAATCGTTCAAATCAGTTCTTGTCAATAAATATTTGTTTGGCTTTTATGATATGCTAGACATGATGCTAGACTCTGCGGATACAAAAATGAACCAAAATGGTAATCTTTGCTTTGAGCAGTTATGTGATGAAAATGTATACATAAACAGATATGTCGAATCTAATATAATTGCGGCTATGATATAAGTATGCAGGAGTCCTTGAACAAGGCTGGGAGTAAGGGGAAAGCTTCGTGGATGAGGAATATCTGAGTTGTTTTGAAGGGTAAATAAATGTAATTAAGGTGAAGAAGGGTGGGAAGGGCATTGCAAAGGCTCTGACTTGTGAAAGAGGACAGTGAGTATGAGGGCAGGCTATAAGCAATTTGACTACTAGAACATAAGGAATCAGTGAATGAATTGTGGGTGAGAAAAAGTACTAGGAGGAGCCAGGTTAGAGAGGACCTTGAAGCTGAACTAAGGAGCATAAATTTCATTCTGCGGGAGTAATGTGGAGCCACTGAAGAATTTTAAATAGCATAGTAACAGAGTTAAGATCTGAGTTTTAGACAGACCTGGCTATAGGTGGAATAAACCTTAAGATATACTGTTAAGTGAGAGAAGTAAGATGCAGAATGGTGTATATAATATGCTACCATTTATGCTAATAAAATATTATACAGATATATATATATATGCATGTATATAGGTATATGTACTGGGATAATGCATAGACTACCTGTGTAAGTATATTTGGAAAGCAAGACTTGTCTTGGGTAGGAGAGCTGGTTGTCTGGACACAGAGATGAAAAGGAGACTTATTTTTCAGTGAATATACTTTTGTACTTTTTATTACTTTTTAAGAATGAATTTAGTCTTTTTCAGGAGTCGTCTTTAAAGATGATGATATAGGAGATTCCTGAACCCTCCTCCTCCCATGAACACACCAAATGAACAGCTACACATGGAGCAATTCCCTCTGGAAGTATAATCCAGAACTGGCTGAGTAATTTCTATACATCGGTCAAAAAAAGAAATGCCCACATCAAAATGGATAGGAAAGGCTGAGATACACTCTCATCATAAATTCCACCACCAGCACAGTGCCATACAATCAGGAGGGAACCCCTAACTCCCAGCTTCTCTTTGAGGAGTAAAGGGTTTGGACCCCACATTTAGCACCCCAACTTTTAAGATTTCTACCTGGTTGATGGGCCCCCAAAACATCTACCTCCAAAGGCAATGGGGCTTGAGTCTGTGAGACCCACAAGAAGCAGTTATTCATAGACATGAGCCCTCTTTCTTGTTATCACCTCAGGGTTCAGTGTAGGGGAGCCAGCAAAACCTGCCAGTCTCCCAGCCTTTCTCTGAATAGTGTCCATCTACTTTCTTTCTTTAAAATCTGCTGCCTTTGGGTCAAGCTTCTAATTTAACAGGCATCTAGGGGCTGACTGCCATCATCCTCAGAGACCAGGGAAACTGGCAGACACCTCCCTCACCTTCTACCTTCTGCTTGCTCCAAATCACCATATGTCCCTAGGTGAAGCTTATATACATGTCTGCACCTCACTTTTATGGATGCCACCTGAGAGATGGGTCCACAGATCACATGGTTCTGATAGCCAATGGACTTCCATTCAAGAGTCCCACAGGACAGTAGCAAACAAAGAAACAGTTCTTTCTTTTTTCTTTTCTTTTTCTTTTTTTTTTTTTTTTGCTTAAAATTTTTTTATTATTTTAGAGAGAGAAAGTGAGCAGGGAAGAGGGACAGAGGGAGAGAGAGAATATTAAGCAGGCTCCATGCTCAGCAAAGAGCCTGACACAAGGCTTGATCTTATGACCCTGGGCCAAAATCAAGAGTCAGCTGCTCAACTGACTGAGCCACATAGGTGCCAAAATGAAGCAGTTCTTAACTGGCTATCCCGCTCTAAGACTCAGTGCAGAGGGAGCAGGCAGAAATGCCCATCTCTCAGTCTTTCCATGAAAGAGGTCTATTTGCATACTTTAAAAGCTGCTGCCTGAGGGTCAAGCTTCTAATTTAGCACACAACTAGGAGCTAGCTGCATTCCTTTCCAGAGACCAGGGAAAGCCTGCAGACACCTCCTCTGTCTTCTTCCTCTAGTCTGCTAAAGTCACCAGTTTCTCCCTGGAAGGAGCTTGTGTGTATGTCTTGTGCTCCAGCTTTTGTGGCTGCCACCTGAGGAATGGGTCCCCAGATCACCTGGCTCTCAAGACCAATGGGGGCATCCATTCAGGAGTCCCATGGTATTATTAAAAACACAGAAGTTCTGGGGTGCCTGGGTGGCTCAGTTGGTTGAATGTCTGCTTCTTGGTTTCTGCTCAGGTCATGGTCCCGGTGTTGTGGGATCAAGCCTCAAGTCAGGCTTTGCACTGAGTGTGGTCCCTTCTTGGAATTCTCTTTCTCCCTCTGCCCTCCCCAACCCCTCTGCCCTTGCTAAAAAACCACCACCACCTACAACAACAAAAGCAGAGAAGTTCTTAATAGGCCCAGGACCAAAGTCTCATGGATGGTTATACATCAGGGCCCAGCAGAGAAGAGACAAAAATGCCCACTTTCCAGTTTCTGGACAATCACAAAGATTTTGAGAGACAACCAAGAGCACTGGTCAGGCTAATTGATGAGGTTCATTTCCCACAGAAGACTACTCTTTCAAAATGCAGAGAGATCTCTATTTTATTTAATACATAGAAACCAACACAGAGAGTCAAAGAAAATAACAGAGGAGTATGTGCCAAACAAAAGAACAAGATAAAACTCTAGAAACAGATCTTAATGAAATAGATAAACAGTTTACCTAACAGAGAGTTCAAAATAACAATCATAAGGATGTTCACTAAAGGTCAAAACAATGCATGAACAAAGCGAGAATTTCAACAAAAAGAAAATATAAAAAAATACCAAACAAATCGTAAAGCTGAAGAATATACTAACTGAACTGAAAAATTTAATACAGAGTTTCAGCATCAGTCTAGATCAATTAGAAGAAAAGATCAGCAGACTAGAAGACAAGGTATTGGAGTTCATCCAATTAGAGAAGCAAAAAGCAAAAAGAATGGAAAAGAGTGAAAATAGCTTGGGGACTTATAAGACACCATAAAGTGAAAAAATAATAATAATAAAAATATATAATAATAATAATAAAAAGAGAGAGATTAAAGGGGCAGAAAGTCTATTCAAATGAACAGTGGCCACAAACTTCCCTAACCTGGGGGAAATAAACAAATCTCCAGATCCAGGAACTCTGGAGAGTTCCAAGAAAAATGAATCCAAAGAGACCCACACTAAGACACATTATAATTAAATTGTCAGCAGTTAAAGATGACAGGATTTTAAAAGCAGCAAGAGGAAAATGATTTGCTGTGTGTAAGGGAACTTCCATAATACTATCAGTATATTTTTCAGCAAAAACTTTGCAGGCCAGAAGTAGGTGAGATGAAGCCTGGCTCAGTTGGTGGAGTGTGTGACTCTTGATCTTGGAGTTGTGAGTTTGAGCTTCACAATGGGTGTAGAGATTACTTAAAAATAAAAATCTTTAAAAAAAGGTGTGGGATAATATATTCAAGATACTGAAAGAAAAAAACCTGCCAACCAGGAATACTCTGCCCAGCAAAGTTGTCTTTCAGAATTGAAGGAGAGACGAGTTTTCCAGACAAGCAAAAGCTGATGGAGTTCATCTCCACTAAGCTGGCCTTATAAGAAATGTTAAAGTGAGTTCTCCCAGCTGAAACAAAAGATTCAGATTAGTAACATGAGATAATATGAAAGTATAAAACTCATTGGTTAAGGTACATATATAGTTAAATTTAGAATACTCTAATGTTGTAACGGTGGTGGGGAAATCAGAACTCTAGTATAAAGGTCAAAAACAAACATTAAAATTACTATAATTGCAATAATTTGTTAATGGATACACAATGTAAAACAAAATTGTGACATCAAGAACATAAAATGGGGGTGCCTGTCAGTTAAGCATCAGATTTTGGCTCATGGCTTGCGAGTTGGAGACCCACATCAGGTGAGCTTGAGCCCTGCTTCGGGTGAGTCCTGCTTCTCTCTATTTCTCTCTCTCCCTTTCTCTCCCTCTCTGCCCCTCATGGGATTCTCTCTCTCTCTCTCTCTGCCTCTTGCAAGGGATGGAAAATATATTCCATTAAAATTAGAAGAATTAATATTGTTAAAATATCCATACTACCCAAGATAATCTACAGGTTCAATGCAATTATTACCAAAATTTCAATGGCATTTTTCACAGAAATGGAAAAAAAAAAAAACAATCCTAAAAGTGGTATTGAACCACAAAAGTCCCGAATAGTCAAAGCTATCTTGAGAAAGAGCAAAACTAGAGTCATCACAGTTCCTGATTTCAAATTATACTACAAAGCACAGTAATCAAAACAGTATAGTATTGGCAAAAAAAAAAAACAAAAACAAAAAACCCAGACACACAGATCAGTGGAACAGAATAGAGAGCCCAGATGTAAATTCACACATATATGGTAAATTAATTTATGACAAAGAAGCCTAGAATATACAGTAGGGAAAGGATAATGTCTTAAATAAATGGTGTTAGGAAAACTGGATATACACATGCAAACACGAAAGTCACCTCAACATTGATTAAAGACTTGCATACAAAACCTGAAACTGTAAAATTCCTAGAAGAAAACATCAAGGACAAATCCTTAACACTGGTTTTAGCAATGATTTTTCAGATTTGACACCAAAAGCAAAGGCAACAAAAGCAAAAATAAACAAATAGGTCTATATCAAACTAAAAAGCTTCTTTACACCAAAGAAAACCATCAACAAAATGAAAAGGCAAACTAACAAATGGGAGAAAATATTTGCAGCTCATATATTTAATAAGGGGTTAATATCCAAAATATGTATGAAACCCATACAAAAAAATTCATCAAAACAACAAAACAAAACAAAAACAAAAACAAAAAAACCAACAAAAAACCCAAGCAGCCTGATTAAAAAATGAGCAGAGGAACTGCACAGACTGAGTAGACATTTTTCCAAAGAAGACACACAAATGGCTGTCGTATATATGAAAAGGTGATCAATAGTACAAACCATCAGGGAAATGCAAATCCAAAACACAATGAGATATCACCTCATACTTGTTAGAATATCTATCATCAAAAAGACAAGAGATGAGTATTTGGTGAGGATGTGGAAAAAAGGGAACACTTATGCACTGTTGGTGGGAATGTAAATTGGTCCAGTTACTATGGAAATCAGAGTTAAAAAGTAAAAATAGAACTACCATATGATCCAGCAATTCCACTTCTGAGTATATATCCAAAGGAAATGGAAACATCACCTCAAAGAGATATCTGCACCTCCACGTTCACTGCAGCATTGATTCATAGTAGTCAAGATATGGAAACAACCTAAGTGTCTGTCAATGGATGAATGGATAAAGAAGATGTGGCACACACACACACACACACACACACACACACACACACACACACACTGGAATATTATTCAGCTATGAATATGAAAAAGAAGGAAATTCTATTTGCAACAACATGGTTGGACCTTGAAGGCATTATGCTATGTGAAATAACTCAGACAGAGAAAGATGAATACTGCATGATGTCACTCATATGTGGAATCTAAATAAGCTGAACTCAGAGAAACAGAGACTAGACTAGTGGCTATCAGGGACTTGCAGTGTGGGGAAAATGGGAAGATGTTTGTCAAAGAATATCATCTTCCACTTGTAAGATGAATAAGTTCTGGGGATCTAATATACAGCATGATGATTATAGCTAATAATACTGTATTATATACTTTAAAGTTGCTAAGAGAGTAGTTCTTAAATGTTCTCATACACACACAAAATAAATAGTAATTATGTGATGTGATGGTGGTGTTAGCTAATGTGGTGTTTTTCAATATATGTTTTTCAATATATATCAAATCAACACATTGAACAACTTATACAATATTGTGTGCCAATTATTATACCTCAATAAAGCTGGGGAAAAGTAAATTTATAATGAACTATCATGGTCAGTTAAAAAGCCTTGTGACTTTTCAATAAAAGTCCGTGTTTTTTAAGGCATGTATAAACCTAGCCACAAGTTAAGGAAAGTGGCAGAGGATGATGGCCATACCACACATTGGATTGTCATCCTTGTTAATAGTTTTATTTTTTTTGTACCTGGGTTTTGAAACATTAATATACATTGTTGAATAAAGTTACATCACTGTTAATTAATTACAAAATTATACAAAGTTATAATTATTGTTACAAAGAAAATAGAGAAAAAAATGACCTGTACACAAAACTTAATAGAACAAAAAGTGTATTCAAGGCAAGACAACAAGAAAAGAGGTGCTATGACTGTTTAGGCAAGAAATTGTTAGGGCTTCAATGATGCCAAGTTAGTAGAGAGGAGAAGGGGACATTGAAAAGAAAGAAATTGGTTGAGAGAGGAGACTAGAGGTAATGGATATTGTTGGCAGGAATGGTCTGGGCACCTGTGGCATCAAACTGGGTACAGTTTTGATATGGTGGAAATAAACAACCGGATTTGGGGTCGGACACTTTGACTTGAGTCCCAATGCTACTACTTATTTGAGCGACCTTGGGTATTCTATTTCAGTTTTCTGAGTTTTAATTTCCTCAGTTTTCCAGGGGTGATTGTTGTGATTCTCAGGGTTGTTGTAAGGGCTAAATGACTCAATATTTGCGGAATATACTTTGTAAAGAGCTAGACCTGAAGAGGCTGAATAAGGATGTATGCTTAAAAAAAAGACAAAAAAAAAAAATAACTGAACAAAACCTCTTATGTTTATGAGAAACTGTTATGCAGCATATATTGAAAAGGATATGGAGAAGCCATTTGTTCCTGGGGCAGAGAGTGCTGGTTGGCTAACCATTACCCACTCTCTTATTGTGTGTCATTGACAGAATCCTGATTTTATTTGGGTGGCAATGTTCTCAGCTGTGAACTACATTGCTCAAACTCCTTTGCAAGTGGAGCTGCCCAATTAGGTATAAGAAGAATATTTGGATAGAACTTCTGGTGAAGTTGTTTAATGAGGGCTAACTCATTTGGGAGTACTGCTCTTTTGTTCTGACCACCTTCTACTTCCCGCTCCTGGGAACATGATGTGATGATTGGGGTTCCAGTAACCATTATGTGACTATGATGTAATCTTGAAGATGAAAGCCATTGTAGTAAGGATGGCAGAGCAGAAAGAAGACTTAGTTTCTGATGACCACCAGGACGCTACATCAGCTCAGTGTGCCTATCTTCAGTTTTCTTTTACGTGAGAGAAAAATGAACCCCTACCTTATTTAAGCCACTATCATTTCAGGTTTCTGTTTCTAGTAAACCCAATTTGTTCCTAAATATATAGAACCCTTCCCAGAGATATTTAGGGATTGAAAAGCCATACCATAGAGCAGGAGTCAGCAAACTTTCCTGTTAAAATATTTCCTAAATATTTTAGGTTTGGGGAGATATAAGGTCTCTGTCTTAGCTACTCTATTGTAGTGCGAAGGCAGCCATAGAAAATATGTAAACAAGTAAGTGTGGCTATGTTCAAATAAAACTTTACGGACACTGAAGTTTGAATTTCATATAATTTCACATGTCATGAAATATTGTTCTGCTTTCTTCAACCATTGAAAAAATATAAAAGTTATCCTTAGCTCACAGATTGCACAAAAACAGGATTTGGACCTCAGGCTGTAGTTTGTCACCCCATACTATACAAGATACAATTTCAGCAAATAAACCAAGGAATAAGCATTGTAAGCATTTATTATGTATTTGTTAGTTATCTTTATGCTTCTGTATGTTTCAAAACTTTCTTGGATATAGAATCGGACCTATAAAGTAATGAGACTAGGTTTTAATTAACATATGAAAAATTACACATTTAAATGAATGTCCTGCTAATGACTTTGAGAAGTAAAAGATCAGTCCCAGTTATGCTGATCACAATATCATGTGAAATTTTATTTGAATATCTAAGACTGGTCTGTTTGTTTGTTGGTTTTTAAGTTTATTTATTTATTTTTGGAGAGGGAGAGACTGTGCAAGTAGCGGAGGGGTAGAGAGAGAGGGAGAGACAGAGAGAATTCCAAGCAGGTACCACACTGCCAGTGCAGAGCTTGATGTGGGGCTGGAACCCATGAAGCTGTTGAGATCATGACTGAGCTGAAACCAAAGTTCAGACACTTAAATGACTGAGCCACTCAGGTGCCCTAAGACTAGTCTTTTTTTTTTTTTAAAGGACTATCTTACTTTATTTTTAAAAAAAATTTTTAAAGTGTTTATGTTTGAGACAGAGAGAGACAGAGCATGAACGGGGGAGGGTCAGAGAGAGAGGGAGGCACAGAATCCGAGGCAGGCTCCAGGCTGTCAGCACAGAGTCCGACGCAGGGCTCGAACCCATGGACCGTGAGATCATGGCCTGAGCCAAAGTCGGACACTTAACCGACTGAGCCACCCAGGTGCCCCAGAACTATCTTACTTTATAACCATACTTTGTAAGATCACATTTCCTGTTGGCCATTCAAGGTGTTAAGCTAGTAAAGACCAATTTGAGGTAGCCTGAAGCAACATGAGGCATGCCAAGGACGCTTTTTCACTTTAGCTGTTGCTGCTTGCAGTGACTGATAAAGGCCATTAATTGGTGATATAAACATGTAGAAATAAACAGAGCAGGCTGAGTCAAGTTTTTGTGGGAAAGACTGAGGGGTGAAACTTACTACTGGGGGCCTGGAGGATTGGTTTTTGAAAAACCATGGTTGTGTTAATTTTTCAGGTGGGAAAGATGCAGTGTTAGTGGAAAAGAGGAGGATGGAGCTTACGAGTTTATATTGAAGAGAGAGGGTTAAGGACACAGACTGTAAAACTTTGAAGTGGTATGGAAAAGGCCAGTTGTGTGTGTGTGTGTGTGTGTGTGTGTGTGTGTGTGTGTATCTGTGTAAATTGCCAGAGCCACTGATACTTTCCAAAAAAAATCAAACTCTTCATCCAGCATCAGGTGCAGAGTATTGGGTTGATTAAAATGTTGACTTCCCTTTCAGTAGGTGTGATAATATATATACACACACCCTCTGTATTGTGGATGTGAGAGAGTGTGTGTGCTCAGGGGACGGTGGACAGGAATGTGGAGAGAAGCATGTGTGTGGATGGCAGAGGATGATTTGGGTGTGAATGGTCCAGAAATGGAGTGAGAAGTGGTGTGTTATGTAACTAGGGGTAGGGGTCAGGGAGAGAATGCTTTGATGGGCTTTTAGTTATGCCAATAATAATTGTTTAGCCTCACACATGGTAAGAATAGAACGGGTGCTCTCTCCATCTCAGTCTCTCTCTCACTCTTTTTTTTTTTCTCCCCAGGCAGCTGTGCAAAGATTGAACCATGTGATCCTGAAAGCACAACACTGAAAGCTTCTGACTGTGCCAAGAGGAGAGAGTAGGGAAACAAAGGCCAAAGCCAGGGCCAAAGCCAGCTGCCAGGAACCCCCATCTCCAACAGCAACACAGGAAAATAATAGTGAGGCTCCGTTTACCATCACTCTCCTCCCCAGAGAAGCTCTCTGGATTGGAGATGAAAACTTCCTCCCCAAACCATATCTTCACCCCTTTCCCACCCTTCTGTACTCCCCACTCTTGGGAATGAAGCACCAGGGCTCAGGAAACAAGATGCTTTTTTCTCTCTCCCTGGAGGGACTGAGTGCTGCTATCCCAGGCCCTGCAGAATTCCTGAAGAATTCAGGGCTTAGGGAAAGTGAAGGAGGACCTCTTGAAGCTGAAGCCCAAAAGTTCAATAAGGACTGTATAACTTGAATAGGGGACCAGCTCAGTAAACTATTAGACTTAGGTTGTGTGCAAGGCTAAAACATCTCCAACTGGTTGTGTTCCCATTTCTCTATGCAATGCTTGTCCTGCTCTTGGTTGATGGATTCTGCTAGGAGGCCTTCAGGAGAGAAAAGAAACAATCTCTTCCCTCATTATCTTTTTCTCTTTCTTTACTTCCCCAGACTCACTTTTCTCCCTCCCTCTCTCCCTTCCTCCTTCCCTCTTTCTAAAGTCTTAGTTCTACTGCAGGCCCTTAACCTCGACACTTCAGTTAGACTATTACCAGACTCACAACATACTTCCTAAATAATCTTAAACCAAACCTTTTGACTTTCTTTGATTTTCAAAAAATACTCACTTCCACCTATCCTTTTTCTTGAGGATAAAATGGGGTTTAAAAAGTGACTGATAAAATACTTTAAACACCTATAGAAATATTACTACATAAATAAAGGGACAGATGTCACACATCCTGCTGATAAGTGTGAGAAGGATAGTTGTTAACTATAAAAATATTGGCAGTGTTCAATGGATTATTTTTTTTAAGATGATTTATTTTGAGAAAGAAATAGAGAAATCCCAAGCAGGCCCCACACTGCCAGCATGGAGCCTGATGCAGAGCTTGAACTCATGAACCATGAGATCATGACCTGAACTGAAATCAAGAGCAGCATGCTTAACCAACTGACCCAGTGGGTTATTTTTAATATAGGAAATTGAAGTTTTTCTTCTTAGAAGACATTTATTTTCTAACCTCTACTATTTGTCAGATATCACTGACATCCAATAAAAAAGCCAGGCTTTTATTGACAAGTTGTTTTTGGTTTTCATTTTCATTCTACATCATAAGTTGAACCAACATCAAAATTATTTTTATATGCTTTTCCACAGTGTTAAATTTGGTCACAATCACTCAAATCTTAAATGATATCATGGAATTTACAAGTAAATCTGAAGTGCTATGGGTTTGAGTGGAAATGAAGATCTTGATCTTGCCTTGCACCTTGCTGTGTGCCTGTGAGCAAGTGATTTGGTGTCCTTATCTGTTACATGATATTTAAGGCTTGTGTGGCACTCACAGTCCATTAATCTATAAGCTAATGATTTGGTAAGTCTTTCTTAGAATGAATACAGAATTATGCCATTGAACACCTATACTGACTACCATTTTGCTTCAAGATGGTAACTTACCTTCACAAATTGAACTTAAGGTGTTATCTAGGTGGCATTTAGGAGAGCTTCCAAGTGGTCCCACATCAAAAAATCATTTGTAGAAGGAAGAAGTTACAGACAGATAAACTTGAACGGCCAAATGATTGAGTTAAAATGGAGACCCTTTTTAAGAAAGTTAGTTCTGATCTCCCCACAAACAGCAATGTTCAGGAAATCCTAGGTCTCTCTGGTAAGGTCTTTATTAACCCTTACAATACTTTCCAACAAAGAACATTGATTTAAAAATAGACTATTGGCACATATATAATGTCTTATGTTCTCTGACAATCTTAACCCACATCATCTGGTACTTGGTGCATGTTCTATGTAGATCACATCTCATAATTGATTTTCAAAGAGATGGTGTAGGTGTCATGAAATATAAATAAGCTGATGAGCATAAATAAATAAGAAAAATCTTTTTCTCCAGGACCTGAGAATATTTAATAAATATAGCTCCCAAATCTCCAGCATGTGTCAGTACATTTAAGAATCTATGAAGCAGGGGCACCTGGGTGGCTCAGTTGGTTGCATGTCTGGCTTTGGCTCAGGACATGATCTTGCAGTTCAAGAGTTCAAGCCCCACATCAAGCTCGCTCCTGTCAGCACAGAGCCCACCTTAGATATTCTATCCCTCTCTTTCTGCCTCTCCCCCACTTGCGCTCTCCAAAAAAAAGAAAGAAAGAAAAAGAATCCAGGAAAGAAATGACAGATCTAGGACCACACAGGGAGCCAGAAGCACAACTAGAACAGACATGCACAGTAGTGACTTGCTCTTGCTGCTGGTTTACATTCCCTTACTCCTTGGAAATCATGTGGTGTCTGGAGCAATTCTTTCAACCCTCTTAGAACCCATTCCTTTTCCAAAGGGATTAGTTCCTTCCTTCCAATGGCAAACAGAAGGCTTTTCTGCCTTTCTCCATTTACGGATCTTGGCAATCACCAAGTGGAGCTCACTTGTTATTATTAGATCAAGCTCCTTGAACCCCTATTATCTCACCCTGATTCCTCTTACTCATCTCCTTTACCAACCCTTCAATTTTTATCTGTATTATTATATTGCCTTTAATGGAGTCCCCTTCCTGTCCTCCCTCATATTCTAAGTGCTTCATTTGCTTCACTTTTATAGGATTTTCAAAGCCACTTTTGTTTCTTACTACCACTCCTGAGCCTGGGAAGTTAGATAGGTCCCTAGAAAATATTCATCTCGAGGGCTCAGGCAAAGAAGGCAAGGAAGGCAACATCTAGAGTGAGAAAGGTGGTGAGGTGTGGTTTTCACATAGGAGGCCTGGGTCACAGCCCTTATTCCCAGCATATAGAACCCCAGGAAAATGTACTTTGCAGAGGGCAGGGCAAATGAAATCCACAGTCCTTTGTGAGCACATCGTGCTTTTAGGCTGTGATAACTTCTCTAATTGAGTGGATCACAACCACTTGGAGGACACAGGGTAGATAACCAAATTTGTCTGACTTCCAAATTATCTGATAGCCTGAGACAAGATCATAACACAGAGGTGTATGAAGGAATAGTAACTTCAGAAGTTCTGAAGTGACCTGGACTGGGCTTCAGCCTGCTAGGAAGTGATTCCAGGAGGGCCTTGTACCATCCCAGAGTCTGAAAGTATGGGCTGTGTGTTGTACCATGTGTAACTAGGGACATTTTACCTATAGAACGTTACTGGAAAAGCTTTCCAAACATTCAGTTTTATCCTGTATGGGCTGCAGGTAGCTGAACGGGGAGTTAGGGGATTCAGATAGGGGAGAAGGGACCAGAAGAACCCTTGCCCTTAGAGAGTCTCAGTAGCAGCATGGTGGCAGGCAGCCAGGGAAGGGCAAGCAAAAGGCAGGATTTGAGTTGCCTTTTAGGGAAGCAGCCTTACAAGCAACTCCAGTTTAAAAAACGACTTTGGATCCTTCTGCCTTGAACACTGTAAGGAACACATTTTTGGGGTTTAGCCATAAGTCTTTCCACTTACTCCTTAGCCTGAAACTTAAGAGAGGCAGTAGAGTCTCTTATGACCCTTTTGCTGGGGTAGGTCCCAAGGGCCTCAGAGAAGGTCAGGACTCAAGAGTTGGACTAGGCTGATAATTATTGATAACAAAACAGACTGTTCTATTGTGCAAGGAACAAAAATGTGGGCCCCATTGTCAAGGGGAAAAGATGTGGCTGGATTTCAGCATGACCTCTTTGGTTATTATCTTTCTGCCAGAATCTTTCAGAATTAGCACTTTCCCATATGCCCTGCAAATGAAGATGTTAGGAATAGGAAAGCCAATTAAGATTGAAGAAACCTTCTCTGCTTCAGAAGACAATACTTGTCCCCCTCTCAAAAAAACCAAACAAACCAAAACAAAACCCAGAAGTCTGTTGAATTCTGCTATTGTTGCTGCTGCTGACATAGGATGGCTCATGCCATCCTTTGTCTTTAGACAAAGCAGGTGAATCAGCTCTATGTTATTAGAGCAGTCTTGGGGCAATATGCATGATAAAGATGGATACAAAGCCCAGGGATTATAGGTAATAGAGGCCTCTGGTTTGGGGATGATTGAGTTCCTATAACCTGTCTTTCAAGGCTGAGCTCAGACTACTTCCACTGGGAGACCATCCTTTATGCTTCCAGCACACAACAAATTCCATTTCCTCTGAATTTGGTAGCATGCTTTTCCATAGTATGCTCTTTTGGTTCCAAATTGAATTATTTTTTTGTCCTCACATTATTTCATTTACTAAAAACTTTTCTCTTTATCCAGACTGCACACACCTTGTCCCCCTCTGTACTCCCCAAGTATGTAGTGCAGTGCTAGACACACAGCAGCTACTCGCCAAACACTCCCTCAACTGAGAATAAATAACTGGAACACACAGCAAAACCAACCTTGTATCCTTTGGGGCAGTTTGAGATACCAATGTTTCTTCCACCTGCCAGACTACCTTCCTAGTGAGCTCATCCCCCCACTTTGGAGAAGACAAGTTCATACTCCTGACTCTCATTTTAAGTCTCCTGCACCCCTTCCCTGCCCTTCATACTAGATAATGACCTTGCCTCATATTTCATGGAGAAAATTGGTGTGGTCGGAGAACTATCTCCTCCACACACTCTCCTCTCTGGTCCGAATGCATTTGTACCACACAAGCAGAATCTCTTTGTTTCTGCAGCAGAAGTGTCCTTGCTACTATCTGAGGTCAATCTTCTACTTGGACTCTGGGAATCATTCCTTGTCTCTGCTGTGCACCCTGTTGCTTCCCTTTCTCTCCTAAATTTTCAAATTTTTCTCTCTCTCCTCCTCATCACCATTTGCAACTAAAAAGAAAAAAACACTGCCCTACTATTAATATCAATCACTTATATCATGCTTCTTATTCTGCGACAGGAACTGTTCTAACTGCTTTATACATATTAACTCATTTAATCTTCACATCAATCCAGGAAGGTAGTAGGTACTATTATATTATAAGATGAGGAAACTAAGGCATAAAGTTCATCAAGTTCTCTTGGTATGCAAGAGAGAATGTAGAGTAGTAATCTCAAAGTTAATAAGTCTAAAACAGAATACTTGACTCCTTCCCATTCCAAACCCATTTATTTCCTAGTCTTCCCCGTCTTATTAAATGAAGACACAATTTACCCTGTTGCTAAGGACAAAAACCCAGGAGTCATCCTTAACTCTTTGCTTTCTCTTACATCTTACAATGAATCTTCCTATTTTTTTAATCTTCAAAATGCATTTCACAATGGACCACAACTAACTGTTCCACTGCCTCCACCCAGATCTAAACCACTACCCTCTCTCTTCCTGGGACCCAAACCCCTACCTAGTCTTCCTTGTCTCCATTCCTGGTCTCCTCTGGCATGGTCCATTCTCTAACAGCAGCCTGAGTGATCTTTCTAAAATGGGTATGTGTCAGAGCATTCCTCTCTTTAAGATATTCCACAGAATTCAAATTCCTTTCCATTGTCCACAAGGCCCTGCATAAGTGGTCCCGCCTGCTTGCAGACACTTTTCTCTTCTCCCTTTGGCTCTTGTTGCCCACTATGCTATTGCCCTACTTGCCTTCTTTATGTCCTCTGAATATGCCCAACTCTTTTCTGACTAAGTGGCTTTCCATTCCATGTTCCCTCTTCTTGGAACACTTTCCCCTGTTGCCTAACTGCCTCCTCACCTTTCAGGTTGCAGCATCTGGTCAGTCAGGCCTGCCCTAACCTCCTGAGCTAAAGAATCCCTCCAATCATCCTCTATCTCTATTTTGTGTTCTATATAGCACTTACCAGTATGTAAAATGATCTCATATATTCATCATTTATGTTGTCTGCCTCCAACTATCCCCCAGTCTCCCACACCCAGCTCCAAATGTAAGCTCTTTGAGGGAGAGACTGGTCTTGTTCATTGCCATATTCCCAAATGTCTAGAACTCTACTTGGCATGTAGCAGGGACTGAATATTTGTGGAGGACTCCAGCCCTTCTCCTGCTCCTGTCTGTATAGTGAGTGTCTTTCAGAGAAAAAGGAAGTCCCTGGGAAGTGGAGGCTAGGGATTTGTTCAGCCTTTCCCCTCCCCTAGGCCTATGTCCAACTCATGGCCATCTGCTTCTTCCTGTTTTTGACTCCATTTGTTCAGTGTGGGTAAGCCACTAGCTAGTTTGTTGCTGGGAGTAGGGGGTGGGTAGAAAAGGTGGGGGCCAGCATGTCAGCGAAAACACAGACTACAGTTCAGGTTCATGGTATGAAGTCTTAATGACTTCAGCTGTATTTAATTAAAAATGGAATGGCTTATTGGAACGCAGACCTTGTGGGCCAGTAATCTGATTTCTGCTCTCATTTCTGTTCTCTTCCAAGCTTCAATTAAGGGAGCAACAAAAGATCCCTATCATGAGCCATGTGTGGTGATCTCATCAGCTAAGACAAATATTTTTTTTCTGGCTATATTTATAGAACTCTTTCTTGTTTCCTTGGACAATCCTAGCTGACATTATCTTGTTTACCTTTGTTTCATCTAGATTTGCATTTGGGGGAAGCTTTTTATCTGTTGCTCTTCGCTGCCTTGGATTTCTAATTCTTCTGTTTTTCTTCTCTTAGCTTTCATCTATGGGGCTTGCTTACTTGCTTATTTATTATTTATATTTTAATTTTAATGTTTTTTTTTAAATTTATTTTTGAGACAGAGAGAGACAGAGCATGAGTGGGTTAGGGGCAGAGAGGGAGACACAGAATTGGAAGAAGGCTCCAGGATCTGAGCTGTCAGAACAGAGCCTGATGCAGGGCTCGAACTCATGGACTGTGAGATTATGACCTGAGCTGAAATCAGACACTCGACCGACTGAGCCACCCAGGCGTCCCTATATTTTAATTTTAATTCCAGTTAGTTAACAGTGTTATATTAGTTTCAGGTGTACATTATAGTCTATGGGGCTCTTTTAAACTCATTTTGTACTTTCCAGTTACCAAGGCGGTAGCTAGTATTAATAAAAAAGTAGACAACATTGGTTCCAGATCAGTGCAGTGTGATGACTATTCTTAGTAGTGTCTTGTTGCCTCCTCAGAGGAGGGTGGGACTTGGTATTCCTTTTCCCTTTCTGCTAGTCATGTGTTTCCTGATGTCAGGCCCTTTCTTCATCCATAACCAGGTGAAAAGTGCAGACTATGCCTACAGACCTCTGGACTAATGCCTGACTACTTTCTGGGGGCATCTGACCCTGCATATGGTCCCATAGTGAATCATGAGTGTCGTGTGGGGACCTACTTGCCCAGCAACATTGTCTCTTTCTCAGGGGCCAGTTAACCTAGGTATTGTCAGGGCCAGGAGAACGGGACCCTGCAAGTGGAGAAAGACTGTGTGTAAGCTGAATTCTGTTCCCGTAGTCTGGGAATGGCTGTCAAGGATGCAGAAAGACAGCATGGTCAAATCAAGCAAAACAGTGCTGTGCAAGGAGCTTGTCTTTGGTGCCTCTCAACTTCTTAGTTATAACTGTATTTTCTTTCTGACAAATGACTTCTCAACTATGCATTCTCAATGGGTACAATACTGCCCCCAAGCAGGGAGCTTTGTACTTGGGGAACTGGAAAAACCACACTCCTCTTGGGTATAAAGGAAGCACTGATATACATACAATACACAAACAGATGTATGGTGTATTTGTGGTATTCACATTTCACGGAGGTGGGGTGGGTGGGGGGAGCAATGATGATCACAAAGATGTTTAAACACACTCTTTAAGGTGTGACAATAAGGTTGTCATTCCAGTCTCCTGCTCTTGCCTTTCTTTCTCCTGAACAAAACTTTGTTTTCAGCATAGAATCTAAAACACTTTCCCTCCAAGTTATAAATGGCTGGTAAAAGCTTAAGATAGCATCTCTCACAGAGATGTTTGCCCAGTAATATCTCTGACAGCACCTTCAGATAAAAAGGGATGATGCTCTAGCTGTGGAACTGTAGGTTGGAGCAGGCAGATAAAATGCTGCTTCTGGAAAAACCTGGATTCATTGACCATAGTTTCTTAAATTAAAAATTTGGACACATTGTCTGCTGATAGATTTTCTTTTAAAATTGATTTTAGATGTAAGAAGCTTTTCCTTAGGTGTAATTTAGAAATAGAAATGTTGGGGGTGCCTGGGTGCCTCAATCAATTGAGTGTCTGACTCTTGATTTTGGCTCAGGTCATGATCTTGTGGTTTGTTAGTTGGAGCCCCATGGTGGGCTCTGTGCTGTCAGCTCAGAAGCTGCTTGGGATTCTCTGTCTCCCTCTCTTTCTTCCCTCTCCAACTCACACAGGCACACACACACTCTCTCTCAAAATAAATTTAAAAAAATTGGGGCGCCTGGGTGGCTCAATCTGTTAAGCACCCAACTTCGGTTTAGATCATGATCTCACGGTTCATGAGTTTGAGCCCCCACATCGGGCTCGTGTTGACAGCTCAGAGGCTGGAGCCTGCTTTCAGTTTTGTGTCTCCCTCTCTCTCTGCCCCTCCCATGCTTGTACTCTGTCTCTCTCTTAAAAATAAATAAACAATTTAAAAATTTAAAAAAAAGAAAAGAAATAGAAATGTTGGCACTTTTAGGATAATTTGATGGTTTGTGGCAAACCAGAATAAACTTCTTGAAGTCAGGATAATTCTGAAAATTCCAGGACTTGTGATTATGGAGACATGGGCCTTCTCAGTGTCTCTGAAATCAGGGCTTCTGGTTTTGCACAGTTTTACTTTGCAAAAAGCAAAGGATCAGTACTTAACTGATCTACATAAAGGCAAGAGTAACTGTGGTGTGTGTGTGTGGGAAAGGGGAGGCCTTTTGCTGTCTAGATGCTCTTTCTGTCCTTTCTCTTGTTCGAAGGCAGTAGCCATGAGCCTCACAGTGCTTGGTTTGCTCTGTGGACACACCCAGCTGGACAGGGTAAGTCTCAAGGTCCATGAAATCATCCTTCCACTATTCTTTTCTTTTTTCATTTTATTTGATTTTTATTTTTTTCATAAGTGTACTTTTTAATCCCCATCCCTTATTTTCCCCATCCCCCTACCCACCTCCTCTCTGGTAACCATCAGTGTGTTCTTTATAGTTGAGAGTGTCTTTCTTGGTTTTTTTTTCTCTCTCTCTTTTTTTCCTTTGCTCATTTGTTTTGTTTCTCCAATTCCACATATGAGTGAGGTAATGTGGTATTTGTCTTTCTCTGACTTATTTCACTCAGAATTATACTCTCTAGCTCTATCCATGTTGTTGCAAACAGCAAGATTTCATTCTTTTTTTGTGGCTGAGTAATATTCCATTGTATATATATAAACCACATCTTCTTTATTCATTCATCTATTGATGGATACTTGGGCTTCTTCCATAGTTTAACTGTTGTAAATAATGATGCAATAGGGGTGGATGTATCCCTTTAAATTAGTGTTTATACCAAGTAGTGAAATTATTAGATCATAGGGGAGTCATCTTTCCACTATTCTTTTTTTTTCCCTTCATTCTCCCACTATTCTTGAATTTAACCAGAATCTTACTGGTGACCCATGTCTAGTTTTGACTCTAAAAGTGAAAGAGAGAATGGGAACAATTGGATAGGGTCTGCATAAGAGCAAATAAAATGACTGAATGCTTGGAAAACAGATCCTATGTAAAATGCAATTAGAATCGTCTAACTTGGACCACAGAGGGCAGAAGGAAGAGATTATTTATATGGGGACTAATGATAAATTCTTCTCATTTTCTGTCTTTTTGGATGCAGATGAGATATAAACAGTGCTCATGCTTTATTTATTTCTCTGCTGAGAATCAAAAGAAATTGGGCTTGATTTGCAATGCAGAGATATAGGGTGAATGAATGTAAAGGAAAAATCCCAGATATTGGTCCTTAGGGTGCTTGGTTTTCTTTCCTTCTTTCTTTCTTACTTTCTTTCTTTCTTTCTTTCCTTCCTTCTTTTTTTGGAATGTGTGAAAAAAGCAAGGCTCCTCAGGAATGGTTTTGCTACTGTGGAGCTAGTTAGTATTTTCTAGGTACCTGTGAACTAGGACCTTGGTAGGACCCTGTAGAAGCCAGAGGATACTATGATACTATACTGTTTAAGGAAAGGTCCTGATTTCAGAATTAATTATTCTGATTTTTTTCATTCCTGAAGGTTAAACACATCACAGTCAAGTGAGTGGAAGGAAGATGTGAGCACTTATTCTGCATTTTCCATTCACTAACTTTCTGATCTTGGACAATCCATAGCTTCTTCATTTATAATGAATGATGGCTGATGATGATGGTTTTCTTCTTACTTCATAGGTTATTTATTATTATTATTATTTTGAACAAAAACAAATTGATTTTAGGAATTTCTTTTTGCTCTCACATGCTATCTCTTGCTCACTTGCTCTCTTTTATTATTTTTGTTTGTTTTTTCTACTTTTCATAGAAGTTGGTTGCAAGTTGTAAACATGTTTTTAAATTAGGAATTAAGATAAAGTGTAGTACTCATTCTGTTACAGAGTGCCAAGACTTCTACTTGTGGTTGTCTCACTTCATAGGTTTTTAAGTGTGTCAAATAAGACAAAAAATATGACAGTGTTTTATAAACTCTTGAATGCTATATATAGTAACTTATTAATTTGGATAAACCATACTTTAGGTCTTGATCAAAGGTATTTCCAGTTGAAAGTGTTGACTGAACCTGAATTTTCAGGTTTGAATTTCAAAACCTGTGAAATCCATCCATTTGAACATCCTTCTGTCTGCCCATCTACCCATCACTCAGAGAGTATCTACTATGTGGTAGATACGGGATGCAGTGATAAATCAGATATTGTGCCTGGATTTAGGGAGGCAGATGACACTCTAGTGAGGGCAGATGGAGAAGTCAACAGGTATGATAAGCTCTGATCTGATCAGGCAAAAGGTGCTATAGAAAGAACCTCACCTGGGGCCCCAGATCCAACCTTATGAGAGTAGAGGGAAACTTCTAAGAGGAAGTGATAAGCTAAACCAAATGAAGAACAAGTGAGGTGGGAGGTGGTCTCTCTGGTCCAAGGGAGAATGGGTACAGACTCAAGAAAATGAAAGCTTGGTGAACTTGAAGAACTGCAAGTAATGTTAAAGGCTATACATTGCCATGCAGGAGGGCAGGCAAGATGGGATGCATATTTACCAGAAGCCACATCACAATTGGTTTGTCTACCTAGCTAAGGGCTTGACCTTGAGAGCAAGACAGCCACTGACAAGTTTTTAAATAGGGAGTGTGGGATGCCTGGGTCGCTCAGTCAGTTAAGCATCTGACTTTGGCTCAGGTCATGATCCCATAGTTCATCTCACAGTTCATGAGTTCGAGCCATGCATCAGTTTCTCTACTGTCAGCACAGAGCCTGCTTCGTATCCTCTGTCTCCCTCTCTTTTTGTCCCTCCCCTGCTCTATCTCTTTCTCTCAAAAATTAACAAAAATATTTATAAAAAATTAGGGAGTGTTGAGATCAGTTTGAAATTTTAGAAATGTCACACCTATGCACCTAAAATTTTTTTAATGTTTATTTATTTTTGAGAAAGATACAAAGCACAAGTGGGGGAGGGGCAGAGAGAGAGGGAGACACAGAATCAGAAATGGGCTCCAGGCTCTGAGCTGTCAGCACAGAACTGAGCTCAGGTCCTGACTCGGGGCTCAAACCTGCAAACCATGATATAACCTGAGCTGAAGTCAGATGCTTAACCGACTGAGCCACTCAGGTGCCCCACACCCATGCAACGTAGAGGATGAACTGAAGGGGACAGGATTTTTCATGAAGACTGGTAAGGAAACTGTTGCAGCAATTCAGGAAGGAATAAATGTAGACTGGGAAAAGGTAGGTGACCAAGAGCTAAAATGATGCAATGAAGTATAGACATTAGTACAGTGGGAATAAGGAGTGTGGAAGCAAGAAAGGTGGAGGTGGAGATCACAGAGTGGGAGATAAACAGTTGTTGATGATGGCCTGGACTAGGGTGTAGTCTTGAAGATGGAAGCTGGAAGTGAGTAGGGATGAAGGTCATTGAAAGTGAGGTCAAAGACCTGGGAAGCTTCTCTGATAGCTTTTAAAAAATTGTGGTAAAATATACAAAACATAAAGTTTACCCTCTTAATCATTTTAAAGGTAATAAATGCATCATATTAAGTGTAATAAGTATTTTGATTGGCCTTAAGTATATTCACATTGTTGTGCTACCATTACCACCATCCATCCACAGAACTTATCTTGCAAAACTGAAACTCTGTACCTGTTAAACACTAACTCCTCATTCTCTGCCCCCCACCCAGACCCTGGAAGCCACCATTCTACTTTCTGTCTTTATGAATGTAACTATTTAAAATGTCTCATATAAATGGAATCATTACAGTCTTTGTCCTTTTGTGACTGGCTTATTTCATTTAGCATAATTTCCTCCAAGTTCATCTGTCTTGTGGCATGTGTCAGAATTTCCTTCCTTATTGTAGGTACTCCTATCCCTTTTAAGCTTTGGATTATGGCCTACAATAAGAAATACATTTTACATCATGACTAGTATACATGTATATATTATGTTATTAAAGTAATACATTATTAGTATATGTTACATGATAATATATATATTATTGAAATAAATGTTTTACACCAAACTACCACTTCTACATGTGACATTTTATTTTATTATATTTCCATTCTGTTTCTTAAAAAAAATTCTAGTCACAATCCTCTAAATCAATTTCATGACACACTAATGGGTTGTGATTCTTTGTTTGTAAATAATTGGTCTGTTTGACATTGAAGTTACCCAGGATGATAGGAAGACTTGGCATAAAGTAGAAGACTAGAAGTTTGGTGCCAAAGTCTTCAATGGATAAGGAGGGCCTAATACACACCTTCTTCATGCATTTATCTTCATGAATGGCCTGTAATTTCAGCACAATCTAGTAAGTAAAGGTCTAAACTATCAATATATTTCTGGTATAAACAGGATAATTCATGGATTTGCTGATTTTTCCAATGGTCTCCAGCTGGCATGGTTTTTTTGCTTTGACTTACTCACTATCAATGACCATTTCACTCTGTTTTTCTATCATTGGGAAAAAACAAGTAAACTGCCCTTCTTCATATTCCTAGATCCTCACAATCTGATCTGGGAAAGAGGAAGGTGGGGGGTGGGGATCCTTGGAAACAGGTGACTGTGGCCTCCAGACCCTGTCGTGCTTCCAAAGTCTCCAGCTGTTTCACAGCTGCAAGAATCCCCCAAAGGGAGAGGCAATGTCCAGAGGAGATGGTGGGGTGGAGTTTAGGATCTGGGGGATATGCCTTGCCAAGAGATGAAAGTAGGATCCAGGGAACAATGAAGCTCAAAGGTTAAGTCTCCCACTGAGTGTCTGTGCAATGAGAGGAGAACAGGGGCAACTTGATATTGTGATGCCCAAAGGATTTCACCATTGTCTCCCTGGGTCATCACACTCCCCAGCTATTTCTGTTAAACATTAACACAAAGTGTCAGAAGAGTTTTACCCTTATTAACTAGCTAATCTCTGTGGTATTCCCCCCGGGATGAGGTCAGAAAGATTGCCATTTTGATTGCAATGAAAAAATAAGCAAGGACAAGGAGGGAAATCACAGATAAAAATTCATATATTCATCAAATATTCACTGGGCAATCACCACATGCCATGTGCTGCATTAACTGTTGAAGATAAGATGTGAACAAGACACAGTCTCTTCTGTCTACTGTTGACCTAAGATGTGGGGGCGGGAATGAGCAGACCACGCATTTTAAGTTAAGGGCATGGAGTTTGCAAACGTCCAGTGATAAGAAAGAAAATTCAGAAAAATGGAATTGAGATTGTTTATATCAGGAGTGGACAGCTAGATAGGGTGATCTTGCCAAGTTGAGTGATTTGGACAATGAGAATCACAGAGAACCCTCACAGATGCCTAATACTTAGTGCATTTTATATTTAATAACTTAGTAAGGTCATTGGAGTGAACATTTACTTATCCTAATCCCTCTATCCTTATCCCTCATCCCCTTTCCTTGATAAAGGAACTGGGAATCAGAGAGTAAGTAATTTGTTTAACCAGAAAGAGAATCTGGATATTCTGATCCAGGCTAGGGCTCTCTCCACTACTTAAGGACACTTCCTCAGATCCAGAGTCTGTTCGCCAAACTGCTTTTCCTGCATAGCACTTTGAGTTCTGGCTTTGTTAGGATAAACTGCCTGAACTAGAAAAAAGGATACCTTGGGCTTTACATATAGTGGTCTTCGGAGGCAGCACTGTATGTGACATGCATGAGTCTGATGGACATTGAGAACTTCCTTTCCTTCATTCCATGTCTGGGAAAGGAAGAATGGAGCCTAGACTACATTGTCATGCCCTCCCTCCCCTGCCCCAAATCACTGACTTTTTTCCCCTGGAAGGAAACTTGAGAGATGGAGTGGTGTAGTAAGGTGGTTTTGGTGTCACATTTCTGGGCTAGAATTTTGGCTCAGGAATTTGTGAGCTAGTAACCTCAGGCAAGTTTCTTAACCTTTCTGAGTGTCACTGAAGGATAGTAATAACCCCTTAGCAACATTGTTTGTACAATTAAACATAGCTCATTGGCTGACACTAGAAATGGGAGAAAGAGCTGTTATTACCAGGGAGTCCAAAGCCTTTGCCATTTTGTCTGAGGGTCCTGGCCCTGTACCCTCTCTGCTGACAGGTCAGGTTCCACAGAGATTACTCACTTAATCCAGGGCATCCTGAACATGGAAAACCATTGTTCAGGGGATCCAAGAGGCTCACAGTATTGCCTCATTGCATCCTGACCTAGTGGATCCCCTCCTTTAGGGGTGGCACTTTCCCATCCTTCCCTCACTACCTAATTTATCAAAAATAGCCTCAACGAATGGAATTTGTGTCCCAGCAAGGCCACAGCCAGCCCTGAGCATGGAGTTCCAGGAAAGGAAGGACTTCCAGGAGTCTTGCACTCTCCCAGCCCTGATTCCAGGCAGACACTTCCTATAGTGGAAATTTGTTAAAACTATGAACACATCAAAGAGGCTCTTGCTAATATCTAACTTCATTTTCCTTCCAGCCTAATCCTTCCACCACCCAAAGAGCTCTCCAAGATGGGACAGCATAGTCCAACTAAGTCTCCTCTCAGTTTTCCAAGCTAAATGCTGATAATCTCAGCTTCTATGTTTTTGCTTGCAAAAATCTTATTTTTCACACTGGATTCATTTCTCACATCTAGACTCTCTCTGAGGTTTTGTATCCCTCCTATGTTCAGGTAGGAGCTGAGGTGGGTGGGGGTGGAGGTTAATCCAATACAGTTTGGAGAGAGTGCCAGAAGCTAACATTCTCCTGATTTAGGCAGAGGAGGAGGAAGAAATGGAAGGTTGACATCCAAGAACACAAGATGATCTCTTTTTGGTAATCCAGAAAGACACTAGTGTTTTCTTATTCCAATGAATAATAATGGGGAGCCTCAGGGTAAAGGGTGGCCAGATGTGGGGGTGATAACTGGGTGGGGGTTGGGGGAAGGGAGAGGGGAGGACTTGAAAGTATGAGTGAAGAATTTTCCAGGAAATGGGTATGTTAGTTAATAAGACAGTCGGCTGGCCTGGAAAACTGAGACCACGGCCTTAATTCTTACTTCACTGGTAGAGAACTCATTAGGCCAAGGAATCCTGGCCATTCAGTCATTCAACAAATGATCACCACCAGTTCACTGGGTTAGAAGTTGGAAATATAGAAATAAAATACATAGCTCTTTATCCTGAGGGAGTTAATAGTTTAGTGGGGGATTCATTTAAGTAAACAGACAGCTAGTGTGCTATAGCACAGCTAAGTACAGGATGCTACAAGAATACAGATGGGGAGGCACTTAATCTACCTGAGAGAGGTGAAGAGGGATTTAGGAAAACCTCCTCAGAGGAGATAATTGAGCTGAACTCTGGAGGGTTAGTCTAGTCTAGGAGGTAGGAAAGGGCTTCCCAGAAGAGGGAAGAGTAGGGCAGGGCATGGCAGCTGTATTTGCAGCTCTTTGACAGTTGTATTTAGTGCAGGAGTTAAAGGGCAATACTATTCCAAATGCAACGACTATATGGGAAGGGAAGAAAGAGGAGATCCTGGAGAGGTAATGCTGTTGGAATTTGGGTACGCGGCCCATTTTGTATTTACTGGGTCTGCCGTGTCCGAGGGAGTGTGGAAACTCAGTGTGATAGCCCAAGAGAATGTTTTATTGCTACTACTTATTATTGAGAATGTAAAATGGATCAGTATGGGCAGAGAACATATCAATCCCAAACATACCACCTTGTGCCCTTTCCTGGGGAAGCATGCACACATGCAACATTTTGCTGTTCCCGGTTCATGCAAATTCCCTTCTCTGTCTGGCTTTTGAGGGTTGAGGGAAGAAGAAGGCACAGAGAGGAATGCCATTTACTTTGAGTTTATTCTGCTTTGACCTGTTGCAAGAGCACCATGGTTTCCCCAAATTCAGGTAGAAGGAAACAGTTGGGAGACTCCTTGGTGAGGTGCTTAAGTAGGCATACAACTTATCCTACACACCCAGTAACTGGATGGTCAAGCTAACTGCCTCAGGGTCTGGGTCTTCATTAGAACTCCCAAAACCATAGTTCGGCTCAGCAGCTTGCTGCCCTACTGAGGCCCACAGACTAGCGGTACCATGATATCCTGCAGGAGAATGATCACAGGCTCTACTAATGATCACAGCAATTCTACTAATTCTACTTGCAGCTCAGCTACCTGAGCAATCCTTTTCTCCCCTCTTGTAACCCTTCTTCTCCTAGTTCCCTTACTTCCCTCTTGTGTTCCACTGGGCAAAAGAATGACCCAAATTAAGTGCTTCTTCCCTTGGCTCCTTTTTTCTTTTTAAAGTTTATTTATTTTGAGAGAGACAGAGACAGTGCAAGGGGGAGAGGGGCAGAGACAGAGGGAGAGAGAGAGAATCCCAAACAGGCTCTGCACTGCCAGCACAGAGCCCAACTTGGGGCTAGATCCCACGAACTGCAAGATCACGACCTGAGCTGAAACCAAGAGTTGGATGCTTAACTGACTGAGCCACCCAGGTGCCCCTCCTTGCCTCCTCTTTTAATCCCTCTTTTTTTCCATTCTCCTTCCAGTTCTTCATCAGCCAATTCTCCTCATCCCTGTTGATTCTGCAGCTAGTTCAGCTAGGCTTTAATCTTAAAGGTGATGGAAGCTACTGAAGCACTATGTGTCATCTGTGGGCAGGTTGGTATTTATCCTCCAAAATGTTAATCAGGGCCTCTGCTATTGTGCAGCTCCAGAGAACACCATTTGCCTCATGGCCTATGTCATACAATAGGGGGCGCCTTTCACATATGGTACAATGTAAATGGTGCCCTCTGGAATTGTGCAACTCAGTTGCCTTTCAATGTGGGAATCAAAAGCCTGGAAAGCAACAAGTGTCTTAGAGGAAAATGTCGGCCCCTGGTGAAGACCAGATTCTTTGGATATTTCAAGTCTGTGAATAATGCCTCTGCGCATTCAAATCTCCCAATTACTGTTAACCTGAGATTCAGAACTTTCTGCCATAGAGACCTTAAATGTTTCCAATTCTTCCTCTCCAACCTCACCATCCACTACTCCCCCATATGACCACATCTATGGCCGACTGATGATCTGAACGTGCAATGTGCCATTCTGACTCCACACCTTGCCCCTGGAGTTCCTTCCAGCTGGAATGCTTTCTCTCTAGATCCAGTTCCTATTTAATTATTGACACTCAGCTTGCATCCCATTCTGCTGGGAAGCCTTCCTTGTCCATCCCAGTTCAGTGATCTCTCTCCTTTATTCTCCAAACTCCTTTACAGGTCTGTTCCCTTCATCTGGCACTTTACATCAAGTTATAACAAACTACTGCTAAAAACTACTGGTAAAATTTGTTTCCCAATTAGAACTTAATTCACACCTTGTGCCTTATAAGGCCCTGTGTGATTTGACGCCAGACTAGTTCTCTGACTTCATTTCTTCCTGCTCTAGTCTTCATCCACTCCCCTAATTTAGCTGCACTGGCTTGCTCTCAAACTCACCAAGTTCATTTCCATCTCAAGGCTCTGCACTCACTGTTCCCTCTGCTTGGAGGACTCTTTCCCCAGACATCCCCAGACATACCAGACAGTAAAATCTACAAGGGTAGAAGCTTTTTCTTTTGGTGTATTCACCATTGTATTCCAAGTGGCTTGAACAGTGCCTGGCCTAAGGCAGGTAATCAGTAGATAACTAAATGTTGGGTGAAAAGTATAAATAATAGACTGCCTTGCATTGTTTCTTTCTTCCCTTTGCTTCATCTTTCCCTTTGTATTTACCCCATCCCTTAATCGTAAGCATCCTGAGGACAGAAATCTGGTCTTATGATTTTTTTCCCCCTCATCGTCTAGCCCAGTGCCTTGAGTGTCGGTGCTTTAGTAAGTGTTTGTTGACAGAATGAGATAGAATGAGGAAAGAGTTCTTTCAAGCCTCTCCCACCAGGCGGGCTCAGCAGCCTCCAAAGCAGAAAACGGAGTAACCCTTGTCCTCCCAGGGCTGCTTGTGCTTGGGTTCAGCAAGCTGGCCACCAGCCCTAGCCTCAGGAATGTCTGTTCCTATCACAGCAGAGCTATTCTTCACTGGGAATTTCCTTCTCACCACCACCACCATCACCTCTGAGCTGGTTGGACTCAGACAAAGGGTATCTGACCACCCACCTAGAACTGAACCATTCCTGTCAGCACATATCTAATCTTAGGAAAAAAATAGGATTCTGCTACAGTAACTGCTTGGTTTACAGAGTTAAATCTTCTAGCAAGATTTATTAAAAGATCATGACTTTGGCTGCTATATTTCAAAGACCGGGCAGACATTTAGGTGACAGAGTTAAATAATCCAAACTTACCTCATACTCCCTCTTTCTCTCCCTCTCTTTCAAGGGTGAGCATTCTGTTCTTCCAAAACCCAGTCCTTCTCCATATTTGGAAATCTGGAATGGGCACTAGGGGCACAGCCCTGTCTCTTCTTGGTGTCTGCTGGGAGCTGTAGTTCCCAATGAGTGACGGCTGCTTTTTTCTGGCCAGCAAGTGGGTTTTCCTTTCTAAGGAGTCTATGTCTATAAACATACAGTGGGGTGGAAGATTGCTATTAGGAGGCTTGCCTTCTATTTTAAGCTCTCTGGTTTTATGCAAGGTACTACTCTTCTGTGGCTCAATCTCCCTGCCTGCAAAATGGGGATAATTATCTTTCTTTTCCTGGCTGCCAGATTGTTGGGTGGGGTAATTAGCCAGCACTCATTAAATGCTTTGAGCTCATTCCAGCAAGGAGTGCTTTATAAATAAAAATTGTTATCTTTAAAGAAGAAAATATTAATTTTCATTGCCTAATTGCCTCCACAAACCAACTCTGCCTGTATATCAGAAAGATGCTGTTTAATTCCTTATATATGCCTTCCACCTACGCTGCTTTTAATGGTTTCCCTGCATCTCATTCCATTTTGTTTCATCATCTTTAGTTTCGTATCATCAAGAATAAACACTCTCTCTGCCTCCTCTCTGAAAGGAAAGGATAAGACAGACCAACTCTTCCCTATGTCCAAAGCATAAGAAAGCCAGGAAGAAGGAATGATTGGGACTTGATCTGAGCTCCACAACTTTATGTCTTCCCAACTCACCATGCACGTACGTGATCAAGAGCCTAGTTTCTGCAGAAGAGGCTGACCTTTGTTCCGTCTGCAGAAGAAACAGATTTCACTGCAGCAGGAAGGGTTTTGAAAGATCTTACATTCTTAAATGCCCTTCTCTGAAGCTCTGAAAGAAGCATTTTGACACACTCTGCATCTATAGTCAGAGGAAGGAGACTGGCACAGTATAGTGGAAGCAGCAGCCGGCTTAGAATTAAAATGGTTGGGTCCTGGCTCCAAGACTTCAGGCAAATCATTTGACCTCTCTGGCCTTGGTTTCTTTAGCTATGAAATGGAGATAACAATATATGTTTGAGTGTTTTGTACAGTGCTGCACTAAAGTTAGTTGTTAATAACATGCAGTATGATGCTGATTAAAAACAGAAAATGTTAAAGTCAGACACATTTAGATTAAAATAGCACCTGGATTTGCTGTGGAAATTTGATCAAATCACTGTTTTCTGAATCTTAGTTATAGTATCTCTAAGATGGGGATAGTGAGGATTACATGAGACAGTGCATGCAGTGGACTGAACACAGAGTCTGGCGCATACTAATTTCTCAATAAATGTGGTTATGACTATTATTAATATATTATGTCAATGTAAATGTGGCTATGACAATGCACTATCTCTCACTTTTGATCATCTTACTTTGTTACAATCAAATAAGGATGCTTTTGAAGTTGTAAAGTATTACACCAATGTGAGGGATGATTAGAATTAAACCTCAAAAGAAGGGAGATGGACTCCCCACAGTTTTCCTTCCAGCTTCAGGATTACATAGGATTAAGGATGTACAACTACTTTTTAGCTACAAAGAACTATAACATGTGAATTGTTGCTAGTAGCAGCAGGATTATTTGTTTCTTGTTTTAGGTAGTGGGTAATACCAATATTCCATTGAAAAATAAAAAGGGGTCCTATGACATACTATGAATTAATAAGTCAGGTTACAGGGCAGCATAATTATGTATAATTATACATATATACTCTGTGTATTTGTAGAAGGATGTTCATCAGAATGTTAAAGTTGTCATTTATGGGTGATGGAATTTCAGATGATTCTTATTCTCTTGTACTTTTCTGTCTTGCTTGGATTATTTTTACTCTGGTTATGTATCATTTTAACAAAAACAGTTAAAAGACAAAAGAAAAGCAGATATCAAAAAGGCAGATCTCAGGTTGTAAAACACTAGGAGAATCCATTTGGTGGTCCTTTAATCCCAGAGAATGTTTTCTTAGGTATGGGAAATGGAGTTTCTGGCAACAAGGAGAAGTTGTATGACAAATGCCTCTGAAAAGAAGTTGGAGGGGAATGGAGGGGAATCCCTCCAAAATGGCCCTGAAAGGAGGGGAAGAGGTGACCTTTCATCTCTGTTTATTTCCTAGGCTGCAATAATATGGTAGTTTTAATCATAGCCTTGTACACCCGAGTTTCCTTATTTGCTATGGTAACATGTGAGTCCTGTTTTACTACCTCTGTTCATTCTGGCTTACCTTAGACCTGGCTGTCAGGTAGAACTATAACTTACCCCCTCATTCATGCTGCCCAGGTAATCACCCTTTGTCATGACTGATTAGAGGAAGGGTGTGGTGAGCCCATTTGTAAACGGCTTCCACCGTCCTCCTAAATTTCAGAACCAGAAGCACAAAGAACAAACTTCCCAGTGGGACACAAAATAAAAGGGATGGTGCCAGCATGCCTTACCATTCATGATAATCTTCCCAGAAAACTACCCACAGGCAAGTCCACACAAGCTTGGAGGCAGCTTGTCTGTTGTGCAGCCCATCCCCAGTGAGGACAAGAGAGTAGGAGGTGGGGGAGGGGAAGAGCAGGTTCTTCCCTGTTGTCACAAACAACTGTCTCCAGAAAGAACTGAACCATTTTCAGATTTCAGCATTGAAGCACGAGTTAATGTGGAGCCAGGAAAAAAAGAGGTCTGCCATGTCAGGGTTTGTAGGTATTAAAACTGCACACCTCCGGGCACTTGGGTGGCTCAGTCTGTTGACCATCTGACTTTAGCTCAGGTCATGATCTCAAGGTTCATGAGTTCGAGCCCTGGGAGGGGCTCTGTGCTGACAGCTCAGAGCCTGGAGCCTGCTTCAGATTCTGTGTCTCCCTCTGTCTCTCCCCCACTCGTGCTCTGTCTCTGTCTCAAAAATAAACGTTTAAAAAAATTAAAAAAAAACAAAACAAAATAAAACTGCACATCTCCAGAGGGTGCCATTCACACAGACTCCATGTGAATAGCACCTCTCAGAGTTGAGCTTGAGTGAATCCCAGGAAGGGTAATTTTCTCTCCCACTGAGCATACTGACTTGTAGAGAAAGGCTTTTACAACAACAGATTGGAGCTTTGCTGAGTAGTCCTTAATTTTTGAAATGAACGGAATTACCCTTGCTTAAAAAATATGCTCAGACATCTGTTTTCCTCACTTTACTAATTTTTTAATGTTCTTTCTGGTGTCACTTTGCTCTGAAAACAGTTGCTAAGTGGGGTCAGGGTATTTATGGGGTTACCAATATGCTCTTGAGATTGCTGAGGATAATAATTCTAAAAATGCAAAGGCAAGTTGCAATTCCTTTTATTTATTTTATACTTATACTTTATTTGTTTTAGGCCTTGGACACATGGAACAGTGTGGACAAATATTTGTTTTACTTGCTGTGCTCAACAAGGAGTCCAATTTTAGGGTTGACTAAAGCTACCTGGATTGGTAAGACTGAAGGCCTGCCCTTCAACATCTTTTTTTAATTGAAGTATAGTTGACAAACAATATTAAATTAGTTTCAGGTGTATAGTGTGATTTGACAATTATATACATTACAAAATGCTCACCACTCGCTTTGTTTTTTAATATTTCTTTTCTTTTTAATTTTTAAAATGTTTAATTATTATTTGAGAGAGAGAAAGAGACAGCGAGTGGGGGAGGGGCAGAGAGAGAATACGGAATGTGAAGCAGGCTCCAGGTTCTGAGCTATCAGCACAGAGCCCAATGCAGGTCTTGAACTCATGAACCACGAGATCATGACCTGAACTGAAGCTGGATGCTTAAGTGACCGGGCCACCCAGGCGCCCCTGTTTTCTTCTTTTTTTTTTTTTTAATTAAAGCTTCTTTGAGGTTCTTACCATACCCTTCTTTTCTTACTACCTTCACCTGGTTGAGGTTAAAATTAAGTTTTCTGGAGATCCTCCCAACATTTCTCCCTTCTCTGCCGCTCCTCGAATACCTTAATCAGTGCTTGTTGGCTCAAAATTGTACTTCAGGACAGAATTTCAGGAAATAACTTGGGACATAAATATTCTCTCATGGTTTTCAGTCTTTTATTTTATTACTTTACTTTTTTTAAGTAAAATTTATTGTCAAGTTAGCTAACACACACTGTATACAGTGTGCTCTTGGCTTCGGGAGTAGATTCCCATGATTCATTGCTTACATACAACCCCCAGTGCTCATCCCAACAAGTGCTCTCCTCAATGCCCATCACCCATTTCCCCCCTCTGACCTCCTCATCAACCCTGTTTGTTCTCTGCATTTAAGAGTCTCTTATGTTTTACCTCCCTCTCTGTTTGAAACTATTTTTTCCCCTTCCCTTCCCCCATGGTCTTCTGTTAAGTTCCCAAATTCCACATATGAGTGAAAATATATGTATCTGTCTTTCTCTGACTTATTTCACTTAGCATAATACCCTCCAGTTCCATCCACATTGTTGCAAATGGCAAGATTTCATTCTTATTGCCAAGTAGTATCCCATTGTATATATAAGCCACATTTTCAGTTTTCAGTTTTAAGTACAGTTTTAAATACAAATTTAAATTTCAGTTTTAAATACAAAGGATCACTTTCAATTGCTCCTCTATCAATCCTATGTTTTGGAATGTTTTGTCTACTAAGGAGGATCCATTAACAAATAAACATTTAGAGCATTATCTCAAGTAAATGTATAATTTCTTCTTGGAATATTAAAGCTGTGTGTTGAGAACCCTTCCATCCCATTTTCCCCTGAAGGCCTGCTAGGGCAAAAACTGCAGGTTTTGAGAACTACTGCTGCTCTCCATGGTGGGAGGGGAGAGAGCACTGGTGTGATGGGTGTTAATGGCTGGCAATAACTCCATGTGCTGCTCTTCCCAGTCAGTATCTGTGTGTTAACAGTGACCTTGATGCTATAAATGACCTCAAAGTGGGGCATCTGAGTGTCTCAGTCATTAGGCATCCAACTCTTGATTTTGGCTCAGGTCATGATCTCACGGTTTATGAATTTGAGCCCTGCATTGGGCTCTGTGCTGAAAATGCAGATCCTGCTTGGGATTTCTCTCTTTCTGTCTCTCTCTCTGCCCCTCCCTGGCTCTCTCTCTCTCTCTCTCTCTCAATAAACAAACAAACAAACAAATATTAAAAAAGATAAATAAATTGCCCCAAAATATGATTAATGACAAGGATTTCTGGGCTAGTGAGGAAAGCACTTTTGAGTGAAGGTGAGATCCTCTCTGGGGCAGCATGGGGCAGGGCAAGAACTGCTGCCTTCTTCAGCTGTGTAATATCAAGCTATTGCTTGACCTCCCCTGGCCTCAGTTTCTGGCTGTGGTACGTTAAACGTCCTTCCAAATCTAAAATTCTATCACTCAGGTTGACTGAGTTTATTAGAATATTTCCTAAGAAGTAAGTAAGAGGGAATAAGAAGGAACATTGCAAATTGCCTATGGCCAATAAGGCAAGCTAGGGGTATTGGTACCTGGAAACACCTGTAGGTATCTCCTTTTTTTGGGTGGCTGGTCTAGGTTATGTAACTCCTCAGCTTCCAACCTTTTCACATAGTGCTTGCCAGCGAATGTCGAGACCAAATGATGCAGAACAGCTCTGGAGAGGTGGGGTCCCTCCTGAGCATTGGGTGTCTATTGCTTTACACCATGCTAGACCACACAAGGGTCCTGAGATGAGTGAGACTCTGTCCCTGCCCTCAGGAAGGGCACAATTGAATAGTGAAATGACACAAATAACTATAAGAAGATTTGGAAACTGGGAAGGACCAACAAGAAAGGCATAAAAAAGCAAAGCACAATTGGGAGTTTGAAGGAAGGAGTGATTAGCTTGAATAAGGTGTAATCAGAAAAGATTCCAGGGAGGAGATAGCATCTTTCCACTCTTTCATGAGAGAGCCAGGGCTGACTTATTCCTAGTGAGCATCCATTACCTGTTTTATTTTTCAGGCTTGGTCTGGCATCACAAAGATTTGTTCGAACTTCTCTGAGTGAATACTCTGACTCCTGCAATAGGTGAGAAAAAGTGAAATTGGACTACAGGTCTCCATAGAGTGGCTGCCTCCAGTCACCTTCACCATGATGAAAAGGATCTATTGATGACCCTTTGAAGAATGGCCTGGGCATGGGATCTGGTTAGAAATCTCCAGTAATTATGTCAGCTTTGCCACTGAAACCAAATGTTTTGAGCAGTTTCTGAGCTTTAGTTTCCCATGTACAAGTAGGAATAATAATATACCTTGCTCACAGGCTGGTTGTTAAGCTCAAATAAAATAAGTGAAAGTATTTTGTAGGGCCAGTATTATGCATTAGTTAAGAATAAAGACTCTAGGGGCACCTGGGTGGCCATCGGTTGGGTGTCAGAATTTTGATTTCAGCTCAGGTCACGATTGTGGGATCCAGCCCTGAGTTAGGCTTCCTGCTGGCAGCTCGGGGCCAGCTTGGGATTCTCTCTCTCTTCACCCCCCCACCCCACTCTCTCTCTCTTTCTCTCTCTCTCTTGACATGGATGGATGAATTTAAAAAAAAAAAGGAAATAAAGGAAGACTCTAGAGTGAAATTTCTTGGATTTTAGTCCCAGCCCTTCTTTGCATTTTTTGTGTGATCTTTGGCAAGTTGCTTAACCTCTCTGTGCCTTGGTTTCTTCATCTACAATATAGGGATGACACTAAGACTTATGTCATAGGGTTATTGATGATTAAAATGAGTTAAATGTAAACCACTTAGAATAGCACCTAGTACATAGGTAATATCATACTTATAAATTGACCTGCCTTATTGTTGTAAAGCACTATAGAGAATGATTATGATTATTATAAGTACTTTTTAGACACAGAAGCAAAGTAAGAGTTCTGCTGTGTCTATATGGAGAGGAGCAAATGGGAAGCATTGAACTATGCCCTAAACACCAAGTCCAGTCTTTAAAAAAGAGTCATAAAAATGCCAACAGATGAAGTTCTGGAATGAGGGAGGCACACTCCTTGGCCATCCTGGAGAAACATTATCTTCACCCTGCTAATACTTATCTTTCTGGCTTGCTTCTGGTCAAAGGTCCATACTAGGTATGATTCTACTCCATTGGAGCTTTGCCACCAACATCCCTGGCTAGAAGAGATGTGTTAGATGGACCAGCTATGGATACTGTCTATTGTCACAGAATGTAGAATCAGCTTGGAGAGGGCAGGATAGGATGGGCTGACTGCAGATATGAGCATTACTGACCTTTGTAAGAAAGAGTCAAGAGTTGGATTCCAGGTCAGAAAATAAGATTACAGAACTTTGAGGTAGAATGAAATTCTTTCTTCTCCTTACTCATTCCCCAATATATTATACCTACTGGCCTTATAATCAGCCTGAACTATTCCAGAGATTTAAAGAGTTCAATGGGCCATTGTCACGTGGCCTCTTCTGATCCTTACAACCACCCTATGGGCAGGTGTTCTTATCCATGTCCTCAAATGAGAAAATTGAGGCTTAGAGGATTTAAGTGACTTTCTAGAGGTCTGGTGTAGTCACTGAAGGAACCAATATTCTAACTGGTATAGCTCATCTTCCAGTCTAGAGTTCTTTCTGGTACAAAAATACCAACTCATCACCTGCCCAAAGCAAGCAAAGCAAATCCACATTTCAGATTAAGGCAATCCATGGATAGATAGACTGAGCACCTTACAGAACAGAAGGAAGAGCACCAAGTTCCAGAGCTTGGGTCAGGGTTAGAGGATGACACATAATATGGATTTTTCATCTCATTTACTATATTTTTCCAAAATGAGAAGATTCCAACGATACAAATATTAGCATGGACCAGACCTTAGATCTGGCTTTATAGATTAGGCCTTATTTCCACTCTTTGACTTATCCCAAGGGGAGAATAGGTAGTTTCAAGGCTTGTGTCATGAACCCTGAGTCAGAAAGACTGGTTTTATATACATAATATCTGTGCATTCCCCCTCAGGTGGAATGAACTTGCTTATGTTTAGGATTTCTGTGTCTTAGCCTGAGAAATTCTGGGTACATTCAGACATAAGGGGAGATAGTGGACTGTCACGGTAGTACGTTAAAGAATCAATTTGTGGACATAACAGTGCTAAAGGTTAAGTGATGACATACAGACCACTGAAGTCCCGTATAGTCAAAAATTGGGTGAAACACAGAAATAGGAACACAATCATGTTTTCATGTGATTTTTAGCAATCTCCTCACCCACCTCCCATCTCTTGTCCTCATTATGTCAGCTATCCCACTAAATAGGCAAATTTTTTTCTAGCAAGTCTTTTAAGACTGTGCTGCCATCACCTGGAAGCATCAGAAACAGCAAGAAACTTCTTATTAGGATTTAAGGAAGAGGTTTCCTTCCTTCCTTCCTTCCTTCCTTCCTTCCTTCCTTCCTTTCCTTTTCCTTCCTTCCTTTCTTTCTCCTTCCTTCCTTCCTTCCTTCCTTCCTTCCTTCCTTCCTTCTTTCTTTTTAAAGTTTACCTATGTTGAAAGAGAGAGGATGAGAGAAGAGAGTGCATGTGAGTGAGAGGAGGAGTGGAGAGAGAGGAAACAGAGAATTCCAAGCAGGCTCTGCACTGTCAGTGCAGAGCCTGACACAGGGCTTGATCTTAAGACCCTGAAATCATGACCTGAGCTGAAATCAAGAGTCAGATACTTAACCGACTGAGCACCAGGCGACCCTTAAGGAAGGAACCTTTTCAAGGAAGCAATCTGAGGTGGTGCTCCTGGAAGTAAAGAGAGGAGGTCTCAACCTGTCTAGGCCAGCCCCAGTCCATTTTCTGATGCTCCTGCTGCTTTCCTGATTTTTCAGGGAAGACTTCTAAACCCAGTTCTGAGAACAAGGTTTTTATTTGCAGTGCTGTAATAATCAAATCTGAGGCAGAACTGATAAAACATTTTGGTCACTTCATTCTGAGACTGTGATCCACAATTTCCAGGGATCTCTGCTTGCCTCTGGAGTTTTCTGTGTGGGAATGAGCTAGTCTTGAGCAGAAGGTCCACATTTTCTCTTTGCTTTGTCCCCACCACTGGATTTCCTGTTAGGAAACAAAGTTAAATGTAGATATCGAACCTAACCCTCCACTGTTGTCACTCCCAATCACTCTTCTTTATTTCCCCTCAGCATTTATTATCATTTGACACACTACTGTTTGTATTTTACTTATTTTTTATTTTGTTTCCTTTCGCTATGGCACAAACTCCACAAAACAGACATTTTTGTCTCTTTGGTTAACTGTGGGATCTTCAGTACTTAGAACAGGGCCTACCACTTAGTAGGTGTTCAAAAGTATTTGTGGAATAAGTGAAGTCCTGACTTCATCACCTTATATGGTTACGGGGTCTATACTTTTCTTTCCTCAGAAGTCTGATGGATTTCATGTTTCTGCTTCAGCTTTCCATGAAGACTTTCTACAGAGAGCTGAAAGCCCAGCAGATGGGTATATCTATATCTAGTGACAAGGGAAGGGAATGTATGGCGTAAATAGGTACTTGCCCTGTGCCTGGACTTTCTAATCTAATCACCAGCGGAATAAACAATTAGAGAAGTTTTACAAAGAGTTGAAAAGGTAAGGAGCTGAGGAGAAACTAAAGCTGAGAGAAGTATAAATTCAGCAAAGTCTGGGTGAAGCACAGAATACACAAATAAATATAATTTATGTATCTGTATAAAATTATTTATTATTATAGCTATAATTTATTGAATACCTGCTCTGTTCTAGCACTTCATTATAAATTGCATTACACACTGTATGACTTTGTTTTTATTTTATAGGAATATCTCTTTTATAGGAAGCAATGAGGCTCAATGAGCTTATGTAACTTGCTTGGGCAATGATTGTAAATTCTCTGAATAGAAAGCATAGACTCAGTCCTGTCCTGCAGAACAGAATAGTGGTTAAATATATGTCTTTGGGCAAAAAGAGCCTTTTTGACTTTGTATTTTCCACCTATTCGTTGTGTGACCTTCAGCAAATTATTTAGTCTCCAATGTCCTCACCTGTGCAATGGGGATAACAGTATTCCTAACCCCCAGGGTTGAGGGAAGGATTAAATGAGATTGCACGCAAAGCGTTTCGCATAGCACTAGGATAAGCACTGGATAAATGTGAGCTATGCCTGGGAAGGAGGAACATGGAAGGAAAAGTGACTAGCTCTGATGTTTCTTTTCAGTGTTTTTCCTGCTCCACTTCCTAATATTCGAATTGTTATTCCCGGAGAAAGCTCAGTATTAAAAGCCCGCTTGTAATTTCACCTCCATTACTGGAATTTCTTCTGTCCGGCTTCTGCTGGTTAGTGGTTAATGAGGGGAGCTCCCCATGTCATAACACAGCCTCTGCTTTGTAATTTCCCAAATCTTCCTTGCGAGTTTGTTTTCTCGGGGTACAGGGGCAGTTCCTGGGGCGTGGCATGCTGGGAGTTGTAGTCCGAACTCCTCTATCTGCATCGAGAGGGCGACTGAACCGAGAGCCAGGGAACTACAGCTCCCAGAGTCCTCCGCGCCGCCGGGAAGCTCCGAGTCTGCAGGCAGCTGCGAAAGCCGGAAAGATGTCCTCGCCCTCGTCCCGCTCCTGCAGTGAGCGGCTCTATTCATAAAAACGGAACCTGGAACGGCACTCCCCGGGGCGAAGGTGGTATCAGTACATGTCGTGGGGCCAGAGAAGCTAGATCCAGGTATTGCAGGGATGCAGCTGTTCTGCAAATCTATGGTGTAAACTGGTTCCCCACGTGCCAACCTGTTTTGAGCTAGAGCAGCCGCCCAGTCAGCCCAGCCGTTGCCTTGGATATGGCCACTAACTTTTCCTTCTCCAGGACTCGGCCTCGGGAAAGGTTGTGGGCAAGGTTATGAGGACTGTCCCTTTTCTCCCAGGCTGACTCGGGATATCCCGGAGTCCCCGGAGAGGCTGCCACTCTGACGTCTGGGGAGACAGGCCCTAAGCCCCGGCTGGCTATGAAGAGTGACTTCTCGACACCTGCAGCCCCCCTTAGGGGGCTCGGGGGGCCCCTGAGGAGCAGTGAGCCTGTGCGTGCCGCCCCAGCCCCGTTGGCAGCCGTGGTTCTGCTGGAGGAGGCGGCAGACCTCTTAGTTGTACACCTGGACTTCGGGGCGGCGCTGCAGACCTGTGAACGCGCCTTGCCGAGCTTGGCCAACCTTGATGCGGGCACGTAGGTGCTGGGCTCCATTCATTTCCGGGTGATCTTGGGGAGGGACTAAAGCTCTTAGGAGTTCTGTCTTTCCCAGATTGCTCACAAGGAGCCTTACACCTTGGTTTCATTAGTGGTTCCTCATTGAGAGGCTGGTGTGCCCATTCTACAGAGGAGGAAACTGAGGCACTGCACAATGAGGAAGAAGTGGTCAAGTCGTGCAACAGAGCTTAGTGAGAACCCACAGCCAGTTCTTTGCTTCCCTGTTCCAGTGTTGAATGGCATGTTGGGAAGATAGAATGCGTATTGTCAAATTATTTCGGTAAGCAGGTTCAGCGAGCAGGTGGTGGAAGTCCTCTCCTAGGTATACTCCTCTCCCCCAAGCTGTTCACTTGACTTTGGCTGATGAATGGAAATGGAGTTCAGAGTAGGAGTAGTGTCCTGATCCTGTTGAAGGATTGATATGATTAAAGAATCCAATCTGGAGGAAAGCTTGGTCCTACATTGCTGTTTCAAATGCTCTCAGCTTCTTTTTGAGGGCATAATTTCTCTGTGGATTATAATGTTGACATAGGCTATACTGGGGAGGTGATGGGTAGAATAGTCAAAGGTGACCCCAGAGAAGGATGAACTGGGGATCTCTGGCTTTTTTCAGGGGGTTGGGTAGGGGCTTGTTGCAGTAAATGCTGAAGACTTATTCCAGGTGCCTGGAGGCACCTTACTTGGTGGTGCCAACAGGCCAGTTGTGAAGTGCCTGTACCTACATTTAGGCAGAAACCTTGCTCCATGCCCATTTCGTCACTAAGCAAACTCTTAGCTCCAGCTCTCTTTCCACCTATACATCTGTGCTACACATTGTCCCTTTCCCCTTCCCTGATTTCACCTAGATACAAAGATGTGTGTTAGGCAACAGTTGATTTGCCTCCAGGAGGTTTTCAGGAACATCGAACTCCTGGGGAAAGGGCAGTTTTCTCCGTGTTGGGGCTCATGAGACCAGTTGTAATTTTTTAAAACATTTTTTTTTAAGTTTACTTTTGAGAGAGAAAGAGAGAGAGAGAGAGAGAGAGAGAGAATCCCAAGCAGGCTTCTCTCTGTAAGCTCAGAGCCTGGTGTAGGGCTCAATCACATGAACCCTGAGATCATGACCTGAGCCAAAATCACGAGTCAGATGCTTAACTGATGGAACCATGCAGATGCTCCAAGACCAGTTGTAATTTGAATCCGAATACTAATGGGGAGGGTAGAGGTGATGACTGCTAAGTTGGGAGCTGGGGAGGAACAGTCCCAGGGTGGAAGTGAGGATGGAAACAGAAGGGGACCACTTCTTAAAACCTGAACTAGTTCTTCTGCCAACAGCTCCTTGGAGGTGAAGTGCTCCCTGTGTATTGTGGGGATCCAGGCCCTGGCAGAAATGAATCGGTGGCGGGAAGTCCTGTCCTGGGTTCTTCAATATTACCAGGTTCCTGAAAAGCTACCCCCCAAAGTCCTGGAGCTATGGTAGGTCATTGTTCTGACTCATTGGATCAGTTCAGGAACAAGAGGATATTCATGTCCTTTTCTGAATCAGTGCCTAATATCTTCTCTTTTGCCCTTCTCTACCATTTCCTTCCAAATATGATTCTTTCCCTGTGTTTTTATTTTTGTTTTGTTTTTTGGTTTTTGGTTTTTTTCGGACTTCAAAACATAGTGATAAAGGATGAGGAGGGGGGAATGTTGGGTAGAGGAAAAGAGGAGGAGGGGGACAAAGGGGAACAGGAGATGTGAAGAGGGGTGATACAACTGGAATATGTCAGAGCTGAGGGAGCTTCTTGCTACTTCCTAGGAATTCCTAATTCTTACCAATGTCATCATCCCCTAGGGAAGGACTGGAGGACAACAGGGAAGGGGTTGAGTGGGAGAATGTAGTGGTTTATGAGAGGTAAACCAACCGTGGAGCACTAACTGTTCTTTTTTTGGGGATTGGATTATTCGGGGCTGCAGTGTTCTTTTATACAGCAAAATGCAAGAGCCTGGAGCTGTGCTGGAAGTGGTCAGTGCCTGGCTGCAAGACCCAGACAATCAGGACCTTCCAGAATACAGAGCCTTGGCAGAACTTCACCTACAGCGGGTGCTGCTACCCCTGGGCTGCTTGTCGGAGGCTGAGGAGCTAGTGGTGGGCTCTGCAGGCTTCAGTGAGGAACAGCGGCTGGACGTACTCCAGGCCATTAGTAAGGCAAGGCAGCGGCAGAAACACCAATGCTTGGGCTCTGAGGAGGCCCAGAAGCTGAACCAGGAAGGTAGGACATTCTCCTTCTGTGGCCTCCGTAAAGTGGAGTTGTAAGCTTTCCCCTGGACCTTGGGGTTTATCATGACTTTTCCAAGAGCTTGGGAGCAATTATTTGTATGAGTAACTCCCAAATCGCAGAATAGGAAACCTGTTGATTTGATTAAAAAAGCCAAGCCCTGACCCTCTGTAGTTGGCAGTGGAAGGAGAGTCTCCATACAGGGAGGTGTCACTGAGTCTCAGGATCTTTAACTCTTGTTTCTTGAAAGCCACCTTTTCCTTGGGGGATTAGATCTCTTGTCTCTATCTTGCTGGCCAGAGTGGGATGTTATTCCTCCTTTAAAGACTGGTCCAAATACAGATGCAGCTGAGGTATGCGGTGGGATACCAAAAGGAAAATAAGCTGGCACAATAACTTGGTAAATTGACTTAGATAAAAATGACTTACCTTCATCTTGGGCCCCACTGCCCAGTATGCTGTCTGCCTTTATTTACTAGATCTCTTGAGTATCTTCTTCAGTGACCTCTGTCCCCCCGAAGGGGCAGCCCACCTCTGCCAATTAGAGTGCAGTTTCACAAGATGGCTTTTACAGGGGAGCCACTTCAAGACTCAGCATCATACACCTGGCTGGCATCATGCAAAGGGTTCCTACACAGGGTTGGGTATGGGCTTGGGGGTTGTTTTGTTACAAGGGATTTTAAAAGTCCTCTGCTCCAGACCCTTGCCAGGTCTTTGAATCCTTTTCATCTCCTTTTCAAGTGATCATCTAGTGTATACAAGGACTGAAAATCCACTATCTCCAGAAGCAGCTCATTCCATCTGTGAAGAGTTCTGTAGAGAAGTTCTTCCTGATGCTGGATTTAAGTTTTTTTTTCTGGTAGTTTTTAGGTACTGTTCCTTGATTTTTCTCTTGGTATATACAGAATAAGTCTGATCCTTTTTTTTTTCTATGAAAGTTCTTCAGTTAAATGTAATCCTGTTCTCCAAAGTGTTTTTTCTTTGTGTGCTAATGAGCATGAAACTTCTGAGATAGAATCACTTCTTTGCCAACAGGTTGTTGGCTTCAAGAATGAGCTGTGACTACCCAGGCTCTCTGCCCCTCCATCTCCTGGGGAGGAAAGGTTAGGAAAAGGGTTTGATGGCAAGTTCAGACTGTTCTATCAGGACTTGGCACCACTTGTTCTTGGGCTGGTGGTGTTCATGTTTATATTTAGAACTTAAGACTTTTGAATTCTTCACTATATGTATTAAGTGCACTTCATTTTCCTGTATTAATGTGATCATCAAGAACTATTGCTCTGTGTAACTCTCTGTACATATCTTAGGCCAGAATATAAAGAAAGCTATAAAATTATGAGTCTATTGAAAAAAACACACCAAATATGCCAGGTTTACCCAGCTGAGTAGGTCTTGTCTGTCCAAAGTCTCTCCTAAGGAGATGATATTCTAGTGATGTTGTCTGTCCTCAAAACATTTTGGAGTTTTTAGAATTTCTTTTAGAACCACTTTATGAATTACATGAGTAAACTAGTCTTGTTACCTTTTGCTCAACTCTCATAATCAAGCTCAAAGCTCAGAATCAGTGAAGCTGGTTCCTGTGACTTATGCTGCAGTTATGCTTTATCTCCCTGACCAGGCTCCTTCTCCCACAAGTTCCTGTCACTACTGATGTTGCTCCGCCGGCTTTGGGATTCTACAGTGAGCCACTTCTTTTCCCTGCCCTTCAAAAAGAGCCTCCTGGCTGCCTTGATCCTCTGCCTCTTGGTGGTAAGGTTTGATCCAGGTAAGTGATGAAGCCAGTCTTCCCTCCCGCTCTTCCTGGGGAAGGGACAGTTGGATAGGGGCTGGGCTTGTGGGAGGCCTCCTGGGAACGGAGGTATCTATCTCCTGGGCCACTTCTCCCCAAGTCTCTTCTATAGGGAGGAGGGATTGTTGGGCCTCATTGAGATCCAGCCAAACCCACCTAGGAGAGAATAGCCCTGGAATCCATGAGAGCAATCCCTCATGGAGGAAACTGCCTCTACTCTGTTGACTCCTGGAACATTGACTGAGTCATTGTCATCTCCTTTATTCAGGGGTGAACTCTGACTAGAAACTCAGAATTAAAAAAAAATTTTTTTCCTAATCATCATATCTAAAAAAAATTGTATTAAGTTATAAATAAAATACATGTATACTTTAGAAAATGTGGAAAATAGAAAAAAGTATAAAGAAAACAGAAATCACCTAAAAGTTTGCCATTGTAATGGCTATACTTTCGGTCTTTTTCTTTATGGATATAGGTACAATTTTGCAGGTTATAAATATTCTTTAAAACGTCTTTCAATGGCTAAATAATACTCCAATTGATAGAAACTTCCATAATTGATTCACAGTTCCCTATTGTTGAACACTTTGATGATTTCTTTTTTTTTTGTTTGTTTTATGTTTATATATTATTGAGAGAGAGAGAGAGAGAGAGAGAGAGAGAGAGACAGAATGTGAGTTTGGGGAGGGGCAGGGAGAGAGGGAGACACAGAATATGAAGCAGGCTCCAGGCTCCAAGCTGTCAACACAGACACCGACGTGGGGCTCGAACTCACAAACCATGAGATCATGACCTGAGCTGAAGTCAGATGCTTAATCAACTGAGCCACCCAGCACCCCTTGATGATTTCTTACTCTGTTTTTTGCAGTGTTTTTTCTTAAAAGCCCTGCTCTTTTTCTTTTATTTAGTTATTTATTTTTTTATTTTAGAGAGAGGGTGAGAGGCAGACGGAAAGAATCCCAAGCAAGATCCATGCCCAGCACTGAGACTGATCCGGGGACTGATAAACTCTCTAAGTGCTATTTGGGAACAACCCTGGTTATTTCCTGAGGATTAATCCCTCAAAATTAAGTGTTGGGCCAAAGATTAGGAGCTCACTCTTTTAGATTTTTGTATTTGTGTGTTACTTTATGTGAGTTATAATCTAATATCTACTCTCCTCATGAATTTAAACTTAGAGTTATAACTCTAAGGATTATAGAATTATAACTTTTAAAACTGCAGGAAAAACTGGAAACCCTTATTCTAGTCGCTTCATTTTCTTTTTCTTTCTTTTTTGGTTGAGAAACCTAAGAACCACAGGAAACGAGTAACTAGCCCAGGGTCACACAAATAATTTGTCTATTTAAAAAATTGCCTATTCTTGGGGCGCCTGGGTGGCTCAGTCGGTTGAGCGTCTGACTTCGGCTCAGGTCATGATCTCGCAGTCTGTGAGTTCGAGCCCTGCGTCGGGCTCTGTGCTGACTGCTCGGAGCCTGAAGCCTGCTTCGGATTCTGCCTCCCTCTCTCTCTGCCCCTCCCCCACACATGCTCTGTCTCTCTGTTAAAAATAAATAAACATTAAAAAAAAAAAAAAAATTGCCTATTCTTTTTTAAAAAATTTTTTTAGCGTTTTATTTATTTTTGAGAGAGGGAGAGACAGAGCATGAACAGGGGAGGGTCAGAGAGAGGGAGACACAGAATCTGAAACAGGCTCCAGGCTCTGAGCTGTCAGCACAGAGTCCGACGCAGGGCTCGAACTCACAGACCGCGAGATCTTGACCTGAGCCGAAGTCAGCTGCTTAACCCACTGAGCCACCCAGGCACCCCTGCCTATTCTTGATTTAATCTTCAGGTCTTCCCCATTTTCTCCATTTCCCTTTCTCTTCTTCAGCGAGCTTTTTTTGCATAGCTCAGAGTTGTCCTTTTCAGGATGCCTGGGTAGCTCAGTTAGTTGAGCATCTGACTCTTGGTTTTGGCTCAGGTCATGATCCCAGGGCCATAGGATTGAGCCCCTGCTTAAGATTCTCTCTCTCTCTCTCTCTCTCTCTCTCTCTCTCCCTCCCTCCCTCCCTCCCTCCCTCCCTCCTTCCCTCCCTCCCCCCCACCCCCATCCTTCCCTTGCTCTCTCTCTTTCTCTCTCTCTCTCTGAAAAATAAACAAACAAAAAGTTGTCCTTTCACTTTGCTGAACTAAGGATAGTTTGTATTCATTCCTGCTCACCCTCTGACTTTCTACTTTGTTCTAGAGACTTGATACAATTTAGAATTTTTTTTTTATGGTTCTTAAAAGTCCTGCTCTTTTTCTTTTATTTAATTATTTTTCTGAGAGAGAGAGAGAGAGAGAGAGAGAGAGAGGAGCAGAGGGAAAGAATCCCAATCAGGCTTCAGGCCCAGCACGTAGCCTGAGCAGGGCTTGATGTATGCCTGATCCCAGGATCCTGGGATCATGACCCAAGCTGAAATCAAGAGTCGGGCTCAACGGACTGAGCCACCAGGTGCCCTTAGTGTCCTGGTCTTCTAAGTGGGGACAGCAGGAGACAGTTTGAGCTTGCTGGTTCCATGGCTGCTTGGAGCTTCCTTAAAATGCCCTGGCCTGACACTCCTGACCCCCAGTGGCAGTCTTGGTTCATTGCAGTGGTGGTGCTGCAGGAGAGGAGAACCCATGGCTAGGCTGCAACTAGAACTCTGTAGGAAGGATATAAAGAGAGGAGACTGTCAATAGCTTTCTTTAAAAACAACATTTTTCTTTTTAAGAAGAAAAAATCAGTTAAAAAATTAGTAACCAAATAAGGAAAAACAAACCCACCAACTCAGCCCTAATTCCAAAGAGGTAGATTTTACTTTATTTTCAATATAATTAATGGATGATAAAAATAGGTAATACTGTCACTTGGCTCCAGGTTGAGAAGGTACAAAAAGGATTGGAGAGGAAGTTTCTTCTTAAAAACCTATCTTCCCAGAGGCAGCCACCATCACCAGTTGTGTGTGTGTGTGTGTGTGTGTGTGTGTGTGTGTGTATCAAAAAGTTAGATTAAAAATATAATAAGTTTCGATCTTTTTCTCAGCAAACTTAAGGTCATTGTAATCCAAGGCACCTGGGTGGCTCAGTTGGTTAAGAGTCTGACTTCAGCTCAGGTCATGATCTCACTGTCTGTGGTTCAAGCTGTACTGACAGCTCAGAGCCTGGAGCCTCCTCTGAGTCTCCCTCTCTCTCTGCTCCTCCCCTGCTCACGCTCCTGTCTCTCTCGTTCTCAAAAAATAGACATAATTTTTTTTTTTTAAATCCAAGTGAAGAAAATATCTCCCAGAGAATATATCCTAGAGAAAGTGAAACTCTTTATTGTTGGGGAGGGGAGGAGGAGCCAATAATATTAAACATCAAAATATGCTTTAAAAAGATCAGACATACTCCCAGAGTGGCAGAGTTTCCAAGAGACGGGACTTGAGGCTGAGGGAAGAGGAGGGGAGTAGAGGTGGGGATACTGACATCATACTTCCTTTTCCCTTGCAGCTTCTCCTTCATCCTTGCCCTTCCTCTGCAAGCTGTCTCAGCTCTTCCATCGGATTCAGGAAGCCATATTTTCTCTCTACCGGCTTCCTATCCATGACTGAGTGGTCTTTCCCATTCACCTCAACCTTGCTAATCCCCAAGTTTGCTGTGACAGAAGCAGAGTAACTCATCCATGGCGTCCTATTTCCTGTTGCTGGCTGGGCCCCCATAGGAGTGGGGCCAGCCCGATTCTAGAAAGAGCTGATCCAGTATGGTGAACTGTGTTTTGCCACCTGAATGTTTTCCACTTTGCACCCTACTTTGGCTGATGTTGGTAGGAAATGTGGAAACAAAGGGGGCCAGAGAGCTCAAGTCCTCCAGAATAGTATTCCCTTTTACCAGGGGCCCCTCATAAAGGAGGGGTTTGGGAAAGGAGACTGTATCCGTGAAATATTCCATCTTCTTGGCAAAGGCAAGGGGTTGATTTTTCAGGTCAGCAGGTTAATGAAGCTGGAAGTTCAGAAAACTCTGATGGAATGACCCTTGGCCTTTTACTTTCTTGAAAAACTTACCTTTGAGATTTGCTTCACAGGGCAGGTCCTTAATTAGGCAGAGTGTGAGGATCTATGAGGGCCTTTTACTTCTCCTCTATGCTCCTCTCCACAGATCTGGTCTAATTATTCCTGTGGTTTTGCAATGGGCTTGAAGCTGCATGGGCCCTCTCTTTTTAGACCAGGACATGGCTTTCAGAACCACCCAGGTCACTATTGAAAGCAAAGTAAGGCTGCTCTGCCCTTCTCACTGGGGAAAATGATCCTGCTCGGTGCCTCTTGGGCTTCAGCTCAATTTTCCAGGTTGTCAGTGGCCAAGTCCTGCTCTATTACACACTCAGCATTCCTGTGCTCTCTTTCTTCCTGTCAGTCCCTTCCCCCTGCTCTGCAATAGTATTTTTGTACTTTGTCTGATGGCTGTTTTACCAGGTTCTACCTATATCTTTGCTTCCTCAGTACATATTGTTGCTGGTCCGCCAACCCCTTCTATGTCCTGTTGTTCTAATTATATTTTATTGTTTGTATAATGTAGAAGTCTTTCTGCTTGTGTGGCCTTGAAAAGTAGGTTAGCCTTAGAGGCTGATGAGCTGAAAATGGAACTGGGTAATCAGGTGAGCTGGAAGGGATATGTGGAGGGAGTTGTGCAGAGGGAAGACATGGGTTTTGAAGGCAATGAACGATTTTATTCATTGTTAGGGGGAGGAGGCATTGGAGCCATAGCATTTGAGTATTTGAAATGTTTCAGTGTTTTCTGTCACTGGCTGCGAGAATCTTACATGTGTCTGTGCAAGTATATGTACACAATACTACACTGTCAGAATTATGAAAGGCTTCCTGCAGGGGTTAGCCTTTCTGAGGCTGAAGGCCAAACAAACCATTCCTTCCTGGGGCTCTGGGCAGTGTTGATGCCGGAATATAGGAGATGCGTTTAGTAGTTTTCCATAGGTTCCTCTTCAGGAGTTCCAAGTCAATAACTTCTCTTTAGTAAAATGGGTAGACTAAGTAAACCTCACAGGTCATTGGGAGATAAATCCCTAGGGTGTGTCCAACTCTGTAGGAAACAAATCTGTGCTTTTATGTTTGGGCTTTTAAATAGTGAAGACCCTTGGGGAGAGGAAAGGAGACAAGGTGAGATCTCTGTTGGAATTATTTCTGAAAATAAAAATCCAGTCCCTTTCACTACCCTAGATAAAACTCTTTAATGGCTTCCCATGGCTCACGTGGGATTTCTCCTTAAATTTAAATCCCCTTATGCACTAGTTTTGGCTAACACCTCCTCTTTCATGTGGGGTCTCTGTTCCTTACTCACACTGCCCTTCAGCTGCTGAGCCAGTCACAGGTTTCTGAGCACTGCATGCTTCCTCACACCTCGGCTCCTTCGGTTCCCTCTGGAAGGTCCAGCTCCCACTTTTTGGCCAGCTCAATTCTAGACTTACTCAAGGGTTACCTTTGGGAATCCTTTCCCTATGTCCTCTGCTTCCAGGCCCCTATCTCATGTCCTTTCTGTGGTAGTGACCCTATGGCCTTATAATTGTGAAATCCTCTTGCCTCCAGTAACTGTGAGCTCTTTGAAGCTGGAGAGTGTGGCTTGTGGCAGTGTTTAAGAATCAAGTTTGGATTCCTGCTGTACCACTCACTAGGTGTGTGACTGTTGGAAAGTGACTTATCCTTTTCAGCCTCAGTGTCCTCATCTGTTAGTGAGTTATTATCTCATAGGGACTTTTGGTGGAGCAAATGAGAGCCTCCTTACCTAGTGCTTGGCACGCTGCCTCAAATAAGAACTCTTGTGAGTGGTAGCTATTTCTCCATTGCTTAGCTGAACACCTGGGAATTTGAAGGTATTCAGAGGTGTTTAAAGTAATGAGCTAATATAGCTGCCATGACAAAATGTCTGTGTGCTTACAGTATGTTTTGTATTGTGAAAACCCTGAGTAAAAAGAAGACTCAACTATGCCCAGTTCATTTTTCTGTCTGTCCCCTGAAGTTCCTTCATATTATTATGCTTATAGGCTTCTTGGTTCTCTGTTTTATGTTTGTCTTGAACTCTGCAATGTTGTCTGGTAACCAGCCCCAGCTACCTTCCCAGTCAGACGAGGAACTCAGAACCAAAACTGCTCTGATGACTTTGACCTTTTCTAAGGATGGAGGCTTGTATTAAATCAGTCTTCAACTTTGGGCTTAACGAGGTCAGAAATGAAGAGAGGACATCCTTGTTAGGCCTATACCTGTGCTGTCCAGTATGGTAGCCATTAGCCACGTGTGGCTTTTGAACACTTGAAATATAGCTGGTACAAATCGAGATGTTCTGTAAATGTAAAATGCTCACCTGGATTTTGAAGACTTAGTATTAAAAAAAAGAATGGAAACTCAATAATTTTTGTATTGGTTCCATGTTGAAATTATAATATTTTGAATATATTGGGTTAAATAAAATCTATTATTAAAATTAACTTCAACTGTTTCTTTTTACTTTTTTTGTGGAGCTACTAGAACGTTTAAAGTGACATATACGGCTCACATTGAATTTCTTTCGGACAGTGCTATTGAACACACACGGTACACATCAAGTTCAGGGGATGGCAATCTGAGAAGCAGCATTGTATGGTGGGATTTTACAGTGTTAGATCTGGAAAGATCATCTCTTATATTCCCCCCCACTTTTTTTTTAAGTTAAGGAAATCAAGACCCAGAGAGGTGAAGTGATTTGCCCTGAATCACATAGCCTGAGTAAGATCAAGGTCTCCTGACCCTTAAGTGTGGTGTTCTTTTCACTGCAATATGATTCTGCTTCACTTGCTCTAAAATCAGTCACTCTCTGGCTGAAATTCACTGTTAATATGCAAATATATCTGGGAAGGGTAACTTTAGCTGGAGTTAGTTGATTTGTTTTACTGGGTTCTGAGAGAATATAACATAGAACAGATATTTTATAATTTAGGGATGCTAAGGAGGGCAGCAATGGGGGTAATGCTCTTCTGTGGTCAAATAGGAGGCTGAAGAGGTTGGGGTGAGGTGGAGAGATGAAATTAGGCTACTCTGGGCAATTGCAGGGGTGGATGGGCTGGACAAGGACAGAGTTGTTCTGCTTCTGGAAAGGGGCTTAGAAGGGACTGAGGAGCTTTGTGCAGGTGATTCCACTCTTTTACATGTATGTGTTTGCACATGACTACATGTAGACCATTTAAAAGTGATACTCAAGTTTTATATTTATGGAACAGAATTCAAATGTCACAAAAGGATATTCATGGAAAAAAATATCTTTTTTTCCATTTCTGGTTTCCTGCCCAGAGGCCACCACTGTTGCCAGTTTGTTTGTACTTCCAGAGGTAATCTTTGATATTAAGCTTTTCTTTCTCTTATATAAGTGATGGCATACATACACTACACATGCTGTGCCAAAATTTTTTAAATTAATTAATCTTGGATGATTATTCTTATTAGCTCATACGGAGCTCCCTCATTCTTATTAGAGATTTAGTATTCCATTGTGTGATAGGATTGCAGTGTATAAAACCCCTATGCTCCCCCCTTTTTTAAACTTTATTTATTTATTTTGAGAGAGAGATAGAGTGCTTGAGTGGGGTAGAGGCAGAGAGAGAGAGGGAGAGAGAGAGAATCCCAAGCAGGCTCCATGCTGTCAGAGCAGAGCCCGATGTGGGGCTTGAACTCACAAACTGTGAGATCACGACCTGAACCGAAATTGGATGCTCAGCTGACTGAGCCACCCAGGCACCCCTATTATCTCTATTTTGGAGATGACAAAACAGATACAAAGGGGTTAAATAACTTGCCCAATTGTCCCATAGCTATTAAGTGGTAAAGCTAGGATCTGAACCTAGACAGACTGGGGCTGGAGTTCATGTTCTTATATCCTTTATAACACATAGAATGAGCCATGCAGGTAAGAGGCCATGAAATAAAGATTTGTTGAATAAACTTGGATTCAGTCTCGAGAATTAGAGGAAGGAAGAAATAGACATAACAAAGAGGGTGGGCAGAAAGGCAAGCATCAGAGCTGAAGGGTGGAGGTGGATGTAGAAAGAGAAGAAAGGACACAGGACTTTGGCACCTGTTTTAGCCGTATCATTGCTCAGCTCACTGCAGAGGGAAAGAGCAGGAGGTATTCCTTTTCAACTGTACCAGTGATGACAAAGACAGCTTGGCAGGTATCCTTCAGTGTAGATATAAATACAAGCTTGTGGTTCTATCAGATGACTTATATGGATATGCCAAGCTCTTGGTTACCAGCAGCCTCAGCTGGATCCCAAGGAATGGGCGGTTTTTCTGAAAGGAAGCCACTCTGTGTCTTTGATCACTTTCAAAGTGTTGGCTGAGAATTTTGCTCACCCTTTCCAATCCATTGCCAAGCTGGAAATCTGCTAAAATTGGCTTGTTATGCTAAAAGAGCCACCCTGCCCATTCCAAATCTCCCTTAGCATTTGGTCTGACTGTGGATAGCAGCCTCCTCCCAGCAGGTACCCATTGCTCTGGAACATTCTGAGAATCTACTCCCTCCCCTCTTAGTACTCATTACTGTTCTGTCCCATTTGTGGATTTCATGGTTTCCTAGGTGACAATTAGCTATTTCAGAAGTGTTAATGACTGAAAGACATGACCCATTAATCTTCCCAAGAAACACATGGATTTTTACAAGGCATTTTTTGTATTAAATATAATTTATTGTCAACTTGGTTTCCATACAACACCCAGTGCTTATCCCAACAGGTGCCCTCCTCAATGCCCATCACCCACTTTCCCTTCTCCCCCCTACCCTACAAAGCATTTTTAAAAATTGTTTTGTTTTGAAAAACAAAGCTTAAACCCAATTAGGTAATTTTGCTATATAAATGAGAGGGAGTGTGGGACGGTGTTTGAGAGTGTGAACCCTGGGGCCATAATACCCAAGTTCATATCTTGGTTTGCCAACTTTGACCTTGGGCAAACTGTCTTTCCTGTGCCTTACCCTCTTCATCTGTAAAATGAGGATAATAATGTATTTACTTCATAGGTTTGTTGTGAGGATTAAATGGTGCTAACATGTATGAACACTTAAAAAGTTCATGGCATATAGTGAGCAGGTGCTAGTTATTGTGGCTGTTAATTAAGTGTGAGATGTGGGAGGGGAGAGCTAGTAGTGTTAGAAACCACTATCTTTCGGGGCGCCTGGGTGGCTCAGTCAGTTAAGCGGCCGACTTCGGCTCAGGTCATGATCTTGCGGTCAGTGAGTTCAAGCCCCACGTCGGGCTCTGTGCTGACAGCTCAGAGCCTGGAGCCTGTTTCAGATTCTGTGTCTCCCTCTCTCTGACCCTCCCCCGTTCATGCTGTCTGTCTCAAAAATAAATAAACGTTAAAAAAATTAAAAAAAAAAAAAGAAACCAGTATCTTTCATATATCAAACTGCAAAACAGGTAGCCTCTCCTGATTCCCGATTCTCAGCTCAGGAACTAGGCTTTACAGGTGACTCTAACTACTTAAAGAAGTGCCAAACCTTTTTTTTTTTTTATGTTTATTTAGGAACATATTTAATTAAAAAAATTTTTTTTTAATGTTTATTTATTTTTGAGAGACAGAGAGAGACAGCATGAGCTGGGGGAGGGGCAGAGAGAGAGGGAGACATAGAACATGAAGTAGGCTCCAGGCTCTGAGCTGTCAACACAGAGCCCGGTGCAGGGCTCGAACTCACTAGCCGTGAGATCATGACCTGAGCCGAAGTTGGACGCTTAACCAACTGAGCCACCCAGGTGCCCCAAGAACATATTTAATTTTCTGAATATGCAGGACAGTCATATAGTTTTTTAAAAAGTTTAAAAACGCTTTAATGTGAAGAACTTTCTATTCCTATCTACCATCTAGCAAGTTCCTTCCCAAGTACTCTCCCAAGTACTGGCCACTGCTATTTGTTTTTTTGTTTCTTCTTCTAGCATTTCTTTGTACATATCTAAAAAAATATGGATGTAGATCCTAATTTTTCTTTTTTTAAAAAATACAATTGTATGTTATATATACTGTTTTATTCCTTGTTCTTTTACTTTTCAAAGGTGTAGAATGATTTTGAGGGAGATAAAGGAAAGTATGTTATGATGTGGACCTTTGGAAATAGGACTAGGCTGGTTTTGGTTCTGGCTCTGCTACTAACTTGCTCTATAATTTTGCAAAAGTCACTTAATCTTGGATCACAATTTTCTCACTTAAAAGATGGCAATAAAAATTACCTGCCTTATTTTCTTTATGATACTTTGTGTCAAGTGAGCAAAAATCTATACAAACTTTGAAAAGTATTAAGTGACATACATAGAATGGGGTATTGAAAATCCTACATAATATTTAATATTATGAAATAGGATGGTTAAGTCTTTTTATTAAAATAGGTTAAAATATTTGAAATAGGGGCATCTGGGTGGCTCAGTCGGTTAAGGATCTGACTCTTGGTTTTGGCTCAGGTCATGATCTCCCAGTTTCTCAGTTCAAGACCCATGTGAGGCTCTGTGCTGACAGTTCAGAGCCTCTTAAAAAAATATTTGAAATAGGTGCATGAAATAGAAAGATTAAATAGATACTGACTTTTTATATAGGCACATTTAGTTGAATTAAGTAAGACTTAAATGTTTCACTAGAGATTTGTGTATAGTTACATAGCCAACTGCAAATTATCACTTTCTGTGAACTATTTAAAAATTTTTTAAGTGTTTATTTATTTTTGAGAGAGAGAGAGAGAGTGAGAGTGAGAGGTGGAGGGGCAGGGAGAGAGGGAGACACAGAATTCAAAGCAGGCCCCAGGCTCTTAGCTGTCAGTGCAGAGCCCAATGCAGGGCTCGAACCCACGAACTGTGAGATCATGATCTGAGCTGAAGTCTCACAGCTGAGACTGAAATCACTCTAGGTCCATCCATGTTGTCACAAATGGCAGATCTCATTCTTTTTTTATGGCTGAGTAATATTTCATTATATATGTGTGTGTATATATATATATATATATATATATATATATATATATATATATATGCCACAACTTCTTTTATCCATTCATCTAAGTCTGACTTAACTGACTGAACCACCCAGGCACCTCTGAACTATTTAATCAGGTAATATGGGGCGCCTGGGTGGCTCAGGCGGTTAAGGGTCCGACTTCAGCTCAGGTCATGATCTTGGGGTCAGTGAGTTTGAGCCCCGCGTCGGGCTCTGGGCTGATGGCTCAGAGCCTGGAGCCTGCTTCCGATTCTGTGTCTCCCTCTCTCTCTGCCCCTCCCCTGCTCATGCTCTGTCTCTCTCTGTCTCAAAAATAAATAAACGTTAAAAAAAATTAAACTAATCAGGTAATAGGTTAAAAAATAATATGCTTTTAAGAGACTCTTAAAAACTGAGAACAAACTGAGGGTTGATGGGGGGTAGGAGGGAGGGGTGGGTGGGTGATGGGTATTGAGGAGGGCACCTTTTGGGAAGAGCACTGGGTGTTATATGGAAACCAATTTGATAATAAATTTCATATAAAAAATAATATGCTTTCTGCCTTACCTTTACTTATGGCTTTTAGGAAGAGGAGGGTGGGGGCTAGTGACTGAGGAGGTAATAGAATTTGTAAGAGAATATATATTTTCAAACTAGTATAATATACATATTTATATATTTTTCTATTTCTTTTTTTAAATGAAGTTGATGCACAATGTTACATTAGTTTTAGGTGTACAGCATAGTGATTGGACAACTCTACATTATGCTGTGGTTATGCTGTGCTCACCATAAGTGTAGTTACCGTCTGTCACCACACAACGTTATTGATTACCATTGATTATATTCTCGATGCTGTGCTTTTTTTTTTTTTTTTTTTAATTTTTTTTTTTTTCAACATTTTTTATTTATTTTTTGGGACAGAGAGAGACAGAGCATGAACGGGGGAGGGGCAGAGAGAGAGGGAGACACAGAATCGGAAACAGGCTCCAGGCTCCGAGCCATCAGCTCAGAGCCTGACGCGGGGCTCGAACTCACGGACCGCTAGATCGTGACCTGGCTGAAGTCGGACGCTTAACGCTTAACCGACTGCGCCACCCAGGCGCCCCACGATGCTGTGCTTTTTATCCCTATGAATTATCATTCCATAACTGGAAGCCTGTATCTCCAATTCCCCTTCATCTATTTTGCCCCTGCCCCCATCCCCCTTTCTTCTGGCAACCATCAGTTTGTCTTTTGTATTTATGGGTCTCTTCCTGCTTTTTGTATGTTTATTCATTTGTTTTGTTTTTTAGATTCCACAGATAAATGAAATCACTCTAGGTCCATCCATGTTGTCACAAATGGCAGATCTCATTCTTTTTTTTATGGCTGAGTAATATTTCCATATATATATGGCATATATATATCTATATGCCACAACTTCTTTTATCCATTCATCTATTGATGGATATTTGGGTTGCTTCTATATCTTGGCTATTGTAAATAATGCTGCAATAAACATAGGGGTAGATACATGTTTTTGAATTAGTATCTTCTTCTTCTTTATTTATTTATTTATTTATTTATTTATTTATTTACATTTTAGCTAACATACAGTGCAATACTGGTTTCAGGAGTAGAATTAAGTGATTCATCACTTATATACAACATCCAGTGATCATCACAAGTGCTCTCTTTAGTCACCCATCTAGTCCATCTCCTATCTACCTCCCTCTGTCAACCCATAGTTTGTTCTCTATCATTAAGAGTTTCATGTGGTTTGTTTCCCTCTCTTCCCACCCCTTCCCATATGTTCATTTGTTTTGTTTCTCAAATTCCACATATGAGTAAAATCATATGATGTTTGTCTTTCTCTTATCGACTTATTTTGCTTAGCATAATAGATTCTAGTTCCATACATGTCATTGCAAGTGGTAAGATTTCATTCTTTTTGATGGCCGAGTAATAGTCCATTGTATTCCACACCTTCTTTGTGAACTAGTATTTTCATTTTCTTCGGATAAATACCCAGTAGTGGAATTATTGGATAGTATGGTATTTCTATTTTAATTTTTTGAGGGACCTCCATACTATTTTCCATAGTGGCTACACCAATTTTCATTCCAGCAACAGTACACAAAGGTTCCTTCTTGTGAGAGAGTATTTGGTTTGGCTAAAGACAAAGGCTGAGAATACCTGGACCAAGAGGGGTAGTAAATCTGCTCTGAAAGATAAGCAAGAGGCCACCACAGAGAAGCAGGTACAGGTGGGTAAGGTTTTGGTACGTACTTGAGTTTTAAAAATGGATTCATGAGGCAATATTTATGGGATCAAAAACCAAAAAAATCAAATTGACCAGAGTGAAAAATAGCCTGGGTCCTAGGCTGGCTCTGCTGCTACATGGAATGGACTTTATTTTCAGGTTCTTTTAACAGTCCATGTTACTTGTTATATTTTTAACATACAAAATACTTTTTATTCAGTCAAACAACTTTACTAAAAGAAACATGAAAAGTAGTGTATATCTTCTCTTTGATATACATTTATGTTTTTTTTATTATAAACACATATTGACTACTTTGAGTCCTGCAGTTTTTTAATATGCATTTGTTTCCTAGGGTGGCTGTCACATATTACCACAAACTGAATGGGTTAAAACACAGAAATTTATGCTTTCACAGGTCTGGAGATTAGGAGTCCAAAATCAAGGTGTCTCTCTCTGAAGGCTGTAGGGGAGAATCTTTCCTTGCCTTTTTCAGATCTGAGTGGCTCCTGGCATTCACTGCCTTGGAGCAGCATAACTCCAATCTTCATTTGGCCTTCTGTGTTTCTATCTTCTTTTCTGATGCTTTCAAGGGAACTTGTCATTAAATATAGGACCCATCCTAATCCAGATGATCTCATCTTGATGCATCTTAATTGTATCTAAAAAGACCGGTATCCCAAATAATAGTGTGAGGTTCTGAGTGGCATATCTTCTGAGTGGCCACAACTCAACCCTCTCCTATACATTAGTAGCCATATAATATTCCTTCTTATTAACACGTTGACCATTTCAGTTCTTTCTGACTTTTTGCTAATAAAAACAGCAGCTCGAAACAGATTGCATATGAAAATGCTATGAAACAGTACTATTATTTTCCTTGTGTGTTATTTTCCTGGAATAGTTTCCAAAGTCAATTTGTAATGTCAGTGGTAACAACAGGATTCCACCTCTTTTAACATACTGCCAGGTGTGGTCCAGAGAGACTGGATCACTTTGTAATACTCATACAAATATGTGAAATACACTATGAGTAGGGAGATAAAGCAACCAAAGTCACAACAACAAAGAGCAAGTAACACACTCCAAAAACCACCTCCTGATTGGCCAGGCCCTGGACAGTGTATGACCCCTCTTTAATATGGTAGTGCTAGCAGGTGCAGGGCACATAACAAGCTTTTAAAACACTAGCCAAAATGATGAAATGGAAGAATTCCCCTCAAAAGAAATTCCAGGAAGAAATGACAGCTAAAGAATTGATCAAAACAGATATAAACAATATAACTGAACAAGAATTTATAATAATAGTTATAACATTAATCGCTGGGCTTGAAGAAAGCCTAGAAGACAGCAGAGAATCTATTGCTGCAGAGATCAAGGAACTAAAAAATAGTCATGATGAATTAAAAAATGTAAATGAGGTGCAAAATAAACTAGATGCGGTGACAGCAAAGATTGAAGAGGCAGAGAAGAGAATAAGTGAAAAAGAAGATAAAATTATGGAAAAAGATGAAGCTGAGAAAAAGATTAAAAAATTCTGGACCATGAGGGGAGAATTAGAGAACTAAGTGATTCAATGGAACATAATATTATCCATATTATAGGAGTTCCAGAAGAAGAAGAGAGAGAGAGAAAGGGGTGGAAGGTGTACTTGAACAAATCATAGCTGACAACTTCCCCAATCTGGGGAAGGAAACAGACATTGAAATCCAGGAGGCACAGACAACTCCCTTCAGATGTAACAGGAATCTATCTTCTGCACGACACATCATAGTGAAACTGGCAAAATACAAAGATAAGAGAGAATTCTGAAAGCAGCTAGGGACAAATGGACCCTAACTTACAAGGGTAGATACATAAGGCTAGTAGCAGACCTATCTACTGAAACTTGGCAGGCCAGAAGGGAGTGGCAGGAAATATTCAATGTACTTAATAGGAAAAATATGCGGCCAAGGATCCTTTATCCAGCAAGCCTGTCATTCAGAATAGAAGGAGAGATAAATGTTTTCCCAGACACAAAAACTGAAAGAGTTCACCACTAAACCAGCCCTACAGGAGATCCTAAGGGAGACTCTGAGTGAAATGTTGCAAGGACCACAAAAGACCAGAGACATCACTACAAGCATGAAACCTAAAGGTAACACAATGACTCTAAATCCATATCTTTCACTAACAACACTGAATGTAAATGGACCAGATGCTCCAATCAAAAGACACAGGGTATCAGAATGGATAAAAAAAAAAAATAAGACCCGTCCATTTGCTGTCTATAAAAGACCCATTTTATTTATTTATTTATTTATTTATTTATTTTTTAAATACATGAAATTTATTGTCAAATTGGTTTCCACACAACACCCAGTGCTCATCCCAACAGGTGCCCTCCTCAATACCCACCACGCACCCTCCCCTCCCTCCCCCCCCCATTAACCCTCAGTTTGCTCTCAGTTTTTAAGAGTCTCTTATGTTTTGGCTCTCTCCCACTCTAACCTCTTTTTTTTCCCTTCCCCTCCCCCATGGGTTCCTGTTAAGTTTCTCAGGATCCACATAAGAGTGAACACATATGGTATCTGTCTTTCTCTGTATGGCTTAATTCACTTAGCATCACACTCTCCAGTTCCATCCACGTTGCTACAAAGGGCCATGTTTCATTCTTTCTCATTGCCACGTAGTACTCCATTGTGTATATAAACCACAATTCATTCATCAGTTGATGGACATTTAGGCTCTTTCCATAATTTGGCTATTGTTGAGAGTGCTGCTATAAACATTGGGGTACAAGTGCCCCTATGCATCAGTACTCCTGTATCCCTTGGGTAAATTCCTAGCAGTGCTACTGCTGAAGAGACCCATTTTAGACCTGAGGACACCTTCAGATTGAAAGGGAGGGGATGGAGAACCATCTATCATGCTACTGGAAGTCAAAAGAAAGCTGGAGTAGCCATACTTACATCAGACAAGCTAGATTTTAAACTAAAGGCTGTAACAAGAGATGAAGAAGGGCATTATATCATAATTATGGGGTCTATCCATCAAGAAGAGCTAACAGTTATAAATGTTTACAAACTCAATTTGGAAGCACCCAAATATATAAGGCAATTAATCACAAACATAAGCAACCTTATTGATTAGAATGTGGTAATTGCAGGAGACTTTAATACTCCACTTAACAGCAATGGCAGAAAATCAAGAAAGGCACAAAATCATCTAGGCAGAAAATCAAGAAAGAAACAATGGCCCTGAATGATACACTGGACCAGATGAACTTGACAGATATATTCAGAGCTTTTCATCCTAAAGCAGCAGAATACACATTCTTCTCGAGTGCATGTGGAACATTCTCCAAGATAGATCACATACTGGGTCACAAAACAGCCCTCGATAAATATAAAAGAATTGAGATCATACCATGCACATTTTGGGATTGCAATGCTATGAAACTTGAAATCAACCACAGGAAAAAGTTTGGAAACCCTCCAAATGCATGGAGGTTAAAGAACATCCTACTAAAGAAAGAATGGGTCAACCAGGCAATTAGAGAAGAAATTAAAAAATATATGGAAACAAATGAAAATAAAAACACGACAGTCCAAACGCTTTGGGATGCAGCAAAGGTAGTCCTAAGAGGAAAATACATTGCAATCCAGGCCTATCTCAAGAAATAAGAAAAATCCCAAATACAAAATCTAACAGCACACCTAAAGGAACTAGAAGCAGAACAGCAAAGAAACCTCAAGGCCAACAGAAGGAGAGAAATAATAAAGATCAGAGCAGAAATAAACAATATATAATCCAAAAAAACTCAGTAGAACAGATCAATGAAACCAAGAGTTGGTTTTTTGAAAAAATAAACAAAATTGATAAACCCCTAGCCAGACTTCTCAAAAAAGAAAAGAGAGAGGACACAAAGAGATAAAACCATGAATGAAAATGGACTTATCACAACAAATCCCTAGAAATGCAAACAATTATGAGAGAATAGTATGAAAAAGTATATGCGAAGAAATGGACAAATTCCTAGATACCCACACACTAACAAAATTTAAAGATGAAGAAATAGAAAATCTGACCAGACCCATAACTAGTGAAGAAATTGAATCAGTTATCAAAAATCTCCCAAAAAATAAGAGTCCTGGGCCAGATGGCTTCCCAGGGGAATTCTACCAGACATTTAAAGCAGAGTTAATACCTGTCTTTCTCAAGCTGTTCCAAAAAATAGAAATGGAAGGAAAACTTCCAGAGTCATTATATGAAGCCAGCACTACCTTGATTCCCAAACCAGGCAGAGACCCCACAAAAAAGGAGAATTACAGGCCAATATCCCTGATGAACATAGATGCAAAATTTCTCAACAAGATACTAGCAAATTGAATTCAACAGCATACAAAAAGAATTATTCAGCATGATCAAGTGGGATTCATTCCTGGGCTGCGGGGCTGTTCAGTATTTGCAAATCAATCAATGTGATACATCACATTAATAAAAGGATAAGAACCATATGATCCAGTCAATAGATGCAGAAAAAGCACTTGACAAAATACAGCATCTTTTCTTAATAAAAACCTTCAAGAAAGCAGGGATAGAAGGGACATACCTAAACATCATAAAAGCCATATATGAAAATCCCACAGCTAATATCATCCTCAATGGGGAAAAACAGAGCTTTCCCCCTGAGATCAAGAACACGACAGGGATGTCCACTCTCACCATTGTTGTTTAACATGTTTTGGAAGTCCTAGCATCGGCAATCAGACAACAAAATGAAATAAAAGGCATCAAAATTAGCAAAGAAGAAGTCAGACTTTCACTTTTCACAGACCACATGATACTCTCTGAAAGACTCCACCAAAAGTCTGCTAGAATTGATACATGAATTCAGCAAAGTTGCAGGGTACAAAATCAATGTTCAGAAACCGGTTGCATTTCTATACACCAATAATGAAGCAACAGAAGGAGAAATCAAGAAACTAATCCCATTTAAAATTGCACCAAGGACCATAAAATACCAAGGAATAAACCTAACCAAAGATGTAAAAGATCTGTATGCTAAAAACTATAGAAAACTTATGAGGGAAATTGAAGAAGACACAAAGAAATGGAAAACATTCCATGCTCATGGATTGGAAAAATAAATATTGTTAAAATGTCAATGCTACCCAAAGCAATCTGCTTTTCAGTGCAATCCCAATCAAAATTGCACCAGCATTCTTCTCAAAGTTAGAACAAACAATCATAAAATTTGTATGGAACCATAAAAGACCCCGAATAGCCAACATAATATTGAAGAATAAAACCAAAGCAGGAGGCATCGTAATCCCAGACTTTAGCCTCTACTACAAAGCTGTAATCATCAAGACAGTATGGTATTGGCACAAAAACAGACACATAGACCCATGGAATAGAATAGAGAACCCAGAATTGGACCCACAAATGTATGGAGAACTAATTTTTGACAAAGCAGGAGAGTATCCAATGGAAGAAAGATAGTCTCTTTAGCAAATGGTGCTGGGAGAACTGGACAGCAACATGCAGAAGAATGAAACTAGACCACCTTCTTACACCATACACAAAATTAAACTCAAAATGGATAAAAGATCTAAATGTAAGACAGGAAACCATCAAAACTCTAGAGAAGAAAGCAGGAAAAAACCTCTCTGACCTCAGCCGCAGCAATTTCTTGCTTGACACATCTCCAAAGGCAAGGGAATTAAAAGCAAAAATGAATTATTGAGGCCTCATCAAGATAAAAACTTCTGCACTGCAAAGGAAACAATGAACAAAACTAAAAGGCTACTGACAGAATGGGAAAAGATATTTGCAAATGACATATTGGACAAAGGGTTAGTATCCAAAATCTCTAAAGGGTTTACCAAACTCCACACCTCAAAAACAATCCAGTGAAGAAATGGGCAGAAGACATGAATAGACACTTTTCCAAAGAAGACATCCAGATGGCCAACCGACACATGAAAAGATGTTCAACATCACACATCATCAGGGAATGCAAAGGGAAACCATGATGAGATACCCCCTCACACCAGTCAGAGTGGCTAAAATTAACTCAGGAAACAGCAGATGCTGGTGAGGATGTGGAGACACGGGAACCCTCTTGCACTGTTGGTGGGAATGCAAACTGGTGCAGCCACTCTGGAAAACAGTGTGGAGGCTCCTCAAAAAACTAAAAATAGAACTACCCTACAACCCAGTAATAGCACTACTGGGAATTTATCCAAAGGATACACTAGTGCTGATACATAGGGGCATATGTACCCCATTGTTTATTATAGAGCTTTCAACAATAGCCAAATTATGGAAAGAGCCTAAATGTCCATCAACTGATGAATGGATAAAGAAGATGTGGTTTATATATACAATGGAATACTACTTGGCAATGAGAAAGAATGCAATCCTGCCATTTGCAGCAACGTGGTTGGAACTGGAAAGTACTACACTAAGTGAAATAAATCAGTCAGAGAAAGACAGATATCATATGTTTTCACTCATATGTGGAACTTGAGAAACAGAAGACCATGGGGGAAGGGAAGGGGAAAAAATAGTTACAAACAGAGAGGGAGGGAGGCAAACCATAAGAGACACTTAAATACAGAGAACAAACTGAGGGTAGACAGAGTGTGGGGAGAGGGGAAAATGGGTGATGGGCATTGAGAAGGACACTTGTTAGGATCAGCACTAGGTTTTGTATGTAAGCGATGAATCACGGGAATCTACTCCCAAAACCAAGAGCACACTGTACACACTGTATGTTTGCCAACTTGACAATAAATTATATTAAAAAAATAAAAAATAAATAAAATCACTAAATTAAAAAAAAAGAAAGAACTGGATAGAAAAAAAGAGATAATTCAATCAATAGTTTCAGTATCTGACAGGAGGTAAATATCTAACAAGTGAAGAATTAACTATATACAGAATACCAAGGCCTCAAAGAGAAGATAATGACCCAATCGCCTAATCTTTCTTACGATGCTACTTTACCCCACACAGATCTGTTGATGTTTTTTTAGGGGCTGGCAGCTGAAGAAGGTGGTTACCTGAGCTGTAACAGAGACTTAGATGCAATGAGGGTAAGGGCTTCAGCACTGGCCTCTAATCAGCTTGAGCCAATTTGTCAGGGAGATGAGTTTTTTCTTAGTTCCCCAACCTCAATATTCTTTGCACTTTGTTAAGTGTATCCCCAGGCCTAAGTGCCCACTGCCTCACATTCTCACTGCCTCATCTTTCCGCTGAATTCTATGTAGCTGACTGATGTCACTGATGTCACTCCCAGGAGAGGTGAGCTTAAGAGGGATTAAAGCTAAAGTTATGGAGATGATGTCCTGAAAGTTGCCATTTTTGGCATCAACCTGTTGGGAGGAGTGTGAGCAGGGGAAGAATCAGGGCCAGTAGGAAAATGTTGCTTTCCCCAGCTTAAAAAAAAAACAACCCAGATTCCCTAAGGTTGGTTTTGAAAGGAGACTTGCCTGGGAGAAGGGTAAACTGGATTGTGTGACTCCAAATTTGTCCTGTCTTACCTTCTCCTTGATGGTCTATTGATGATTATGGTGGCCACAACCATGCAGACCTCAAAGGGGAACCATTTCATCTGTGATTACTGTGGTCAAAATGCCCATCCTTCTTTTCTCTTAGTGCCTGGCAGCATATGAGAAACAAGCTTGGAATATTAATATGTATATTTGAGAGTACTTAAGGCTAGGAAATAACCAAAGTTAAATAAATGTGGTGCATACCTAAATCTAGATAATCTGATTATAAAATCTAGTCTGCTTTCTGGAATGCACAGGCTCACAGCAGTGTAGGTGCCTGGATATTAACAGATCTTTTTCCAGCTCTTTCTCCAAGTTCCTAGTCTCCTTCCACATGGGAAACTCTACCTTTAATACACATCTCTGGGAGCACCAACCTAGATATGTGGACTCTCAAAGTCTAAGCTAAGAGAAGGAGGAGAAGCCCTCTCTACCTACAGTCTGCCCTTCCTGTTCCAGTTTATAGGTAGTAATTAAACATTTGAGTTTAGCCTCTGGTGCCAGATTCCCTGAGTGCAAACTCCGTTTCTACCCCTTAACAGTTGTGATCAGGATTGAGTTAACATTTCTAATTCTCAGATTCTTCATCTGTTAAATGGAATAATAAAATTTTAATTTCAGAGGTTTGTGGTGAGGAGCAAAAGAGATAAACCCTTAGCATTGTGTTTGGCTCAGTGTCAGCAAATATTACATAAATAATAAGCACAAATAAATATTGTATAAATAATAAGTATATAAATATCATGAAGACTAACTCTTCTCTTGGATGATTGATAGAAATTACCTTACCTCTTATTCAAATGGAATTGGCTCAACTCTTTAGACTATCACAATAATGATTATATTTGAGAATGTGACTTCACAGCCCAAAAATTCATGCAAGACAAAATACACTCACAGGTAGTAACCAGAATGTGAAGTAATTTCTTTACCAAGCCTAAATTATGATGAATAAGAACTTGTTTTCTCATAAATGTAAATATAAATATAAAGATAATCACTAGTACTGTTATCATTTTTAGAGAGAGAAGGGAAAAGGGAAGTATTTACTTAAGAAATTGGCTCATGTGATTATGGGAGCTGATAAGTCCCATGATATGCAATCAGCAAGCTGGAAACCCAGGAGAGCTGAAGGAGTAGTTTTAGTCCAAGAGCAGGAGGCTGATGTCCCAGCTCAGCAGTCAGGTAGGTAGCCATTCTCTCTTAGTCTTTCTGTTCTATTCAAGCCCTCAGTTGATTGGCTGAGGGCTACCACATTATCAAGGGTAGTCTGCTTTACTCAGTCTACTGATTCACATGTTAATCTCATTCAGAAATACCCTCACAGACACACCCAGAGTAATGCCTGACCAAATATTTGGGAATCTTGTAACCCAGTAAAGGTGACACATAATTATCATCACATGGACTAAAAAAAAACATGTCCTTCCTTCTTTTCAAACTTTTACTCAGGGCTAAGGAATAGGATGGAAGTGGGATGGGGAAGTATCAATGAGATCTGGGTTGCTACAAGTCAAATAATTAAGACAGAGGACTTAAAAACCAAAAGGAAGCAAGCATTTTTTTTTTTTTTTTTTTAATTTCAAAGACTCTAAGGTCACTGTCTTAGTCTGCTCCAGCTGCCATAATAAAATATCACACACTGGGTAGCTTAAACAACAGAAATAAATTTTCTCACAACTCTGGAGGCTAGATACCCAAGACTAAAGTCCAGCAGGGTCAGTTTCTGGTGGACCTCTCTTCCTGACTTATATACAGCCTCCTTTTTGTGTCCTCACATGGCCTTCCTCAGTGCATGTGCACTCCTGGTGTCTCTTCCTCTTCCTATAGGGATACCAGTCCTATTGGTTTAGGGTCCCACTTTTAATAACTTTATTTAACCTTAATTACCTCCCTCAAGGCCCTATCTCCAAATACAGCCACAGTGAGGATTAGGGCTTCAACACAGGAATTGGGAAGCACAATCTAGCATTTATAGAGTAGTCATGGCTTCCTCCATCCCAAACCCAATAAAGGGAAAGAGGATGGAGTTCAAAGGGCATCATGATAATGAAAAGCAATAAATTGCTATTGTAATCACTAGTATTGTCATTATCTATGTTGAGACATTAAGAACCTATTCATAACATATTTGCTGGTTCACAAAGGGAACTTGAAAAATCAGTTTATTCAGCAATGTTTATTGAGCATCTTTGATACACTCAACTAGCTACTTTTGATGGGGAGGACAACATAACTCCTGCCTTTAAGGTGTTCCTATTTGTAGGAATGTTTAAACACATGCACACTCACACATATCTAGAATCCAACATAGAAAGGGATAAACATAACAGAAGAAGTAATGGAATATGCTATGGGAATTTAGGAGAGAAAGAAATATATAATTAGTAATAGTCATTAGCCTTTACTGAGCATTTACCATGTGCTTGGGAGTTAGCTTAATCATGATTCTCAGTTTTTAGGATCTTATAAGACAGACAACAACAGTTCAGCTCATAATTTAATAGTGGGTAAAATTTAGTACTCTGGTCAAAGCAGCTCATTTCTTGCAGAAAAGCTATGAATTTGCTTGGAGTGACTTGATGATTGGTTGTCAGGTGCCTGAGAAAAGTGGGATGGGAGAGTGGATTTCATATTTCAGCAGGGATTGACCTCTGCTGGGGAAAGTGAATGGAGGTTTAATAATGTGGCCAAAATATGAAGTATAAAGAGAGGGGCTCCTACCAAGGCCAGACCCAGTTGCCCTCTCCATCTAGAGAGTAGGGGAAATCTACTACCCTTCAACATCACTGTGGCCACCAAAAGGCCACAATGGCAAAGAGGCAGCCAGAACCCTGACATCATTTTGTACATTCTGGGCTTACAAGTAGGAAGAGGGAGTAATGATAAATGGATCAAGAAAGAGATTTTAAAATAATGGTGTGAAAGTCATGCACACAGAGCAGTAGAAACAGAAACAGCTTTAGTATTGAGCACCTGCTGTATACCAGGAGCTTTATGGCTTTATGTATGTTATTTCATTTAATTCTCCAGTGACCACCTGGGCTTTGATGGAGCTAGAAACAGGTTACCAGAGCAGAGGCTCAACAACTTGCTCAGGCACAGGCATAGGCACATGAGAAGCAGAGCTGAGCTTGGAGCTATTCCTCTTTCCAATGAGCCCAGCAGTCTCCTGGGTTTAGGGTAACTGCAGTCAACTAAATCCCAACCAGGTGCCTTTCCTGCCTGGGTCAGTCCTTCCTGGCAGCTGGTGTTTGGCAGCTGGAAGACAATGAAAGTTTGGGGGAATGGCGAACATTTTGTCTAGCAGCACGTTTACATTTCTTTCCTAAGCAGCTGGAATTATAATGGCCAATCTTACAGAGTGTAGGAGTGCCTTTGGTAATAGGACCGCCTCCCGCCTGGAGCCTCTAGGAACCCAACCTCACTATTCCCACAGCGCTGTGCTCTACCCAGCCGAAGCTGGACCCAGAGGCGGGGCGGGGCCACCGCGGGTGCCCAGAGATTTGAGCCGTGGGTGGGCGGAGAGGAGCAATTGTGACCTGTCCCGGTCCCTCCCCTCCCTGGGCACTGTGATGCTGCAGGGCAGCTGCTGGCCCAGCATGTCTGTCCCTGGCCCCCTCCCACCCAGTGTGTCACAACAGCGGAGGCGGCTGTATCTGGAGCAGTTGGGGTGGGCAGGCCCAGCTGGGAGGCGAGCGGGCGAGGAGAGCAGCCGCGATGGTGAGCTTTTCCAGGGCCTGGGGCCGCCGGCCGGGGATCTGGGGCGTAGGGCTGGCACCCAGCCGAGAGCCATATCTACGCGGAGGCTAACGGATCCATCGCTTTGGATCTGCAAACCTTGAAGTCTCCTGGGGTGTCAGCTCAGGGTCGCGGGGGCCGTACCCTCCGGCGGACGGCAGCCCGTGTCAGTACCCTAGATATAGAGACCTGGGACAAGTCGCCCCTCAAAGGGACCTAAGGGACATTTGCGCACACAGGTGAGGAGAGGGAGGACATGGGAAGCCGGCGCAGAAGAGGTGAGATTCTGAGGGATCCCCAGACAGGCAGCTCAGAGACTAGAGTGGGCTAAGTAGGAGACAGTCCAGGGATTCCAGATGGGTGGGCTGCGCACGGGCGGCTAGGGGAGTGGGTGCAGTCAGTCCCTAAACACAATGAAATGTGACAGAGCCCCAGAATATGACAGAGGACTTAAGACGTCACAGTCTCCCTAGGCTTGAGGTCGTTTTCCTTACTGTCTCTGGACATTTGCTTGGGTTTGGGGCACTTAAACTTGAGCGCGCTCAGCTTCGCAGACACCGGGCACCTACGCCAACTCCCGTTTTTCCAGCGGTCAAAGTCAGAAGGACTTTGGCACACAGAAGTCTCCCTCCGGAAGGCCAGGGGACCTCACACTTCTCTTTTTGTTTACTATCGTGGTTAGGGGTTCAGCAGCAGCTCCTTTCTCCCTCCCCCACATCTACCTTTTTTGCAGATGCAGATCTTACTCGTTGGAGAGGGGCTTTCCAGACCCTCTAGAATCCCTCCCATCCGCCCTCCCCTCCTCCCGCCCCGGGCCGCCTGGAGCCCCGGGGGTGGGTAAATTCGTCCCCAATCCATTTCCCAGAACGCCTGAAAACCCAGAACCTCCTTGTTCAGAGCCCTGCCATTTTGGCAGCGGGGAGGTAGGTTGGAAAGGTTGGGTGGGGGAGGGGGACAGAATAAGCAAGTCTCATAAGCCAAGGTCAGGTTCTCTGGGCACTCTTGCTCTAGGTGTCAGTGACCGAGAAAACTCCCCTCCTCCCCTGGCTTCTGCTCATTTTGGAAAGTGCCCAGGGCCTTCTGGCTCTGGCTCCAGCTCTGCTGTTCCTAGCTAGAGGTCTGCCAGCAGCCCTCTCTCACCAGCATACTCCCAGACACACCTGGGAGCTTGAAGAACGTGGGGGCCATAGTGGCCAAAGGAATCCACTCCTGCCTGATGCCCCTGCTGTGAGGCCAAAGAAGCCCAGAGGAGAATTTTGACTCCTGGCTCTGTAGCTAGCTATGTGACTTCAGGAAGGTCATTTAACCTCTCTGGGCTGGTTTTCTCATCTACAAAATGAAGAGGGGTTATGGCTCAAATTGCAAGGCTACCCCTAGCTTTACTATTTTAAGCTTTTTGTTGTGGAGAATTTCTTTTTTATTTTATTTTATTTTTTATTTTTTATTTTTTTTTCAATATATGAAGTATATTGTCAAATTGGTTTCCATACAACACCCAGTGCTCATCCCAAAAGGTGCCCTCCTCAATACCCATCACCCGCCCTCCCCTCCCTCCCTCCCACCCCCATCAACCCTCAGTTTGTTCTCAGTTTTTAAGAGTCTCTTATGCTTTGGCTCTCTTCCACTCTAACCTCTTTTTTTTTTTTCCTTCCCCTCCCCCATGGGTTTTTGTTAAGTTTCTCAGGATTATTGTGGAGAATTTCAAACATATAAAAAGGAGAGAGAACGGTATAATGAACTCCTGTATATGCCTTATTCAATTTCAACAATTATCTACTTATGACAAGTCTTTGCTTCATATTTGTCCCCCCTTTGCTCACTTCCCATTATTTTGAAGCAAATCCTAGGCAGGATACTCAAGATTTGATATTTAATATTTATGTCTAGTATGTAGTGCTTTATAATTTTCAAAGTGCTTTCTCGTGCATGTTTTAATACTGACCTGAATGCCATAGTGACTCTCAGTGTGGAGCCTAAAGTAGGCTTATAAGGGAGTCAAGGATCGTAAAAATGTGGCCCTGTGAGCAAACTTTGATGTATTTTCAATAGGCAAGTTTCTAAAAATATCCAGGAAATAAAAATTCTAAACAGTAAAACTGTACTTTAAAAGTGGCTGCTTAACTGAAAACCTGTGGTTGAATATTTTGAAAAGAGAGTATCTTTTATTTTGAAACTGACTTTTATATAGCAGGTTCTGTTTAAAATATTTAATCACATGGATAGCATTGTCTTAATGGGAAAACACTTATTGACCATTTCCCACTCATAGAACCTCTTCTTAAAAATCTCTTGACTCATTCCTTAAAGGCTAGAATGACACATCTAATAAACCTAGAACCCAAAGAATCCCACTCTTGCAGGAAGGGCTTCACTTCCTCCAACAGGTTAAGTTTCAGGCACCCATTCCCCAGGCTCCCCTTCCCTTGTGGGGGTTGAGGGGAAGTCTGCCTCTGTGTTAAGAAGAATTAGCTACAACATTTCTGTAGGTTCTGAGTAAGAAATGTATAACTAATCCTATAACTGAGCATTCCCATCTGCTCCTAGTGTCCCTCCAGTGAGCAGTTCTCCTGGGAACTGAGACTATGACATCTTTTGGGAAAAGTGTTATGGAGACTCCTGGTCAAGTGCCCCAAGCCAAGACCATGTCAATGATACCAGAGCACAGAGAAAGTGTATGTGGTTTTTTTGGGAGGTGAGAACATCTGCAGCATAGCCCCCTTCTCTGCATTCCTTCTGAACTGGGGAGCGCCAGTTTGGATGGGAATAGGCATAAAGTGGCAACAAAGAGCCTGTTTTGTGGCAAAAATGGACAGCTAGAGGGGAGGGGAGAATGGGGGTGGGGTGGACACTGCTTCCGTGTCTGCAGTCCTCTGCCAACTGCCCCCTTGCAGGCAGGCATGGCTGAGCTTTGCAGGGTCCGTACTTCTATTCTGACCTCAGAGCACTGTTGGAGTCACTGCTGCACTGCCTTTCCCATCACAAAGTGCAGGTTTCCCCAGAGGTAGTGGGGTACATGCCTCTGAACAGCAGAGGAGCCAGATGAACAGAATTTCCTTTGGCAGTGGCTTGGGCAAAGGTGCCAGTTAAATGAGGAGGAGTTTTCATAGGAAGCTTCCAAGCTCAGGTCAGGCCCTGAGCTAAATGGCTAATGCTGTTGCTGAGTGTCTTTTCTGAGAGTGCTCCTGAGTGACCTTGAGAGGAAGATGAAAAGTTAAAAATAAGTTCTGAGGGGGAAATAGCTGGGGAATTCAGGACCAGTGATAGGGGGGTGGGTGGGAATCTTGGGGGCAGAAGTAGACCAACTGCTCCTTTTCCCTTTGGCCACCAAGGGACCAGTTGTGCTATCTGTGGCCTTTGTGGTTGACATTTCCTCTGTCTGTGTCTTGCTATTAGAATTTGTCCCAGATAATGAACTGTGGAAGAGAATGGGAAAATGGAGTGGGCAGTGTGCATCAGATTAAAACTCCTTAACTGTCTCTCACACTTGCTCCCGAAGTCAGCTAAAGCTTAAGGGCCTTCTGACATTAATGGCTCTCTAATGCTGGGAGTCTACTTACCAAACATGCCTGCTACTCTTAAAGTTGGTCTATGTCATCCCTATTGCTGCCCTAACTGCAGTACCTATAATCTGAGCCCCCTCTCTTGAGCCACTTTCACTTACTGATGTTAATTTAGGTCAAGTCTTTGTTCTTACTGTTTCTGGCTTGCTATCTATTCTTTGTTCTGAGGGATTCCAAATGTGCTCTAATTGAAGGGCTTTGAGCAGAGATAACTCAATCTTTTACAAATAATATTTCTTCTTTAATTATTCCTCCATAACACTGTGGATCTACTTTTTGTTTGCTATCTCTGACCTAGATCCTAAAATATAGGTAATTTATTAGCCCAGCCTGACAACTAGACATAATCTGGTGTAATAATATGCTTCCTGAAAGCAACTGTGTGACATTTGACCACATTGGTAGTCAGGGGATGTGGACTGGTCTCAGATTTTCATGTGGCATATACTGCTGGTCTGTGTTATTTCCTCTCCTAGACAATATGCCAGTTTTACTATTTTATGGTACTTCAAAATAACTTTTGAAGCTACAAAACCTCCTTCTATAGAGGATCCTAGAGCTGATCTTAGTCCTTTGGCAGTAAAACAAAAGGGAATGACTAATATTGAAATAGAAATTATATAATATTGATATAAGAAAAGGTTTCTTATAGCGGAATTATAAAAGGGCTGTAAAGTTCTAGAATTTCTTTTTTGATGTTCTGCAAAACATAGGCTCCCCTCTCAAAGGAAGATGATAGTAGGTGGCACAGATTTCTCATCCACTCTGCCTTTCATGAGCTGACACTTCAGGCTAACTGAGTGGTTGGCGAGACCTGTCCTAAAATTTCCTGCCTCTTGTTCACCATGCACCTAAGCCCAACTAAAATGATCATGTTGGCATGTCTAAATTCATCAAGGTCTCTGCAAATATTCCTCTTCCAGGAAACCAAGCCAGAGTTGTTTTTTTTCTCCTTTGAACTCCCATTGTCTTTTAGGCATTGGCTACTCTCTTGTCAGATTATAAGACACCCCCCCGCCCCCAGGATAGAGTTCTTATTCTAATCATTCATATATATTTATTGAGCACCCAGTACATTCAAGCACTGTGCTTGATGCTGGGGATGTAGTGAATAAACAAGGGTTCCTTGCCCTCATAGAACTTACTCTCTCTGCTAGGAAAGTCAGAGAACTGAATAAGCAACTATAATGTGGTATGATAAATGCAACAATAGGGAAGAAGAGGATTGCAGGAGCACATAGTAGGGGCTCTTTGCTGCTTTGTGGTTTTCCAGACTTCCTGTAAGAAGTGAAATTTAATGAATAGGATGAGTAGGACTTAGCTCAGTACCTTTTGGTACCTTTTTGTACATAATAACACAATAAATATTTGTTGTAGGAATGGACAGAGTGGGTAACTTTTGTAGTTATCCCAGCGCTAGGTCTGTGTAAGGGTGTGTCATACTTTTCTTGAGGAAAGGAATTCCTCTGTTAGGTCTCTCTGTCTCCCTCATCTTCACCCCCTGGATTGCTGGGAGAGAGGTCCAGTAGCATACAGGGGACCCCCTTTCCATCACAGCATACCTAGGGCACAGAAGTGGTCTGAGCTCTATAAGCCCAGATTCAAAATAGACCTGAGAGAGAGAAATAGTGTGTGAGAGAAAGCATGAGCTCTGATTGGCTAGAGAGGGGAATCTGAAATATGAGTTTGGAGCAAATGTATGACTTAAATATCCTTTGCTGGGTCAGCTTACTCTGTACCTCAACCCATTCCCTCCCCTTGCACACACCAGCCCTGAGAAACAGATCATTGGTTCTGTCAGAGAAGGATGACCCATTTTCAAAAAGGCTACCACCATAAGACATTCTCAGTTTCTCTCTCCCTGGAGCTTTTTTCTGTTTGGAGTTTTGCTATACAAGCTTGGCCTGGCTATACACAATCAGGCTTGCATTGATGTAGATGTTGGCACAACCCAGGGCCCTGGAAGTTCAGAGTGCAAGTGAGGCAGGAGGTTGTGTGGCGTAAAAGAAACAACTCAGCTGAGGTCAGAAGACCTGGATTCCAGTCTGGGCTCTTGCTAAAGAACTGTGAAATCTTGAATCTGTCCTTTTACTTTTCTGAGCCTCTGAGTTTTAATCTGTGAAATGGGAAGGGAATCCTATTTGGTGATCCACAAGGCCAGTCTAATTCTAGTATCCTAAACATTTGGAGTTGGCAAAACGTCCCTGGTTATCCCAGGTAGGTGACCTTTCTTGGACATGATAGGTGGCCTCCTAAGGCCTGGGTCCGCTCTGTGTTTATCTATGTAGAACTTCCAGGCAGGAAGATGGGGATGGTGATTGGGTAGAGTGGCTGGAGAAGGATAGCTCAGTGCTCTGATAAATTAGGTTCTTAGTAAATGTTAGTTGAATAAGTGACCAAGTGAACTGGGACAGGAAGAGCCTGATCCCTTCAGGATAAGGTAATTATGGTGAGTGGAGTCCTTACTCCCATTCTTCCTTGTTCCTTTCTTTAATTATTTTCTTCTTAGTATGAAAATTTTCAAACTTTTCAAATGCTATTGAATAGCATTATAATGGAGCTATGCATCTATTAGCTAGGTTTAATAATAATAATAATAATAATAATAATAATAATTTTTGTCATATTTACTTTGCCTGCTGTATTTATTGAAGTATTTTAAAGTAAAATACAGACTCATTGACATTTTGCCCCAAATGTTTTAGAAATTTACTTACTAAAAATAAGTAAATTGTCATATTTAACTGCATTTTCATTATCATGCTTAACAAAATTAATCAATTTCTATATTTATCCCCCAAATAATTTTGATTTGTTCAAAACAGAATTCAGGCAAAGTGCACATACTACATGTGAATGTTATGTTTCTTAAGTTCCTTTGATGTGGAATAAAGATATGATCTCTTCCATCATCCTTATTTTTCATGAACTGAAAAGATTGGATCAGTTGTCCTGTAGAATGTTTCACCTTCTGGATTTATTTTACTGTTTTCTCCTGATGCCACTTAACATCACTCTGATCCTTGTGTTTTCTAAAGTGCGGAAACTAAATCTAAAGTGTTTAATAGATTAAGGCTGAGTATTTTTGACAAGAACCCCTCATGGGTGGTGTTGTGTATGTTATGTTGCATCACATCAAGAGGTCTATAATGTCTGGTTTTCTCACTATTGGTAGTGTTAAGATTGATCCCAGTGTTAGGCTGGTAACTGTTGTTAGTTACCTCTCCCCACCCCTGTAACCTGTAAGTAACAGTGATTCTTTGGCGCTATATGAATATCCAATTCTTTTCCAATCAGCCTTTCACTTAATGGTGTTGGCATCCTTGTCCAAATCAATTATGTAATTAGGAACTGTAATGTGGCAACATTTCTTGATATAATATCCTTTTCATTGATTAGTTGGGATTCTTTAGTTCTCCCTCATCAACAGGGCTGTTTGAATGGGCACAAATGAGTTTTATTTCTGTTTTCTTTTTTAAATAACACTAAGGAGTTGTGGACTTAAAAAAATGTTTATCTATTTATTTTGTGTGAGAGAGATAGTGAGCCAGGGAGTGGCAGAGAGAGAGGGAGAGAGAATCTCAAGCAGGGTCTGCACTGCCAGTGGAGACTGACATGGGGCTGGATCTTATGAACCATGAGATCATAACCTGAGCCAAATTCCAAAGATGGATGCTTAACTGACTAAGCCACCCAGGCACCCCAAGGAGTTGTGGATTTTTACATATATACCCTGTTTCAATCAAGTACCATTATTTTTATTTTTGATGCTCATATTGTCTCATCTTTGGCAATGGGAGCCTCTTCAAGTTGATTCTGAGATAACTTTTGACATCACTCTAGTCTGTGTTAGCTTCTGTGCTTTCAGGCACCAAACAATTTTCTGGGCTCATCTTGTACATTGCTTGCCCCAGACTTAGAATTCTTTATTTCTCCCAGGAGCTCTGGTTCTGTTAGTGGGGAATGGCATTGGGGGATTTTCATTTTCTCTTGATTAGCATAGCCACTTTTGGGTTTTGGAAGACTGTCAGTTATTTTGGAGTCTATTTTATATTTCTAATTACTCTTGTAAATTATCTTAACAGGGAAAATAGCTCTTCCTAAGGCGTGTGTGTGTGTGTGTGTGTGTGTGTGTGTGTGTGTGTGTGTGAGAGAGAGAGAGAGAGAGAGAGAGAGAGAGAGAGAGAGAGAGAGACAGAGAGAGATTTTGTGAAGACTGGCATATTTATTAGTGTGTGTGATATTAAAGGGGATATCAAGAGAGGCTGATATCATTGATATCAACATATTGGTAGTCTTCTGGTCCCAAAGAGCCTTTACTCTTCCTCATATGATCTTTGATATTTCTGAAATATCCCTGTGTTCTTGCTGGAAAATCTCAGGGTGTTCCAGAAGGGAAGGCTGACTGGAAAGCAGACAGCATCACAGATAGGCCCAGAAGATAGTTGGAGTGTAGTGGTGGTTGGGGGTGGGGGGCAAGGTTCAGAAGGCTGAGTGTCAGAGCCACAGAGAATGCTGTCACCTAGAAGGATGATACACAGGATCAGAGTCCTTTTAGGCCTCTACAATGTCCCCTCAGTTCTAGACACCTCCTTAGGAAGTCATGTCTTCATGGATGTGAAAGATGTGGACTGATTGATACTACACTGATTTGGGGGTGGTTCCTGGGTGTAGGGTGCTTTTTTAAGGTCTGAATTGAGACATAAGGTGAAGGCAGAAAATAAACCTCACAGTAAAGGTGAGTGGAATGGGGACCTAAGGTCTCTAACTTTCTACCTGTGCCTCCTCTGTGTGGAGAATAAAGCTACAAGGTAGTATCATAAAGAAAATGATAATGGCTAAGGCAAAAACAACAATAATCATGGCTAAATTATTATTTTAAGATGAGGGGAAGTTAAGTAACTCAGCCAAATTCACACAGCACAGCAAGTAAATTGTGAAGGCAAAATTCAAACCCTGGGGTATGGACAACTTTGTGAGTGAAGCCTTTCTCTGGCCACCAGACTCATGGAAATATAGCTGGGTTGTATTCCCAGATAGGGCTATGTTCCAGTTTGGCTGCTGTGAACATCTGTGCTCTATGCTCCCTAAGGCAAGGGCATAGAGACAGGTGTAGGGTAGGGACACAGTTCTAAAATTGAATTAGGGAGTAATGGGTCCTAACACCTCTGGATTTTTGAGGTGTTACTTAGGGTAGCTGCCCTGCTCCCATGCCCAGAGAACCTCCAAGTTCCCTTTGACTCCATGCGTTTCAATGCCCGGCCACATTCTCTGGAGGCTCTGCTCCTGGCTTGGTTTATTCAGTGCTAGAAATGCCAGGTTGGGTCATGGATAAGAATAGAAACCCACAGACGAAGCACATGCTCCCCTGCTAGGCTCTTGCGGGCACCATGGGCACAGAGCCACTTTCTGCTGGCCACTGCTTCCTCACAGTTGGGATATATGGAGGTGATGAAGCCATACCTCCTAGTAAAACCCCATAGTCAATTTCTTTACACAAGCACACACACATATTCATAGTCTCTCTGTTCTCTCTCTCTCACACACACACGCACACACACACACACCCTCATCCTCAACTATTAGTACTAGGACAAATCAAGTTGTGGCTTCACGCCAGAGTAACAGGAAGTAAGGACTTTCTAAAGGTCAGCTTTAATATGTGGCCTGACATAGATAAGGGAGCAGGTTATGGTGGCTACAAAGAAAATCTCCAACTTCTCAGTTCAGGAAGAGCCCAATTTAAACACTCCCAATTTTTCCTTGCTGGTGTAACAATCCTTTCTTCATCCTACATTTATAACCAGAACACTAAAGACATGATACCTACTTAGAAAGTATATCCCTTCCATGAGTGTTATCTGCTTTATGATATTCTGAGACTCTGTGTGTGTGTGTGTGTGAGAGCAAGAGAGGAAGGGAGGGAGATGGGGAGAGTATAGAGAGAGAGGATGCTGTCCAGGATGATTAGGGCCTAGGCATGAATATGAATGCTGCCACTGTGTATGGTAGTGAATATACAGAGTTTCTGCTCTTATCATTGGTTCATCCTTTGACCTCCATCAGTATAGGAATTTCATGGTTTGGAATGAGCCTCTTGTTTTATCAGTGCAGCTGCCCTTTTTCCTTTTCTTGGCACAAAGGAAAACCCTAAAAACAAACTTTAGAGCAAATCACAAAACTGTGATTCTTCCTCAGAGCCAAGTCTCAGTCCAGATGCAGTGGTGCTCAGACACTTGACACTTCAGACTCCCATCTGGTTCTAGATGACATGGTTGGAGGGATGGAGATCTTGAGGATTGAATGCCAGGGAGAGACAAGTCCTCAGATGTGCAGGATATAGCACAAGGGCATGACCAAGGCCTGGGACTCTCTGACCTTGATTCTTCACTCTCTCCACAGCGGGAGTGCATATCAGTCCACGTGGGTCAAGCAGGAGTTCAGATTGGCAATGCCTGCTGGGAGCTCTTCTGCCTGGAACACGGCATCCAGGCAGATGGCACCTTTGGTGTCCAGGCCAGCAAGGTCAATGATGATGACTCATTCACCACCTTTTTCAGTGAGACTGGCAATGGGAAACATGTGCCTCGGGCTGTTATGGTAGATTTGGAGCCTACTGTTGTCGGTGAGTACGGGCTAGGATCCTTTCCACAGAAAACAACATGAAGCTGCAGAGGCTTTGGTTCATGGTAGCTAAGGAAGCAGAATCTCTAATTGCAAGATGGGAGTGGCTCAACCAGAACCTTTCCACTGCACATGACTTCTGTTACCTCCTTGAAATCTCCACAGTCTTGTAGAGTCTCACAATAGTAATCACAGATCCCTGCTCCCCCATTACAGCTCTAACCTATGCAGAACAAAATACCCTGTACTTAACCCCCTTAAATCTGCTGAGAAAGATCCAAATTGTCAAGATTCTTTACTATAAACCAAGAGCAAAAAATAAAAAATAATTTTAGAAATTATAAGAAGTCTCCAAATAGTCCATTTCCCAAAGTATAGGTTTCTGATTCTATAATAATTACAGTCTTTTCTCATGGGTGTGGTGTAACCTTGTAGTATCATGCACACAAAATAGAATAACAGATGACATATTTTCTTATAGCCAGAGGTTGCTGTAGTTCTAGACTGAACCTCTTCTGGATCATAGAAAACAAGAATTCTGACTTGTGTTGGAGCAGGATTTTTGGTGCTTCACCTTTCCTGTAAATCCCCCTCTGCCCCCACCATCACTTCCCCCTGGGTTTGACTCCTGAGTCAATCCTCCGCTCAACATCAGGATTTCCTCAGCTTCAAGGCTGACTCACCAAGCAAGGGATGGTTAAGTTTCACAGAGATATCTGGGCAAATGTCTGTAATGCCTGAACACTAATTTCTAGGGGCAACAGACTACAGGTACACAATCCTGTACTTTGTACTTTGTACTTTATACAAATACAAAATGTGCAGATTACCCTCCCAGGCTACTATGCAAATGGGTAATTTCCTTTGGGGGGGGGTGCGTGTAGAGGAACTATGAATAAAAGAGGGCATGCAGTTGGGGCTTGATACATCTTGGTCAGCCATATGTCCACTTTGTGTAGATCCTTGGAGGTGAGCGGAATAGCCACCCTCTTTAGGACTCCTACTCTTCTAGAACCTAGAGCATAGCTCTGCTTCATTGTCATTCTAAAATATCTCTAATGCCTGACATATATTAGGTTATGGTGAGACTATTGTTGAAAGAGCAGATCACCTTGAATCTTTCTTTGTATCCCTAGAACATTTTTTGAGAGAGAGAGAGAGAGAGATAATCCTAAGCAGGCTCCACACTTAGCACAGAGTCCCAACCTGGGGCTCAATCCCATGACCCTGGGGACATGACCTGAGCCAAAATTAAGAGTTGGATGCTCAACTGACTGAGCCACCCAAGCACCCCTCCCTAGGACATTTTAATGCAAGTGAAATTGAGTTCAGGTTTTGGGTAACTTTGTAGCATGAAAGAAAAAACAAAAGGGACTGAGGGGTGAAAGTGGAAAGAAGGAGGGGCAATCAACTTTGGTGTTTTGTGAACGTTGTGAATCTAAGGCTTTGAAAAGTTCCAACCAGCAGAGCAGTTGTCTTCTCTTTGCCTCCTTGAGTCACAGACTTCTGATTCTATTAGTGCCTATGTTACTCTTGCATTCTTTTAAGCTTTTGCAGATTTATTATGGGGTTGTCTGGTTTTACCTCAGTAGAGTTTTATAGGTAGAGGAAATGGAGACCCAGAAAAGTGTTTTATGTTATTTAATGGGGAGGGATGCATCTCCTCTAGAAACAAGGTTGGAAGAGTTGATAGTTTCCATCCCTTGGTAGATGAGGTTCGGGCAGGAACCTACCGCCAGCTCTTCCATCCAGAGCAGCTGATCACAGGAAAGGAGGATGCAGCTAACAATTATGCCCGGGGCCACTACACAGTGGGCAAGGAGAGCATTGACCTGGTGCTGGATCGCATACGGAAGCTGGTAAGTATTAACAAAGGTGAGGAACTGGTAAATCAAGCTAAGATGGATAGGCCTAAGCCTGAACAGGATTAGTGGAGGCCTATGACCTCTGGCTACAGGACAGAACTCCTATGATTTGGGAATTTCTGCTTGTGCTCTGTAGGAAACATTCGCAGGATGATGCCTCTTCCTCCACCTGGACATCATGGACTACCCTATAGGCTGACACTCTACTAATTCTTATTGATGCTCTATGATAGTGTTTGGGGGAAATTCTAAGTATAAGGAGGGCTTGATGTTTGCTTGTTAGAAGCCTAAGTTAACAAAGAATTTAGCTTGGAAGAGAAGAGGAAGAGATCATTGATGCATTTGAGCACTTACAAATGCCATTACAAATGTCAATTGAATATATTCCTTCACTTAATTCCCTTAATGATACAAAGGAAGTCACTTCCCTGTACTTTACAGATGAAGAAATTGAGGGCATGTGGTTTAATAATTTAGCCTGGGTCACACAACTAGGATTTGAATCAGGTTGGTTTGACTAGAAAGTTCTGAGTTGTGGGGTGGGTCACTTTGTCTGTTTGAGCTTTCATTTCCTTATCTTTACAATGGAAATGTTTGGACTTGATTAGTGGTTCTGGAGAGCTAAAGGTACCAAATTTTTGTTTATGTTCGCTTTGTCTATTTAGTGGAGGGCTCATAGGGGTTGTCTGTCTCAAAGCTGTCTATGGGCCCCCAAAGTTCAGAACTTTCTAAGACTGTGTGAATTCATTTAGTTCCTTTTTTTTCATGATTGAAATTAGTTTTATTTCTTTTCTTTTTTCTTTTTAAATATAATTTATTGTCAAGTTGGCTAACATACAGTGTATAGAGTGTGCTCTTGGTTTTGGGGGTAAAATCAGTGATTCATCACTTACATACAACACCCAGTGCTCATCCCAATAAGTGCCCTCCTCAATGCCCAACACCCATTTTCCCCTCTCCCCATCCCCCCATCAACCCTCCAATAAGCAACAGTTTGTTCTCTGTATTTAAGTGTCTCTTATGGTTTGCCTCCCTCCCTCTCTGTTTGTAACTATTTTTCCCCCTTGCTTTCCCCCATGGTCTTCTGTTAAGTTTCTCAAGTTCCACATATGAGTGAAAACATATGATATCTGTCTTTCTCTGACTGAGTTATTTCACTTAGCATAGTACTTTCCAGATTCATCCACGTTGCTGCAAATGGCAGGATTTCATTCTTTCTCATTGCCAAATAGCATTCCATTGTATATATAAACCACTTCTTCTTTATCCATTCATCAGTTGATGGACATTTAGACTTTTTCCATAATTTGGCTATTGTTGAACGCTGTATTATAAACATTGGGGTACATGTGCCCCTATGTATCAGCATTCCTGTATCCTTTGGATAAATTCCCAGTAGTGCTATTGCTGGGTTGTAGGGTAGTTCTATTTTTAATTTTTTGAGGAGCCTCCACACTGTTTTCCAGAGTGGCTGCACCAGTTTGTATTCCCACCAACAGTGCAAGAGGTTTTCCATTTCTCCACATCCTCGCCAGCATCTGCTGTTTCCTGAGTTGTTAATTTTAGCCACTCTGACCAGTGTGAGGTGGTATCTCATTGTGGTTTTGATTTGTATTTCCCTGATGATGAGTGATGTTGAACATCTTTTCATGTGTCAGTTGGCCATCTGGATGTCTTCTTTGGAAAAGTGTCTTGAATTTACTTAGTTCTGGTAAGAGCTAACATTGAGTGCTTACTATGTGTCAAGTCCTTGCTCAACATATTATGCTATCTCATTTCATAATCACAATATCCTTGTGAGATGAATATTTTTTACTGCCCTACTTTAGTCAGGAAGAAACAGAAGTCTGGAGGTGTTCAATAACTTGCTCACGTTTTTACAACTGGGAAATGGTAAAATTGATATTAAAACTCGGGTTCTCTGATTCCATTTATATTTCTGAAATTGGTACCCAGAGCCACCTTTCAAGACTGGGCTGAAATATATAATCGGCAGTTCCCACAAAACCAATGACAAGGGCAGGGAAAATGGAGAAGGAGTTGGGGCTTTCAAAGAGTAAGGTTATTAACCACTGTCATTCTGAAACTCTTATTCCTGGTTCAACAAAGCCACTGGGCTAGAAACTTCCACATACCTCGTAGCATGTACATGTGCAGTTTGCACCCTATATATTTCAGCTAGTCCTCCCAAGATCAATCCATCTCCTTTTATCTTACTTCTTCAAGGCTGTTTCAATTTTACCTACATAAAAATGTTGAGGAGTGGAGTGGGGCAGCCAGAGAGGATTGCCTGCCTTTGTTCACATGAGGGTATTCTCATAAACATGTCCTCTGGTTTCTTCCCCTTCTCTACTCTCTCCAGACAGATGCCTGCTCTGGCTTGCAAGGCTTCCTGATCTTCCACAGTTTTGGTGGGGGCACTGGCTCTGGGTTCACTTCTTTGCTGATGGAACGCCTCTCCCTGGATTATGGCAAGAAATCCAAGCTAGAGTTTGCTATCTACCCAGCCCCTCAGGTCTCCACTGCAGTTGTGGAGCCCTACAACTCCATTCTGACAACCCATACCACACTGGAACATTCAGATTGTGCTTTCATGGTGGATAATGAAGCCATCTATGACATCTGCCGCAGAAACCTAGATATTGAGCGCCCTACCTATACCAACCTCAACCGCCTCATCAGCCAGATTGTGTCCTCCATCACTGCCTCTCTCCGCTTTGATGGGGCCCTCAATGTGGACCTCACTGAGTTCCAGACCAACCTGGTGCCCTACCCCCGTATCCACTTCCCACTGGTCACTTATGCACCCATCATATCTGCCGAGAAAGCCTATCATGAACAACTCTCTGTGGCTGAGATAACGAGCTCCTGCTTTGAACCCAACAGCCAGATGGTGAAGTGTGACCCAAGACATGGCAAGTACATGGCCTGCTGCATGCTCTATCGGGGGGACGTCGTGCCTAAGGATGTGAATGTTGCTATTGCTGCCATCAAGACCAAGAGGACTATCCAGTTTGTAGACTGGTGCCCCACAGGCTTCAAGGTGAGAGCTGATGACTTAGAGAGGAGGTAGACAATTAGAGAAGCAGAAGATTACCAAGGATGGGAAAGGAGGATGTATAAATTCCAGGGTCTTAGGCATACAATTCCATGGGATCTTCAGATTTCATGGGATGATATGGGGAGAGGGGCTTAAGACAAAGATAGCATTAATTTCATTCATTCATTCATTCATTCATTCATTCACTCACTCACTCACTCATACATTTTAGGTAAGGAGAGACTTTATTTGAAAGAATTATGAAAAGAGAGAGGAAAAAAAAAGAAAAGAGAGCGGAGGACAATTGCAGTATTCAGAGGGGTACTACTACAGTAGGGAGAAGTCTCCTACTGCTCTTACCCTAACGTCTGTAAGCATCTCAAAGGTCAGAAGAAAAGAGCTTTTCTCTAATAGGGAGGAGTGTACAGGGTAGAAAGAACACATGTGGGCAAGTGCGATGAACAGGATGAATGGGTGGAGGTAGATGAAATCTGATAATAGATCAGAGAATGGAATTAACCAAATTATTCAAATTATCAGAGAGATATAATCCCATCCTTTAATAAAAGATGTGTTTCTCTTCCAATTTATCTTGAAAAAGTAAGTGTTCACCCTGTAAGTCTTAACTCAGTGAGGAAGAAATTTTATGGTTATTATAGGATTGTGAATCACTTATTTTGTGAAGCCCTGACATTTCCCATTAACTAGAAGTAAGCAGAAGCTGAGGAAGCCTGTTGTAGATCAGGTGTCCACAGTATGGAAAATGCCAGACTCTGAGGGTTAGTAAGGAGATACAACAGCCAGGGAAGACCCATGGATCTCAGGACTAGTGAATGTTGAATGTTAGAAGGCACTTCTTTGAGTTGCACTGGCAAGACATGCAGCTGGTTTTGTGCATGTGAACTGCTTGACCACTTTGTCCCGTGTTCCTATGGTCTTTAATCAGATTCTGCTATCAAAATAATTATCATCATTTACATTAATATTAATTAGTAACCTCCCAGTCATGCCTTTAATAATTCAGAGGTTTACTCAGCACCAGGGGTTGATGTACCAGTTGGTAGAGATACAGAGATGAGCATTCTGTGTTTTCCTGGTGGGACTTACAAAAACAAGGCACCATTTGCCAGTCTCTTGACTGACCTGTTTGCATATGAGGCTTTGATCTAGCTAATCTCCTTTGGTAGCATTCTTCCTCACTGCTATACTCCTAGCTACATACACAATATTTCCTCTAGACTACACCCATTTTTAAAAATAATGTTGCTTACATTAAAAAAAATGTTTATGTATTTTGAGAGAGAAAGAGTGTGCATTCATGTGAGTGTCAGGAAGGGGCAGAGAAAGAAGGAAAGAGAATATCAAACAGGCTCTGTGCTGTCAGTGCAGCTTGATCTCGGATCATGACCTGAGCCAAAATCAAGAGTCAGATACTTAACTGACTGAGCCACCCATGCACCCCAAGACTACACCTATTGTTATGGGTCATTTCTGGTCATTCTGTGAAAACAATCAAGATCTTCCAAAATATGGAGTTCTTTTTAAAAAATTTAAATGTAAACAAACAATAAAACAAGCTAGTAGGAAAATGAATAGGAAAAAAGAAAAAAATGAGATGTGAGGGTGGTGGGGAAGTTAACAAAAAGGAGATGCCCCTCTTTCTATCTCTTATTTTAAGCTGAAGTTTGGGGATTATGTCCAGAAAGATAGGTAGTGCAGCATCTTTAGCTGCTTTTCAGAAAAGCATATGATTATTGAATTTCATCCTCTTGCATTCTTCCCAAGGGTGTTTGTCCCTACTTGAATCAGTTGAAGGAATAATTACTGTTTGAGAGAGGAGAGTTGGCTTCAGACACAAAGTTTTTTTCTAGTCAGGGTCAGATTGAGCAAAATATGTGATGCAGTGAAGTTTATATTCATTGCCCTTCCCTTTCTCATTTTTGGTCCTTTGCCCTATCTTAGCATCACCTCCACCACCAAGATGCTACTTTTGTCTAAGAGGAATAATAGATAATTCTAAATTCATTTAATTGGCTACCCACCTTGGCTATATAGACTGCTGCAATTCCCACCTACATCTCTCAAGAAGACATATATTTTAAAGCTATGAATTTAAGAGGCTGACACTTAAGGCATGATGACCTGGGTAGGAGAGCTATTTTTTGGGTGTACTATGTTCTCAGTGTCCTATGGATATTATCACAGTTTGTTCCCTCAGACTTCTTCCAGTTGCTTACAGTTCCTGAGATTGACTTTGGTTTGGGGTATGTGTGTGGGGAGAAGGGAGATTTCTCAGATAGTACCCCTAATATTAGATTGGGCTAGGGTTAGCTTGGAGAACCTTGCCATGCTACCAGATCTTGGGAAGTAGGCTTGTCCAGGCAAGGGTTTTAATGAACTTTCTTTGATTGAAGGCCTTACTTTTCTTCTAACAAGCCTACTCCCCTGAGACATGGGGACTGGCTAACATTAATCCCCAAGACCTTTTGAATTTTTAAATTTATTGCTCTGGAATATCTCTATGATCTTTTAATTTTTATTTATTTATTTTTTATTTTAGAGAGAGAGAAAGACAGTGTGAACAGGGGAGAGGGCCAAAGGGAGAGAGGGAGAGAGTGAGAGAATTTCAAGCAGGTTCAGCGTGGAGCCCGTTGTGGGTCTCAATCCCACAATTGGGATCATGACCCAAGCCAAATCAAGAGTCGGACATGAGCCACCCAGGCATCTCACTTCCATGATCTTTTAAACAGCACTTTACCCTTGGCAGAGAAATTTCCCTAAATTTATTGAAAACTTTAGATGCCCACGTGGAAAAGAATAAACTTCAAGCCTAGAAATTAATTTGCCTCTAAAAGGGGATCTATTTTCCTTTTCAAGATAACCATGTATTGTACACCCCGTTAATATTGATCTCATTCGTTACCCTCATTTGTCTCCTTGAATCTCCCCACTACATTTCTACCTAATACCATCCCTATTCTCCTCTTCTTTCATAGTCTTTATTTTTTTCTAAGTTTTTATTTAAATTCCAGCTAGTCTTTTGCAGTTTTATATTTCATAGCCCTTCCTCTTGAATTTGCCTGTACTCAATTCCACTCACTTTTGATTTATCTTCAACACTCACCTCTCTCTGTTTCTTCAACCCTTTGATTCTCTCTTTTCATATCCAGGCCTGCTCCCATCCCCACACCCATGACTGTGTCTTGCTACCACATCATGTTACTAAGATAACCCCATTTTGAGTTGTCCTTTGGCTGCTCTGCATTTTCTTTTGTTGTCCCTCCTCTTTCTCTGTTCCTCAGGTGGGCATCAACTATCAGCCACCCACTGTGGTACCAGGAGGGGACCTGGCCAAAGTCCAGCGGGCTGTTTGCATGCTGAGCAACACCACAGCAATTGCGGAGGCCTGGGCCCGCCTGGACCACAAGTTTGACCTCATGTACGCCAAGCGAGCCTTTGTGCATTGGTATGTTGGAGAGGGAATGGAAGAAGGAGAATTTTCTGAGGCCAGGGAGGACCTGGCTGCTCTGGAGAAGGATTATGAAGAAGTGGGGACTGATTCATTTGAAGAAGAAAATGAAGGGGAGGAGTTTTAAATATACACATTCCCCTTGGTTGTGTCTCTTTATTTATGCTGATACACTCAAAGCACATTTAACTATTCCAAGAGTAACAGACTACACTCCTGTACCTAGCCTAATTTCTGTGTATAAGGTGTATGACACCAGTGCCTATGAGTGACTGGGCCGAAAATGGATGCTGAGTTGTTCAGACACTCCTTTGGGTAAAAGTAGTTTTGTGTCATGAAAAAACTGAGTCTCTAGGTTAGGGTGAAGCCAAGTTACACTTTGTGAAGAGACCTAATCAGGATTTTAAATTCTAGATTAGGCTATGCTCACCCCAAAGCATAGTCTCCTGGCTGTGGAATGGTGAAACACTCAGGAAAGGAAAGATTTGGGCATTGGGAAGATTCCAGGAAGGAAGTGGCACTGTTAGAGAGAGAAACAATACACACATATTTCCTGCCCTTGTAAAAACACAAATAAATTAATGAGATAATTCAGGTAGTGTTGACTGCTATAAAGTAAAACAACAACAACAACAACAACAACAACAACAACAACTGTGATGAGAGAAAGTATCTGGGGAGGGTGATCTTTTAGACTGGGTGGTCAGAAAGGGCTTCATGGAGATCTGAAAGACAGGAGAGAGCCATCACGTAAAGTCAAAGGATGCCGGATATAGAGCAAAACACAGATGTGGGAACAAGATTGGAATGTCTGAAGAACATGAGGTCAGTGTGCCTGGAGAATAGTGTGAGATGGAGATAAGATCCAAGAGCCAAGCTGGGGCCAGAGCATATTTAGCCGATAGACTATGGTAAGTTTAGATTTTTCTCTAAGTGAAACAAACATTTGGAAGGTTTTAAGCAGGATATACTATAGTTTTTATACACATATACCTTATCTGTAATCCTCCCAACAATCTCAAAATGGATATTCTGCTCATTTTGTAGATGAAAATACTGAAGTTTACAGAGTTGATATGTTGCTCATAGAGAGCTCAGATAACATGGATCACCAATTCTATTGTCTACCCTACATGATTTCTATGCCTTGATATCTGTGCCCATTTTCCAACTGCTGCTTCATAAAATGATGGATAGGGGAGAAACAAAAAAAGCATTTACAAAAGAGAGGATGAGTTAATACATCTGTTCCCTGAAGTTGGCAGCTCTGGTAGGATTTTAGGAAAATCAAAAATCTGCTTTTAAGAAACTACTACTGGTAAGATACCCAAGGTTGGGCACACGGTAGGTCCCTATGTATTAGATGCACACCTTGTTAATTGTTGACTTTCCCTAGATTTTTGTTGTATATTCCTTGGGAGCCCTCAGAAAGATAGAATAAAATGTTCCAAAAAAAGGAAGAATTCTGATCACTTCTAGAGGATTGTTTTCAGAGAGACCTTACTTTCTTGCTCTTCTATGAAGGAGATCATGGTGCTAAAAAAACCCCAATGAGGTCCAGTTCTGCTGTCCATTGTGACCTCCCTTGACTGAGGATCATTCCTGCACCAAGTCCCCATAGGTGTCTACATAGCTGTGTAGACAAATTTATTAAAGAAATGTATTAGAGAAGCAGGGTCAGGAGCTCAGGAAGGAGCATATTCCCTCTTGATAGAAGTTGAGAGACTTACCCATGGATTTCAGATAAGCCTCAAGGACTTCCTGAGTGTATAACTGTCACCTACCCAGGGAGAAAATTATACATCCTCAAGGTCAGGGTTTAAGGCGGTGGTAAATAACTTATGGTATGTTCCTTTCCTCTAGATCTATGTGAATTAGGTTAAATTAACAGGAATGGCAGTCACAGAAGTGCTGTTTAAGAGGTATGAATAAAGGGGGATAGGGCTACAGGAAAGTTTCAGGGATGATGTGTAGGGGCTTTGGATGTATTTTCCCCAGTTTCTCCTCTATTTTTTTTTAACGTTTGTTCATTTTTGAGAGACAGAGTGAGAGTGGGGGGGGGGGGCGGGAAGGGAGAGAGGGAGATACAGAATCCAAAGTAGGCTCTAGGCTCTGAGCTGTCAGCACAGAGCCCGATGTGGGACTTGAACTCACTAACCATGAGATCATGACTGGAGCTAAAATTGGACGTTCAACCGACTAAGTCACCCAGGCACCCCATCTCTCCTCTTCTATTTTTTTTCATGTGGTTAAATCCCTGGCCAATCATGGGGTTAGATACCTCCAGTCCTGCTCAACTTTTATGGCTCTCTTCATGAAGTAGGATTATTGACTTTTAGAACTGGAGTTAGGTGTCCCTCTGAAGAGGGTAAATAGGAAAGTGGGTGATTCTCTACCATTCCTTGAGATAGGCAGTTTACTAATTCTTTCTCTAGCAGGGAATTAGCTAGAGGCTTCTTATGGTTGTAAAGCAAGTTTGGCAGATGCTAGATAATTGTGCAACAGCCTTTTGTAGGTTTCTTGTTTAGCTCACTGGGTTTGGATTACCCAGGCTCTTGAATCCTGATGCCAGCTTTTAGGGATTCCCAAGTCACTTTTATTTACAAAAAAAATATATCAATTTTTACCTTTTAAATACTTTATCCCAGGAATTAGAAGAGTCCATAGTTAATATAATATGTAGCGAAATTCTCTTTAGTTTTCTGCCCCAATTTCTCAATGTATTTCTTAGTTCTTCCTAATATGGCAGCATATATAATCACATGCATTCCTCACTCCAACACCTGCAGTCCTGGGTCTTGAACTTTTTTTTCTGTGAAAGTTGTATATATATATATATATATATATATATATATATATATATACCCACAAAAGTATGGCCCAATATAATATATATAATATATTGTCAAATTGGTTTCCATACAACACCCAGTGCTCATCCCAACAGGTGCCCTCCACAATGCCCATCATCCACTTTCCCCTCTCCCCCACCCCCCAACAACCCTCAGTTTGTTCTCAGTATTGGTCTCTTATGTTTTGCCTCCTTTCCTCTCTGTAAATTCCCCCCTCTTCCTCTCCCCCCCAGTCTTCTGACAAGTTTCTCAGGATCCACATATGAGTGAAAATATATGGTACCTTTCTCTGCCCGACTTATTTCACTTAGCATAACACTCTCCAGTTCCAACCATGTTGCTACAATTGGCCAGATTTCATTCTTTCTCATTGCCACGTAGTACTCCATTGTGTATATAAACCACTTCTTTATCCATTTGTTAGTTGATGGACATTTAGGCTCTTTCCATACTTTGGCTATTGTTGAAAGTGCTGCTATAAACATTGGGGTACAAATGTCCCTATGCCTCAGCACTCCTGTATCCCTTGGGTAAATTCCTAGCAGTGCTATTGTTGGTCATAGGGTAGATCTATTTTTAACTTTTTGAGGAACCTCCACACTGTTTTCCAGGGCGGCTGCACCAGTTTGCATTCCCACCAACAGTGCAAGAGAGTTCCTATTTCTCCACATTCTCTCCAGCATCTCTACCTCCTGATTTGTTCATTTTAGCCACTCTCACTGGTGTGAGGTGGTATCTCAGTGTGGTTTTGATTTATAATTCCCTGATGAGGAGTGACGTTGAACACCTTTTCATGTGCCTGTTGGCCATTTGGATGTCTTCTTTAGAAAAGTGTCTATTCATGTCTTCTGGCCATTTCTTCACTGGATTGTTTTTCAGGTGTGGAGTTTGGTGGGTTCTGGGTACTAGCCCTTTATCCGATATGTCATTTGTAAATATCTTTTCCCATTCTGTCGGTTGCCTCTTAGTTTTGTTGATGTTTTCTTTGCAGTGCAGAAGCTTTTTATCTTGATGAGGTCCCAATTGTTCATTTTTGCTTTTGATTCCCTTGTCTTTGGAGTTGTGTCGAGTAAGAAATTGCTGCGGCAGAGGTCAGAGAGGTTTTTTTCCTGCTTTCTCCTCTAGGGTTTTGATGGTTTCCTGTCTCACATTCAGGTTTGTCTTCCAATTTGGGGTTTATTTTTGTGGAATGGTGTAAGAAAGTGGTCTAGTTTCATTCTTCTGCATGTTGCTGTCCAGTTCTCCCAGCACCATTTGTTAAAGAGACTGTCTTTTTTCCATTGGATATTCTTTCCTGCTTTGTCAAAGATTAGTTGGCCATACTTTTGTGGGTCCAATTCTGGGTTCTCTACTCTATTCCATTGGTCTATGTGTCTGTTTTTGTGCCAATACCATGCTGTCTTGATGATTAGAGCTTTGTAGTAGAGGCTAAAGTCTGGGATTGTGATGCCTCCTCCTTGGTCTTCTTCAATATTTGGCTATTCAGGGTCTTTTGTGGTTCCATACAAATTTTAGGATTGCTTGTTCTAGCTTCAAGAAGAATGCTGGTGCAATTTTGATTGGGATTGAATTGAATGTGTAGATGGCTTTGGGTAGTATTGACCTTTTAACAATATTTATTCTTCCAATCCATGAGCGTGGAAGGTTTTTCCATTTCCTTGTATCTTCTTCAATTTCCTTCATAAGCTTTCTATAGTTTTCAGCATACAGATCTTTTACATCTTTGTTTAGATTTATTCCTGGTATTTTATGCTTCTAGGTGCAATTGTGAATGGGATCAGTTTATTTGTCTTTCCATTGCTTCATTATTGGTGTATAAAAATGCAACTGATTTCTGTACATTGATTTTGTATCCTGCGACTTTGCTGAATTCATGTATCAGTTCTAGCCGACTTTTGGTGGAGTCTATTGGGTTTTCCATGTATAGTATCATGTCATCTGCAAAAAGTGAAAGCTTGACTTCATCTTTGCCAATTTTGATGCCCTTAATAAGTGTAAAAGAATTGAGATCATACCACGCACACTTTCAGACCACAATGCTATGAAGCTTGAAATCAACCACAGGAAAAACTCTGGAAAACCTCCAAAAGCATGGAGACTAAAGAATGAATGGGTCAACCAGGAAATTAGAGAAGAAATTAAAAAATATGTGGAAACAAATGAAATTGAAAATACAACAATCCAAACGCTTCGGGATGCAGCAAAGGCAGTCCTGAGAGGAAAATACATTGCAATCCAGGCCTATCTCAAGAAACAAGAAAAATCCCAAATTCAAAATCTAACAGCACACCTAAAGGAACTGGAAGCAGAACAGCGAAGACAACCCAAACCCAGAAAAAGAAGAGAAATAAGAAAGATCAGAGCAGAAATAAACAAGATAGAATCTAAAAAAACTGTAGAGCAGATCAATGAAACCAAGAGTTGGTTTTTTGAAAAAATAAACAAAATTGATAAGCCTCTAGAAAGGCTTCTCAAAAAGAAAAGGGAGAGGACCCAAATAGATGAAACCATGAATGAAAATGGAATTATTACAACCAGTCCCTCAGAAATACAAGGGTGGGTGATGGGTATTGAGGAGGGCACCTTTTGGGATGAGCACTGGGTGTTGTATGGAAACCAATTTGACAGTAAATTTCATATATTAAAAAAAAAAAAAAAGTTCTTTGCAAAAAAAAAAAAAATAAAATAAAATATTTGGAAAGAAAGAAAAAAAAAAAGAAATACAAGCAATTATCAGGGAATACTATGAAAAATTATATGCCAACAAACTGGACAACCTGGAAGAAATGGATAAATTCCTAAACACCCATACACTTCCAAAACTCAAATGGAAAGAAATAGAAAATTTGAACAGACCCATAACTAGTGAAGAAATTGAATCAGTTATCAAAAATCTCCCAACAAATAAGAGTCCAGGACCAGATGGCTTCCCTGGGGAATTCTACCAGATGTTTAAAGCAGAGATAATACCTATCCTTCTCAAGCTGTTCCAAAAAATAGAAAGGGAATGAAAACTTCCAGACTCATTCTATGAAACCAGCATTACTTTGATTCCAAACCAAACAGAGACCCAGCAAAAAGAACTACAGGCCAATATCCCTGATGAATATGTATGCAAAAATTCTCAACAAGATACTAGCAAATTGGATTCAACAGCATATAAAAGGAATTATTCACCATGATCAAGTGGGATTCATTCCTGGGCTGCAGGGCTCGTTCAATATTCGCAAATCAATGTGATACATCACATTAATAGAGGAAAAGAACCATACAATCCTGTCAATTGATGCAGAAAAAGCATTTGACAAAATTCAGCATCCTTTCTTAATAAAAACCCTTGAGAAAGGCGAGGTAGAAGGAATGTACTTAAACATCATAAAAGCCATTTATGAAAAGCCCACAGCTAATATCATCCTCAATGGGGAAAAACTGAGAGCTTTCCCCCTGAGATCAGGAACACGACAGGGATGTCCACTCTCACCACTGTTGTTTAACATAGTATTGGAATTTCTAGCATCAGCAATCAGACAACAAAATGAGTCTTGAACTTTCAATAAAAGGGACGGACCTGTAGCTTTTTGATAGCAATCAGCTTAGGTTCCAAAATAAACATACTAAGGAAGAAGATAATAAAGAAGATAGTATGTTTATTTTCTCTAAACTGCTGATTGTATCAGCAATTTGATCAGCATTTAACTTTTCTCTAACATAAAATTGCCACTAGCCCCACTGTTCTGAGTTTTTAAGGGTCACTGAGTCAATCCCAGTGGAATCACTTTTCCTATTACAATGAAAATCTACTAAAGATATTGAAAGCTTTTCTTTTGTGTTGTGAGTTTAAACTGTCTACATTTAAAAATGAGTTATTTTTTTATTTTTTAGGTGTTGTGACAATTTGTAATGCTGACCATTTTAGAGATGAAAGTGAGAGTGGGGCAATAAGGATAAATAGGAATACAACACTAATAAAACACTAATTAAATTTTGTAGTGTTTAGGTTATATTTCCTTCTCTTGTGCAGCATAATTCCCAAGAGTAAAAGTGAGCCTTGACTTACCCACCTTTTTTCATGAATATTCAGAGTGGAACTCCTCATGCGACTTTTTATATATTGTGTTTTGGACTTAGAAACTAAAGTCTAAAATTTAAGGCTATTTGGCTCATGGTCAATTAGACAGAATATAGACTTTCTAAGCAGTTTCCATTATTTTGCAATGTGTGTGTGTGTGTGTGTGTGCGCGTGTGGGGAATAAAAATATAAATGGTCTTTCTTATAAATGCCAATGCAAAAATCATTAGTAAAATATTATCAAACAGAATTCATACATTGAAAAGTATAGCACAACCAAGAAGGACTCTTTCCAGGAACTCAACCATAGTTCAATATTAAGAATTCCAGCAGTCTTAGAGCTTACATCATAATGGGAAAACATTGGAGGCATTTCACTAAGATTAAGAACAAGGCAGGGATGTAGGATGCCTAGGATTTCCACTATTATTGAAATTGTACTTGAAGTATTAGCTAATGCATTTAGGTAAGGGAAAATAGAACAGTAGTTTGAAATGAAGTAAAACTATTTCTATTTGTAGATGATATGATGGTACATTTGGAAAACCCTATGCGATAAGACTAACTTAAAATATGTCAGTATGGTAGCAGGGTATTAAATTAACTTCTAAGAATTAATAGCCTTCATTTCACAAATACTAAAAATTGGTTAGTGGAGGACAAAGCCTCCATTAGCAACAGAAATGAAAACAGAGATACTTAGAAATAACGACTTAACTAGAAATGTTTAGAAGTCTTTATGAGAAAACTTTAAACTCAAAGACACAAAAATAGACTTGAACAAATTTAAAGACCTTCCTTATTATTGGATGGTAACTGTCAATAAAATAAACATTATTCTTCCCAAGTTAATTTATGAATTTAATGCGGTCCAACAAAAATGCCCATTACCATTTCTTAAAAAACCTTAATGGTAAGATAATATAGATCACAGGACATTGCAAAAATGGTATGGAGAGGTTAAGTATTTCCTTTACACCATTTCCTCCAACACTTATATTTTACATAATATCAAAACCAGGAAATTGACATTGCACCATTTGTGGGTATGTCTGTGCCATTTTATCACATGTGTAGATTTGTGTAATTAACAACTCCAGTCAGGATAAGTGTTCCATTACCACAAAGATATCTCTCCTACTACCCCCTTATATTGACACTCATCCTCCTCCTTTAACCCTTAGCTATTGACAATCATTAATTTGTTTCCCATCTCCATAATTTTGTTTCCTTGAAAATGTTACATAGATGGAGTTATATAAGTTTAATGTAAGTTTACCTCTTTTCTAGTTTCTAAGAGTTTTAAATCATAAATAGGAGTTAAATTTTGTCAAATGCTTTTTCTGTATCAGTTGATATGATCACATTATTTTCCTTTTGAGCCTGATAATATGGTGGATTACATGGATTTTTGAATATTGAACCATCTTTGCATCCCTGGAATAAAACCCTACCTGGTCAAGATGTATAATTCTTTTTATATATTGCTGGATTCTATTTGCTAATATTTTGTGAAGAATTTTTGAATCAGTATTCATAAAGGATATTGTTCTGCAGGTTTCTTTTTTTTTTTTTTTTCACTGTCTTTGTCTCATTTTGATATCAGGGTAATACTACAGGGAAACCAACTAGGTCTGGTGATTTCTTCATTGGGAGCTGTAAAAGTTAAAAGTTCATTTTCTTTAAAACTTACAGGGTTTTCAAACTATCTCCTCTACATTGGTGAGGTGTGGTAGTTTGTGTTTTTCAAGGAACTGTTCAGTTCAAATAACTTTTCAAATTTATGTGTGTAGAGTTGTTTGTTATATTCTCTTATTATGCTTTTATATCTGCAGGGTTTGTAGTAGCATCCCCTTTTAAGTTCCTGATATTGGTAATTTGTATCTTCTCTCATTTTTTCTTTGTCAGTCTTGCTAGAGGTTTGTCAATTTTAGTGACCTTTTCAAAGATTAATTTTCTATTTATCTGATTTTTCTTCATTGTGTATCTGTTTTCAATTTCATTGATTTATCCTCTTTATTTGTTCCTTCTACTTGTTTTTGGTTTATTTTGCTCTTTTTTTCCAGTTTCTTACAGTGAGAACTTATATTATTGATTAGAGACTTTCTTCTCTAAAATATTTTAGTGCTATAAATTTCTTTCTTAGTACTGTTTAAGCTATAACCCAAAACTTTGGTGTGTTGTATCAGTGGTCTGATATGCTCCATTTTGGTAAATGTTCCATGTGCAATTGAAAAGTGTATCCTGCTGTTGGTGGATGAAGTGTTCTAAAAATATTGATTAGATCCTGTTGGTTTATGGCATCATTGAACTCTGTTGTTCTTGCTGATTTTCTGTCTAGCTGTTTTATCAATTGTTGAGAGAAGAGTGTGAGGTCCCCAACTATAAATGTGGATTTATTTCTCTTTTTAGTTCTATCAATTTTCAATTCACATATTTGGCATCTGTACTTTTTAGTGTATATGCATTTAGGATTTCTATGTCTTCTTGGTGGATTGATCCTTCTGTTATTATACAATGGGTTTTCCTGTCCCTCATAATTTTCTGCCGCTGTTTTTATTGTATGCATGGGATATATTTTTCCAGTTATACTGTCAACCTACCTGTATATTTATATTTAAGTGTATGGTGGGCTCAAGTGAAAAGTTACAAAGGATTGGTCTATAAATGTAACTAGGCCAGCTATATCTACTAGCTGACAATTATTGAAGTGAGGATTTTATCTTTCCACAGAGATTGAGAGAAGATGAAGATTGTATTTCAAGGGAATGGCTTTTAGATCCTTGAGAAAGACAGTCCTGAGTTGTAGGAGATGCACATACATCTCAAAGGGACAGAGGAAGGATTCATAATTATAAGCCATTTTTAGTAAATGCTCTAAGGGAGGTTCAGGGGTCTATCACCAAATGCTTGTTAGAGTAAATTATTTTGACAGCCCTGAGCTTTTCCAGACAGAAACTCAGTAGGGTGCTGGGTTGTCCTAGGGACGTGGCTTTAGATGGCTAGAAGCCATGTTAAAGTTTGGTCAAGTTTCTCAATGCAGGGGTTTGAATGGAGTGTTTGTGTGCCAAGTTTTTTGCAGTTGTCATGGGTTAAAAAATATTTACATATTCTCAACATATCGCCCCTTACATTTCTTACTAATTAAGAAAATAACTTACTTTATAGTGGAGAAAGCTGGTAGACCTCTTCACCAAGTGCTGAAAGTTATCCTCATCAATAACATGACACGCTGACATCAGGTGGCTCTTGATGTGATGCAGAGAAGACACAACATCATGTATGTAGTACTGTTGCCAAAAAAGTGTAACCTGAATCAAATCATGAGGAAACAAGCTGACAGACCCAAGTAAGGGTCATTCTAGGAAACCACACGCCTGAATTCTTTAAAAATGTCAGTGTTACAAAGGACAATAAAAAGTCAACTCTAGAAACTAAAGAGACATTAAAACTAAATGAAAAACCACACCAAGACATTACTATACACCTATCAGAATGGCTAAAATAAAAAAATAGTGATAACACTAAATGTGGGCAGGGACACAGGGAAACTGGATAACAAACACACTTGCTGGTGGGAATGTAAAATGGTAAAGAATTCTGGAAAACAATTTTGACAATTTCTTTAAAAATTAAACATATATCATCATACCACTTATAAACTGCACTCCTGGGCATCTAAACCAGAAAAATAAAAACGTACTGTACATACAAAAAAACTTGTACACAGTTGTTAATAGCAGTTTATTTGTAAATAGAAAAAAAACTAGAAATAATCCAGATATTCTTCAATATCACTTCAGATGAACTGTTAAATAAATTGTGGTACATTCATACCATGGAATGCTACTCAGCAATAAAAAGGAGCGAACTATTGATATACTCAATCTGGATAAATCTCTAGAGAATTATATTATATGGAAAAAAAGAAAAACCAATTCCAAAAGGTTACATACTGTGTGACTCCAAATATATGACATTACGGAAATAACAAAATAAGAGAAAAGGAGAACAGATGAGTAATTGTCAGATGTTAAGGAGGGGGTGGGGCAGGAAGGAATTAGGTATGGCTATAAAAGGGCAACATGAGGGATTCTTGTGTTGTTGGAAATGTCCTGTATTGACATTGACTGCATTGGTGTCAATATCTTGGTTGTGTTGTGTGCTATAGTTTTACAGGATGGGAAAACTCGAATTTCTCTGCTGTATTTCTTACAACTGCATGTGATTCCACAATTATCTCAAAATAAAACATTTAATAATAAAAAAGCCCAAATGAATGAGATTATGGCTTGGACTCTGTTGGAAAAAAGTTTATAAATCAGGAAATTGGCAAAGTTTAAATATTTACTGTATGGTAGGAAGTTGTATTGTATTGATACTAAATTTCCAGAATTTGATGATTGCATTGGAGTTATGTAAGAACATTTCTTTGATCCTAGGAGATACATTGGGTTATTTAGGGCTGATGAATCTTGCTATCTGCAATTTCCTCTCAAATATTTTAACAAATAAAACAAAACTGATTTAAAATATATACATATGGGGCAGCTGGGTGGCTCAGTCGGTTAGGCATCTGACACTTGATCTTGGCTCAGGTCATGATCTCACAGTTAGTGGGTTCTAGACTCTCATCAGGCTCTGTGCTGATGGTGCAGAGCCTGTTTGAGATTCTGTCTCTCCTTTTCTCTAACCCTTACCTGCTTGTGCTCCCCCTGCCAAAATACATAAATGAACTAAAAAAAACCCCTTTCAAATATATACATATAGGGTGTGTGTATGTGTGCGTGTACATAAGAGAGAAAAGCAATAAAGCAACTGTGCCAAGATGTTTATAATGAGTAAAGAGTATATGGGGTCTTTGTAATATTTTTGTAACTTCTCTGTATGTTTAAATTTATTTTCCAAAATAAAATATTTAGTTTTAAAAAGTCCATTAAGGCAACAAATTGCCAGGGGATAGAGAATGGCTTAGGAAAGGTAACAGATGCAAGTCATAATCTGTTTTAGTTCTACTTTGAAATCTATGCCAGGAAATTGAAACTTAAGAGTTCTGTTTGCTTTGACTTATCTCCACTGTCTCCTTCTTAAGAGAATGTGTTTACCCAAAGGAATACTGTGAGAGAGATTCAATCTACACACATAAAAAGCAAATGTATAATTTATTTTTGGAACCAATGCAAAATGAAATAAAATTTAAAATTAAAAGCATATCTTGATAAAATGCAGAGGAAAATAGGCAAGGGAAAGAGTTGTGAAGATGGAATAAGCAAACAAGTCACATGAAACCAGATGTGTTTGTGGAAAAATGAGCTTCGCAAATAAGTTCTAACATGCACTTTATTAGTCATTGATTTTACTTTTGTGTGTGTGTGTGTGTGTGCCTTTTGCTTAAAATACCACTTGCCGTTATTCCATGCAGGAAACTTTGCCCTTTTCCTAGAACAAAAATTAGCATCAGGTTAATTGTTCCTTACCTTGGACAAATAGCTCTTCTCTAAAATCTTTCCACAGTGAAAGAGAACTAGATAATCACCTAAAGTCAGTCAAGCATCTTCCTCCGTAACCAAGTTTTTAGGTAGAATTTTCAAGTGAGGCAGTTAGGTGTCGCTTCTTGCCTCCCACTTCAAATTAAAAAGGAGAAGGAGGAGTAGGTTGGTGGCTCAGTCAGACCAACTCTTGGTTTCGGCTCAGATCATGATCTCACTGTGTGAGATGGAGCCCCTGTGGGACTCTGTGCTGACAGTGCCAGAGTCTGCTTGGGATTCTCCCTCTCCCTCTCTCTCTCAGCCCCTCCCCTGCTCTCTCTCTGTCTTTCTGTCTCTCTCGCACACAAAAATAAATAAACTTTAAAAAAAAAAAAAGGAAAAAACAAAATCCAGCTGAGGTTTTCAGTGACACCTTGCAAACTACAGAAAATGCTTCTCAGGGCCCAAACTTTTGTTTTGTTTTGTTTTGTGTATTTATTTATTTTAAGGGAACACAAGCAGGTGAGGGGCAGAGAGGAGAGACAGAATCCCCGCCATCAGTGCAGAGCCTGACGTGGAGCTTGAACTCAGGAACAGTGAGTTCATTACCTGAGCCAAGATGGAGTCAGAGACTTAACCAGCTCAGCCACCCAGGCGTCCCCAAACTTTTTTTTGAAACACCTATTACACAGTTTCAACGTAAACTCTTTCTTGCATGGTTTTGAGAAATGTGTCAACCAATGCTTTCAAAGAGCATCATCTTATTAGATCTTTCCATTATCAGTTCTAATGAGGAATAATAGGAATACTTTCTATTTACCTTTGAGCTCTACTATTCACCATGTCTGTCCTCTTTTGCTGGCTCCACAGAGCAGCAGCAGAACAAAGGAATAAGGACTTTATACCTGTGTGCCACATTTCATCGAATATACAAGCCATCGACTCTAAATTACACAATTTCAGAAATTATATTACCAAAGACAGAATGTTGTTATGTATACTATGAAACGCCAGACGATTGTAAGACACATCCTAATTACAGGGATCGTAAAATTTCAACAATAAATAAATAAAATAAAAAGACACGTGTATTCACGAAATGTTAGGCAAACCGCACAGACAGCAAGCATGGCACACATCCTCAAGCGCGAAAACGCCCAGGAGCTAGCAGGGTAGCTGGCGCTCCTGGGTGAGGGCGGAGCTTCATTCCTCTTCCCAGCGCGTAGGATCGCGGGAGCGCTCCGCCTTTCGCTGAGTTTCACTTTCCATTCAAGGGAAACGAAAGCTGGGCAGCCTCGGTGGGCGGGGCGTGAGCTGCAGAAGCTCCACCGCTCGGGGTTGAGCTCCTGGCCAGTTAGTTGACAGTGCACGCCGCCAGGGCGGTGCGCTCTCTGTGCGTTCTCCGGCGGAGTGAGCTCAGCGCGGACAGGGATAGAGAAGCTATTTCTCAATTTCCCCTGGATCGAAATTCGCAGTGGAGGTTTGACGCTTCTGTGGAAATTGAGGCAAGTTTGGTGCTAATTTTGGAAGCTTTCTTTCCAGGAACATGTGAGGGGCTTTGCTGAGATGCCACCTGGGCAATCAAGGAATTAATTTGGATTTAGCAAATGATAGTAATGGTGTATATTCATTTCATATATATATTGGACCAGTTCATTTTTTCAACCTGATATATTTAGACTTCTTGCATTTCGTGTTTAATTTCAAAAGAAATTACAAAAGTGTTGCAAGCTTGTAAAAAATTTGAAACAATGCAGACAGATGTGTAAAGTAGAAACCGAAATTTCTCTTAATCCTCAACACAGTATCATTTTTGTGTATACTTTACAAGAAATTTTCATATAAAGCAGACTTTAAAATTGTTTTGTAATTTACCTTTTCCCACTTTGTTAAGTGATCTGTTGAGCATGATGGACATCTTTTAATGACAAGACATACAGATATGTTAACCTCATTAAAAACAATTGGTACATAAGGCAAGTACATCATTTAAAAAATTTTTAAAAAATGCTTTATTTATTTTTGGACATAGTGCGAGTGGGGGAGGGGCAGAGAGAGAGAGGGAGATACAGAATCCGAAGCAGGCTCCAGGCTCTGAGCTGTCAGCACAGAGCCCCACACGGGGCCCAAACCCACGAACTGTGTGAGATCATGAGCTGAGCTGAAGTTGGACGCTTAACCAACTGAGCCACCCAGGTGCTCCTTGTACATCATTTATTTAAACAATTCAGGAGCATTTAGGTTTTTTCCAGTTTTTACTGGTATAGATGATGTAGCAGAGAATATCATTTTATGTTCACATTCATGTGAATATACAAATATATTTGTAGAAAATTCCTAGAAGTGGAATTGCTAGGTCAGCGGGCATACATATTGAGAAATTTGAAAGATCTGTGCAAATCAGAGTATTTTAGTCTTAATCCCCCTCCAACCTTGCCTTCTTTTCCTGGAAGAAGCTTAAATTTAGATATTTAAACATAAAACTTCATTCTATGACTCTTGCAAATCTGGTTTCCAAGTGTTTGAAAATGCAAGCAATGGCTTTAACTACATGTTTTACAGCATTGAGGTAGTTATACTTTGAAATTGTTTCAGAAAACAAGGCAAATTAACATACATATTTAAATACTGCACATACAAGTGCAGTATTGATTTCAGAAGAACCCAGTGATTCATCACTTACATATAACACCCAGTGCTCACCCCAAAAAAGTGCCCTCCTTAATGCCCATCACCCATTTATCCCATCCCCCCACGTGCCTCCCCTCCAGCAACCCTCAGTTTGTTTTCTGTATTTAAGAGCCTGAGAAATTTAACAGAAGACCATGGGAGAGGGGAAGGAAAAAAGAAGTTAGGGAGAGAGCCAAACCATAAGAGACTCTTAAAAACTGAAAATAAACTGAGGGTTGATGGGGGGTGGGATGGAGGGGAGGGTGGGTGATGGGCATTGAGGAGGGCACCTGTTGAGATGAGCACTGGGTGTTGTATGGAACCAATTTGACAATAAATTTCATATAATTTCTCTTATGGTTTGAACAAGGCAAATATTTAATTTTTTTTAATGTTCATTTATTTTGGGGGGGGGGGAGGGACAGAGAGATGGGGAGAGAAGGTGAAGCAGGCTCTGTACTGACAGCAGAGAGCCCGATGGGGGCTCAAACTCAAGAACTGTGAGATCATGACCTGAGCCCAAACCAAGAGTTGGATGCTTAACTGACTGAGCCACCCAAGTGCCCCTGAACAAGGCATGTATTTTAAAAGATTTCTTTTTAGTGTTACGTGCAGAGTGAGGCAGGGTGGGGTGGGGGGAGGTGTTAAATCTAGATATTTAGGCCATCTAATGTGTTCATAGGAACAAAATGGGTAGGAAAGTAACAATGGGTATACAGTCCCATCTTGATTTATGGAGCACTATCAAAGAACTTAAAGTTTTGGGGCACCTGGGTGGCTCAGTTGGTTAAGCATCGGACTCTTCATTTTGGTTCAGGACATGATCTCACTGTTTGGTTTGTGAGTTCAAGTTCTGGGTTGGACTCTGCACTGACCTGCTTGGGATATTCTATGTGTTCCCCGCTCTTCCCACCCCCCCCCCCCATTCTGTGCTCTCTCTCAAATAAATAAACTTAAAAAAAGACTTTGTTTTGATTATCCTTTTTCACTATTAAAAATATATTGCACTTTTGGCACTTTTACACAATGATGGGCTTGCAAAGGGAAAAATGTTTAACATGTACACAGCTTTAAAGAAGTCCTAACGCCTTTAACATGGGCTGTGAGAGAGAGTAGCTCCAAGATTCCCTCTTATTTGGGATTTCATCTGGTGTGTTATAATTTGTGTACCTAGCACATTACCATTACTCGAGAAACATACAACAGATGGTTAAGGATGAGTTCTAAATTTATTGTTGCCGTGATGGATTGGATTGGGAAGACTTTGAGGTGGCTTGTATCATGTTCTAGGCATGTTAATTTTGTTCCTCTTGGGGCATTTAAAGAGAGAGTCAGTTTTCCTTGTGGAGAGTCTAGTTGTAGGGGAAGAGCCCAGTTAGAGACTGGGACCACCTAGGTTTCCTGCATCATATTTTTTGCTGTTTCTTAGAAGATTGATTGATTCTGTGGCTACAATGATGGTGTACTTAAGCCACCTGTTTCTGTCATTCACATCTACTTATTTTAAGGGTAAAAAATTTGGGAAAAGTTGGGAGCTAAGTTAATTTCTTTGGGACCAAAAACCATTAAAAAATAGCCTTTATTGTTTAGGGCAATTTTAGGTTCACAACAAAGTTGAGTGAGAAGTACACAGTTCCCATATACCCATCCCCATGCCCTGTCCCTATCTCAACCATTATCAACATCTGGCACCAAAGTGGTGCATTTGCTGCAACTGATGAACCTACAGTGACAATCATTATCATTGAAAGTTCATATTTTATAATAGGGTTTATTCCTGGTGTACATTATATGAGTTTTGACAAATATATGACATATATCTACCATTATAGTATTATACAGAATAATTTCACTAAAAATCCTCTGTTGGAGCCAGTTTTTTGAGTCAGGACTTAAGTTTGAAAATTCACCTTTCTTGGAACAAAACCATCCTTTTTTCTCTGCTGGGTGCTTATCATTACCTGCTTAGCTCAACTGCATGTTCTGTGCCCACTCTGCCTTTCTCCATCCTTCTTAGTTAGGTTTCACTTTCCTTCCTTTTGTAGCCCCACCTACCTGTTTCTCCTCTGTGATCAACTCTGAAGATTGCCCTTTTTGGAGTCTGGCCTGCCAGCCTGACCAAAGGATACTCTCCATTGGGTTTTACTGCCATATTTGGCTGACATAAGTAGTTTTGAGGTCTTGGCGGAGTACAGAACAATGTCTTTAAAAAATACAGCCTAGAGGCACCTGGGTGGCTCAGTCAGTTAAGTGTCTGACTTTGGCTCAGGTCATAATCTTACAGTTCGTGAGTTCAAGCCCCTCGTCAGGTTCTATGCTGACATCTCAGAGCCTGGAGCCTGCTTTGGATTCTGTGTCTCTCTCTGCCCCTCCCCACTCACACTCTGTCTCTCAAAAATAAATAAACATTTGAAAAATTAAAAAAAAATACATCCTGGTTCTTTTGTACTCTCTGTTTTATCAGATTTCCCTGAATTTGATCTAAAATCCTATTTCTTGCTCATGAGATTGCCAACTGCCATCATTTCTCTTTCAGTTTAACCCTCCAGGCTGAGCCTCATGACTATTTATGAGACTGTTTTTATTTATTTATTTAATTTATTAAGAGACTATTAAGACTATTTATGAGTATTGAGAATAAACACTAAGTAAAAGAGCTTACTGAGTCATTTAACATGAATTTATTAATGTATGCCGCTTATATATTTAGGTGTTTCCCAACTTCAGATTTTCTCCTTTCCTTCACATTTTGTAAAAGAATTAAGAAATTCGAACGCTTCTCATCCCTAATTCATTAATTTTTTGGATCTTGAAATAGGAACACTATTGCCACCCAAGGATTCCCTTAAGAGATAATTAATCTATCCCCCAAATGAATTATTGCTTATTTTAAAATTAAAAAAAATTTTTTTTAATGTTTGTATTTATTTTTGAGACAGAGCTAGACAGAGTATTGAGCAGGGGAGGGGCAGAGAGAGAGAGACACAGAATCTGAAGCAGGCTCCAGGCTCCGAGCTGTCAGCACAGAGCCTGACGCAGAGCTTGAATTCTCAACCATGAGATTGTGACCTGAGCTGAAGTCAGACGTTCATCTGACTGAGCCACCCAGGCACCCCGAATTATTGCTTATTTTAAAATTACATATTAACTAATTATAAGAAGTTTGGAAGTTAAGAGAAGTAATTTAAAAAAAGGAAAAAATGTTTTGTAATTCCACCAGTAAGAGTTACTTTTTAACGACATTTTTGGTATATTTCATCCTAGTCTTTCCTCTCTCCCTCCATCTCTCTCTTTCTGTAGTTAATTCATATTGAAAAAAAATTAGGTTTATACCATATGATATTTTTATAATTTCTTTTTTATTCAGTGAAACGTTATAGTCATCTCCCCATCTCTATTAGTCTAAAATGATTTTAAAGTCACCATAGTATTTCATTTTATGAGTGGGTCATAATTTACTTTTATTGTTGAATTTCCTTTTTTTTTTTTTGCCATTATAAATAGTGCCATAGCTCTTGAATTTGAAAGCATACTTTTATTTTTTGGCAGTTGACAACAACAAAAAATTCCACTTTGAGAAATAAAATAGTGTTTTTGTTTTTTGAAATGTTTGTTTATTTTGAGAGAGAGAGAACATGCATGAGTGAACGGGGGGAGGGGCAGAGAGGAGAGAGAGAATCCCCATGCTAATAGCACAGAGCCCCATGTGGGACTCCATCCCACCAACTGTGAGACCATGACCTGAGCCAGAGCAAGAGTCTGAAGCTCTACCGACCGGGCTACCCAGGTGCCCCCCAAATCATCTAGTGTTAATTAAGGAGGAACAAAAAGATATTTAAAAGAATAGACAAAATGGTAATGGAATGATTTCACCAGAGTCTCCTAAATGCTGCACTTTTCCTCATCAGTATTTCACTTTACTTTTTTGTAAAGCATAAAGAAAACAAGCCATAAAAATGAATTTCTTATGTAGATCTTTGTGTGTATCTCTGATTATTATTTTCTTTTTTATTAACTTTTTATTATGTTTTATTTATTTTTGAGATAAAGTATGTGACAGGGGAGGGGCAGAGAGAGAGGAACAGAGGTTCCAAAGCGGGCTGTGGGCCGACAGTAGCAAGCTTGATGTGGGACTCAAACTCACAAACTGTGAGATCGTGGCTTAAGCTGAAGTTAGATGCTCAACCTACTGAGCCACCCAGGTGCCCCAAGCTTTTATTTTAATTCCAGTATAGTTAACATACAGTGTTATATTAATTTCAGGTGTATGATATAGTGATTCAACAATTCCATACATTACCCAGTGCTCATTACAGCAAGTGCACTCCTTAATCCCCATCACCTATTTCACCCATTTATTATTTTCTTAATCAATATTAATTGGTACTCTTTCAGCTACAAGTGACAGGAAACCATTTCAAACTAATTTTAAAAACAGCAGAGGAGACCCTGAGTGGAGAAGTTTGGTGGGCAGGCAGCTTGAGGCTTGGTTGGATCTAGTTCTTAAGCTGTTGGCCTCAGGATTCTCAGTGTTTCTCCCATTACTTGGTTCTGTTTCCTGTCACTGACTCTTCTTTGGCTGATGGGTTTTCGTTTTTTTTGTTTTTTGTTTTTAAATGTTTATTTATTTTTGAGAGACAGAGCACAAGCAGGGGACTGATAAAGAGTGAGGGAGACACAGAACCTGAAGCAGGCTGCAGCACAGGGTCTGACGCAGGGCTCAAACTCATGAACCACGATATCATGACCTGAGCAGAAGTCAGACACTTAACTGACTGAGCCACCCAGTTGCCCCTGAGTTTCCTTTCTGTGGTGGAAAGGATGGTCTGATTTATGTTCTTACAGCTTAAAGCGCCATCTAACAAGTTTATGATCAGCTCTGATTGCGTCACATGATCATTCCTAAAACAGCCACCAATGACACTATGTGGTCAGACCTGGGTTATTTGAGCCAAGGAGTGGGTGTGAGGAGTTGGGAAGGGCTGTACTGAATCATCAGAGTATGAAAATGGAGATTGTTTTTGCAATGAAAAGGTGATTCTGCTACCCAAAGGAGGGTAAGTGGGCTGGCAGAAATGACAGATGTCCACTATGATCATTGTTGAGATTGTGATACGTGTTGCCAAATTTGTGTTCAGGCTGTGTAGCAGCGTTTACCCCCAGTGGCAGAATGTGTCATGCTTGTGCGGTGGGGGTAAGTATGGAAAGTTGATTGGTGCTGCTATACCTGGACCAAGAGCTTTCTATCTTCTGTATCTCTACAAATAAGCACCATAAGGTTTTCACTAATGGATTCCTTAAATACAAATAAAGCAACCAGGAAATCATGAACCTTTAAGGAAACTAACACTGAGAACAATCTTCATGAAACTAATTGAAAGTTGTTGTCCTGCATTGAAACCTGTATGTCACTGGTCAACGCTTGACATCCTATGCTTTAGTACTTGTCTAGAACATCTTCTCAAACTTTAATGTGTAAATAGATAGCCAAGAATCTTGTCAAAATGCAGATTCCAATTCAGTAGGTCTGTATTGGGCCTAATATTCTTTTTTTTTTTTTTAATGTTTATTTATTCTTGAGACAGAGACAGAGCATGAACAGGGGAGGGGCAGAGAGAGAGGGATACACAGAACCCAAAACAAGCTCCAGGCTTTGAGCTGTCAGCACAGAGCCCGATGCGGGGCTCGAACCCACGAACTGTGAGATCATGACCTGAGCTGAAGTTGGATGCTTAACTGACTGAGCCACCCAGGCGCCCCCTAATATTCTTTTAAACAGACTTCCAGGTGATGCTGATCTGCTTTTCTAAATAGCAAGACATAAGATCAGTGGTTCCCAATATTTTAGCAGAACAAAAAAAATCAGGACCCCACCCTCCTCAAAATAACAGTTGCACTTTTAGTATCCACTAGTTGAAAAAACACATTGAAAATTACTATATATTCAGAAAAACTTCTACACAAGTTTGTGTTTTTGTAGTCACGACAGCGTCTGCCTACTTTTTGGCACCTTTTGGCAGAACACTAAAAGGCTGAGTGTTAAAATCAATACTTGGTTACGGTTGAGTCCATCTGCCCCTCACCTTTACTTAAATGCACACCAATTTTAGCATCTTCATTGGAATTGAAGGTCAGGAGGATCTTACAGCAGGTATCACATGAGAAGTATTTGAATTCTCAAGATGACTTTTAGTTTGGTTACTTCAGTAGGTTCCAGTGAACAAACCGCAGGCACTAAGTTCTGCAAACTATAGTATTAAGGCTTTTTTTTTGTGGGTAGAGTAGCGAGTAGCCTTCTAAGCACTTAATGTCTGTCATTCCATAGTGTTTGAACATGTTATGTGAGTACCCAACAGGACAATATCAAACTAATGAAGAGCCATGAAATTGCCCTGCTCTCTCTCTCCTTTGGCCAAGGATTTCTGTTACATTCTTCTGTGCTGTGATTACTTTCTGAACACATACTGAAGGATATGAACAAAATACTGTATGCAGGACAGGCTTCTAACTTGTGGGTCCTATGGTAAAATAAAAATGTGGGGCTCTTTGTTAAACATATTAAGAATTTCCAGTCCATAACAGGCAAGCATTAAACCAGGCCTGGGCTGTCTTGAATACAGGTCTCTGCAACTACAGTTTGCACACTCAGGAAGCTAGCCCTGACTGTGTATGTGATTCCTAAACCATTCATAGCCTTCACCTTGCTTGATCCACTGTTAATGGCATTGACATTTTGAAAACTGTTTTTTCAGTCTGTAAATCTCTTCAATCAGATTTGCAAGGAGAGAATCCTGGCTGAATTCACCATCAATCCACCATACTTTTAAATTTAAAAGAGATTCTAGTTTTTTTCTGCCTGTTCAGATAGATACCTGATGTACATGATATAGAAGTGGCACATTTAAAATTATCACTGTTTTATGTGTGTGTGTTTGTGTGTGCCCAGCAGAATATAATTCAGGAAAATTATTTTTAGGAGCATATTTTCCAGAACAATGTTGTCCCTAAGATTCATAGTTTGGACATGTCTTAAAAGTTTCATTTCCAACTATTGAATTGAGTGACAATCTAACCAGTCATTTGGATAACAGTCTTTAGCTTTCATAAATAGACTAAACACTGCAAAGAGCTGGGTGCTTGAGCCAGCTTATGTAGTATGTGGTTTTTGAAGTATGACTAGTGAGAAAAAACTGTGTTTTGGGTACCTCGTTTTTCTCTAAACTTTTAAAAGATTTTAAAATATTCTTTATTATACCTAGGCTGAGGGATGATTTATTACTGATTTTTTAGTATATATATTTGGAGTTTTTCTCCTCATGATAATTTCAGGTTGTAAAGCTGACATTCTGCTTTTAATTCGTCTTTACAAGATGTAAGAATTTGCAAATAGGATTTTTTTCTTGAAAGACTCATGGCATCGGGAATAATTAAAGCTTAAATACAATTCTTTTTTTTTAAGTTTATTTATTTATTTTGAGAGAGAGAGAGAGAGAGTGTGCACACACGAGCAGGAGAGTGGCGAAGAGAGAGGGGGGAGAGTGAATCCCAAGCAGGCTCTACACTGCCAGCCCAGAGCCCAATGACGTGGGGCTCCATCTCACGAACTATGATATTGTGACCTGAGATGAAATCAAGAGTCAGATGCTTAACCGACTGAGCCACCCAGGTGCCCCTAAATACAATTCTTAAAGATTATTTTATTTAGTATTATGAATGCTGTGGTAGCAAACAATTTTATAAAGCATAGAAGTAATGTAATCTTAACTTTATTAATTGAAATTACTTTTTAGTATATGTGCTGCCAAAGCAAGCACAGTTGAAATTACTTTTTAAATTTAATAAATAATTGTAAGCCCCAAAAGATATAATATTGTTCATAAACTATTTAGCAAATTTATTCTTTTTAATATATGTATTAATTTTCAATTTCTTTTCCTTTTTTAAGATTTTAAAATACTAGTTTTATACATAAAGGTAATGGCCTAAACCACCCATTATTTCAGCATCTTACCTTTGCAGGTGACATATAAACATATAAAGTATATGATTTTCCACCCTCAATTATGCATGTAGTATTTGCAACTGCATATTCAGATATTAACAGCTAATTAAAATGACCTCCTTTTTTGTTACACTGATTACATATGGTGGTTACCAAAGTAATCACTTGATCATGCACAAGTCCAAGGGCACCAGAAATGCCACCAAAGTGGGTGTTTTATTAATTGGACTTTCAAAGGCTGAGGCCAGAGTTTAAGCCAAAGAGCAGATCTTGGTTGAATAATGACATTGAAGCCACACTTTGGGGCTTTTCTACTTCATCTGAAAAATTTAAGTCTTCATATAATGTTTAGAATTCTTCTGGATACAGTGCCACTTTCATAAAAAAAAATAGGAATAAATAGGAATGATCTTTCCATATGCTAAGTTTAGGATTTTTACATTATGTCTTTTATTATTTGTTGTTTAATGTGTGCTCATTTTTATTTATTTGGTACACTGCTTGGCAGACTTTCTTCAGCTCATTTCTATTTGGATATTCTTCCTATATTTGGGGACAGTGCTTGCATGCCCAAACTTAGTTTGACTTCTTAATTTTTTTCCACTAGAAGAGAAGACAGAGCTTTGTGGCAGCACTTCTGCCTTTAAAGACTCCTCATCACAGTCAGTTAAAACTGAGTGTTGTTGGGGAAAATCCACAGAGTGATTTGTCAGCAGTTCAGATTTGTCATCAGTTGTGTTCTGCCTTACCTCCTTGAGCTGTGCCATGAGCTCTGTGCAGAGAGAATGAATTAAAAATCTTTTAAAATGTTTAGTTAATTTTGAGAGAGAGAGAGAGAGAAAGAGAGAGAGAGGGCACTAGCTGGGGAGGAGCAGAGAGAGAGAGGGAGACACAGAATCTGAAGCAGGCTCCGTGCTACCAGCTCAAAGGCTGTTGTGGTGGCAAGATTACCACCTGAGCCGAAGTTGGATGCTACACCGACTGAGCCAACCAGGCACCCTGAGAATAAATTTTTTTAGGCCTATGTTAGACCATGTTTTCCTCCGACCATTAGCCTTGACTCCAAGTTCCAATTAATTATTTAACTAATTAATAATAAAACACTTATGAAACCCCTTCATCCCCAAACTAGACTATTACTATAGTACAATAACACAATAACATGCTCTCCACTTGTCTCATCCCTGTGTCTCTGAATCAGAGGTCATCACCTGATCCTTGTGGTTTTCATTACACACATATATAGATATCTAAAAGCTTTATTACACACATATATATTGATGCCTAAGCAACACAATGTTCCATTTTCCTTGAGTTTGAATATATTTTGACTCAACATTATGTTTCTAAGAGTCACCATATTGTGACATGCTATAGTTTGTTCATATACAACTGATGAATATTATTTCATTGTATACATTGATTACAGCTTATGCACCCATTCTTCTGTCCATTGGGTTGAGTGCTTGGATTTTTTCCCCATGTTTTTGCTGTTGTAAACAGTGCTGCTGTGAACATTCTTGTATACATCTCCAGGGACATGTAAGAATTTCTTTTGGAATTTTTGGGTTGAGGTTAAGTGAATGTTTAACTTTATAAGATGATGCCAAATTGTTTTCTCAAGTGATTATACCATTTTACACTCCTCCCCTGGTAGTGTATAAATTGTTTTCTCAAGTGATTATACCATTTTACACTCCTCCCCTGGTAGTGTATAAACAATCCTATTTATCTATGTTCCTTCTAACATTTGGTTCCATCAGAATTCTTAATTGTTGCCAATTGAATAGTCAAATGCGGTCATGATTTGCATTTCCCTGACTACTAGTGACTAGTTACTTTTTCGAAAAATTAAAATGTTGGAACTTTTACACTTTATTCCAGTCCTGGTTTGGACGCACCTATGCAAATCTGCTTATATAATCCTTTGTACACTTTTCTTCACATTCTCCTCCTCTAAAACCACTGATCTTTTTTGCACGTTACCTGCCTTGCCTCAAGATGCCCCTTATTTCAAACCATACCCTTTTTTCTTTAATAAACCCAATTCCTAACTTGCTTTTTTTCCATGAAAATATGTCCTTGTGAGTGTAAATGAACTTAGGTTATTTCATTTAGCCATTGAGTTCTGATGGATCGCTCATAGCCTGCTGGTCAGAGTATAAACTGGTGCAAGGCATTTAGCAACATATATTAAGAACCTTAAACTTTGTACACTTTGACCTTGTTTAAGAGTCTGTCCTAAACCTTGATTTTATGTCTGGTTGTTGCTGATGGTCAGATAACTTAGAGGGCCACAGATTTATTTGCTTGGGGACAAGGGAACAACTGAGGAAATCTTGCATATATGCCCCTGAGTGGAGAGCAGGGAGACATAGAGAAGACAGTGTAGTCTATGCTCCCCAGCTTAGACCTGGGCACAGGATTGAGAAACCTGGGCAGAGAGCAGCTGCGGGCAGAAGTTGAAATCCTTGCAGAAGGAACTTGATGAAATCGAAGGGCACAAGGCAGTGGGAGGAGCTGGCCATGCCTCACTTACCCCAACTTGGAGATAGGAGGAAACCTTGATTGTTTCATCCAGCAGTGTCCTGCAGATACTTGGTGGATACTCTGGGGTGGGTAGAGGCAGGGTACAGTGGTTGTCATCTTATTCTAAAACATATGAGAGACTCTTCTTGAGATTCCAAAATATGCTTGGGGAACATTTATAGGTGGCTGATGTCTGTGTTGTCAGGAGAAAGTAAAAGACTAGGGGGAATTTGGGTTCTGTGGTTAATGTAATCTCATTTATAGCTGAGTTTTATTGTGTCCCTGGACCTTTAGTTTGCATGAGAAACATCGAAAAGGTAGAGAAGAGGTTTTTGCCTTAAAATGTTCAGTGTAGTATTTGTTATAGTTGTAAAAAATTGAAACAAAAAACATCCAGAATACTTAGCAATGTTTTATTGCTATATTAGTCATCAAAAAGTATTTATAAAGAGGGGTGCATGGCTGGCTCAGTTGGTTAAACATTCAACTCTTGATTTCAGCTCAGGTGATGATCTCATGGTTCGTGAGTTCAAGCTCCACATCGAGCTCTGTGCTGACAGTGCAGAGCCTGCTTAGGATTCTGTCTCTCTGTCTCTCTCTGCCCCTCCAATGCTCTCTCTCTCTCTCTCTCTCTCTCTCAAAAATAAATAAATAAATAAATAAATAAATAAATAAATAAATAAATAAGCTTTGATAAAAGTATTTATAAAGAACTTGGGAAAATTATTGTTATGATGTGAAATGAGAAAAATACAATATCAACCATTTCAAAAATATATGGGAAAAAAATTGATACATACCAGGTAGTGGTTATCCCTAGGTCCTGGGATTATGAGTGATTTATATTTTCTTTGTTTTACGTTTCTGCATTTTATAAATATTTGTCATAAGTTAGCATTATTTGAAAAATAACAGTATTAAAATTATTATATATATATATATGTATATATATATATACGTGTATATATATATGTATATATATATATATATACATGTATATATATACATATATATATACATATATATATATATGTATATATATATATATATATATATACATGTATATATATATTCCTTAGTGGGTATTTGTGTATGTATAAGGGTTTTTCTTTTCTCTAGAAACAGCAGTGATTTCTTATTCCATCTGCCATGTTAATTCTCCAGAACACATAATTCAGTGGGACACAGTCAAATTAATGTGAATTAATGTGAATTAATGTGAATATTTAGAAAGAATCAAAGGCTTCATATTTGGAAGGAAACAAGAGATCTCACCCTCCACCTACTGTTCAATTCCTTTCTACACTCTATTTCTTTCAAGGGCTAGCCCAGCCTCTGCTTAAATATCTATATGAGGAACAAATTACTGCTTCTGGAGTTGGCTTGCTGGCTGTGAGAAAGTTCTTATTTATTTTGAAGTGAAGTCTATTTCTTTGTAGTTTTCACACATTAGGTATTTTGATCTCTTCCACCCCCATGCCCCAAAGACAAGAAATCTAATTAAATCTAATTATGTCTCTTCCACATGATAGCCTTTTAGCTATTTGAAAACATTTCTTTTGTTCCCTGCAAGTCCCCATTTGTTAATTCATTCATTTGTTCAGTGGTTATTTATTGAATGCCCGCTGTGTTCTGTGCAAAGTGAAAGGGAATCAGTTAAAAGTACACACTCCCTGACTTCCAGATGCTCACAGTTTAGGGTCTCAGGTCAGATGCTGAAACTCTGAGATGTGCATGTGGGAGGTTTACTGGGGAGTATCATTGGGAACAACACCTGGGAAAGGTGAGGGAGGAGTTGAGCTGCCAAATAGTTGCAACAGAGAACTCAGTTGATCTTAAGGGGAGCTCTGGGGCTAGATGACTCTTCAGAGCTATTTCACCATGAGGCAAGGTGGTAAGGCTTTTATATATACTCCCTATTGTCCAGTCATTGGATAGGGATAAATTTCTTCTTTCAGTAAATTAATGGACAGGGACTCATTGGGGAGCTGTCAACCAGTGCTCCCCTCAGCCTGAGAAATGGTGTCTCTCCTGTAGGAGGAGTCTGAGTGGTGCACCACTGTAGAGTACAAGTGGAGAGATAGCTATTCCCCACAATAGAACATAATGAACCAATTATTTGAATAGCTCTGAGTACAAAGTGCATGGACACCTAGACAGCATGTAGGCCTGTTGGAGGAGCCAGGACAGGCTTCCCAGGAAGTCAAGGGTATGTATAGCAAGGAGAGTCCTTATGAGCAGCCTTCAGGTGGTAGAATTGACAGTCCTCAATGATTGTTTGGGCTGGTGGTGAGGAGCAAGGAGACACCTAGGTTTCTGGTCTGGACCCCCTTGGTGAACGTTGTGCTCTTTTCCAGAATAGAGAACCTGGGGGAAAGAGTATATGGCAGTCTGGTCTGAAGAAGAAAAAATGGAAATGTGGGGGACAGAGGCAAGGAGTGTCTAGCCTAGCTGTCATTGCTAGCCCTAGAACTTTATAAGCCAAATGTTTCTTTCCCTCTAAGACTTGGCTGTTTGGAATCAGAACTGATCACATGAATATGCTTTCCCTCTTCTCTTACCTATCTATGGTGTGTTTTCACAGAGCTCCCACCAAAGCTGACTCATAAGAGCTCTTCCTGGAAGTGTGCAGTCCTGAAGACAGGCCAGACAGCTCATGGCCTGGGAATTTTGGAGTGATCAGTAAAGGGTCAGGTGTTGGGGTTCCTGAGGAAATTTGCCAGTGCATCCTGGCTGAGTCTCAGCATTTCTCAGCAGAACTCGTTGAGAAGAAGGAAGAAAACAATATGAAGAGGAAGAAGGAAGAGCTAAGGGAGCGCCTCAGTGCCTTGGACTGCCCTCATGGTCATTAGATCTCTCATATTTTTTCTCTTTTTCACTGCATAGAAATGCTTTGCTCATCTACTGTACCCTGAAGCAGTAAAGCTTTGTGTTTAATGACTCCTGATTTCTTGTGCCTTCATTTCTGCATCTGTAAAATAGGAATAATCATAGTACTGAGTGCATAAGGTTGTTGGGAGGGGTAAATGATATAATCTGTGGAAACTGCTTCAAACTAATGCTTAGCATATAGTAGCAGTCAGCATTAGTTCCTGCCTTTGCCGTTACACCTATGTGCTAGCCTGTCTTGAGGCAAGGTGCTCCTGCCAATTCAGGAGCTGAAATCTGTGATTACTTGCTGTCCCTGGATTTTTTTCTTAATGCCCTATCTCATATACACAAAAACCCTTTCCCCAGGAATGCTGAGATTAGTGGTATTCCCTCCCTCTTAAATTACTCACCTGTGTAGTCTGCTGAGCCCAAGATGGGTTGGGATAAGAGAGGTTGGTAGGTTGTTAGGAAAGTGCTGTTTTTTGTTTTTCTTATCTTTTTAAGTTCCTTTTGGCTTCTAGCCTCTGGAGATCAGCCTAGATTAGTGAATCTCCCCCAGAGATTTTTTTTTCTGATTTCCTTCAACCACATGGTAGGGACTGAGCAGGGGACTTTCCAGTGGAGTCTGAAATAGACTAGCTAAGAAATTACTCTTATCTCTGAGCTCCATAGGTGCCCATTCTGACTCTGTAAGGAACAACTTGAGTGGGAGGAACTCATAATGCTTCCAGTTATGCTTCCTATAATGTTTCTTTCTTTGCCTTTGCTCTTATAACAATTGCTTGTACTACTCATTTGACATTGAGTAATACTCTTTCTTGTGACAGCTCTCTTTTCCTATTAAGAGTTTTACTCCTGTTTCGCTTTTCAGAGTCCAATGCTTTATCTCTCCTCTCCAATTTGTTTGGATGCTCCTTAGTGAAATATTTGTACCTCTGAGAGTATTTTTCAGGATTTTATGTCCTTAGATCTTAGAAAAACATTTGATTTTTGTTAAATCCCGTAGCTTGCCCTTGTCCTCAGTATTTTTTTCCCTCTTTCTTATATAGGCCCGGTTGGTTTACACAACATTGGACAGACCTGCTGTCTTAACTCCCTTATTCAGGTATTAATTATGAATGTGGGCTTCACCAGGATATTGAAGAGGTAAGGCTGATAAACATGTGTATTTTACATTTTCAAATTCTCAATTTTTCACAGTGACTTTAAGTCTTCTTTTGAAAGTTGCCAGAGAAAAGAACTTGTTCTGCACATTCTAGAATACACACTATAATCACCTAAGATGTTTAAAAAGAAATATAAATGCCTGTTCCCACCACCAGATACTTGGTTTCAGATGGTCTGGGGTGGGGCTTAGGCATTAGACTCCCCAGGTGATTGTAAAGTGCAGCCAGGATTGACAGCCACTGATTTGGTTAAAACAGTGTTGGGACTAGACCAAATTCAGAGGAGTAAATCAATGAATAGGTCCTTGAGTCTCTCCATTGAGCCCTCTCAAACAGAACATGAACACACACAAAGTGTATATATATGTGTATATATATTTACATATGTATGTACTTTATCACACATTATTTTAAAAGATGTTTATTTACTAATTAATTTTGACAGAGAGCGTGAGCAGGGTAGGGGCAGAGAGAGAGAGGGTGAGAGAGAGAATCCCAAGCAGCGTGGAGCCAAATGCAGGGCTCAGACTCACGAACTGTGACATCATGACCTGCGCCAAAATCAAGAGTTGGACACTTAACCGACTGAGCCACCCCAGGCCCCCTGTAATTAGTTTTTTAATAAGGTTTTCTCTTGTCCCTAGACTCTTTTTTTAAAGTTTAAATTCTAGTTAGTTAACATACAGTGTAATATTAGTTTTAGGTATACAATATAGTGATTCAACACTTCCATACAACACCCTGTGCTTATCACAAATACACTCCTTAATCCCCTCACTTGTTTCACCCATTCCCCGGTCCCCACCTCCCATCTAGTAACCATCAGTTTGTTCTATGTAGTTAAGAGTCTGTTTCTTAGTTTCCCCTCTCTTTTTTCCCCTATGATTGTTTGTTTTGTTTCTTAAATACCACATATGAGTGAAATCATATGGTATTTGTCTTTGACTTATTTTCACGTAGCATAATACTCTGTAGCTCCGTGTTGCAAATGGGAAGATTTAATTATTTTTTATGGCTGAGTGATATTCCATCCTGTATGTATACCATATCTTCTTTATCCATTCATCAGTCAGACACCAGGGGAGTGTTTCCATAGTTTGGCTATTGTAGTTAATATTGCTATAAATATTGGGGTGTATATATCCCTTTGAATTAGTATTTTTGTATCTTTTGGGTAAATACCTAGTAGTGCAATAGCTGGAAGTTCTTTTTTAACTTTTTTTTTAATGTTTATTTTTGACAGAGAGAGAGAGAGAGAGAGAGAGAGAGAGAGAGAGAGAGAGAGAGACACAGGGCATGAGCGGGGGAGGGGCAGCGAGAGAGGGCGACACAGAATCCGAAGCAGGCTCCAGGCTCTGAGCTGTTAGCACAGAGCCCGACGTGGGGCTCAAACCCACAGACTGTGAGATCATGACCTGAGCCAAAGTCAGACACTCAACTGACTGAGCCACCCAGGCGCCCCTCTTTTGAGGAACCTCCATTGATTTCCACAGTAACTGTGTCAGTTTGCATTTCCACCAATAGTGCAGGAGGGCTCCTCTTTCTCCACATCCTTGCCAACACCTGTTGTGTTGTTGTTGTTGTTGATTTTAGCCATTCTGATAGGTGTGAAGTGATATCTCATAGTTTTGATTTATATTTCCCTGGTTATGAGTGATATTGAGCATTTTTTCATGTGTCTGTTGGCCATATGGATGTCTTCTTTGGAAAAATGTCAATTCATGTCTTCTGCCCGTTTTTAAATTGGATTATTTGTTTTTTGGATGTTGAATTTTATAAGTTCTTTATAGGTTTTGGATTCTAACCCTTTATTAGATATGTCATTTGCAAATATCTTTTCCCATTTCATAGAATGCCTTTTAGTTTTGTTGATTGTTTCCTTCACTGTGTGGAAGCTTTTTATTTTGATGAAGTCCCAACAGTTTATTTTTGCTTTTATTTCCTTTGACTCAAGTAGACCTATAGTATGAAGTTGCTATGGCTGATGTGAAAGAGATTACTGCTTGTGTTATCCCCTAGGATTTTAATGGCTTCAGGTCTCACGTTTACATTTTTACCACTTTGAATTTATTTTTGTGTGTGGTGTAAGAAAGTGGTCCAGTTTCATTCTTCCACATGTTGGTGTCCAGTTTTCCCAACAGCATTTGTTGAAGAGATTGTCTTTTTTCCATTGGATAGTCTTTCCTGCTTTGTCAAAGATTAATTAACCATATAGTTGTGGGTTTATTTTTGGGTTTTCTACTCTGTTCCACTGATCTATGTGTCCATTTTTGTGCTATTACCCTATTGTCTTGACCACTACAGCTTTGTAATATAAGTTGAAGTCCAGAATTGTGATGCCTCCAGCATTGCTTTTCTTTTCCAGGGAAAACTCCAAGAGTTTTCCAGGGTTGCTTTGGATATTCAGAGTCTTTTTGTGGTTACATACAAATTTTAGGATTGTTTGTTCTGGCTCTGTGAAAAATGCTGTTGGTATTTTGATAGGGATTGCATTAAATGTGTATATTGCATTGGGTAGTGTAGACATTTTCACAATATTTGTTCTTCCAATCCATGAACATGGAACGTTTTTCCATTTCTTTGTGTTCTTTTCAATTTCTTTTGCCAGTGTTGTATAGTTTTCAGAGTACAGAGTATAGGTCTTGCACCTCTTTGGTGCCTAGGTTTATTCCTAGGTATCTAGGAATCTAGGTGCAATTGTAAATGAGATTGAGTCCTTCATTTCTCTTTAGTTTTTTTTTAAGTTTATTTATTTATTTTGAGAGAGACAGAGACAGTGTGAGTGGGGGAAGGGGGGGGAGAGAGAGAGAGAGAGAGAGAAAGAGAGAGAGAGAGAGAGAGAGAGAGAGAGAGAGAGAGAGAGAAAATCCCAAGCAGGCTCCATGCTATCAGCACAGAGCCTGATGTAGAACTTGAACTCACAAAATCACGAGATCAAGACCTGAGCTGAAACCAAGATTCAGACACTTAACCAACTGAGCCACACAAGCACCCCTGTTTCTCTTTCTTCTGCTTTATTATTGGTGTATAGAAATGTAAAAGATTTCTGTATGTTGATTTTATATCCTGTGACTTTACTGAATTCGTGTATCAGTTCTAGCATTTTTTTTTTTTTGTGGAATCTTCAGGGTTTTCTATGTAGAGTGTCATATCATCTGCAAATGGTAAACGTTTGAATTCTCCCATGCCACTTTGGATGCCTTTTATTTCTTTGTGTTGTCTGATTGCTATGGCTAGGACTTCCAGTACTACATTGAATAACAGTGGTGAGAGTGGACATCCCTGTTGTTCCTGACCTTCTTCCTGACTGAGAGCTTTTCCTCACTGAGGATGATGCTAGCTGTGAGGTTTTCATATATGACCTTTATTATGTTGAAGTATGCTCCCTCTATCCCTACTTTGTTGAGGGTTTTTATCATGAATGGATGTTGTACTTTGTCAAATGCTTTTTCTGCATCTATTGAGAGGATCATATGGTTCTTATCCTTTCTTTTATTAGCGTTATTTATCACAATGATTGATTTGTAAATATTGAATCACCCTTGCCACCCAAGCATAAATCCCACTTGCTCACAGTGAATAATTCTTTTAATGTATTGTTGGATTTCATTTGCTAGTATTTTATTGAGGTTTGGATTCAGTTTGCTAGTATTTATTTTATTTGTATCCATGTTCATCAGGGTTAATAGCCTGTAGTTTGCTTTTTTTAGTGGTGTTTTTAGTGTCACAGTAGTGCTGGCCTCATAGAATGAATTTGGAAGTTTTCCTTCTTTTTCTATTTTCTGGGATTGTTTGAGAAGAATAGGTATTAACTCTTCTTTAAATGTTTCATAGAATTCACTTATGAAGCCATCTGATTCTAGATTTTTGTTTCTTGGGAGTTTTTTGATTATTTATTCAATTTCTTTGCAGGTTATTGGTCTGGGGGGAGGACAGAGAGAGAGAAAAAGAGAGAATCCCAAGCAGGCTCCTTGCTGTCAGTGCAGAGCCTGAACAGGGCTCCATCTCATGAACCATGAGATCATGACCTGAGCTGAAATCAAGAGTTGGACATTTAACCTACTGAGCCACCCAGCCACCCCCCACCCCCATTTGCCTTTTGTTACAGTCTTTGTTTTATAATCCAGTTTATCTGATACAGGTATTGCCACTCCAGCTTTCTTTTGACATTTATTTGCATGATAAATGTTTCTCCACCCCCTCACTTTCAATCTGTAGGTGTCTTTAGGTCTAAAATGAGTCTCTTGTAGGTAGCTTATAGATTGGTCTTGTTGTTGTTGTTTTTTAATCTATTCTAATATCTTAGGTCTTTTGATTGGGACATTTAGTCCATTTACATTCAAAGTAATTATTGATAGGTATTATTTATTGCCATTTTATGACTTGTTTTGTCATTGTTTCTGGAAGATTTTCTCTGATCTTGTCTTTGTCACTTTGGCCTCTTCTTTCTACTCAAAGAATTGTCTTTAATATTTCTTGCAGGGCTGGTTTAGCGGTCACAAACTACTTTAGTTTTTGTTTGTTGGGGAAACTCTTTATCTCTCCTTATATTCTGAATGGTAGCCTTGCTGGATAGAGTATTCTTGACTGCAGATATTTCCCATTCAGCACTTTGAATATATCATGCCCCTCCCTTCTGGCTTGCCAAGTTTATGTTGAAAAATCTCATGAGTTTCCCCTTGTAAGTTAATGACCTCTTTGGTCTTGCTGTTTTCAAGGTTTTTCTTTTTAATCATATTTTGCAAATTTAATTCCAGTATGTCTTGGTATTGGCCCCCTTTTGTTTATTTTGTTGGGAGTTCTCTGTGCCTCCTGGATATGGATGTCTGCTTCCTTCCCCAGATTAGGGAAGTTTTTAGCTATTTTTCACATACATGTTCTGTCACCCTTTCTCTCTCTTCTTCTGGGACTCCTATAATAAAATGGTATTACATTTGATGGAGTCTTCGAGTTCTATATCTATTCTCATGTTGCATAATTTTGCTTTTGTTCAGTTTCATTGCTTTCCTTTACTTTGTCATCTAGGTCATTAATTGTTCCTCTGTTTCTTGCAGCCTGCTGTTCGTTGCATCAGACATGTTTCTAATTTCATTTATTGCACTCTTCATCTCTGATTGATTCTTTTTTAACTCTTTTATCTCTGTAATAAGGGTCTCACTGATGTCTGTCATTTTTTTCTCAAACCTAGTGAATATCCTTATGATTATTGCTTTAAATTCTCCCTCAGGCATGTTACTTATATCTGTTTCACTTAGGTCTCTGGCTGTGGCCTTATCTTGTTATTTCATTTGGGATAAATTCCTCTGTCTTCCAATTGTGTCTAAATCTCTGCCTACTTCTCTGTGATAGAAAAGCCAGTTGTGTCTCCTCTTCCTGAAAGTAATGTCCTAATGAAGAGACGTCATGTAGTGACCAGGGCCTGCCACTTCAGGGAGTGTCTCTAGTGTATGCTGCATGCCACCTGCTGTTGTGTTTCAGCTGCTCTGTCTTTCAGGCCAGTTGTCTAAAAAGACTCTCCTTGCCTGCTATGGGCAATGTTATTCCCTGAATGTTGAGTTTTAGCTAGTTATGCTCTGGTCTGCTTGTGAAGTGAGGCCTGTCACCAACTGCACTGGAACTGAGGTCCTGCAGGACTCTCTGGTCAAGAGGTGTGGTGTGGGCAGAAGTTTGTGCTGGTCTTCTGGAGGAGGGGCCCACCACATTGGGACTGAGGCAAGAATGACTGAAAAGAGTTGTGTTACTGGAGATTGGGGGTGTGGGGCATGGTGTATGCAAGTTAGGCAGCTAGTGTTGGTGCTGTGCTGCCCCCCCATAGGTGGTTCTGTATTTCTGCTGAGGAGTGGGGGAGGGAAATGGCACAAGCTGGTCCTTTTACTCCCAGAGAAGTGTCCCTGTGAATGCTGCCTCTCGGAGATGCTCTCTGAGAAGAGTGAATAATCACCCCATTGTGTGCCCTAGGTGCTATTTATTTATTTATTTATTTATTTATTTATTTATTAGTATATGATATTTATTGTCACATTGGTTTCCATACAACACCCAGTGCTCATCCCAAAAGATACCCTCTTCAATACCCATCACCTCCCCACCCCTCCCTCCCACCCCCCATCAACCCTCAGTTTGTTCTCAGTTTTTAAGAGTGTCTTAAGCTTTGGCTCTCTCCCACTCTAACTTCTTTTTTTTTTTCCTTCCCCTTCCCCATGGGTTTCTGTTAGGTTTCTCAGGATCCACATAAGAGTGAAAACATATGGTATCTGTCTTTCTCTGTATGGCTTATTTCACTTAGCATCACACTTTCTAGTTCCATCCGCGTTGCTACGAAGGGCCAGATTTCATTCTTTCTCATTGCCACATAGTATTCCATTGTGTATACAAACCACAATTTCTTTATCCATTCATCAGTTGATGGACATTTAGGCTCTTTCCACAATTTGGCTATTGTTGAGACTGCTGCTATAAACATTGGGGTACAAGTGCCCCTATGCATCAGTACCCCTGTATCCCTTGGGTAAATTCCTAGCAGTGCTATTGCTGGGTCATAGGGTAGGTCAATTTTTAATTTTTTGAGGAACCTCCACACTGTTTTCCAGAGTGGCTGCACCAGTTTGCATTCCCACCAACAGTGCAAGAGTGTTCCCGTTTCTCCACATCCTCTCCAGCATCTATAGTCTCCTGATTTGTTCATTTTGGCCACTCTGACTGGCATGAGGTGATATCTGAGTGTGGTTTTGATTTGTATTTCCCTGATTAGGAGCGACATTGAGCATCTTTTCATGTGCCTGTTGGCCATCTGGATGTCTTCTTAGGAGAAGTGTCTATTCATGTTTTCTGCCCATTTCTTCACTGGATTATTTGTTTTTGGGGTGTGGAGTTTGGTGTGTTCTTTATAGATTTTGGATACTAGGCCTTTGTCCCATATGTCATTTGCAAATATCTTTTCCCATTCCGTTGGTTGCCTTTTCGTTTTGTTGGTTGTTTCCTTTGCTGTGCAGGAGCTTTTTATCTTCATGAGGTGCCAATAGTTCATTTTTGCTTTTAATTCCCTTGCCTTTGGGGATGTGTCAAGTAAGAAATTGCTGCAGCAGAGGTCAGAGGTTTTTTCCTGCTTTCTCCTCTAGGGTTTTGATGGTTTCCTGTCTCACATTCAGGTCCTTTATCCATTTTGAGTTTATTTTTGTGAATGGTGTAAGAAAGTGGTCTAGTTTCAACCTTCTGCATGTTGCTGTCCAGTTCTCCCAGCACCATTTGTTAAAGAGACTGTCTTTTTTCCATTGGATGTTCTTTCCTGCTTTGTCAAAGATTAGTTGGCCATACTTTTGTGGGTCTAGTTCTGGGGTTTCTATTCTATTCCATTGGTCTATGTGTCTGATTTTGTGCCAATACCATGCTGTCTTGATGATTACAGCTTTGTAGTAGAGGCTAAAGTCTGGGATTGTGATGCCTCCTGCTTTGGTCTTCTTCAAAATTACTTTGGCTATTCAGGGCCTTTTGTGGTTACTTATGAATTTTAGGATGGCTTATTCTAGCTTCGAGAAGAATGCTGGTGCAATTTTGATTGGGATTGCATTGAATGTGTAGATTGCTTTGGGTAGTATTGACATTTTAACAATATTTATTCTTCTAACCCATGAGCACGGAATGTTTTTCTGTTTCTTTTTATCTTCTTCAATTACCTTCATAAGCTTTCTATAGTTTTCAGCATACAGATCTGTTACATCTTTGGTTAGGTTTATTCCTAGGGATTTTATGCTTCTTGGTGCAATTGTGAATGGGATCAGTTTCTTTATTTGTCTTTCTGTTGCTTCATTATTAGTGTATAAGAATGCAACTGATTTCTGTACATTGATTTTGTATCCTGCAACTTTGCTGAATTCATGTATCAGTACTAGCAGAATTTTGGTGGAGTCTATCGGGTTTTCCATGTATAATATCATGTCATCTGCAAAAAGTGAAAGCTTGACTGAATCTTTGCCAATTTTGATGCCTTTGATTTCCTTTTGTTGTCTGATTGCTGATGCTAGATCTTCCAACACTATGTTAAACAACAGCTGTGAGAGTGGACATCCCTGTCGTGTTCCTGATCTCAGGGGTAAAGCTGTCAGTTTTTCCCCATTGAGGATGATATTAGCTGTGGGCTTTTCATAAATGGCTTTTATGATGTTTAAGTATGTTCCTTCTATCCCGCCTTTCTCGAGGGTTTTTATTAAGAAATGATGCTGAATTTTGTCAAATGCCTTCTCTGCATCGATTGACAGGATCATATGGGTCTTTTCTTTTCTTTTATTAATGTGATGTGTCACGTTGATTGATTTGTGAATGTTGAACCCTACCTGCATCCCAGGAATGAATCCCACTTGATCATGGTGAATAATTCTTTTTATATGCTGTTGAATTCGATTTGCTAGTGTCTTATTGAGATTTTTTGCATCCATATTCTTCAGGGATATTGGCCTGTAGTTCTCTTTTTTTACTGGGTCTCTGTCTGGTTTGGGAATCAAAGTAATACTGGCTTCATAGAATGAGTCTGGAAGTTTTCCTTCCCTTTCTATTTCTTGGAATAGCTTGAGAAGGATAGGTATTATCTCTGCTTTAAACGTCTGGTAGAATTCCCCAGGGAAGCCATCTGGTCCTGGACTCTTATTTGTTGGGAGATTTTTGATAACTGATTCAATTTCTTCGCTGGTTATGGGTCTGTTCAAGCTTTCTATTTCCTCCAGTTTGAGTTTTGGAAGTGTGTGGGTGTTTAGGAATTTGTCCATTTCTTCCAGGTTTGTCCAGTTTGTTGGCATATAATTTTTCATAGTATTCCCTGATAATTGCTTGTATTTCTGAGGGATTGGTTGTAATAATTCTATTTTCATTCATGGTTTTATTTATTTGGGTCCTCTCCCTTTTCTTTTTGAGAAGGCTGGCTAGAGGTTTATCTTTTTTGTTTATTTTTTCAAAAACCAACTCTTGGTTTCATTGATCTGCTCTACAGTTTTTTAGATTCTATCTTGTTTATTTCTGCTCTGATCTTTCTTATTTCTCTTCTTCTGCTGGGTTTTGGGGTGTCTTTGCTGTTCTGCTTCTATTTCCTTTAGGTGTGCTGTTAGATTTTGTATTTGGGATTTTTCTTGTTTCTTGAGATAGGCCTGGATTGCAATGTATTTTCCTCTCAGGACTGCCTTCGCCGCATCCCAAAGCATTTGGATTGTTGTATTTTCATTTTCATTTGTTTCCATATATTTTAAATTTCTTCTCTAATTGCCTGGTTGACCCATTCATTCTTTAGTTGGGTGTTTTTTAACCTCCATGCTTTTGGAGGTTTTCCAGACTTTTTCCTGTGGTTGATTTCAAGCTTCATACGATTGTGGTCCAAAAGTATGCATGATCTCAATTCTTGTATACTTTTGAAGGCTGTTTTGTGACCCAGTATGTGATCTATCTTGGAGAATGTTCCATGTGCACTCGAGAAGAAAGTATATTCTGTTGCCTTGGGGTACAGAGTTCTAAGTATATCTGTCAAGTCCATCTGATCCAATGTAGCATTCAGGGGTCTTGTTTCTTTATTGACCATGTGTCTAGATGATCTATCCATTGTTGTAAGTGGGGTATTAAAGTCCCCTGCAATTACCACATTCTTGTCAATAAGGTTGATTATGTTTGTAAGTAATTGTTTTATATATTTGGGGACTCCCGTATTCAGCGCATAGACATTTATAATTGTTAGTTCTTCTTGATGGATAGACCCTGTAATTATTATATAATGCCCTTCTTCATCTCTTGTTACAGCCTTTAATTTAAAGTCTAGTTTGTCTTATGTAAGTATGGCTACTCCAGCTTTCTTTCGACTTTCAGTAGCATGATAAATAGTTCACCATCCCCTCACTTTCAATCTGAAAGTGTCCTCAGGTCTAAAATGAGTCTCTTGTAGACAGCAAATAGATGGGTCTTGTTTTTTTATCCATTCTGATACCCTATGTCTTTTGTTTGGTTCATTTAGTCCATTTACATTCAGTGTTACAGAAAGATGTGGGTTTAGAGTCATTGTGATGTCTGTAGGTTTCATGCTTATAGCGATGTCTGGTACTTTGTCTCACAGGATCCCCCTTAGGATCTCTTGTAGGGCTGGTTTAGTGGTGATGAATTCCTTCAGTTTTTGTTTGTTTGGGAAAACGTTTATCTCTCCTTCTATTCTAAATGACAGATTTGCTGGGTAGAGGATTCTCGGCTGCATATTTTTTTCTGTTCATCACATTGAAGATTTCCTGCCATTCCTTTCTGGCCTGCCAAGTTTCAGAAGAGAGATCCGTCACTAGTCTTATCGGTCTCCCTTTATATGTTAGAGCACGTTTATCCCTAGCTGCTTTCAGAATTTTCTCTTTATCCTTGTATTTTGCCAGTTTCACTATGACATGTCGTGCAGAAGATCGATTCAAGTCACGTCTGAAGGGAGTTCTCTGTGCCTCTTGGATTTCAATGCCTTTTTCCTTCCCCAGTTCAGGGAAGTTCTCAGCTATTATTTCTTCAAGTACACCTTCAGCACCTTTCCCTCTCTCTTCCTCCTCTGGAATACCAATTATGCATAGATTATTTCTCTTTACTGCATCACTTAGTTCTCTAATTTTCCTGTCATACTCCTAGATTTTTTTATCTCTCTTTTTCTCAGCTTCTTCTTTTTCCATAATTTTATCTTGTAGTTCACCTATTCTCTCCTCTACCTCTTCAATCCGAGGTGTGGTCGTCTCCATTTTATTTTGCAGCTCATTAATAGCATTTTTAAGCTCCTCCTGGCTGTTCCTTAGTCCCTTGATCTCTGTAGCAATAGATTCTCTGCTGTCCTCTATACTGTTTTCAAGCCCAGCGATTAATTTTATGACTATTACTCTAAATTCATTTTCTGTTATATTGTTTAAATCGTTTTTGATCAGTTCATTAGCTGTCGTTATTTCCTGGAGGTTTTTTTGAGGGGAATTCTTCGTTTCATCATTTTGGATAGTCCCTGGAATGGTGCGGAACTGCAGGGCACTTCTCCTGTGCTGTCTTGAATAACTTGTATTGGTGGGTGGGGCCACAGTCAGACCTGATGTCTGCCCCCAGCCCACCGCTGGGGCCACAGTCAGACTGGTGTATACCTTCTCTTCCCCTCTCCTAGGGGCGGGATTCACTGTGGGTTGGCGTGGCCTGTCTGGGCTACTTGTACATTGCCAGGCTTGTGGTGCTGGGGATCTGGCATATTAGTTGGGGTGGATTGGCAAGTTGCACAGGGGTGGGTGGGGCAGGCTCAGTTTGCTTTTCCTTTGGTGATCTGCTTCGGGAGGGGCTCTGTGGCACCGGGAGGAGTCAGACCTGCCACCAGAGGGATGGATCTGCAGAAGCACAGCGTTGGGTGTTTGCCCGGTGCAAGCAAGTTCCCTGACAGGAACTGGATCCCTTTGGGATTTTGGCTGGGGTTGGGCGAGGGAGATGGCACTGGCAAGTGCCTTTGTTCCCCGCCAAGCTGCGCTCTGTTGTCCGGGGCTCAACAACTCTCCCTCCCATTGTCCTCCAGCCCTCCCGCTCTCTGAGCAGAGCTGTTAACTTATAACCTTCCAGATGTTAAGTCCCGCTTGCTGTCCGAACACACTTTGTCTGGCCCCTCCACTTTTGCAAGCCAGACTCGGGGACTCTGCTTTGCCGGCGGGCTGCCCCTCTGCCCCGGCTCCCTCCTGCCAGTCCATGTAGCATGCACCGCCTCTCTACCCTTTCTACCCTCTTCCGTGGGCCTCTCGTCTACATTTGGCTCTGGAGAATCTGTTCTGCTAGTCTTCTGGTGGTTTTCTGGGTTATTTAGGCAGGTGTGGGTGGAATCTAAGTGATCTGCAGGACGCTGTGAGCCCAGCATCCTCCTACGCTGCCATCTTCCTACCTCTGGATGATCTTGATTCCCTAGGTGCTTTTTAGATGGTCGTTTCCATGCTATCTGCCCCCAGTTGTTTCCCTGCCTTCTTTCCAGGAGCAGTATAGGACCCTCTACACTCTATCCCTGCCAAGACCTCTGACCTTTAAAACTCCAAGGTTTAAGCCTTGCTGGTTGCAAGAAGTCATAAAAGTCTGCCCCTCTTTTTTTCCCAAACCAATGGCTTTTGGGAAACGTTCTCCTTGTGCACTCTGCTGTGCGTTTCTCTCTCTCTCTCCCCCTTCTCCACAGTCATGGTTCCCTCCCCTCCACAGCAGCTGTGATCTGTTTCTCCCCAAAACCTCACCTCCATACTTCTTACATTTTTCTATGTGGCCTCTTCTCTTCCTTTCATTGTGGAGTTTGTTTTATCAGTCTTTAGGTCAATTTCTGGGGTATTTAGGACAATTTGATAGTTATGCAGTTGTGTTCCTGGGATGAGGTGAGCCTCTGGTCCTCCTACTTTGCTTACATCTTCCTTTCTGCCTATCATATATTTTTTTCTGCCCAGTGCTTTCTTTTTTTTCCCTTCCATTGGCATGAGCCTTTCTTCCCAGGACCTAGATAAGTATTTGCCTTTTCACTTTGGAGTACTTCAGCCTGGACATTTTACTGTATGGCCATTTTGCTATGGACCCAGGACCTTCTGCATCTGCCCTTCATTTAAGTTTGACTGTTGGGCAGAGTTGGGAGAGGGGTGAGACAACAGTTGTCTGATCCCCTCTTGAGAGGGTACTCTCTATAGCCAATGTGCTAACATGGTATTTTTCAAGTCGTTTGTACATTTAAGTCATCTGGGAAACTTAAAGTTCTGATAACTGGGCCCGACTATTAGAAATTCTGATTTAGGTATCTGTAAAGTGGCCCGGACATGGATATTTTTGAAAGTTCCCCCAAGTGATTCCAGTATGCATCTAGCATTGAGAACTGTGGCGATAAGGAGGTTCTTATTTGGCAGGATAATAATGGATGTTCTTATTTGGCAGGATAACAGTACCAAGGGGAACAGAAGAGCAAAGGAGAAGTGTCCCCTTCCAGTTGCTCTTGCTACTAGAGAGGATGCGGGACAGCCGGCAGAAAGCAGTGCAACCCTTGGAACTTGCCTACTGTCTCCAGAAGTACAATGTTCCAAGTAAGACAGCCCTCTCATCTCTGAGAGAGAGGGAGGGGGGATGGTAAGGGGGTAGAGGGAGGGTGAGGGCCTCAAAAATGAGTCAGGAACTGTCCCCTTCTCTTCTTTGTTTTTGGAGAGTTTGTGAAGAGATAGGTGTTAATTCTTTAAATTTTTGGCAGAATTAAGCCCTCTGGGCCTGGGATTTTCTTTGTGGGAAGCTTTAAAATGGTTGATTCAGGGGTGGCTGGGTGGCTCAGTCAGTTGAGTGTCCAACTCTTTATTTTGGCTAAGGTCATGATGCCGGGGTTGTGGGATCAAGTCCTGTGTCAGGCTCTGCACTTTGTGTGGAGCCTGCTTAAGATTTTTTCTCTCTCTCTCTTCCTCTGCCCCTCTCCCCCACTCGTGCTTTCTCTAAAATAAAAATAAAAATCAAAATCAATAAAATGACTGATTCAGTCTCTTTCCTTTTTACAGTTAGTGTTCTTTCTTTTCAGGTTGAAGAACTGAACTACCTTTAGCATTTCTTGTAAGGCAAGTGTAGTTATGATGAACTCCCTCAGCATTTGTCTGGGAAAGCCTTTATCTCTCCTTCATTTCTGAAGTAAAGTTTTCTTGATGGCGGTTTTTTTCTTTCATCACTTTGAATATGTCATTCCACTGTCTCCTGGCATGTAAGGTTTGTGCAGAGAAATCCTCTGATAGCCTTATAGGGGGTTCCCTTGTAAGTGATAAGCTTCCTTTCTATTATTGATTTTAAGATCTCTCTTTGTCTTTGATTTTTTGAAGTTTTAACACTGATATGTCTTGGAGAATATCTGTTTGAATTAAATATGCTTGGGGACCTATGAGCTTTATTAACTTAGATGTCTAATCTCCCCAGATTTGGGAAGTCTCAGCTACTGTTTCTTAAGTAAGTTTTCTGTCACTTTCCTTTCTCTTTTGAGACTCCATCCAGTCTGCTGTCGAAACTATTGAATTCTTCAGCTGAATCACTGTGTTATTTAGTTCCAAAATTTCTATTTGGTTCTTTTTTTTATGTTTTCTTTCTTTGTTGAACTTCTGTTTTTCTTCCATTGTTTTCCTGATTTATTGAAATTGATTATGTTCTGTGACAGCTCTGAGTATCTTTAGAACAATTATTTATAATTATTTTCTAAGCAATTTGTATATCTCCATTTCTTTGGGATCAGTTTTTGAAAGTATATTCTGTTCTTTTGGTGATATCGTGTTTCCCTGATTCTTTGTGATCCCTGTAGCCTTGTGTAGGTGTCTCCACATTTGAAGAAGTAGTTACTTATTACAGACTTTATGCATTGACTTCTTTAGAGAAAGACCTTCACCTACAGCTAGAGTGTGCTGTGGTCTAGGTCTAGTGGTGTGGGGGCACCAGGTGTGGTGTATGGTGGCTCTGGGTCCAGGGGTTATAATGTCTTAGTGGCTTAGGCTTCTGGGGTCCATGACCTAGATAACTGTGTGATCCTTGGAGAGAGATGTAGGGTATCTGAAATAGCTACAAGAGCTGTTAGAGTCCTCAGTGGACCTTTTGGTGCAGCAGCTAGGACCAGGGCAGGGAGTGGTGGTTGCCACTGGTGGTGTGCATGCTTGTCTGTGGGGGCTGGTTGCAGGTGGCTGCTTGGTGGCAGGGTCTGGTTGTAGACACACACATAGTGGTGAAGGCTGTGGCCAGCAGCAGGTGCTGGGTCTTACTGAGGGTGCATTAGCAGCTGTGGGGGCTTTTGCTATTGGTTTGCAGTTCTGTGGTTGCAGAGATCACTATGGGTGCACACATTACATTGAAGGCTGGTGACAAAGGTCAAGCCAGGAGTATACACATGCACAGCTGTGGAGGCTAGCTGTAGATGAGCCCAGGGCATAGGACAGAGACAGTAGTTGGGGCCAGATGTGGGCCCACAAGCAGCTGTGAGGGCATAGTGCACTCCTTTGGCTGAAAAATCTTGCCCCTGGAATGTGTAGGGCAACAGAGGTTGGTGATGGGATTCAGGCTGGCAGTGTATAGGTTGCACAGATGCAGAGGTTACTTGTAGGCAACCCCAGAGGTGCAGGCCAGTGACAAGTGTCAGGGTTGGACCCAGGCTCATAGGCAGCTTGGGGGGGGGTGGGTCTTAGCTGTTGAGAAGCAGTTATGTGGCTATAGGGGCTCACTCTGGATGTACAAAAGGCAGTAGAGAATGGCGACAGGATTCAGGCTGGCAGGTGTAGGTGCACAGCCACAGGGTTTAGCTACAAGTGTGTAAATGGGGGTGGGGGTCAGCTATGAGGATGTAGGCTGACACTTTTTATGTGTGCAGCCACAGAGGCCAGGAATGTCTGCTGTTGTGATTTTCTGAGCACTGGTGGGTGGAGGGGAATGTAGTGGGGAGGGACTCTGGTAATGGTGCCTGTAAACAAAAATCTGTGGGTGACCATCTCAGTGGTGAAATCTGCAGGGTATCCATGGTAGTTGTACTGTCCATTAGTTTTTTTTCAGTGGTAGAAGCTAATGGGGTCCTTAGTTGGGTGGGTCACAGGGAACTGTGGTGGCTTCTGTTACATGGATGATACTAGCAGTTGCTTCCCTTATTCCTTGTTCCTAGACATTTACAGACATCTCAGCTTTACTGATTTCCAGGTGGGGTGAAACGAAACTAGATCCTTCATCCAGTGTGCTGAAAGGGTGGGGAAGTTGGTCATTCATCCTGTTCTCCTTTTCCGGGTGAAAGGAGCTTTTTTTTTTTAAATATGAAATTTATTGTCAAATTGGTTTCCATACAACACCCAGTGCTCATCCCAACAGGTACCCTCCTCAATACCCATCACCCACCCACCCCTCCCTCCCACCCCCCCCATCAACCCTCAGTTTGTTCTCAGTTTTTAAGAGTCTCTTATATTTTGGCTCCCTCCCTCTCTAACCTTTTTCTCTTTTTCCTTCCCCTCCCCTATGGTCTTCTGTTAAGTTTCTCAGGATCCACATAAGAGTGAAAACATATCGTATCTGTCTTTCTCTGTATGACTTATTTCACTTAGCATAACACTCTTCAGTTCCATCCACGTTGCTACAGAAGGCCATATTTCATTCTTTCTCATTGCCATGTAGTATTCCATTGTGTATATAAACCACATCTTTATCCATTCATCAGTTGATGGACATTTAGGCTCTTTCCATAATTTGGCTATTGTTGAAAGTGCTGCTATAAACACTGGGGTACAAGTGCCCCTATGCATCAGCACTCCTGTATCCCTTGGGTAAATTGCTAGCAGTGTTATTGCTGGGTCATAGGGTAGGTCTATTTTTAATTTTTTGAGGAACCTCCACATTGTTTTCCAGAGTGGCTGCACCAGTTTGCATTCCCACCAACAGTGCAAAAGGGTTCCCATTTCTCCACATCCTTGCCAGCATCTATAGTCTCCTGATCTGTTCATTTTGGCCACTCTGACTGGCATGAGCTGGTGTCTCATTGTGGTTTTGATTTGTATTTCCCTGATGAGGAGCGATGTTGAGCATCTTTTCATGTGCCTGTTGGTCATGCGGATGTCTTCTTAGGAGAAGTGTCTATTCATGTCTTCTGGCCATTTCTTCACTGGATTATTTGTTTTTTGGGTGTGGAGTTTGGTGAGTTCTTTATAGATTTTGGATACTAGGCCTTTGTCCGATATGTCGTTTGCAAATATCTTTTCCCATTCCGTTGGTTGCCTTTTCGTTTTGTTGGTTGTTTCCTTTGCTGTGCAGGAGCTTTTTATCTTCATGAGGTGCCAATAGTTCATTTTTGCTTTTAATTCCCTTGCCTTTGGGGATGTGTCAAGTAAGAAATTGCTGCAGCAGAGGTCAGAGGTTTTTTCCTGCTTTCTCCTCTAGGGTTTTGATGGTTTCCTGTCTCACATTCAGGTCCTTTATCCATTTTGAGTTTATTTTTGTGAATGGTGTAAGAAAGTGGTCTAGTTTCATCCTTCTGCATGTTGCTGTCCAGTTCTCCCAGCACCATTTGTTAAAGAGACTGTCTTTTTTCCATTGGATATTCTTTCCTGCTTTGTCAAAGATTAGTTGGCCATACTTTTGTGGGTCTAATTCTGGGGTTTCTATTCTATTCCATTGGTCTATGTGTCTGATTTTGTGCCAATACCATGCTGTCTTGATGATTATAGCTTTGTAGTAGAGGCTAAAGTCTGGGATTGTGATGCCTCCTGCTTTGGTCTTCTTCAAAATTACTTTGGCTATTCGGGGTCTTTTGTGGTTCCATACAAATTTTAGGATGGCTTATTCTAGCTTCGAGAAGAATGCTGGTGCAATTTTGATTGGGATTGCATTGAATGTGTAGATAGCTTTGGGTAGTATTGACATTTTAACAATATTTATTCTTCCAATCCATGAGTGCGGAATGCTTTTCCATTTCTTTGTCTCTTCTTCAATTACCTTCATAAGCTTTCTGTAGTTTTCAGCATACAGATCTTTTACATCTTTGGTTAGGTTGATTCCTAGGTATTTTATGCTTCTTGGTGCAATTGTGAATGGGATCAGTTTCTTTATTTGTCTTTCTGTTGCTTCATTGTTAGTGTATAAGAATGCAACTGATTTCTGTACATTGATTTTGTATCCTGCAACTTTGCTGAATTCATGTATCAGTTCTAGCAAACTTTTGGTGGAGTCTATCAGATTTTCCATGTATAATATCATGTCATCTGCAAAAAGCGAAAGCTTGACTGAATCTTTGCCAATTTTGATGCCTTTGATTTCCTTTTGTTGTCTGATTGCTGATGCTAGATCTTCCAACACTATGTTAAACAACAGCGGTGAGAGTGGACATCTCTGTCGTGTTCCTGATCTCAGGGGTAAAGCTGTCAGTTTTTCCCCATTGAGGATGATTTTAGCTGTGGGCTTTTCATAAATGGCTTTTATGATGTTTAAGTATGCTCCTTCTATCCCGCCTTTCTCGAGGGTTTTTATTAAGAAATGATGCTGAATTTTGTCAAATGCTTTTTCTGCATCAATTGGCAGGATCATATGGGTCTTTTCTTTTCTTTTATTAATGTGATGTATCACATTGATTGATTTGCGAATGTTGAACCAGACCTGCATCCCAGGAATGAATCCCACTTGATCATGGTGAATAATTCTTTTTATATGCTGTTGAATTCGATTTGCTAGTGTCTTATTGAGAATTTTTACATCCATATTCATCAGGGATATTGGCCTGTAGTTCTCTTTTTTTACTGGGTCTCTGTCTGGTTTGGGAATCAAAGTAATGCTCGCTTCATAGAATGAGTCTGGAAGTTTTCCTTCCCTTTCTATTTCTTGGAACAGCTTGAGAAGGATAGGTATTATCTCTGCTTTAAACGTCTGGTAGAATTCCCCAGGGAAGCCATCTGGTCCTGGACTCTTATTTGTTGGGAGATTTTTGATAACTGATTCAATTTCTTCGCTGGTTATAGGTCTGTTCAAATTTTGTATTTCTTCGCGTTTGAGTTTTGGAAGTGTGTGGGTGTTTAGGAATTTGTCCATTTCTTCCAGGTTTGTCCAGTTTGTTGGCATATAATTTTTCACAGTATTCCCTGATAATTGCTTGTATTTCTGAGGAATTGGTTGTAATAATTCTATTTTCATTCATGGTTTTATCTATTTGGGTCCTCTCTCTTTTCTTTTTGAGAAGGCTGGCTAGAGGTTTATCAATTTTGTTTATTTTTTCAAAAACCAACTCTTGGTTTCATTGATCTCCTCTACAGTTTTTTTAGATTCTATCTTGTTTATTTCTGCTCTGATCTTTCTTATTTCTCTTCTTCTGCTGGGTTTTGGGGTGTCTTTGCTGTTCTGCTTCTATTTCCTTTAGGTGTGCTGTTAGATTTTGTATTTGGGATTTTTCTTGTTTCTTGAGATAGGCCTGGATTGCAATGTATTTTCCTCTCAGGACTGCCTTCACTGCATCCCAAAGCATTTGGATTGTTGTATTTTCATTTTCGTTTGTTTCCATATATTTTTAAATTTCTTCTCTAATTGCCTGGTTGACCCATTCATTCTTTAGTAGGGTGTTCTTTAACCTCCATGCTTTTGGAAGTTTTCCAGACTTTTTCCTGTGGTTGATTTCAAGCTTCATAGCATTGTGGTCTGAAAGTGTGCATGGTATCATCTCAATTCTTGTATACTAATGAAGGGCTGTTTTGTGACCCAGTATGTGATCTATCTTGGAGAATGTTCCATGTGCACTCGAGAAGAAAGTATATTCTGTTGCTTTGAGATGCAGAGTTCTAAATATATCTGTCAAGTCCCTCTGTTCCAATGTATCATTCAGGGCTAAAAGGAGTTCTTTCGAGCTGGGGAGTTCCCTCTTGGCACTGGGAAGTGCTGGCCTGGAGGGTGGGATGATATAGGCAAAATGAAGCTCTTTTTCCTATCCTTTTTGTGTGGTTATCCTCAGGTTTTTACCATTGTGTTGCTCAAGGTTTTTTTTTTTCCTGTTGCTGAAGTTTCTTTTTTTAAATTTTATTTTAGAGAGAAAGAGAGTGAGAAAAGGCATGCATGAGATCGGGAGAGGGTCAGAGGGAGAGAGAGAGAGATTTTTAAGCAGGCCCTATGCTCAATACAGAGCCTGATGTGGGGCTCGATCCCACAACCCTGTGATCATGACCTGAGCTGTAATCAAGAGTTGGACACTCAACCACCTAAGCCACCCAGGAACCCCTGTTCCTGAAGTTTTTTAAGTGGACTCTCCTGTTTTTATTTATGGATAGCTATGGAATCGTTGATCTTTTGTGGGGGCTTGGAGACTGGGGTCTTCTACTTTGCCATCTTGGTGATGTCACTCTGAATCCCAATGCTTTTTTAAAAAGTTTATTTAAATTTCAGTTAGTTAACATATAGTGTAATGTTTTCAAGAGTATAATTAGTGATTCATCACTTACATACAACACCCAATGCTCATCATAACAAGTGCCCTCCTTAATGCCCATAACCCATCCAGCCCATCCCCCACACACCTCCCTCCATCAGCCCTCAGTTTGTTCTCTGTCTTTGAGTCTCTTATGGTTTGTTTTCCTCTGTCTTTCCCCATACTCCCATATATTCATCTGTTTTGTTTCTTAAATTCCACATATGAGTGAAATCAATGGTATTTGTTTTTTCTCTGACTGACTTATTTCACTTAGCATAATACTCTCTGGCTCCATCCACCTCATTGCAAATAGCAAGATTTCATTCTTTTTGATGGCTGAGTAATATTCCATTGTATGTATATACCACATCTTTATCCATTCATTAGTCAATGGCCACTTGGGTTCTTTCCATGGTTTGGCCATTGTTGATAAGACTGTTATAAACATCAGGGTGCATGTACCCCTTTGAATCTGTATTTTTTGTATCCTTTGGGTAAATAACCTAGTAGTGCCATTGCTGGATCATAGGGTAGTTCTATTTTTAATTTTTTTAAATATTTATTTATTTTGATAGAAAAAGCATGTGTGGGGAAGGGCAGAGAGAGGGGGGCACAGAGAGGATCCAAAGCGGGCTCTGTGCTGACAAGAGCAAGCCCAATGCAGGGCTAGAACTCACGAACCATGAGATCATGACCTGAGCTGAAGTTGGATGATCAACTGACTGAGCCACCCACATGCCCCTATTTTAAATTTTTTGAGGGACCTCCATACTGTTTCCAGAGTGGCTGCACCAGTTTGCATTTCCACCAACAGTGCAGAAGGGTTCCCCTTTTTCTTTTTCTGCATCCTCACCAACCCCTGTTGTTTCCTGTGTTGTTAATTTTAGCCATTCTGACAGGTGTGATGTGGTATCTCATCATGTTTTTTTTTTTTTTTTTTTCTTTTGAGAGAGGGAGAGAGTGAGCAAGCTGGGGAGAGGGGCAAAGGGAGAGAATCGTAAGCAGACTCCACGCTCAATGCAGAGCCCAACCCAGGGCTTGATACCATAACCCTGGGAAAATGACCTGAATCGAAATCAAGAGTTGGATGCTCAAGTGACTGCGCCATCCAGGTTCCCCTCATCATGGTTTTGATTTGTATTTCCCTGATGATGAGTGATGCTGAATATATTTTCATGTGTCTGTTAGCCATCTGGATGTCTTCTTTGGGAAAGTGTCTATTCTTTCTTCACTGGATTATTTATTATTGGGGTGTTGAGTTTGATAAATTCTGGATACTAATCCTTTATCAGATATGTCATTTGCAAATATCTTCTGTTCCATAGGCTGCATTTTAGTTTTATTGATTGTTTCCTTCACTGTGCAGAAACTTTTTATCTTGATGAAGTCCTAACAGTTCATTTTGCTAGTAAGAAGTTATGACAAGGCCAAATGGGTTGCTGACTGTGTTCTCCTCTAGTATTCTGATGGTTTCCTGTCTCACAATTAGGTTTTTCATTCATTTTAAATTTATTTTTGTGTATGGTGTGTCGTAGACTCTAAGTCTAAAGTTCTCTTTGTCTAGCAAATGAGCGGATACAGGATTAAAATGAGAAATGGCTAATGTCCAGGAAAAAGACAAGAGCCCCAAATGAGGGTCCTTGCCCTGTATTTATTCAGATCAGAAGGCTTGCAAACGTGATGGGTATGTACAAAGAGACAAAGAAACTGGGAACATTAATTTGTGGATGTGAGGTGGAAAAGGGAATTTTGAAGATATACAGTGTTTGGGGTTTTGGTCAATATAAAACAAAATCCAGGCGCTGGGCAGATGGGTAGATGGTTGTCAACAGCAGACAGGAGGTACCTTCCCTGTTTATCTTTGTCAGCCTAGGGGATGAGACAGATAGGGGGAATAACCTCAGGGTTAATAAGGCACCTTTTCTTTTGTTAACCATCTCTGCTCTGGGCTGCTGTGCCTGCAGCACAGTGGTCCAAAGTCCAGTTCACCAGTTTGCCTAACCTGGCCCTATTCTCCTATGAAAGCAGCTGTATGCTGTAGTACTAAATTTGGGGTGCTTTCACCCTGAATATCTAATCTTGTTATTCCTATGTATTGGGCACCTTTGCACTGTTTCTATTTCAGGCCTTTGCCTCTCCCTCTCTATTTTTGGGGGCTCAGCACCCCCTCCCTATTTTGGGGTGCATTTGCACCTCCCTATTCTTGGCACCTTTGTGCTTCCCTATTCTTGGCGTGCCAATCTGGTTACCCAAACTGGGGTGTGAGAATTTTATGACTTTGTTATTTCTTTATGCCTGTTAACCCATTGGTGTAAGCCTGGGGGATTCCTAAGTTTATCCCCCACAATGGTGTAAGAAAGTGTTCTAGTTTCATTCTTTTGCATGTTGCCATCCAGTTTTCCCAACACCATTTGCTGAAGAGACTATCTTTTTTCCATTGGATATTCTTTCCTACTTTGTTGAAGATTAGTTGACCATATAGTTGTGGGTCCATTTTTGGGTTTTCTATTCTGTCCATTGATCTATGTATCTGTTTTTGCGCCAGTACCGTACTGTCTTGATGACTACAGCTTGTAGTTTGAAGTCTGGAATTGTGATGCCTCCATCTTTTCTTTTTCATTTGCTTCCACGCATTTTTTAATTTCTTCTTTAATTTTGTAGTTGACTCATTCATTATTCAGTAGGATGTTCTTTAACCTCCATCTATTTGTGGTCTTTCCAAATCTTTTTCTTGTGTTTGGCCTCAAGTTTCATAGCATTGTGGTTTGATAATATGCATGGTATGATCTCAGTTTTTTTGTACCTGTTGAGGGCTGATTTGTAACCCAGGATGTGATCTGTACTGGAAAATGTTCCATGTGCACTCAAGAAGAATGTGTGTTCTGCTGCTTTAGGATGAAATGTTCTGAATGTATCTATTAAGTCCATCCAGTGTGTCATTCAAATCCATTGTTTCCTTGTTGATTTTATGCTTTTATGATCTGTCCATTGTTGTAAGTGGAGTGTTAAAGTCCCTTACTGTTATTGTATTACTATCAGTGAGTTTCTTTATATTTGTTATTAATTGTTTTAAATATTTGGGTGCTTCAAGTTGGGGGCATAAATATTTATAATTGTTGGATCTTTTTGACGGATAGACTCCTTAATTATGATGTAATGCCTTTATTCATTTCTTGTTACAGTATTTGGTTTAAAATCTAGTTTGTCTGATATAAGAATGGCTACTCCAGCTTTCTTTTGGCATCCATTAGCATGATAGATGGTTCTCCATCCCCTCACTTTCAATCTGCAGGTGTCTTTAGGTCTAAAATGAGTCTCTTAGGAGCGCCTGGGTGGCTCAGTCAGTTAAGCGGCCGACTTCGGATCAGGTCATGATCTCGCAGTCTGTGAGTTCGAGCCCCCGCGTCGGGCTCTGTGCTGACAGCTCAGAGCCTAAGCCTGTTTCAGAATCTGTGTTTCCCTCTCTCTGACCCTCCCCTGTTCATGCTCTGTCTTTCCCTGTCTCAAAAATAAATAAAACTTTAAAAAAAATAAATAAAATGAGTCTCCTGTAGGGAGCATATGTGGTCTTGTTTTTTTTTTTTTTTTTTTTTTTTTATCCATTCTGATACACTGTGTCTTTTTAGTGGAGTATTTAGTCCATTTACATTCGGAGTGATTATTGATAGATATGAATTTAGTGCTTTTGTGTTATCTGTAAGGTTGATGTTTCTGGTTGTCCTCTGTTCCTTTCTAGTCTTTGTTGCTTTTGGTCCTTCCCCCCCCCCCCATTCAAAGAGTCCCCTTTAATAATTCTTGAAGGGCTGGTTTAGTGGTCACAAGCTCGCTTAGTTTTGTTTATCTGGGAAACACTTTACCTCTCCTTCTATTCTGAGTAACAGCCTTGTTGGATAAAATATTCTTAGCTGCATATTTTCCCCATTCAGCATATTGAATATATCATGCCATTCACTCTCTTCCCGCCTGCCAAGTTTCTATGGACAGATCTGCTGGGAATCTGATTTGTCTTCCCTTATAGGTTAAGGACGTTTTTCCCTTGCTGCTTTCAGGATTCTTTCCTTGTCTGTGTGTTTTGTGAATTTGAGTATATGTCTTGATGATGGCCGGCTTTTGTTAAATTTAATGGCAGTTCTCTGTGCTTCTTGGATTTCAATGTCTGTTTTCTTTCCCAGGTTAGGAAGTTTTCAGCTATAATTTGTTCGAATAAACTTTCTGCCCTTTTTTCTCTCTCTTCATCTTTTGGGACTCCTATTATAGGAATATAATTATCCTTTAAGGAGTTGCTGAATTCCCTAAGTCTACACTTGTGATCCAATACCTTTCTTTCCCTTTTTTCAGCTTCATTATTTACCATAATTTTATCTTCTCTATCACTGATTTGTTCTTCTGCTTCATCTATCCTCATTGTCATGGAATCCATTTGGATTTGCATCTTGGTTATAGCATTTTTAATTTGGCCTAGAGTTTAGTTCTTTTATGTCAACAGTAAGGGATTCTCTACTGTTTTCTATGTTTTTATCAAGCCCATCTAGTATCCTTATAATTGTTTTAAATTCTAGTTCAGGCATATTATCTATCTATCTATCTATCTATCTATCTATCTTTTGATTAAATCCCTGGCTGTGACCTCTTGTTCTTTTTCTGGGGTGAATTCCTGTGTCTTTTCATACTGTCTTTCTAAGGTCAAGAAAAAAAGGAAGCTAGATCCTAGATGTGTTTAGGTCTGCTTGTTAGAAGAAGCTAGATTAAAAAAAAATTAAAAACATAAAAATAAAAATGAAAAAAAATAAAAAATTGCTTTCTCTGGGGCACCTGGATGGCTCAGTCAATTAAGCATATGACTTCAACTCAGGTCATGGTCTTGTGGTTTGTGAGTTCAAGCCCTCCACCAGGTTCTGTGCTAACAGCTCAGAGCCTGGAGCCTGCTTCAGATTCTATGTCTCCCTCTCTCTCTGTCCCTCCCCTGTTTGTATTCTGTCTATCTCTCAAAAATAAATAAACATTAAATTTTTTTAATAATAAATAAATAAAAATTGCTTTCTCTGTATCCCAAGCAGGGGAAGAAAACCAAAGGAAGCTAGATCGTATTTCCCCTAGAGCTATAGCTTTGCAGCACTCTATAATCAGTACACTTGGTGCAGGTGAGGAGTTTGTGCTGGCCTTCTGGGGGTGGGGTCTGCTGTGGTGATTCTCAGGTGGACTTGCCCTAGTGGAGATGCACCTGCAGGGTGCAGGGTGGTGGGGCTTTGTATAAGTGGCTCTGGCCTCCACTTGGTGGTGCTCTTTTGCTCACTGAAGTCTGTCAGTGCTATGGCAGGGTGCAAATGGTGTCACTCCATTCCTTCATCCCCAGAGTGGGGACCTCACGCCTGCCATTCTTCAGGAAACCCTCAAAGAAGAGCAAACAACCACCTGTCATGTGTCCCCTTCTTCCACAAGATCCCTGCTTTCTCCCTGCCTGTGTCTGAGCTGTCTGCTTTCCAGGTGGCGTAGCGCTTGTGTGTTTTACCTCAGGTGCACAGAACTCCAAATTTTAGAGATCTGAGTGGCATGGACATGTGCTGATCCTCTACGGTCGTGTCTTCCTGCACTATGGCCTGGTGCCAGCTTGCCCCAGAAATCAGTTTCATGACCATGCAGCAATTCAGAGCTGGTGGTAAAGCACAGCAGAAAGCCAGCGCCAAGGCATGCTGTCCTCAGCCCGTGTTCCTTTTCTTATGTTAGTGAATGGGGCAGCTCAGTAGCACCCACTATGTCTCTTGCTCCTGGAGAAGCTGTGTCCCTTCTCCTAAATGCGTTCCAAGCAGGGCATCTTCAGCCTATGCTGCCTACTCCTAGGTCTCTGTCCTCCCTCCCCACCAGAGCACTATTAAGCTCAGCATGTGTGACTCTGAAACTTCAGACCCTGTGCTCCATTGTTTATAAAAACTTGTCATATTCAGTCTCTCTCCTCTTCTCTGTCAATATTTTTGGGGAAGAGTTTTTTCTTGTGCAATTCCCTACATGCTCGCTTGCTTGCTTTCTCTCTCTCTCTCTCTCTCTCTCTCTCTCTCTCTTCCTTTCTCCATGATCAGGGCTCCCTCACCATCACAACACCCACAGCTCTTCTCCCCACTAAATCAACTCTCCACAGCTCCTACCTTCTAAGTCTAGTTGTGCTTTTTTGTTCTCTCAGTCCTCAGATCAACTTCTTGGGTGTTCAAAATGATTTGATATTTATCTAGCTGTGTTCAAAGAATGAGACAAGCCTAGAGTCTCCCACTCCTCCACAATCTTAACTCCTCCTGAATCCTGGTGCTTCTTATTTCCTCATTTGGATTTGTGTTACCATGTTGTTACTGTACAGTTTCATTTTATCCAGGAGAACTTCCTTTAGTATTTCTTGTAGGACAAGTCTTTAGTGATGAATGGTCTCAGTTTTTGTTTATTTCAGTGTCTAAATTTCTGCTTCATTTTTGAAGAGAAGTTTTGCTGGATATAGAACTTTTAGTTGACAGCTTTTCTACCCAGCATTTTGAATATGTTATCCCACCATCTTCTGTTCTCATTTTCTGATGAGAAGGAAGGTGTGATCTTATTGAGGACCTGTTGTGTATGTTTGTGTCCCATCAAAATCCATATTTTGAAATGTAACCCCCAGAGTGATAGTATTAGGAGAAGGGGCCTTTCAGAGGTGATTAGTTCATGAAAGCAGAGCTCTCATTAATGGAATTAATGTCCTTATGAAAGTGGCCTGAAAAATCTCCTTTGATTCTTACACCATGTGAAGATACCCAAGAAAGTGGCCTAGAATCTGCTGATATCTTGAACTTTGACTCCACAGCCTCCAGAACTGATTTTTCATGTTTATAAGGTTTGGGTTCATTATTTCTTTAAAAATATTCCTTCTGGCCTTTTCTCTTGCTGCTCCTTCTGGGACTTACATTATATGTATGTTGGTGTAGTTGATGGTATCCCACAGATTCTGAATTTCTGTTCATTTTTTTTTAGTAGATTGTTTGTTTTTTTTTTTAGAGCAGCTTTAGCTTCACAGAAAAATTGAGCAGAAAGCCCAGACATTTCCCATAGATTCCCTGCCACTGCACACCCATTTTCCTCCATTATCAATCTTCTGCACCGGAATGGTAGATTCATTAAAATAGATGAATCTGCATTGATACATCATTATCATCTAAATCCTTGATTTACCGTAGCGTTGTTTCTTGTTCTTAATTGCTCTGGTCAGAACTTTCAGTGATGTGTTGAAGAGAAGTGGTTAATGTGGGCATCCTTGCCTTGTTCCTGATCTTAGAGGAAAAATTTTCTGTCTTTCACAATTGAGTGGTGTTTGGTGAGGGTTTGTCATATGTGGCTTTTATATGTTATATTTTCTTCAATTCATATTTATTTTTATCACAAAAGGATGTTGAATTTTGTGAAATACTTACTCTGCATCAATTCAGATGATCACATGTTTTTGGATTTGTTGATGTGGCATATTACATTGATTGATTTTCATATGTTGACCCATTCTTGCATTCTAGGAATAAATTTCATTTGGTAATAATGTATAGTCTTTTCAATATGCTGCTGAATTGTTTCCTAATATTTTGTTGGTGATTTTTGCATAAATGTTAATAAGGGATTTTGGTCTTTTCTTGTAGTGACTTTGTCTGGCGTTAGTATCAGGGTTATGCTGGTCTTCTAAAACAAGTTGAGAAGTGTTTTCTCAAATTCAGTTTTTAGGAAATGTTTGGGAAAGATTGGTATTAGATCCTTTTAAATGTTTGGTAGAATTAATTACTGAAGCCATAAGCACTATGATTTTTCTTTGTCCAGATATTAAGATTACTGACTCAATCTAACTCATTATGGGCATATTCAGATTTTCTATATTGTCATGATTTAGTTTTGGTAGGTTTGTTTTTCTCCAAATTTGTCCATTTCATCTAGGTTATTCCATTTTTTGTTCATAGTGATCTCTTAAAATACTTTAAAAGTTTTTGTAGAATTGATATTAAATTCTACTTTAATGTTTGATTTTAGTAATTTGAGGCCCTTTTTTCTTAGTCCATTTAGCCAATTAAAGACTTGTCAATTTTGTTAATCTTTTAAAAAAACCAACTTTTAGTTTCATTGATTTTCTCCATTATTATTCTCTATTTACTTTATCTCTGCTCTAATGTTTGTTATTTCACTTTTTTCTGTTAGCTTTTGGTTAGTTTGTTCTTTTGTTTCCTTAAATTATAAGTTAGGTTGTTGACTTGAGTTCTTTTTGGTTTTTCAATGATTGGGCCATACTTCCTATTTCTTTGTATGCCTTGTGTATGCCTTGTTGAACGCTGGCATTTGAATTTAGTAATGTGGCAACTCTGGAAATCAGATTCTTCTCCAGGATTTTCTGTTTATTATTATTATTTTATTTGTTATTTTTATTTATTATTATTTTTGTTTATTGCTTTTGGTTTTTTTATTATGGTAGTTATCTCTGTGCCAAGGATCAGAGTAAAGTATAAACTTAATATCTCCTCTGGTAATTTTGCACCTTTCCCTTTGTGTTTATGGTCACTTTTTAATTTTCTCTGTTTATACCATTGTTTTGGGGTGTCCTAGTCTTTAGCATTTGACTCCTAAAAGGGGAAAAGCAAAAAATGAAGGGAGAGGAAATCAGGGATCTAGTTCTTTAAATTCCTCTTGGAAGTCATTTGAGCCTGAAGGAGAGGGGCTTGAAACACTGGAGAGACATAAAATTACCATGGCTGCCTGCCTCTTTGTTTGCACATCTGTGATCAGAAACATCAATAATCAGAGCACAGATCTCAATATTTGGAAGACAGAGTCCTTTACGCCCATCCCAGTTTTGACACACCATGCACAAGCTGCTGGCCACATGGCTAGGGGTGGGGGATGGGTTGTTGCTACTGTGCAAAGAGATGAAATTGACTGAAATTAACCATTGTTTATCCCTAGTCTTCCCCTAGAAGTTGCGAACCTTCAATGAACTCTAGAGTTCAAAAATATTAATATCAGACAGATTCTGCCAGCGCAATTATTGTCTACATGGGGAGACAGATTCCTGGTGCTTCCTACTCCTCCATATTCCTAGAATCCTCCCTAGCTCATTTCTTTTTGACACTGAATATTCTATTGTCTGGGTGTACCATAGTTTATTTATCTATTTACCTACTGAAAGACATCTTTGTTGCTTCCAATTTTGACAATTATGAATAAAGCTGCTATGAACATATCAGGTTTTAGTATACATATGTTTTCAACTCCTTTGAGTAAATACCAAGCACCATGATTGCTGAGTCCTATGTAAAGAGTAAGTTTAGTTTTGTAAGAAACCACCATACTGTCTTCCAAAGTGGTTGTACCATTTTGCTTTCTCACTAGCTGTGAATGAGAGTTGCTGTTCTCTGTGTTCTCACCAGCATTTGATGTTAGCATTTAAAATTTTTGGCCATACTGATAGGTATGTAGAGGTATCTCATTATTTTAATTTGCAATTTCTATTGACATATGCTGAGCACTGCTTCATATGCTTATTTGCCATCTGTGTATCTTCTTTGGTGAGATGTCTATTCAGGTTTCTCACCCATTTATTTTTTATTTTTTATTTTTTTTTCAATATATGAAATTTATTGTCAAATTGGTTTCCATACAACACCCAGTGCTCATCACAAACGGTGACCTCCTCAATACCCATCACCCACCCTCCCCTCCCTCCCACCCCCCATCAACCCTCAGTTTGTTCTCAGTTTTTTAGAGTCTCTTATGTTTTGGCTCTCTCCCACTCTAACCTCCTTTTTTTTTTTTTTTCCTACCCCTTCCCCATGGGTTTCTGTTAAGTTTCTCAGGATCCACATAAGAGTGAAAACATATGGTATCTGTCTTTCTCTGTATGGCTTATTTCACTTAGCATCACACTCTCCAGTTCCATCCATCTTGCTACAAAGGACCATATTTCATTCTTTCTCAATGCCACGTAGTACTCCATTGTGTATATAAACCACAATTTCTTTATCCATTCATTAGTTGATGGACATTTAGGCTCTTTCCATAATTTGGCTATTGTTGAGAGTGCTGCTATAAACATTGGGGTACAAGTGCCCCTAGGCATCAGTACTCCTGTATCCCTTGAGTAAATTCCTAGCAGTGCTATTGCTGGGTCATAGGGTAGGTCTATTTTTAATTTTCTGAGGAACCTCCACACTGTTTTCAAGAGTGGCTGCACCAATTTCGATTTCCACCAACAGTGCAAGAGGGTTCCCATTTCTCCACATCCTCTCCAGCATCTATAGTCTCCTGATTTGTTCATTTTGGCCACTCTGACTGGTGTGAGGTGATATCTGAGTGTGGTTTTGATTTGTATTTCCCTGATAAGGAGCGACGTTGAGCATCTTTTCATGTGCCTGTTGGCCATCCGGATGTCTTCTTTAGAGAAGTGTCTATTCATGTTTTCTGCCCATTTATTCACTGGGTTATTTGTTTTTTGGGTGTGGAGTTTGGTGAGCTCTTTATAGATTTTGGATACTAGCCCTTTGTCCCATATGTCATTTGCAAATATCTTTTCCCATTCCGTTGGTTGCCTTTTTGTTTTGTTGGTTGTTTCCTTTGCTGTGCAGGAGCTTTTTATCTTCATAAGGTCCCAGTAATTCATTTTTGCTTTTAATTCCCTTGCCTTTGGGGATGTGTCGAGTAAGAGATTGCTACGGCTGAGGTCAGAGAGGTCTTTTCCTGCTTTCTCCTCTAGGGTTTTGATGGTTTCCTGTCTCACATTCAGGTCCTTTATCCATTTTGAGTTTATTTTTGTGAATGGTGTGAGAATGTGGTCTAGTTTCAACCTTCTGCATGTTGCTGTCCAGTTCTCCCAGCATTTGTTAAAGAGACTGTCATTTTTCCATTGGATATTCTTTCCTGCTTTGTCAAAGATTAGTTGACCATACGTTTGTGGGTCTAGTTCTGGGGTTTCTATTCTATTCCATTGGTCTATGTGTCTGATTTTGTGCCAATACCATGCTGTCTTGATGATTACAGCTTTGTAGTAGAGGCTAAAGTCTGGGATTGTGATGACTCCCGCTTTGGTCTTCTTCTTCAAAATTACTTTGGCTATTCGGGGTCTTTTGTGGTTCCATATGAATTTTAGGATTGCTTGTTCTAGTTTCAAGAAGAATGCTGGTGCAATTTTGATTGGGATTGCATTGAATGTGTAGATAGCTTTGGGTAGTACTGACATTTTGACAATATTTATTCTTCCAATCCATGAGCAGGGAATGTCTTTCCATTTCTTTATATCTTCTTCAATTACCTTCATAAGCTTTCTAGTTTTCAGCATACAGATCTGTTACATCTTTGGTTAGATTTATTCCTAGGGATTTTATGCTTCTTGGTGCAATTGTGAATGGGATCAGTTTCTTTATTTGTCTTTCTGTTGCTTCATTATTAGTGTATAAGAATGCAACTGATCTGTACATTGATTTTGTATCCTGCAACTTTGCTGAATTCATGTATCAGTTCTAGCAGACTTTTGGTGGAGTCTATCAGATTTTCCATGTATAGTATCATGTCATCTGCAAAAAGTGAAAGCTTGACTTCATCTTTGCCAATTTTGATGCTTTGATTTCCTTTTGTTGTCTGATTGCTGATGCTAGAACTTCCAACACTGTGTTAAACAACAGCGGTGAGAGTGGGCATCCCTGTTGTGTTCCTGATCTCAGGGAAAAAGCTCTCAGTTTTTCCCCATTGAGGATGATGTTAGTTGTGGGCTTTTCATAAATGGCTTTTATGATCTTTATGTATGTTCCTTCTATCCCGCCTTTCTCGAGGGTTTTTATTAAGAAAGGGTGCTGAATTTTGTCAAATGCCTTCTCTGCATCGATTGACAGGATCATATGGTTCTTATCTTTTCTTTTATTAATGTGATGTATCACGTTGATCGATTTGCGAATGTTGAACCAGACCTGCATCCCAGGAATGAATCCCACTTGATCATGATGAATAATTCTTTTTATATGCTGTTGAATTCGATTTGCTAGTATCTTATTGAGAATTTTTGCATCCATATTCATCAGGGATATTGGCCTGTAGTTCTCTCTTTTTACTGGGTCTCTGTCTGGTTTAGGAATCAAAGTAATACTGGCTTCATAGAATGAGTCTGGAAGTTTTCCATCCCTTTCTATTTCTTGGAACAGCTTGAGAAGGATAGGTATTATCTCTGCTTTAAACGTCTGGTAGAATTCCCCAGGGAAGCCATCTGGTCCTGGACTCTTATTTGTTGGGAGATTTTTGATAACTGATTCAATTTCTTCGCTGGTTATGGATCTGTTCAAGCTTTCTATTTCCTCCTGATTGAATTTTGGAAGAGTGTGGGTGTTTAGGAATTTGTCCATTTCTTCCAGGTTGTCCAATTTGATGGCATATAATTTTTCATAGTATTCCCTGATAATTGTTTGTATCTCTGAGGGATTGGTTGTAATAATTACATTTTCATTCCTGATTTTATCTATTTGGGTCATCTCCCTTTTCTTTTTGAGAAGCCTGGCTAGAGGTTTATCAATTTTGTTTATTTTTTCAAAAAACCAACTCTTGGTTTCATTGATCTGCTCTACATTTTTTTTAGATTCTATCTTGTTTATTTCTGCTCTGATCTTTATTATTTCTCTTCTTCTGCTGGGTTTAGGCTGCCTTTGCTGTTCTGCTTCTATTTCCTTTAGGTGTGCTGTTACATTTTATATTTGGGATTTTTCTTGTTTCTTGAGATAAGCCTGGATTGCAATGTATTTTCCTCTCAGGACTGCCTTTGCTGCATCCCAAAGTGTTTGGATTGTTGTATTTTCATTTTCGTTTGTTTCCATATATATTTTAATTTCTTCTCTAATTGCCTGGTTGACCCACTCATTCTTTAGTAGGGTGTTCTTTAACCTCCATGCTTTTGGAGGTTTTCCAGACTTTTTCCTGTGGTTGATGTCAAGCTTCATAGCATTGTGGTCTGAACGTATGCATGGTATAATTTCAATTCTTGTATACTTATGAAGGGCTGTTTTGTGACCCAGTATATGATCTATCTTGGAGAATGTTCCATGTGCACTCGAGAAGAAAGTATATTCTGTTGCTTTGAGATGCAGAGTTCTAAATATATCTGTCAAGTCCATCTGATCCAATGTATCGTTCAGGGCCCTTGTTTCTTTATTGGCCGTGTGTCTAGATGATGTATCCATTTCTGTAAGTGGAGTGTTAAAGTCCCCTGCAATTACCACATTCTTATCAATAAGTTTGCTTATGTTTATGAGTAATTGTTTATATATTTGGGGGCTCCTGTATTCGGTGCACAGACATTTATAATTGTTAGCTCTTCCTGATGGTTAGACCCTGTAATTATTATATAATGCCCTTCTTCATCTCTTGTTACATCCTTTAATTTAAAGTCTAGTTTGTCTGATATAAGTATGGCTACTCCAGCTTTCTTTTGGCTTCCAGTAGCATGATAAATAGTTCTCCATCCCCTCACTCTCAATCTGAAGGTGTCCTCATGTCTAAAATGAGTCTCTTGTAGACAGCAAATAGATGGGTCTTGTTTTTTTGTCCATTCTGATACCCTATGTCTTTTGTTTGGTGCATTTAGTCCCTTTACATTCAGTGTTATTATAGAAAGATGTGGGTTTAGAGTCATTGTGATGTCTGTATGTTTTATGCTTGTAGAGATGTCTCTGGTACTTTGTCTCACAGGATCCCCCTTAGGATCTCTTGTAGGGCTGGTTTAGTGGTGATGAATTCCTTCAGTTTTTGTTTGTTTGGGAAAACGTTTATCTCTCCTTCTATTCTAAATGACAGATTTGCTGGGTAGAGGATTCTCGGCTGCGTATTTTTTTCTGTTCATCACATTGAAGATTTCCTGCCATTCCTTTTTGGCCTGCCAAGTTTCAGAAGACAGAGCCGTCACTAGTCTTATCCGTCTCCCTTTATATGTTAGAGGACGTTTATCCTTAGCTGCTTTCAGAATTTTCTCTTTATCCTTGCATTTTGCCAGTTTCACTATGATATGTCGTGCAAAAGATCGATTCAAGTCACGTCTGAAGGGAGTTCTCTGTGCCTCTTGGATTTCAATGTCTTTTTCCTTCCCCAGTTCAGGGAAGTTCTCAGCTATAATTTCTTCAAGTACCCCTTCAGCACCTTTCCCTCTCTCTTCCTCCTCTGGAATACCAATAATGCGTATATTATTTCTTTTTCGTTCATCACTTAGTTCTCTAATTTTTCCCTCATACTCCTGGATTTTTTTATCTCTCTTTTTCTCAGCTTCCTCTTTTTCCATAATTTTATCTTCTAGTTCACCTGTTCTCTCCTCTGCCTCTTCAATCCAAGCCGTGGTCATTTCCACTTTATTTTGCATCTCGTTTATAGCGTTTTTCAGCTCCTCCTAACTATTCCTTAGTTCCTTGATCTCTGTAGCAATAGATTCTCTGCTGTCCTCTATACTGTTTTCAAGCCCAGCGATTAATTTTATGACTATTACTCTAAATTCACTTTCTGTTATATTATTTAAATCCTTTTTGATCAGTTAATTAGCTGTTGTTATTTCCTGGAGATTCTTTTGAGGGGAATTCTTCCGTTTGGTCATTTTGGATAGTGCCTGGAGTGGTGGGGACCTGCAGGGCACCTCCCCTGTGCTGTGGTGTATAACTGGAGTTGGTGGGCGGGGCCACAGTCAGACCTGATGTCTGCCCCCAGCCCACCGCTGGGGCCACAGTCAGACTGGCGTGTGCCTTCTCTTCCCCTCTCCTAGGGGCGGGATTCACTGTGGGGTGGTGTGGCCAGTCTGGGCTACTTGCACACTCCCAGGCTTGTCGTGCTGGGGATCTGGTGTATTAGCTGGGGTGGGTAGGCAAGGTGCACGGGGGCAGGAGGGGCAGGCTTAGCTCGCTTCTCCTTCGGTGATCCACTTCAGAAGGGGCCCTGTGGCAGCGGGAGGGAGTCAGACCTGCTGGAGGGGTGGCTCCGCAGAAGCACAGCCTTGGGTGTTTTTGAGGAGCAAGCAAGTTCCCTGGCAGGAACTGGTTCTCTATGGGATTTTGGCTGGGGGATGGGCGAGGGAGATGGCGCTGGCGAGCGTCTTTGTTCCCCGCCAAGCTGAGCTCTGTCGTCCAGGGCTCAACAACTCTCCCTCCCGTTGTCCTCCAGCCCTCCCGCTCTCCGAGCAGAGCTGTTAACTTATGACCTCCCAGATGCTAAGTTCTGCTTGCTGTCGGAACACACTCCGTCTGGCCCTTCCACTTTTGCAAGCCAGACTTGGGGGCTCTGCTTGGTCGGTGGGCCGCCCCTCCACCCCGGCTCCCTCCCGCCAGTACGTGTAGTGCGCACTGCCTCTCCGCCCTTCCTACCCTCTTCTGTGGGCTTCTCGTCTGTGCTTGGCTCTGGAGACTCTGTTCTGCTAGTCTTCTGGCAGTTTTCTGGGTTATTTAGGCAGGTGTAGGTGGAATCTAAGTGATCAGCAGGACGCATGGTGAACCCAGCGTCCTCCTACGCCGCCATCTTCCTTCTAATCTCTCACACATTTTTAATCAGGTTTTGTGTGTGTGTGTGTGTGTGTCTGTGTGTATGTCTTATTGTTGAGTTTAAGAGTGTTTTGTATATTTTGGATAACAGTTCTTTATCAGATATGCTTTTTGCAAATATTTTCTCTCAGTTTATGGCTTACCTTTTTATGCTCTTAACATATCTTTCACAGAGCAGAACTTTAAAAAATTATTTAGATTAATTTTCCATTTTTTATCATTACAGTTAGCTAAAAAATTGCCAGGCAGCCCACAAAACAGGATTTGCTTTAAGATCAACCTACAGAGTCAGTTGGAGACTGATGGCATTGGGACCTGCTGGGCTGGGCCATAGTAGTGTTTAGCTAAGTGTCAAGAGCATTAAGAAGAAAGTCTGGGTTCGAGGCACCAGGCCTGCAGCACAGCTGTGGAACCTCCATGATGTGACTGCACAGCTCTATCCTCAGACATTTGTTGGGTGATCACCACTGAGGGGGAACCTAGCTATAAGTGGGGCCCCTGGGGCCAGATACGTGGGCACAGTGCATGGGGGCAACAGGAGTTGAGGTGTGGGAGGTCAGGAGAGTACCTGCTGACATGGCCACAGTGGTCCCAGACACCATACCCATGGTGACGCCATTGCCTCTAAGTGGAGGGATGGGATCGGGGTAAATCGCCACCAGCATGCAGTTGGGCTGCACAATTGTGGTGTGGTGGATGATTTGAGGGGGCACTGCCTACTGGGGCTGTGTGTGCATAGGGGCTCTCTTGGGGGTAGGCATTTTGGTAGGGGAAGAGGAGTATGGTGGCACTGCCCCATTGGTGGGGGGACAGAATACTGTGTAAGGTGTGACAGGATTGTAACCTTTTTGGAAGGTAGGATTTGCTCCAGGGTACATGTTGGTGGAATAGGCAGGACCTATGGCTGCATAGCCCACAGGGAAACCAGCTGAATAACCAATTTATTTGGCATTTGCAGAGGGGAACCCCAACAAAACCAGGGCTATAAACAGGATTCATGATTTCAAGAAGGCATTGTGGCAGTGGCAGCCTGGGCCAAAGTGCCCAGCTCATGCCAGCCAGGGGCGGTGTCCACAGTTGGGTTCAGCAAGGATGCAGGGGCTGAGCCTCGAGGCTGGGTCTCTGATGCCACCACTGCCCTGGCAGGCACTTCCAATTGTTCTGCTTCACCCAGCACACCTCTCCACAACATGTGCTACCCGCAGACGTTCCAGAAAATTTTAATTTTAATGAAGTCCAGTATATCACTTCTTTTTTTATTGTTTGTACTTTGCAGTTGTATCTAAAAAGTAATCACCAAACACAAGGTCTAGGTTTTCTTCTATATTATATTTAGGAGGTCTGTTATATATTTTGAATTCGTTTTCTTAAGAGATATAAAGTCTGTGTATGGTTTCATTTGTTTTCATATGGATATGCAGGTGTTAAGCAGCACCATTGAGTGAAAAGACTATCTTTGTTCCATCGTATTGCCTTTGCTTCTTTGTCAAAGAGCAGTAATATTGTTTATGTTGGTGTATTCCTGGGATCTCTGTTTCATTCCATTGATCTGTTTTCTGTTCTTATGCAATATTACATTGTTTTGATTATTGATATTTTATTAGTTTCAGAATTAGGTCTTTGATTTTATTTTTTCCCTCAATGTTGTGTTGGCTATTCTGGGTCTTTGCCTTTCCAAATAGACTTTGGAATCACTTTTTCAGTATCCATAAAATAACTTGCTGGGATCTTGACTGGAATTGCATTGAGTCTATAGATCAAGTTGGGAAGAACTGGCATCTTGACAATATTGAGTCCTCCTATCCATAAACATGGTATATCTTTCCACTTATATAATTCTTCTGATTTCTGTCATCAAAATTTATAGTTTTTCTCATATAGATCTTGTATGTATTTGTTTAGATTTATACCTAAGTATTTCATTTTCATGGGTGCTAATGTAAACAATATTGTGCTTTTAACTTTAAATTTCCCCCTTTCATTGCTTTTTCAGTGAAGCTGCAAGCAGGTCAGATAATAAAAATGCTTTGGTATGGAACTTTTTGAGGAGCTCCTTCTCCTCAAGGAGAGGGTCTCCTCAGACCCAAAAAGTCTGCCCCTTCTTCTCATTGCTAGGCTTCTGGTTTCCACAGTTTCCATGTTTGCAGGTTTTCTTGTTTCCAAGTCTACTACAGAGCTGAGAAGAAGGAAATGGGAATAGGCCAAGTTGAAAAGTCTCAAATCCTATTCTTCTTAGGTTCTGCAGTGTTTGTTGAATAAATATGCCTAAGATTTTTGTATACTTTTGGTTAATTTTCAGAGTTCTGAAAAAAACAATTTTCACTTTTTTTTGCCAGCATTTTAATTGCTTTTATGGAGGAGTAGATTTATAGAGACCCTCACTCCACCATTCCAATTGTATTCTCACCTTCATATAGCTTTTCATAATATTTTGTACACCTTAAGGAATTTTTCTTATTCTTCTTTGAATTATGATTTTATGGATACTTGTCTTCCACTAGAATTTAGGTTTATTGAGGATAGTAACTTTATCTAGCATGTACAATGCCTTGCACATAGAAGGTTTTCAGTAAATATGGATTGAGCAAATATCCCTGTATTTTTTAGATGTATCAGGACTCTTAGCTTTGCTATGGTCAGATAAAGCAAAATGTCTCCAAATGGCAAGGTGATCTAACTTCCTTTGTGTTCAGAGTTGCCTCCATAATTCCCTGGGGACAGCATAGGTTCAGCCCTAGTTCCACTCTGTCTTTAGGTTAGGGATTATTACCCAATGATTAAATTAATTCATTCAACTCATATATAGTGTTCACCTGTTATGTGCAGGTATTGTGCTGGTGCTGTAGATAAGAGAATAAGACTGATAAGAGTAAAGACTCCTCCATGGTGCTTACGGTTTAGAGAAGAGACAGACCAAAACAAAATGAAATCCAAAAACATTAAGTACAAATTGTAGTAAGTATTGGTGTTGAGATAGCTGACATGAATATTTACTACATTTACAATAACTTGCATGTTATGTTTTCTTGCAATGTCTTCTTTGCATGTTGGCAGACATCTATCCTTTTGTAAAATAATACTCAGTGTGTTTTTCATATTCGTTGTTTTCCTAGGTTTCTTTTGAACAACAGAAATTCATTTATATATGTACAGAATATTTTAGCCTTACATTTACTTATATAACATATGGAGAATTCAGTGCTTAGTTCCCATCTCCTCTTAGCTAGCATCATCTAACACTGAGATGGTTCTTTCCTTTTTTGTTCTCCTAGATACCTTTGGGGAAGACCTGGGTCAGATATGAGCATTAGGAAACTGCTAAATTTCTGGGGAATGAGAAAAGAAATTAAATAAAGGTACAGAGAAATTAGTGGCCATTAGAGTCCAATTAAGGTATTGGCTTGGCTTAAAAATAGGAGAGGAGAGAATGCACTATTGCATATTGGTTTTATCTAGCTGGGTCCCACAGTAGAGGTCAGTAGGTGTGAGTGGCCAGTCAGGGGAAGGGAAACTTCTGTGATGCAGTCAGACTGGATTTTAAGTTTTAAGAGGAGTTCTTAAAAATAAATAACAAGTTTATTTTTCATTTTTAATTAATGCCTACCATCGAGTGTAAATGTAGCCTGAAAAGCTGGGGTGGAGGGAGTGAAGGCTAGAAGAGGACAAAGTGATGAGTGTTTATGTGTATCTAGGTAGCTAGGGCACAAGGGCATGGGAAATGTCCTTGGTGACCTCACTGATCAAGCTGTTACTTTTCTCTTTGGCCAGTGTTTGTCCAGCATGATGCTGCTCAACTCTACCTCACAGTCTGGAACCTAATTAAGGACCAAATCACAGATGTGGACTTGGTAAGATGTTAGAACTAAAGAACTCAGAAGTTTAAGATGCTGCTCATTTAGCTCATTCAGCTATCATCAATATAATGTATAGAGAAGATTAAAAGAGAAAATCCACATAAATACTTATCACAATTCCATAATATTATTACTGTTATTATTTTGTACCTTTTTGAAGAGCAAAGAGAATCAGTGGCTGCCATTTCTGGAGCTTCTGTCTGGTGGATATAATTTCTGGAAATTCACCTCACCTGTTTTGTTTATGGCTTTGTACCCTTCTTTCCTCTCACTTCCTCTCTCTTGCAGGTAGAGAGGCTGCAGGCCCTTTATACAATCCGGATGAAGGAGTCCTTGGTTTGCCTTGAATGTACAACGGAAAGGAGCAGAAATAGTAGCATGCTGACCCTCCCCCTTCCTCTTTTTGATATGGACTCAAAGCCCCTGAAAACCCTGGTGAGGAATTCCTCTTGGTGAATTTGCTGTTCCCATAAACCCAGTGCTGCCAGTGTGCTCTTGCTTCTTTAATCCACCTTTGGCTTTTAAAAAATAATTTCTATTTCCTTTGCACAATTCTAAGTTCTCCTTTGATTTGGTGAAAACCTTTCTTTCCTTTTACTTCCTTTCCTCATGCTGCTACCTTAACAAATGCTCCCTCCTGTTTTTCCTTCAAGTCAGTAGGTACTTTTGGAAATCCTGCCACATGCATCACAGTGGGCCAGATGGTAAGGGGAACAAGGAGAGAATCAGAAGGAAAGCTTAAATCCTCATCTGTAGGGTGATATGTTATACTGTATATGGTAAATACCAACTCTGCTTTTTCTTTGTTCTCCTGGGACAGGAGGATGCCCTTCGCTGTTTCTTCCAACCCAGGGAGTTATCAGGCAAAAGCAAATGCTTCTGTGAGAACTGTGGGAAGAAGACTTGTGGGAAGCAGGTACTTGCTCCCTAAAACCAGAAGCTTCCCTACTCTGGGGTTGTCCTTGGTGGATTTCCTAATGGAGACCTTGAGGGTAACTTGTGATGGTTGAGGGAGGGAATCCATATCAGGCTAGCAGCCCGGGATCTGGGGCTTCTGATTATCAGAGGCCCATCACTGAGAGGAGCAGAGCCTTTTAAAAGATAAGAGGAGAATATCCAAGGGAAGCATGCAGAGTTCCCCCCACAGGGTTAGACTAGCTCTCTAGAGCAGCCTCTGTAGTTTCCCTGAGCTCTGGTTCCTGTGAGAGAGCTCAACAGATTCAGCAAATGGGGGCCCTTAATTCTGTATTATATCATTCTTACCTCTCTTTTTGGGAAGAATATATGATCAGCTCTGGTATTTCTCTGAATCTACCCATTTCAAGGGCCTTAGGACTTCATCTCCACAGTAATTTTGGTTTTTCAGGTCTCGAAGCTGACCCATTTGCCCCAGACCTTGACAATCCACCTCTTACGGTTCTCCATCAGGAATTCGCAGACAGAAAAAATCTGCCACTCACTTTATTTCCCCCAGAGTTTGGATTTAAGTCAGGTCCTTCTGATTGAGGAAGACCTCTGCAGTGCTGAGGAACAGGTGAGAAGCTCCTCAGTTCCCTTCCATTCTCCTTCTCTTCAGACCCCTTGTCTGCTTGATTTTGCTTCTCCTCCCCTAAGGTGCTTGAAGTCACCCACTCAACAGAGATGGCACTTTTGGGCATCTCATCTGTGTCATTGTATCATCTCAGAAATCATGGCCTCTGCTGGCTGTGCTTGGGGTACACAAAGGGAGGGAAACTCATCGGCAGCTACTTGGTGTGATTCATAGAAACATATTCATACATTCAAGAAATATTCTTTTTAAAACAGTATTTTAATGATTCCTGAATAACAATGATAGGTTGTTACTACCATACTACTATCAACAACATTTGCTGTTTATGGTTGCTTTTCTTTTAAGAATCCAGAGACTTTATTTCTAAATATTGAGCTTTGGTTTATGTACTCCACAGCACTGAGAGAGGGAAAGAACCCATAACTCTCTTTCCACTTAAATATGGTATGTAATACATATACATAGGTAAACACAACATCTTGGGTTCTAAATATAATATCAACCTAACTTTCTTCCTGAAACAGTTTATGCCTACTTTGAGGATAGTAACAAGAGAGCCAGTTCATTTAGGTCAAATTTAATCAAAGTGAAGTTGAATTCAGTTGTCCTGAGCTGGTAACTTATTGGGAAATTCTGAGGAAAAGATATGACATAAATATCTTTTCTTAGGTTTGAAATGCTACATTTAGTAAATGATATGTATATAATTATATATGTATATATGTGTGTATATATATATATATATATATATATATATATATATATATATAGTCCATAAAAGGATATATCCTTTATATATCCTTTTATGGACTGTTTTGTTCATGCTTTGTTTGCTATTCATGTTCTAGAACCCTGGTATTTTAAAAATTGAGGCCTGATAATATAGTAGCTCCTATATAACATGGTTTCTTTGCCTATTTAGTGTATATACATTTTGTAAGATTATTATTTTCTGTCCTTTGAATTTTCCTTATTTCTGTTTGTGTACTATGAAGTATATCTTAATGAAATAATATATTAAAATTTTATTCCACTTAACAAGACATTGTTATAGAAAATCTTGAATATGTAGCAAAGTAATGGGGAATTATACAATGAATCCCCATGTCTTTCAAGCAGCTTAAAATTTATCAAGATTCATGCCCAATCTTGCTTTACCAACATCCTCATCCTCTTCTTTCTCCAGCCCTCTACTGGATTATTTTGAAGCACGTCCCAGACACCATGCCATTTCATTTAAAGTATTTCATTATGTCATTCTAAAGAAGAAAAGAAAAATATTGGATCACAAATGTAGACTTAGGAAACTCAGTGACTCCATAAAATGTAATACCATAGGAATCCCAGAAGAAGAGAAGGAAAAAGGGCAGAAGGTGTAAGGAGCTAGCCACGGAGCTAGAAAAGAATGCTGGGCTAGGTGTAAGCAGCTCCAGCTTCCACTGGGGGCACTGTGTTGCTCATTGAAGTCTGTCAGCGCTGATAGGCAGGGCGAAAATGGTGTCACCCTGCTCTCTCCTCCCTGGAGCAGGAAGTTCGTGCTTGCCACTGTCCAGGAATCCCTCACAGAAGAGCGAACAGTCTCCCCTCTTGTGTCCCTGGCTTCTGTCAAATTCCTGTCTTCACCCCGTGTCTGAGCTGTCTACCTGCCAGGCAGCATAGTTCTGTTTTATTTCAGGCATGTGGCTGGGTTTCAAAACTCCAAATTTTAGGGACCCGGTGTGGTACAGACATGGCACTGATCCTATGGAGGAGGGTCTCACCACACTGCAGCTTGTGCTGGTTTGTTTCAGAAAAGCAGTCACAGAATCATGCAAAGGCTTGGAATTTATGGTAAAGTGCAGCAAAAAGCTGGCACCAAGGTTTGCTGCCCTCAGCCAGGTGTCTCTGTCACTATGTTAATGAATGGAGCAGCACATTTGGGCCCACCAACTTTTTGTCCCCAGAGATGCCATGCCACCTCTCCCAAATGCACTCCAAGAAGGGGAACTGCCTCTCCCAGTGACCCAGGAGATTCTCAAACCATGCTTTCTGCTCCTGGGCCTCTGGCTTCTTCCCTATAGGAGCACTACTATGCCCACCAGGTGGAGCCTAGCAGTGGTGCAGACTTCTAAAACTTCAGACTTTGAGCTCCACTCTTTGTAAAAACCTGCAATAATCAGCCACTCTAGTTTTCTAGTCAATGGTTTTAGTGAAGATGTTTCCCTTGTGCAGACCCTTGTGCACTGCTTTCTGTTTCTCCCTCTGATCGCTACAAGATCAAGGCTCTCTCCCCTCCATACCACCCGCAGTTGTTTTATCCCTGGAATCACATCTCTGCAGCTCCTACCTTTCATGATGTGTCTTCTTTTTTCCCTCTGGTTCTGCAGGTCATTCTCTCAGCATTCAGATTGACTTATTGGGTGTGTTGGAATGATTTGGTATTTATCTAGCTGTTTTTGAGGGCTGAGGCAAGTATAGGGACCCCCCACTGCTCCACCACCTTAACTCAAGTGTATCCATTCATCTATTGATGGACACTTGGACTGCTTCCATATCTTGGCTATTGTAAATAATGCTACAATAAACATAGGGTTCATGTATTCCTTTTAATTAGTGTTTTTGCATTTTTTGGGTAAATACTGAGTACTATGATTACTAGATCATAGGGTAGTTCCATTTTTTACTTTTTTGGGGGAAACTCCATACTGTTTTCCATAGTGGCTGCACCAGTTTTCACTCCCACCAATAGCATATCTCATAATTTCCTATTGTCACTAATGCCCAGTCAATATTTAGGTTTCTGTGACCTATACATTGGTTTGTTCGAACCTAGATCCCAACAAAGGCTACACTTGCATTTGCCTAAGTTTCCATCCTTCCTTCCTCTTCTCTTTCCCTCCTTCCCTCTACTTCTTCCTGCCTTTCTTTCTTTTAGGTTAAGTTTCTTTTTTTTTTTTTTTATAATTTTTTTAATGTTTATTTTTGAGAAAGAGAGTGCCAACAGAGGAGGGGCAGAGAGAGAGGGAGACACAGAATCCAAAGAAGGCTCAGAGTTCCTAGCTGTCAGCACAGAGCCTGACATGGGGCTCGAACTCATTAACTGCAAGATCATGACCTGAGCCTAAGTCAGACACTTAACCAACTGAACCACCCAGGTGCCCCTAGGTTAAGTTTCTTTTAAATTTCTTTCCCCTCTTTTTCTTGTCCTTGTGTTTCATTTGGTTGAAGGTTTTCAAAAATAAATATCCAGAATTTGCTGGTTGGTGTTATTTAACATGTTCCTTTATCCTTTGTATTTCTTATAAACAATTACAGCTAGGTATTGCTCTGCATTTTTAAAGTCTAGTGTAAATTCCCAAATGAAAATAGAGAATAATTTGAGTTCTCCCTTTTGGGTGACTTAGCTTCATTTGCACTACCCTCACCCCTATCTCCCATATTGATAGTTTTTCAAAGTCTCAGATTAGGGATATTATTTGACTGTGTTAATATAAAAGAATAAGGTATTTATGACTAATGTTGAGATCCTTCTCACAATCAATCCAAACTCCATCTCTCCCACCACTATTCCCATTTCTTTAAAAAAATTTTTTTAAATTTTTTTTTGTTTTTTTGAGAGAGCGAGAGAGCGCACTTGAGTGGGGGAGGGGCAGAGAGAGAAGGAGACACAGAATCCAAAGCAGGCTCCAGGCTCTGAGCTTTCAGTGCAGAGCCCAACGTGGGGCCCAAACTCATGAGCCGTGAGATCATGACCTGATCTGAAGTCGGCTGCTTAACCGACTGAACTACCCAGGTACCCCTACCACTATTCTCTTTTCACAGAAAATTCTTTCTTATCTTCAGTTTCTAAGATTTGAGAGAGTAGAATGACTTACTGCCAAATCTAAGGGATGCTTTTTGGTCCTTCCCTTACTTGATCTTTTTGTAATATTCTGTTATTGATCCTACTCTCCTTCAGAATCTACCATAAGCTTTCCTCATACAACTTCTTTCTTTATTGGTGGATCCTTTCCTGCCCATGATTTTATTAGCATATAGTTTTCCATTATTTCTCCTATCCATTTTTCAAATTTCATCTCATTAACTCTCATGATTTTGGTAATCACCTCAAACTTAAGACTTCCAAATTTGTATCTCCTGTCCAGGTCTTACACTTGAGCTCCAAACCAGTGTATTCACCTCTACTGAATGTTGTCACATAGTCCCCAAATTCATTATCTTTTTTCCCAAACAGCTCTGTTCCATATTTAACTTTATAGTACCAATATTTTCTTAATTTCCAAGCCAGAGATACCTCCTACTTGCCCCTTCCCCAATACCCCAATATCCAGTCCTTGGTTATTTATGCCTAATTTTGTGCAAATATGCCCCCTCAGTCTCACCTTTAGTCTCACTTTCTTAGTGTAGCATAGGGATTAAGAGCTTAGGCTTTGAGGCCAGACAGGTCTGGGTTGGAATTCTGCCTTTTCTAGTTATAAGCTCTGACCTTTGGGTAAATTACTTTACCTCCCTGAGCTTAGATTCCACCTTTGTGAAATAGGATTTATATCACCACCAAGCTTAACATGATTTTTATGAATATTAAATGAAATAACTCATGTAAAGACATAGCTAAGTGCATAGCAAATGCCAAAGGTTAGCTAATAATTATTATGTTAAGAATGATTATTATCATTTTGGTGACTACTACTGATAGTCACTGTCTAGACTATAGCCATTTTTCTTGCATTGTAGTGGTGCCCAAACTGATCTCATTGGCCTCTGCCTCACTTGAACTCTCATTCCATTTTTCAAACCACATTATTTCAGTATTTTTCTCAAACACATCTGATGATGCTTTTTCTCTGCTTAAACTTTTGATGGGTCCCAATAATTCTAATTCTTATTATAAAAAAAAATCACTAAATTTTACACCTGAAACTAATATTACCCTGTATGTTAACTAGCTGGAATTTAAATAAAAACTTGAAAAAAATTAGATAAAGTTCTAGTTCCTGCCTTGATTTTTGTAGCCTCATCTCTTGTGACTTCCCAGAAACCTCTCTGACTTCCATTTCCTCAGCATGCTCTGTTCTGTTACACTGCAAAGCCTTTGCAATTTCTGGGTCCGTTGAGTATACCTCCTTCCCATAACTTGTCTCCTAATCTTATTCATTCAAGAATCAATTCAAGATCAATTCAAGAATGTCTTCTTTGGGGAGCTTTTCTTAGATGATTGTTCCTTTTTCTCTTTTGGGGCAAAAGTTGAGTCTTCCCAAATTTACCTGTAAATATACCTAGTATAAAATATGGCATTTTAATTCTGGCTAAACTAATCATGAGATTCTTGAGTTCAAAGACTATTTTCTAGTCCCCTTGAAGTACCAGTGCCTGGCACAGAGTAGGCAGTAAAATATATTATGAAATAATGTTTCTTTATTCTATGGTTAGAAAAAAAGGGATGATAGGTGAATAATTTTGTGCTTTATGTCCCTCCAGCTTGGAAGACAGTATGAGCTCTTTGCTGTGGTTGCCCATGTTGGGGCAGCTGACTTTGGTCATTACTGTGCCTATATCCAGAATTCTGTGGATGGAAAATGGTTCTGCTTCAACGACTCCAATGTTTGTTGGGTGAGGAACATTGTCCAAAATGTTGTCCTGGATTAGCCACTTCTAATAAATTATGAACCCAAGACTAGATGGGTCCTTAAGGTCAGGACACATTGTGGGCCTGTTTTCTCTGTGTGTGCAGCCCTTAAACAAGTCCTTTTCTTTAAAAAAACATTTTTTAAATTCAGGTATAGTTAACACAATGTTAGTTTCAGGTGTATAGTATAGTGATTCAATGAGTTTATACATTATACTGTGCTAACCACAAGTATAGCTACCTACCATCTGTCACCATAAAACACTATCAGAGTATCACTGACTATATTCCTTATGCTGTGCCTTTTATTCCTGTGACTTATTCATTACATAACTGGAAGCTTGTATCTCCCATTCCTCTTCACCCATTTTTCCCATCCCCCACCCACTCCCTCTACCAACCATAAGTTCGTCCTCTGTATTTATAGGTCTGATCCTGCTTAAAGTCCTTTCCTGCATCAAGTCCCCATCTGGTGTATAGCCCTATAAGAATCCACTTAGCTCATTGTCTAGGTTTTTGGTGTTCTAGGCTCAGTGCCCTGCAGGTTCATGCTTGTGGGAAACTTATAGAGAGCGAGAAGAGTTAGATATATGTAAGTTAGAACCAAGCATAACCAAAAATAGAAGGACCAGTGTACTAAAAGAGGCTTCATATACATGGCATCCTATCACTGGATGATTCAGGTCTTGGGAGGTACCAGGGAGGGGTTTGTCTGGATAAGTGACAGAGGGTAAATTGTAGCACCCTATACTCTGGATGCTTAACATATGTGAGCTGGATACTTCACTTCATCTGTTTATGTACTTCCAGGTATCCTGGGAAGACATCCAGTGTACTTATGGAAATCATAACTACCGCTGGTAAGAGAAGTGTTTGAGTGGTGGAAACCCAGTGAGTTTACACAGGTTTCTTAGCGCTGTATGAAACTCTCATGAATTCAGCTGCTGCTTATATTTGGGTAACTCCCCAGTGACTTTTAAGCCTCATCTCTGAATACCCATATTACCATACCATGCTTTTTTCACAATTTAGATTCCAACAATACTAAACTATAAGTAGCTCCCCAAACATCATATCCTCCATGGTTTTACACATGCAGTTCCTGATCTGTCTTTCCCTCTCCTAATTTATTATTAAGGCAAACTCCCACCATGCTTTAATGTCTCTGCTCATGGCTTTTCCTACTCTATAAAGCCTTCACTGATTGACCCCAGCAGATTTGTAGGGACTTCTCATATGCTTGCTCTGCACTTTAAGCATACCTCATTTATAGAAACGACCTCCCTGTTTTGTAATTGTTTGCATATATAACTTTTTTTTTTACATTAGACCATGAACTTTTTGTGAGCAAGGATCATTCTTTTTTCTTTGTCCGGTACAGTGGCTTGCATTTAGTAAATAGTAATAAATATATTTTAAAAAAATCAACAACTACAGAGGGGAAGCTAGAGAGAAAAAAAAGAGCTGGATGAAGTTAAAGCAGAGACTTTGTAAGTTTTTTCAGATGAGTTTCTGGGTTGCAGTGACATTGTACACCAAAGGTGATATTTGAAATTATTTCAGCTAAGTAGGACTGATCACTTGAAAAATAATGAATTAGGTGAAATTTGTGTTTTAAATTCTCTTACAATCTTCTACTTTTTATCTTTTCTTCTGAACATCCCTCTTAGATACATACTCTTTGTCACTTTCTGGTCGTCAGTGATTGTCCCATTATTTATATCAGGGTTTGACAAACTTTCTCTGTAAAGGGCCAAAGTGTAAATATTTTAGGCTTTGTGGGCCACACAGTCTCTGTTGCAACCACTCAACTCTGCCCTTGTAGCACAAAAGCAGCCACAGATGACACATGAATGAATGAGTGTGGCTGTGTTCCAGTTAAATTTATTTTAAAAAACAGGGCTATATTTGGCTTGTGGACAGGTAGTTTGTCAACCCATGATACAGATGTTAACTAATAGGAGCTTAATGGCTATTTTCTCAGGTTACCCATTTTCTTCTCCTCTGAGGTAATGGATAAATGAAGACTTTATCCAATAACTAGAAACTTTTCTGATGCTTGTCCTATCATGAGTTAAAAACATATCACTTAACTATGAATGTTCCATTTCTGTTATGTTGCATTTTTTTTTTTTCTTTCTAGGCGGGAAACTGCATATCTTCTGGTTTACATGAAGATTGAATCCTAATGGATGTACCCTAAACTGTCAGAGACTGACAAAGTTTCATTTTCCTTTTCTATCCCTGGATCTGCTGACTCTCTCAAGAGATTTTGCAGTGAGAAGAAGGATCATTTTCAAATTGTATAGTTAAATTTTATTTATAATCAGGGTTGATTATCAAAATATTTACCAGTAACTCTGCATGGGTCTTGATCAGTCAGAATAGACACTTCCACTGGCTAGAGCCAGGACCTGAGTGCTTCCTGCTGTGGAAGGCATGAATCCTTTAGTTAGGAGAGTAGAGGGGTTGAAGTGTTCACAGGGGAGGGGAAACCAGGCCAACAATTGTAATGGGAGGCATTCAGGTGGCAAGGGGCAGTGGTAGGGAAGTATTTCAGTATTTTACAGCTAGTTTGACTGTACTGGTATGTACTGGCAGAATATTATTTTTGTTTATAATTTAAAACAATTTTAGAACCCATACTACTTTAATAAAAGTGAAGTGTTTTATAATTGTTATTCATTTATTTGACAAATATGTATTGATCACCTACTCTCTGAAAGGTAGTGTGCTAGACACCATAATGAATAAAGTTCTTTTTCTCCAAAGGAGTTTTCAGTTTAATGGGGGGGGGGTAATTAAAATGCATAAGATACTGAGGGCTTGTGCTACAGGAGTTCAAAGTAAAGTGCAATATTTCTATTTTAGGACCATGTGATAAGCCATAAGGCTGGAAAGGAGGTTAGGATGGAGGACAGTCCATTTACAGGGATAAATATACACAATGGCATGGCTGGAAAAGGTGAGGCTCAAGGTTCAAAACCACAAACCTGGTTTTCCTCTACCAAGGAAGCAGCGATGATTGATAAGGATGGATGGTCAGTGGGGCTCAAAATGTAGAAGGTCTTGAACTACTAAGAACTACTGGCTCTAATTTAACAGGTAATGAGGAATTGTTGAAGGGGTTCAGAAAGGAAAAGAACATTTAGTGGCGTTTTGATACAATAAATCTCCTGGGGGCTGGCAACATGAATTAGAGACAGAGATGGTAGTATGAAAGGAAAGGTATTCATAGTCACTAGAGCCACTTTGGAGGAAGAATGGATATGGACAGTGAAAGAAAGGGTCCAAGGAGACTTTAATACCAACCTGCAAGGTGAGCAGGGTAGATGTTACTATCCCTATTTTTACAGATGAAGCAATTGAGACATTCATATGTTTAATGACTTGCTCAAGATTTCATACTTGATAAGTGGCAGAGCCAAAACTTCCAGCATAAAATATGGATAATTTCTTTATTATTTTATTTTTTTGGCAAAAAATTAGCCATGCAGTAATAAATTCTCACTGTAAATATTCAAACAATATAGAAATACATAGAGTCCCTTCCTTGTAGCTAGCCATTGTTAAATAAGTGTATAACTAGCTTCCTAGCACTGCCATAACAAACTATCACAAAATGGATGACTTAAAATAACAGAAAATTTTCTCTCTCACAGTTTAGGAGGCCAGAAGTTCAAAGTCAAGGTATTGGCAAGGTTGGTTCCTTTTGGAGCCTCTGAAGGAGAATCTGTTCCAATGATTCTCTTCTAGTTTCTAGTGGTTACCAGCAGTCCTTATTGTTCATTGACCTGTAGCTAATGTCACACAGTCTTGTCCTCCATCTTCACATGGCTTTCTTCCCTGTATGTCTTTACATGGCTTTTGTTTAGGTACACCAGTCATTGGATTTAGGGCCCATGCTAATGTACTGTGATGTCATTTTTACTTGGCTAATTATATCTGTGAAGACTCCATTTCTAAATAAGTTCACATTCTAGGGTTCCAGGAAAACATGAATTTTTGTGGGACACTAAATGCAGTAAAAGTGTGTATCTCACTAGGCCATTTTTATGCTTTTGCATTCATATACATCACATAATTTTTACGTAATATCACATATATAAGTTTTACATAATAACACAATAAGTTATTTACTTAACAATGTCTTAGAAAATCTCCTTGGAAAAGTTGTTGCATTTAATTCCATAGACAGATACACTATATTTTTTTGATCCCCTTAATGGTGAATGTTTAGGGCATTTCCTTTTCTTCAATATTTAAAAAATGCATTGAATGACCACCTTTAGATGTATTTTTGTGCATGTATAAATATTTTTGTAGGTACTGAGAAGTGAAATTATTAAGCCAAGGGGATGGGTATCTAAAAATTGTCGTAGATACTGCTAAATTGACTCCAGTTAACACCAATTACTTGTTTTTAGGCTTCTTCAGCTTCAAGTTTTAATTTACTTATTTAATTTTATTTTTTAATATGAAATTTATTGTCAAATTGTTTTCCATACAACACCCAGTTCTCATCCCAACAGGTGCCCTCCTCAATACCCTCTCTCTCACCCCCCTCAAGTTTAAATTTAAATTCCAGTTAGTTAACATACATTGTAATATTAGTTTCTAGTATAGAATTTAGTGATTCATCACTCATGTACAACTCCCAGTGCTCATCGCAAGTGCCCTCCTTAATACCCAGCACCCATGTAACCCAATCCTCATGTCCCTTATCTCCCTTCCAATAACCCTGTTTGTTCTCTATCATTAAGAGTGTTTTCTGGTTTGCCACACTTTTTTCTTTTTTTCCTCTATGTTCATCGGTTTTTTTAAAAAAGATGTTTCTTTTTTTTAATGTTTCTTTTTTGTTTTTGAGAGAGAGCACAAGGGGGAGGAGGGATATAGAGGATTCTAAGAAGGCTACGTGCTGATAGCAGTGAGCCTGTCTTGGGATTCGAACTCATGAACCATGAGATTACCACAGTAGCCAAAGTTAGATGTTCAACTGACAGCCACCCAGGTGCCCCTGTTTTGTTTCTTAAATTCCACATATGAGTGAAATCATATGGTATTTTGTCTTTCTCTGACTTATTTTGCTTAGCATAACACTCTCTAGCTCCATCCACCTCACTGCAAATGGCAAGATTTCATTCTTTTTGATGGCTGAGTAATATTCTATTGCATATGTATACGTACATATATCTAGATCCATAATCTATATCCCTGTCTCTGCCTATCTGTATCTCTGTATACCACATCTTTTTTATTTTACTTTATTTTATTTTATTTTATTTTATTTTATTTTATTTTATTTTATTTTATTTTATTTTATTTTATTTTATTTTATTTTTATTATATTTTAAATTTATATCCAAATTAGTTACCATATAGTGCAACAATGATTTCAGGAGTAGATTCCTTAATGCCTGTTACCCATTTATCTTAACCCCCCGCCGAACGCCTCCAGTAGCCCTCTGTTTGTTCTCCATATTTAAGAGTCTCTTATGTTTTTCCCCCCTCCTGTTTTTATATTATTTTTGCTTCCCTTCCCTTATGTTCATCTGTTCTGTGTCTTAAAGTCCTCAAATGAGTGAAGTCATATGATATTTTTCTTTCTCTGACTAATTTCACTTAGCATAATACCCTCTAGTTCCAAGCACATAGTTGCAAATGGCAAGATATCATTCTTTTTGACTGCCGAGTAGTACTCCATCGTATGTATGTGTGTGTGTATACACACACACCACATCTTTATCCATTCACCCATCAATGGACATTTGGGCTCTTCCCATACTTTGGCTATTGTTGATAGTGCTGCTATAAACATGGGGGTGCATGTGCCCCTTTGAAACAGCATACCTGTATCCCTTGGATAAATACCTAGTAGTGCAATTGCTGGGTCATAGGGTGGTTCTATTTTTTCTGTTCATACTGTTTTTGGTTCATACTGTTTTCCAGAGTGGCTACACCAGCTTGCATTCCCACCAGTAATGCAAAAGAAATCCTCTTTCTCTGCATCCTCGCCGACATCTGTTGTTGCTTGAGTTGTTAATGTTAGCCGTTCTGACAGGTATGAGGTGGTATGTCATTGTGGTTTTGATTTTTATTTCCCTGATGATAAGTGATGTTGAGCATTTTTTCATGTGTCTGTGGGCCATCTGGATGTCTTCTTTGGTGAAGTATCTATTTATGTCTTTTGCCCATTTCTTCACTGGATTATTTGTTTTTTGGGTGTTGAGTTTGATAAGTTCTTTATAGATTTTGGATACTAACCCTTTATCTGATATGTCGTTTACAAATATCTTTTCCCATTCTGTCAACTGCCTTTTAGTGTTGCTGATTGTTTCCTTTGCTGTGCAGAAGCTTTTTATTTTGATGAGGTCCCAATAATTCATTTTTGCTTGGGTTTCCCTTACCTCTGGAGACGTGTTGAGTAAGAAGTTGCTGCAGCCAAGGTCAAAGAGGTTTTTGCCTGCTTTCTCAAGGATTTTGATGACTTCCTGTCTTACATTTAGGTCTTTCATCCATTTTGAGTTTATTTTTGTATAGGGTGTAAGAAAGTGGTCCAGGTTCATTCTTCTGCATGTTGCTGTTCAGTTTTCCCACACCACTTGCTGAAAAGACTGTCTTTATTCCATTGGATATTCTTTCCTGCTTTGTCAAAGATTAGTTGGCCATACGTTTGTGGGTCCATTTCTGGGTTTTCTATTCTGTTCCATTGATCTGAGTGTCCGTTTTGTGTGAGTACCACATACTGTCTTGATGATTACAGCTCTGTAGTATAGCTTGAAGTCCAGATTTGTGATGTCTTTTATTTTGGTTTTCTTTTAATTAATTAATTTATTTATTAACTTAATTTTATTTATTATTATTATTTTTTAAATATGAAATTTATTGTCAAATTGGTTTCCATACAACACCCAGTGCTCATCCCAACAGGTGCCCTCCTCAGTACCCATCACCCACTCACTCCTCCATCCCACCCCCCATCAACCCTCAGATGTTCTCAGTTTTTAAGAGTCTTTTATGGTTTGGCTCCCTCCCTCTCCTAATTTTTTTTTCCTTCCACTCCCCATGGTCTTCTGTTAAGTTTCTCAGGATCCACATAAGAGTGAAAACATGGTATCTGTCTTTCTCTGTATGACTTATTTCACTTAGCATAACACTCCAGTTCCATCCATGTTTCTACAAAAGGTCATATTTCATTCTTTCTCATTGCCACGTAGTATTCCATTGTGTACATAAACCACAATTTCTTTATCCTTTCATCAGTTGATGGACATTTAGGCTCTTTCCATAATTTGGCTATTGTTGAAAGTGCTGCTATAGACATTGGGGTATAAGTGCCCCTAGGCATCAGTACTCCTGTATCCCTTGGGTAAATTCCTAGCAGTGCTATTGCTGGGTTATAGGGTAGATCTATTAATTTTTTGAGGCACCTCCACATTGTTTTCCAGAGTGGCTGCACCAGTTTGCATTCCCACCAATAGTGCAAGAGGGTTCCCATTTCTCCACATCCTCTCCAGCATGTATAGTCCCTGATTTGTACATTTTAGCCACTCTTACTGGTGTGAGGTGGTATCTCAGTGTGGTTTTGATTTGTATTTCCCTGATAAGGAGTGACGTTGAGGATCTTTTCATGTGCCTCTTGGCCATCTGGATGTCTTCTTTAGAGAAGTATCTATTCATGTTTTCTGGCCATTTCTTCACTGGATTATTTTTTTCGGGTGTGGAGTTTGGTGAGTTCTTTATAGATTTTGGATACTAGCCCTTTGTCCCATATGTCATTTGCAAATATCTTTTCCCATTCCGTCAGTTGCCTTTTAGTTTTGTTGATTGTTTCCTTTGCTGTGCGGAAGCTTTTATCTTCATGAGGTGCCAATAGTTCATTTTTGCTTTTAATTCCCTTGCCTTTGGGGATGTGTCGAGTAAGAGATTGCTGCAGCTGAAGTCAGAGAGGTTTTTTTCCTGCTTTCTCCTCTAGGGTTTTGATGGTTTCCTGTCTCATATTCAGGTCCTTTATCCATTTTGAGTTTATTTTTGTGAATGGTGTAAGAAAGTGGTCTAGTTTCATTCTTCTGCATGTTGCTGTCCAGTTCTCCCAGCACCATTTGTTAAAGAGACTTTTTTCCATTGGATATTCTTTCCTGCTTTGTCAAAGATTAGTTGGCCATACATTTTTGGGTCCAATTCTGGGTTCTCTATTCTATTCCATTGGTCTATGTGTCTGTTTTTGTGCCAATACCATGCTGTCTTGATGATTACAGCTTTGTAGTGGAGGCTAAACTCTGGGGTTGTGATGCCTCCCACTTGGTCTTCTTCAAAATTACTTTGGCTATTCAGGGTCTTTTGTGGTTCCATACAAAATTTAGGATTGCTTGTTCTAGCTTCGAGAAGAATGCTGGTGCAATTTTGATTGGGATTGCATTGAATGTGTAGATAGCTTTGGGTAGTATTGACATTTTAATATGTATTCTTCCAATCCATGAGCGTAGAATGCTTTTCCATTTCTTTGTACCTTCTTCAATTTCCTTCATCAGCTTTCTATAGTTTTCAGCATACAGATCTTTTACATTTTGGTTAGGTTGATTCCTAGGTATTTTATGATTCTTGGTGCAATTGTGAATGGGATAAGTTTCTTCATTTGTCTTTCTGTTGCTTATTAGTGTATAGGAATGCAACTGATTTCTGTACATTGATTTTTGTATCATGCGACTTTGCTGAATTCATGTATCAGTACTAGTAGAATTTTGGTGGAGTCTATCGGGTTTTCCATGTATAATATCATGTCATCTGCAAAAAGTGAAAGCTTGACTTCATCTTTGCCAATTTTGATGCCTTTGATTTGCTTTTGTTCTCTGATTGCTGATGCTAGATCTTCCAACACTATGTTAAACAACAGCGGTGAGAGTGGACATCCCTGTCATGTTCCTGATCTCAGGGGTAAAGCTGTCAGTTTTTCCCCATTGAGGATGATTTTAGCTGTGGGCTTTTCATAAATGGCTTTTATGATGTTTAAGTATGTTCCTTCTATCCCGCCTTTCTCGAGGGTTTTTATTAAGAAAGGATGCTGAATTTTGTCAAATGCTTTTTCTGCATCAATTGACAGGATCATATGGGTCTTATCTTTTATTAATGTGATATGTCACATTGACTGATTGCGAATATTGAACGAGCCCTGCAGCCCAAGAATGAATCCCACTTGATCATGGTGAATAATTCTTTTTATATGCTGTTGAATTCGATTTGCTAGTAGTTTATTGAGAAATTTTGCATACATATTCATCAGGGATATTGGCCTGTAGTTCTCTTTTTTTTGCTGGGTCTCTGGTTTAGGAATCAAAGTAATGCTGGCTTCATAGAATGAGTCTGGAAGTTTTCCTTCCCTTTCTATTTTTTGGAACAGCTTGAGAAGGATAGGTATTATCTCTGCTTTAAATGTCTGGTAGAATTCCCCAGGGAAGCCATCTGGTCCTGGACTCTTATTTGTTGGGAGATTTTTGATAACTGATTCAATTTCTTCACTGGTTATGGGTCTCTTCAAGTTTTCTATTTCTTCTTGTTTGAGGTTTGGAAGTGTGTGGGTGCTTAGGAATTTGTCCACTTCTTCCAAGTTGTTCAGTGTGTTGGCGTATAATTTTTCATAGTATTCCCTGATAATTGCTTGTATTTCTGAGGGATTGGTTGTAATAATTCTATTTTCATTCATGGTTTTATCTATTTGGGTCCTCTCCTTTGTTTTTTTTTTTTTTGTTTGTTTTTTGTTTTTTGTTTTTTGTTTTTTTTTTTGAGAAGCCTGGCTAGAGGTTTATCAATTTTGTTTATTTTTTTCAAAAAAAACAACTCTTGGTTTCATTGATCTGCTCTACAGTTTTTTAGATTCTATCTTGTTTATTTCTGCTCTTATCTTTCTTATTTCTCTTCTTCTGCTGGGTCTGGGGTGTCTTTGCTGTTCTGCTTCTAGTTCCTTTAGGAGTGCTGTTATATTTGGTATTTGGTATATTGGGTATTTGGGTATTTGGTATATTGGGTATTTGGTATTTGGTATATTGGGTATTTGGTATTTGGGTATTTGGTATTTGGTATATTGAGTATTTGGGTATTTGGGATTTTTCTTGTTTCTTGAGATAGGCCTGGATTGCAATGTATTTTCCTCTCAGGACTGCCTTCGCTGCATCCCAAAGCGTTTGGATTGTTGTATTTTCATTTTCATTTGTTTCCGTATATTTTTAAATTTCTTCTCTAGTTTCCTGGTTGACCCATTCATTGTTTAGTAGATGTTCTTTAACCTCCATGTATTTGGAGGTTTTCCAGACTTTTTCCTGTGGTTGATTTCAAGCTTCATAGCATTGTGGTCTGAAAGTGTGCATGGCATGATCTCAATTGTTTTATACTTATGAAGGGCTGTTTTGTGACCCAGTGTGTGATCTATCTTGGAGAATGTTCCATGTGCACTCGAGAAGAACGTATATTCTGTTGCTTTGGGATACAGACTTCTAAATATATCTGTCAAGTCCATCTGATCCAATGTATCATTCAGGGCCCTTGTTTCTTTATTGATCCTGTGTCTTGATCTATCCATTGTTGTAAGTGGAGTATTAAAGTTCTCTGCAATTACCACATTCTTATCAATAAAGTTGCTTATGTTTGTGATTAATTGTTTTATATATATGGGGGCTCCAGTATTCGGCGCATAGACATTTATAATTGTTAGCTCTTCCTGATGGATAGTCCCTCTGATTATTATATAATGCCCTTCTTCATCTCTTGTTACAGCCTTTAATTTAAAGTCCAGTTTGTCTGATATAAGTATGGCTAGTCCAGCTTTCTTTTGACTTCCAGTAGCATGAAAGATAGTTCTCCATCCCCTCACTTTCAATCTGCAGGTGTCCTCAGGTCTAAAATGAGTCTCTTGTAGGCAGCAAATAGATGGATCTTGTTTTTATCCATTCTGATACCCTATGTCTTTGGTTGGTGCATTTAGTCCCTTTTCATTCAGTGTTATTATTGAAAGATAATAGAGTCATTGTGTTTAGAGTCATTGTGATGTCTGTAGGTTTCATGCTTGTAGCAACGTCTCTGGTACTTTGTGGTCCTTGCAACATTTCACTCACAGAATCCCCCTTAGGATCTCTTGTAGGGCTGGTTTAGTGGTGATGAATTCTTTCAGTTTTTGTTTGTTTGGGAAGACCTTTATCCTGTTCTGAATGACAGACTTGCTGGATAAAGGATTCTCAACTGCACATTTTTCCTATTAATCACATTGAAGATTTCCTGCCCTTCCTTTGTGGCCTGCCAAGTTTCAGTAGATAGGTCTGCCACTAGTCTTATGGGTCTCCCTTTTTAGGTTAGAACCTGTTTATCCCTAGCTGCTTTCAGAATTTTCTCTTTATCCTTGTATTTTGCCAGTTTCACTATAATATGTCGTGCAGAAGATCGATTCAAGGTACGTCTGAAGGGACTTCTCTGTGCCTCTTGGATTTCAATGCCTTTTTCCTTCCCCAGATCAGGGAAGTTCTTGGCTATGATTTGTTCAAGTACACCTTCAGCCCCTTTCTCTCTCTCTTCCTCTTCTGGAATTCCTATTATATGGATATTGTTCCATTTGATTGCATCACCTAGTTCTCTAATTCTTCCCTCATATGCCTGAATTTTTTTATCTCTTTTTTCACAGCTTCCTCTTTTTCCATAATTTTATCTTCTAATTCACCTATTCTCTCCTCTGCCTCTTCAATCCGTGCTGTGGTCGCCTCCATTTTATTTTGCACCTCATTTATAGCATTTTTTAGTTTCTCATGACTATTTCTTAGTCCTTTGATCTCTGCAGCAATAGATTCTCTGCTGTCCTCTATACTTTTTTCAAGCCCAGCGATTGATTTTATGACTATTATTCTAAATTCTTTTTCCGTTATATTGCTTAAATCATTTTTTGACCAATTCGTTAGCTGTCAAGTTTCTTGGAAAGACATGAAGTGCCAGAGGGCATCAGATGGGGGTCCAGCTGAGAGTTGTGTGTGGAGAAGCTTGGGCAGACATATAAGCCAGAAGCTTGTTCCCTTGCTGGGACTTGTGGAAATGAAGATAAAGATCTCCATCCCACATTGATCACATTCCCATTGGATGGAAATATTGAATGCCCTTTGGTCCTGGCTGCAGCCATCTCTTCTGCCTCCCTGCATTTCTGACTCCCTGTTGATTCGTCCTTAGGAGGCTTGGAGCTGACACTTAGCAGGCACCCATGGGCAGGCATAGGGTTCTTACTCTGTCCCTTGCTTATTTAGAGCTATCAGCATCAGATATCCCAAAAGATAATATTCTTCATATCCGTGGCCCTACTGGTTGCCTGTTTGTAACAAAGGGTGGGGGGAGTGGAGCCAGATCGCCTCCTTGCGCTGCCTGATTGAAGTGCCTTCCTTCTGAAAAGCAGTTCACACAGGAGCATTAGGCTCCAGAAGTTGGTCAGCACAAAGACCTGGTTACAGGAAGAGGGCAGCAAAAAGCCCGTCTCCACACTTTGGGACCACAGCTTGGGGCACCTCCCAGCTACAGCACTGTCACTGCTCACTCCATTCAATGATGTGAATAGCAACAAGAGCCGACCAAGTCCCAGGGCCCTCTAGGTCCCTCTGAAGGAAGACAGCAGGCCTGGAGCTGACAGGGCTCCCAGATGGAGACTTAAGAAGGTGTTTTTACCGAAGCATTCTAGTGTTCTCCTTCTAACCACCAGGTTGCCAGGAATAGGCTCTGGGCATTCCCACATCCATAGAATTTCTCTTCCATGCCCTTAGAGCTCTGGCCGTCCTTATTCACCTTGACCTCTTGGGAAAACATGGTTCTTCCCGCAATCCATTCAGAATCAGTGTTTCAAGAGTCCTATCCTCTGCCTTCCATCTGGTAGTGTGGTCCAGTCCTTGTGATGGGGGTGTGTGAGATTTTGCCACAGGGCTCCTTCAATAATTCTTTTTGTTTCAGAAGTATGAGGCCATTCTGAAGCTGAGGGCATTTGAAGGACCCCAGCAGAGGATATTTGGTTTGTAGGCAGGGCCAGAGATTTGGGCAGGGAGCTGGCCTCATTCTGTGCCAAGGACATCCCCATTCCCACTGGAATTGCCGAGTTTGGGCCATCCTGGTGCCCACTTCTTTTCCCTTGCTGTGTGTCTCCCAAAGCATATGTTTTCTCCCTTAGGGGCCATGGAGCCATCACTCACTCAATTGGCAAACCTGGTTTGGCCGCAATCTCACACTCTGTTCCTGGGCTCAGTGAAAGCTACCAGGCTCCACTCTACCAAAGGAAAGGCATATTGGGGCTTGGCCTGCTGTGCTATGGAGGGTAAAGGGGAGCCAGCTGGCCTCACTGTCCTGGATGACTGAGGTGCCTTCATCCTGAGAAGCAGTTTGCACATGGGCAATAGGAACCAGGAGGGGCTCTGCAGTGGAAGAGCCCTTGCCAGGAATGAGGGAACCAAGGTAGTGTAGCAGATTCCTGAGCAAGACCCCTCAGATCCCCATAGTTACAGCACAAACACTGCTGCCTCCCTCACCTAATGGAGAAAATGGCACGGATAGTCCAAGCCAGAAATCCCTGGCTCCTAAAGAAAGTCGGCTGGGTACTTGCTGACAGAGCACCCAGGTGGTGTCCTTCAGAGGGCTCCCTAGGCCTAAGCTCACGGGTGTTTCTTATTCCGGATTCTCAACTTTCTCCAAATCTCATGTGTGGTGATGATTTCTGGCAGTGTGTGTCTCCATCACCACTCTTGAGCTTTTTTGATGAAAGAGGGTTTGCATGGACACTATTCAGGGACAGTGTCTCAGAGTAACATTCACTTGTTTCAGCTTGGGTGTTTGCTGGTGTTTGTGATAATGATAGAGGTATTATTGCATTGGGCCCTTCTCAATTTGGCTTCAGAAAGATGTGGCCCTGCCCATACCCAGAGTGTGTGAAGATGTCCAGGGAGAATCCTCATGGGTAGGCAAAGCCTGTGGCTGGGGGTGAATCACGCCTCCTGTGTGGGACAAGGAGAAGAGAAGGTTATGGTCTCTTTCCTCGGTTTTCCCCATGCCTGTTTGAACACACAGAGTTGGCTCACCTTGTAGTCATTCCTGTCCCATTGTTGCTTTGCTAACTTGGTCTCAGTTCACACACAGTTACCCTAATCTGTGTATGTCTCTTACACCAACCGAGGTCCCAGTTGAGGAGTGATTTTCCAAGCCTTTCCTGACCCAATGCAGGGCTCCCAGAGGTGATGTCCCAGAGGACAGCTAGCCCACTGTCCCTGAGCCCCTGGTGGGGGGGCAAGCTACAGTATCGTGCAAATGGGTACCACATGGACCCCTGTCCCTAATGGATGGAACTACCCTCAAAGGAAATAACAGACAGTTTGTGCATACACACCATGATCCTGGACCTCACCAGTGCACCAAAATGCTTTTGAATAAATAGAGTACCAAGGCCTCGTTCCCACAATCATTTCATCACATGTAAGCACATTCTTCATATGTCCCAGCTAACATTGCCCCTCTCTACTAATATGGGCAGAAGCACACCAGAACCAACGTTCCGCTCTATTTCCTTTTTAAAAAGTTTTTGTACATTTATTTGTTTTAGAGAGACAGAGTGAGAAAGAGCACAAGCTGGGGAGGGGCAGAGAGAGAAGCAGACACACAGGCTCCTGGCTCAGAGGAAGCGTTCAGCACAGAGCCCGATGCGGGGCTCCAACACACAAACAGCAAGATCATGACCTGAGTGACAGTTGGTCACCCAACCGACTGAGACACCCAGGCTCCACCCACCTCTATTTCTTCAGTGAGAACGTGGACTTCTCATTCACAAGGGGCATCCTGTGGAGAACTCCTGTAACCAAAGGTCCCAAGGGCACTTGTGATTCCTTACCAAGGCACATTACGAATACATTGTGTTGATCAGGTTCTTCTGATCATGAAGAACTCTGGCCCTCAGTGCATCCACTTTCATGATATTGCCTTATCATGCATCAGGGTTTGTCTTCGGGTCCATAAAAACTCAGTCTTTCAGAGTACTGTGTCCGGCTGCAGATGACCAATGAGGCCAGTCCTTGTGACTTTGGGACAGGTGGAACCAAAGGGTCCCTGGCCTTTTGGTTTGGGGATTACATGGACATCCAGAGCAGTAGGGCTTTGGAAGGGGTCCAGTCAATAGCTGTTTGTGTGGAAGTTGGGCCAGACATGTTAGCGGGAATCTGGCCCTTTTGGTGGTCCCAGGGGGAAATGAAGATAAACATCCCCATTCCACATGACTGCATTCACATATGGTGGAAATATTGAATGCCCTTTGGATCTGGCTGCAGCCATACCCTCTCCCTTCCTGTGTTTCTTACTGCCTCTTCATTCACTCTTAGGAGCCTTGGAGCTGGCATTCACTAGGCAGGAACCCAGGGACAGGTGTCAGCTTCTCCATCCCATGCTCAGTACCAGCCATGAGCGTTGGATATCACAAAAGAAGAATAGCCCTCCTATCCCTGGGCTTGGTGCTTGGCTGTTTGTAGCCAGGGGCAGGGGGGAGGGGGGCAAGCTCACCTCCTTGATCTGCCTGATTGAGATGCCTTCCTTCTGAAAAGCACACAGTTCACACAGGAGCAGTAGGCTTCAGAAGCTGGTCACACAAAACAAGGCTTGTACTGAAGAGGAACCAATGGCCCTCCCCACACTTTGGAGCCACAGCTCCGGGAACTTCCAAGCTACAACACTGTCCCTGTTCACTCCAATGATGGGAAAAGCAACAAACCAAGTCCCAGTGTTCTATATGTCCTTCTGAAAGAAGAAAGCTGTCCTGTTGCTAACAGAGGTCCCAGAAAGAGACTCTAGAGGACACTTTTGCCTAAGCCTTCTGTTGTTTCTTCTCACAGCCAGCCAGGTTACCAGGAGTTGGTGCTGGGCACTCTCTTCTCCATATAATTCCCCTTACAAGCTCTGAAGCTCTCTGGCCCTCCCTATCTACCTTGACACATCTTTGATCTCTCATAGAAACAAGGCTCTTGTGCAATCCACTCAGAATCAGTGTCTCAAGTGTGGAACCTCTGTCTTCCCCCTGGGAGTCTGATCCAGTCCTTGTGACTGCAGGAGAGACATTGCCATGGGGCTACTTCATTAATTCACGGGAATTAAGAAGTATACAGCCATTCAGAGCTCGGGGATTTGAAGGGCACCAGAGGAGGAGGTCTGGTGTTTAGGTTAGCCCGGAGATTTGGGCAGAGAGCGGGCCTCATTCTGGACAGACGCAAAAGAAGCAAAAACATAGTTCCAACTGGATCCCTATTCCCACCATAAATGTCGAGCTTTGGTCCACCCGGTGTCCATTTCCTTTCCTGGCCATGTGTCCGACATTTTTCTTCTACCTTAGGCACCATGGAACCATCACTCACTCAGCTGGCAAACCTGGCTAGGCCACAGTTTCCCACCCTTCTCCAGTGTTCAGTGAGAGCTGTCAGGCTCTGCTCTACCAAAGGAAAGAAGGCCTTGAGTCCCTGGGTGCTTGGTGCTTGGACAGTTATTATATGGAGGGTGAAGGGGAGCAAGCTTGCCTCACAGACCTGGATGACTGAGTTGCCTTTATTCTGAGAAACTGTTTGAACACGGAGATGTAGGAACTGGGAGGAGTGGGGCTAAGCATTGAAAGAGCCCTTGCCAGAAATTAGGGAACAAAGTCCTTGTAGATTCCTGAGAAAGAGCCCTCAGAACTCCATAGCTACAGCTCAAACACTGCAGCCTCCCTTAACTGATGGGAAACGTGGCAGGTATAGACCAAGCTAGAAATCCCTGGCTCCTTAAGAAGGAAGGCAGGCTTCTTGCTGACAGGGCTCCCAGGTGGAGTTCTTCAGGGGGTTCCCTTTGGCCTAATCCCACAGGCCTATCTTATTCTGGTTATGGCCTGGTTGATAGGAGACTGCATTGGGTACTTCATTCTTGTCTTTCTCCAAATCTCATGTGTGGTGAAGAACTCTAACAGTGTATGTCTCCATCACCACTCCTGAACTTTCCCGATGACAGGGGGTTTGCATGGACACTATTCAGGGACAGTGTCTCAGAATAACATCCACTTGTTTCAGCTTAGGTGTTTGGTAGTGTGTTGATGGTGATAGAGGTATTGCATTGGGCCCTTCTCAATTTGGTTTCAGAATTATATGACCCTGCCCATACCCACGGTGTGTGAAGGTGCCCTGGGAGAATGCTCGTGGCTAAACCTGAACCGACATGGCTCATAGGCTAAACCTGAACTTGGGAATGGATCCCACCTGCTGTGTGGGTCAAGGGGTAGGGAAAGTCAGGGTGTCTTTCCTCAGAGTACCCCGTGCCTATTTGAAGGCACAGCTTTGACTCACCCTGGAGTCATTCCTTTCCCATTGCTGCTTTCCTAACTTGTTCTCGGTTCACACATGGAGAACCTGTGTCTCTCCCCTGTAACAACCGAGATCCCCGATTTGAGGGTGAGTTTCCAGCCTTTCCTGACCTGAGAGCATGGCTCTCAGAGTCTCATGTCTCACAAGACTATTCCCCCATGTCCTAGAACCCTTGTTGGTGGGCAATTTACAGTATCACTGGAATGGGTAGCCACCTGGACCCCCATTCCTAATGGATGAAGCCACCATTAATGGAAAGAACAGACAGTCTGGCAAAGTACAGCATGCTTCACAACATGATCAGTGCACAAAAGGCCCTTTGAATAAATAGTGCACCAAGACCTCATTCCTACTTCTTGCTCATTGCATGGAAGCCCATTCTTCATCTCTCAGATCCACTCCTGACCCTCTCGATGGTTATGATGGGAGAAACCCACTAGAAGCCAAAGTTTCCTCTGTTTCTTAAGGGACAATGTGGGTCTCCTGCTCACAGGTTCCAACGGTTATCTTTTGCAGAACTCCTGGAGTCAAAGCCCATAAAATGTGCTTGGGATTCCTGAGCAAGCCAGCTTGTGAATACATTGTTCTAGTCAGGTCCTTCTACACATGAAGATCTCTGGCCCTCGTTTCCAGTTTCATGACATTGCTTTATCATCTGTCAAGGTTCATCTTGGGGTCCAAGCTCATGCAGACTTTTAGAGTGCTATTACTGACTTGCAAATACCATACAGGGATCGGCCCTTGCGACTGTGGGACAGGTGGAGCTAAAGTGGCCTTGGCATTTAGGTTTCCGGTCTACGTGGACATCCAACGACCTAAGGGCATTGGAAGGGGTCCAGCCAAGAGCTGTGTGTGCGGACGCTGGGCCAGATATATTAGCAGTGAGCTGTGCCCCTTGCTGGGCCTAGTGGGAATGAGGAAAATCATCGTCATTCCACACTGATCGCATTCCCACTGGATGGAAATATTGAATGCTCGTTAGTCCTGGCTGTAGCTCTATCCTCTCCCTTCTTGTGTTTCTGCCTGCCTCCTCATCCACAGGAGTGTTAGAGGTAGCACTCAGCAGGCAACCTTGGATGGGCATTGGGTTCCCACTCAGTTGCATGCTCAGTTATAGCCATCAGCATCTGATAGATATCCCAAAGGAGAATGAGCCTCCATACCCTGACCTTGGTGATTGGCTGTTTGTAGGCAGGGGTGGGGGGAGTGGGGCCACCTCACCTCTCTGTTCTGCCTGATTGAAGTGACATCCTTCTGAAATGGAGACCACACAGGAGCTGAAGTTTCCAAGAGATGGTCAGCACAGAAAGAGGCTCTTACGGTAAGAGGGCACCACTGCCCCTCTCCACATATTGGACCCACCTTCCAGCTATAGCACTGTCACTGCTCACTCCATTCAATGTTGCAAAAAGAAACAAAAGCCCAAGCAGGCCCAGGGTGCCCTAGGTCCTTCTGAAGAAAGAAAGCAGGCCTGGTCCTGACACAACTCCCAGATAGAGACACTAGATGGCGCTTTTCATAAGCTCTCTGGTGTTTCTTATAGCCAGGTAGGTTGCCAGGAGCTGGTGCAGGGAAGTGCCTTCTCCATAGAATTCCCTTTTCAAGCTCTGAAGAGCTCAGGCCCTCCTCATCCACTTTGAGGCATCGTTGCTCTCTTGTGGCAACCAGGTTTTTCTCACACTCTGTTCAGAATCAGTGTTTGAAGAGTCCTGTCTTCAATCTTCCCAGTCCTTGCGATTGGCCCAGTCCTTGCGATTGTGGGAGAGTTTTTGCCACAGGGCCTCTTCATGAAATCACTGGGTTCCAGAAGTATGTGTCCATTCTGATGCCCAGGGCATTTGAAAGGACCCAGTAGAAGATGTTTGGTGTGTATACTGGCCAGAGATTAGGGCAGGGAGCTGGTCACCTTCTGGGCCAAGGGCAAATGAAACAAAACAGCTTTCCAAGTGGATCCCTTTTCCCAGTTGAAATGGTGAGTTTGGCCCACCTGGCGCCCATTCCCGTCCCCTTGCTGTGTTTTTGAGAATGCATTTTTTTCTCCATTATGCACCATGGAACCATCCCTCAGTCATTTGACACCCCTGGGTACACCACAAATTCTCTGTTTCACCACAGTGTTGTCTCACAGAAGTGAGTGTATGGCACTTTCTTCATAGGCCCAGCATAGGTTTTCAAACACTTCCAACTGAGTGAAACCAGATTTTAGCAGAAAGATGGTTTCCCCACAGTATGTTTTCACAGAGTCCTGTATATTTACCTTTCCTCATCGTTCCCAGCAAAGTTTCTCAAACACTTCTAACATGGTGAAACAAGATGTTCCTTGAAAGATGGTTTCCCCAAAGATGCTTGACACAGTTGAGTACATGGCACTTTCTGAACAAGCTCCCACAGGTTGTCAAACAATTGTAACTCAGTGAAAGGAGGTGTTAGATGAAAGATGGTTTTTCCACAGGGTCGTTTCACAGATTTGAGTACATGGGACTTCTGCCTCGGCCCCACATAGATTTCCTAACGGTTCTAACTTTGTGAAAGAAGGTATTAGTTGACAGATGGTTCCTTCACAGTATTCCTTCACATGGTCGAGTAAATGTCACTTTCCCCATCATTCCCTGCAGAGGGTTCCGAACACTTCCAGCTTTGTGATGCAAGATGTTACGTGAACGATGGTTTCCCAAAGGGCATTTGGACAGAGGTGAGTATATGGCACCTTGCAAAATGGTTTCACCTCTTCTAACCTTAGAGAAAGGAGATGTTACTTGAAAGATGTTTTCCCCACACGGTGTTGTTTCACCTAGCTGAGTATGTGGCAGTTACCGTGTACGTCCGCATACATTTTCAAATTCTTGTTGGTCAAGCAAGATTTTGGTGCAGAATGCTTTCTCCACAGTATCCCTTCGGAGAATTGAATGCGTGTGACTTGCCACATCGCCCCGCATATAGATTTGAAACATTTCCAACATAATGACACAAATTTTGGTTGAAAGATGGTTTCCCCAAAGTGCTGTTTCATAGAGGTGAGGATATGGCACCGTCAGTGTAGGGCACACAAAATGGAGCGACCTCTTCTAACTTAGAGAAAGGAGATGTTAATTGAAAGAAGGTTTTTCCCCACAGTGTTGATTCACGTAGGTGAGTTATGTAAGGACTTACCATGTACGTCCGCATACGTTTTCAAGTTCTTGTAAGTTAGTCCAACATGATTTGGGTGGAAAAATGCTTTCTCTTCAGTATCCTTTCAGAGAATCGACTACGTGTTACTTTCTGCATCGCCCCGCATAGGTTTTCAAACACTTCTGACCTAGTGAAACAAGATGTTAGTTGAAAAGGGGTTAACTTAGAGTGTTCTTTCACACAGTTGACTATATGGCATTGCCCTGTAAACACCCCCATAGATGATTTCGAACATTTCTGACTTAGTGAAACAAGATACTAAGTAAAAGGCGGTATCACCACAGTATGTTTCCACATAATTGAGTATATGGCTCCTTCCAGTTAGACCCCGCATAGGTTTTCGAACACCTTTAACTTAGAGAAACCAGATGTTAGCTGAAAGATCCTTTCTCCACAGTATGTTTCCACACAGATGATTCTACATCACGTTGTTTTTTCACAAAATTGCGTATATACTTACTGCTTCGGCCCCACATAGATTTCCTAACCGTGCTTACATCGTGAAACAAGGTATTAGTTGAAAGATGGTATCTCCACTGTATTCCTTCACAGTGTCCAGTAAATGTCACTTTCCACATTGTTCCCTGCATAAGATTGCAAACAATTCCAGCTTTGAGATGCAAGATGTATGTGAAAGATGGTTTTCCAAAGTGTATTTTCACAGAGATAATGGCACTTTCAGTATAGTCCTCACGTAATTGTTCAACTTCTAACGTAGAGAAAGAATTTACTTGAAAGATGTTTTTCCCACAGTGTTGTTTCACCTAGCTGAGTAT